>NC_064642.1:546070585-546708250 GCF_023864345.2 Schistocerca serialis cubense
CTCTGCAGGTCCTCCTGGAGTACGTACGAGTCTTCTGATGTTGCTACTTTCTTGTAGACAACCGTGTCATCTGCAAATAGCCTCACGGAGCTACCGATGTTGTCAACTAAGTCATTTATGTATATTGTAAACAATAAAGGTCCTATCACGCTTCCCTGCGGTACTCCCGAAATTACCTCTACATCTGCAGATTTTGAACCGTTAAGAATGACATGTAAAGGTCCTATCACGCTTCCCTGCGGTACTCCCGAAATTACCTCTACATCTGCAGATTTTGAACCGTTAAGAATGACATGTTGTGTTCTTTCTTCTAGGAAATCCTGAATCCAATCACAAACCTGGTCCGATATTCCGTAAGCTCGTATTTTTTTCACTAAACGTAAGTGCGGAACCGTATCAAATGCCTTCCTGAAGTCCAGGAATACGGCATCAATCTGCTCGCCAGTGTCTACGGCACTGTGAATTTCTTGGGCAAATAGGGCGAGCTGAGTTTCACATGATCTCTGTTTGCGGAATCCATGTTGGTTATGATGAAGGAGATTTGTATTATCTAAGAACGTCATAATACGAGAACACAAAACATGTTCCATTATTCTACAACAGATTGACGTAAGCGAAATAGGCCTATAATTATTCGCATCTGCTTTATGACCCTTCTTGAAAATGGGGACGACCTGCGCTTTCTTCCAGTCGCTAGGTACTTTACGTTCTTCCAGCGATCTACGATAAATCGCTGATAGAAAGGGGGCAAGTTCTTTAGCATAATCACTGTAGAATCTTAAGGGTATCTCGTCTGGTCCGGATGCTTTTCCGCTACTAAGTGATAGCAGTTGTTTTTCAGTTCCGATATCGTTTATTTCAATATTTTCCATTTTGGCATCCGTGCGACGGCTGAAGTCAGGGACCGTGTTACGATTTTCCGCAGTGAAACAGTTTCGGAACACTGAATTCAGTATTTCTGCCTTTCTTCGGTCGTCCTCTGTCTCGGTGCCATCGTGGTCAACGAGTGACTGAATAGGGGATTCACTAGCAGTCGAGATGACAGGCATCTTATCCACATGGCTGTAACGGATCGTGTAGCCACGTCTCGATCCCTGAGTCAACAGATGGGGACGTTTGCAAGACAACAACCATCTGCACGAACAGTTCGAAGTCGTTTGCAGCAGCATGGACTATCGGCTCGGAGACCATGGCTGCGGTTACCCTTGACGCTGCATCACAGACAGGAGCGCCTGCGATGGTGTACTCAACGACGAAACTGGGTGCACGAATGGCAAAACTTCATTTTTTCGGATGAATCCAGGTTCTGTTTAAAGCATTATGATGGTCGCATCCGTGTTTGGCGACATCACGGTGAAAGCATATTAAAAGCGTGTATTCGCCATCGCCATACAGGCGTATCACCCGGCGTCATGGTACTGGGTGCCATTGAGTACACGTCTCGGTCACATCTTGTTCGCATTGACGGCACTTTGAACAGTGCACGTTACCTTTCAGATGTTACGATCCATGGCTCTACCCTACATTCGATCCCTGGGAAACCCAACATTTCAGCAGGATAATGCACGACCGCATGTTGCAGGTCCTGTACGGGCCTTTCTGGATTCAGAAAATGTTCGACTGCTGCCCTGGCCAGCACATTCTCCAGATCTCGCACCAACTGAAAACGTCTGGTCAGTGGTGGGCGAGCAACTGGCTCGTCACAATACGCCAGTCACTACTCTTGATGAAGTGTGGTATCGTGTTGAAGCTGCATGGGCAGCTGTACCTGTACACGGCATCCAAGCTCTGTTTGACTCAATGCCCAGGCGTATGAAGGACCTTATTGCGGCGAGAGGTGGTTGTTCTGGGTACTGATTTCTCAGGATCTATGCACCAAAATTGCGTGAAAATGTAATCATATGTCAGTTCTAGTATAATATATTTGTCCAATGAATATCCGTTCATCTTCTGCATTTCTTCTTGGTGTACCAATTTTAATGGCCAGGAGTGTATATCCAGCAAATAATCGAGGATGTGGGTTCAAATGGCTCTGAGCACTATGGGACTTAACATCTGAGGTCATCAGTCCCCTGGAACTTAGATCTACTTAAAACTAACTAACCTAAGGACATCACACACATCCATGCCCGAGGCAGGATTCGAACCTGCGACCGTAGCGGTCGTGCGGTTGCAGACTGTAGCGCCTAGAACTGCTTCGCCACACTGGCCGGCAGAGGATGTAGGTTTCAAGTGCTAAAAGAAAGGGGGTTGACGCAAACTTGCCCAATAAATATTGCGAAAATGGAAAGTGCTTTTGACGTGCGATTTACAAAGACTGGATTGGTTGTCAGGGGCTTGTAATGTTAGCTAATCAACAGGCTGTAATAATATTTGGAAAGTGTATTTTTTGTACAAACATACACTTCTTTAAATGGAAAAATGGTCATTGACATTGTATACTCTGGCCGTACAGGTCTCGGAAGATCCAACGGCAGTGACCGATAGCTGTGTCATCCTCAGCTTTATGCGTCACTGGATGCGGATGTGGAGAGGCATGTGGTCAACATTCCTCTCTCCCGGCCGTTGTCAGCTTTCGTGATCAGAGTCGCTACTTCGCTGTCAAGTAGCTCCAAACTTTTGCCTGACGAGGGCTGAGTCCGCCCTGCTTGCCAACAGCGCTCGACTGACCTGTCACTCATCCAATTAAGAGACAAGCTTGACAGTGCTTAATTTCGGTAATGTAGTGGGTTACTGGTGTTAACACTGTGGCAAGGCCATTGGCAGGCTATTGAGTTTACAACAGTAAGAATAGAATAAATTAAAATGTAAGTGGTATTTGTTGCAGATTTCTAGTGCGAGTCGTTTACGAGATATCATATTTTAACAGTTCCCACACCGGGACTTGCACAATATCCGTAGTAGCACACACTGTGGGACAACGCATGTGCATACGGTAGTTATGAGAACTCTGACCAGTAACTAAACAACTGACCATCATGAGTTGTGTTCAAAATTTCCATGGTAAGCAACAATACACTCTTCCAGTCAGGTATGGAACGACTGCTGCACACCTGCTAGCATTCCAGCGGAGGTGTCCAAGCAGATTGCAGTAATGCCTTGTTGCATATCATCTATTGTATTTCGTATGTCCATGTACAGAGCGTCTTTCAGCTTTCCCGACAAAAAAAAGCCTACAGGCCGTCAAACCTGTGGAATGGGTCAGAGAAGGTACAGGACCTCTGCGTGCAATCCAACGATTTAGAAACAATTTCTGAAGACGTGCAATAGTACTTCGTTCAGTATGAGCCGTACAATCATCATCTTGGTACCACACATCTCCCCCCCCCCCCCCCCCCCCCCAGTCTGCAGCGGAACATCTTCTAGCATCAGTGGAAGATGGTCTGTTAGAGGCTGCGATACTTTGGTGCGTTCAACGTTCCGTCTATGAAAAACATACCTATGAGGTGACGGATCATTTTCCCGCACAACACCTTTACATTCCATGGACGCTGACGTCCCACCTGAAGAAGCCAACGGAGATTGTCAATAGACCAATAGCGCATTTTCGGCGATTTACCTGCCACTGTTTGGTAAATGTGGCTGCATCATTACACAAAATACATGATACACCTGGAGAATGATGTCTTATAGCCCATTTACAGAAGGTGACACGATTCTCACAATCGTTTCCATCCAGCTCTTGATGGAGAGAGATGTGACCAGGATGAAACTCATGTCGACGGAGACTGAGTAGGACACTTACCTGAATCATACCACGTCCACGCGCGATTACACGGGAGATAACGTACGGATCAACTGCAACAGCAGCATGAACATAAATTTCACCCTCTTCTGCCATCATTTTTTTTCCTTCTATTACGTTGTCTATGTGCTACACCACCACTTTCATGTAACTAGGTGAAGAGGCTGATAAATAATTGCGGACATGGCTGACGTCTATTGGGATATCTTGCCGGATACACCGTACAAGAACGAACTCCATTCTTTCTACACTCACTATACAACATGAGCAAGTCAGCTTTATCTGCATTGGTAAATCCCATCGTGCACTTACAACCTACTGCTTGCACTAGCAAGTCGCAATGTACTCAAGGAACACACAAGCACACTGTAAGCAAACATAACAATATCGTATCTAGGAACTAAGCGACTGACCGTTGTGGCCGAGCGGTTCTAGGCACTTCAATCCGGAAACGCGCTGCTGCTACGGTCGCAGGTTCGAATCCTGCCTCGGGCATTGTTGTGTGTGATGTCCTTAGGTTGGTTAGGTTTAAGTACTTCTAAGTCTAGCGAACTGATGACCTCAGTGTTAAGTCTTATGGTGCTCAGAGCCATTTGAACCTTTGAACTATGCCTGTAAGTGTCGGTGTGGAGACTTTTCAAAATACGATACGCGTAAACAACTCGCACTAGAATCCCTCAACAAACACCACTAACATTCTAATTTACCCTGCTTATAGTTGTTAATGTCAATAGGCACTGGCCGGCCGCGGTGGTCTAGCGGTTCTGGCGCTGCAGTCTGGAACCGCGGGACTGCTACGGTCGCAGGTTCGAATCCTGCCGCGGGCATGAGTGTGTGTGATGTCCTTAGGTTAGTTGGGTTTAAGTAGTTATAAGTTCTAGGGGACTTATGACCTAAGATGTTGAGTCCCATAGTCCTCAGAGCCAATAGGCACTGTTCCATTTGAAAAAGTGTAATCACCTCAAAGTGCACCGCAAATTTTACGCTGTGCGATATATGTATATATACAGGGTGATTATAATTAAACTTTCAAACCCATGTAGAAACAACACCACTGGTCAGAATGATGTCAAATTGCGACGGAATACTATTGGAGAAGGGGGAAAACGTATGCCAGAAGAAAAATATATAGTTACAAAATATAGCAATCGATGGTGCTGTAAGCATCATAATTTAATATTGAGCGACTACAAATGACAAATAAATCATATAACAATGCCTAAGGTGTACGTTTGACGTTAAACTGTACTACTCAGTGTGCATTGGTGTACAGGCGTGATACTGTTAGTTACGTAAGCCCATCCACCAGGGCAAGGTCGTATCACATCCGATGGGAGAAATAGGTTTTTAATTGTCTTGAGACCAAAAACCACGTACAAAGCATCACTCACATTGGTTTTTAATTGTCCTGAGGCCAAAAACTGCATAAAAAGCATCAATTAAAATTATATCGGATTATTAATATCCGTGTGACTGGCGTAAAACACGTTCAATATGCTGTCCACCGTTTTCTGCGACAAGTTGAAATCGAGAAACAGCATGTTCCACAAGTGATCGTAGTGTTTCTGGGATCACGTTAAGAAGTGTTGCGCAATGCGTACCTTCAGTGCAGTTCAGTTTGCAACCGAAACACTGAACACAACATCTTTCACATAGCCCCATAGCCAGGAGTCACACGGCTTAAGATCATGTGATTTGGACGGCGATGCTGTAGAGGGAAATGGCGACTGTTGATTCTAGCATTTTCGAAATGGCGCTTCAGCAGCTGCTTAATTGGATTTTTAATGTGCAGAGGTGTTCCATCTTGCATAAAAATGATCCCATCCACACATTCACGCTGTTGGAGAGCTGGAACCACGTGGTTGCTCAAAAGACACTCATAGCGCTTGCCAGTGACGGTACAGGTAACACGACCGGAAGCACCTGTCTCTTCGAAAAAAATATGACCCTGTGTTAAATGATGCCGTAAACCCGCACGACATATAGACCTTTTCAGGATGAAATGGTACTGATTGATTTACGAGTGGATTGTCCGTTGCCAATATTCGATAATTCTGTGCATTGACATGTCCTGTCAGATGGAAGTGGGCTTCGTATGTCCACAAAATCTTCCACAGCCAATCATTGTCAACTTCCATGCGAGCAAGAAATTCCAGACGAAAGGTCTCTCTTGCTGGCAGATCAACAGGAAGCAACTCGTGCACATGGGTAATTCTGAATCGACAGCAAAGAAGGATGTTTCGTAGGATTTTACGTACAATGTTCACGGGTATGTCCAATGTTCAGGAAATTCTGCGTGCACTACACCTTTGCACACTACCACTCGTCTTCTCCTGCGTTTCTGTGCCCACTGCTTCCACTGACGTCGAATCAATTCATTTGCTCCCTCTACCAGGTTGCGCACAAAAAGAATCATATTCTCCAGACACACGGCTGTCATCGGACCAACGCCTTGTTTGAAACCAATGAGTATCCTCAGCTCCTGCAGAGTGACGTGTGCACGGTCATCACTCTCGTAATACAGCTTTACAAGCAGAACGCGGTCCTGCAGTGAGACAGCCGTGGCGGTTATCGCAGACGCGAAGGGAGGAAAAGCGGTGTACCCAACGTGTTTATACCAACTTCAATGGGTTGTGCGCATGCAGGTGTTTTAATTTACGTATTCTGTCACATACAGCGCCATCTATTGATCAATTTTCGTAGAATTTTTGTTTCTTCTGCCATACGTTTTCCCCCTTCTACGATAATGTTCCGTTGCAATTTGACGCCATTCTGACCAGTATTGGTATTTATATAATGTTTTGAAAGTTTAACTTTAATTATAATCACCCTGTATACAGGGCGGTCGGAAACAGTCTGAGAAGCTTTGTAACGGACTTGCGGTGGAGGTTGTGCCGAGAAATAATTGTTCAGAAAAAACAGACGTGATGTGCCATTTCCGAGGTATTTAACATTGAAGTTATCCAATAATGTCGTTGCACACGCGAATTCATGGACTTGAGCTCGATTAAACACTGTAATTCACAGACATCTTTGGGTTCATGCGTTAGTACTCGTTCAAAGGCGCATTACCAGTCCAGATGTGTCTTTTCCGGAAATGTTAAATTTTAAAGTAGGTGAGCAAAATCAGCATTTGTTATGTTTTACAAACCTAAATGAAGAATTCGTTTGGAAACACCATCCGTGGCAGGATGAATGAATTTGGGTGTGCGACGATGTGACTGGCTTTCTCCAGTGCTAAATAACTCGGGACATTGCAACGTATCGAATTTTTTTCTCAACAATTATTTTTGATAAATCTAGACAACATTGTCCACAGTATACAAGCAACGGGATGCTGTGTTTAGGTTAATATAAACAGCTGAAATCGCAATAATATTTGTTTTTATTTCAACTGTTGATTTTAACCTAATTATTTCTGAGTATAGCTTACCCTGCAACACCTTTACAGGCTTTCCACATTGTTTCTGATTACCTGATCACCCTGTGTATGGTCCAAATCTCCTGAACAATATATGTACAAATTTTTATGCGAAGTACTTGAAAACTTCACTGAAATTGAAAGTTTCACGTTTTCAAGTTATGAGAATCCAGTATCACACAATGAAGTGTTACTGCTTTAAATTTTTATTTTCGCTGACATTGGTCCTCATGGGACGTCATTGTGGTGTAGAGCATCTTTATCTATTTCAAACATGTAGAAAAATTCCTAGACAGTTAATTAGGGACAATTCTAGTGCAATTATTCTTTTCAAAAAGACCTGCGTGATCAGAGACATATATATTCAGCGATCACGTTAATCCTGATAAGACTTTTAATACGTTTCTTGATATGTGTACATATGAGCGTTCAGTGAAAACGCATAAAAATTTGTACTTACTGATGATTTAAGTATTGGATGTTATCATATTAATTTCGATGCCTATATCTGTTTGTAATAGGGTAATAGGAGAGGGAGAAGTGAAATCGTAATCTGTATGTTGTAGATGTCTTATGAAAATGTGACTTTAACCTGTTCGCTGTATATGTACGATAACAATGTAATGTCCATGATATATTGAGCCTATATTAGATATGTAATCTCGGAGTTTCCATGTGCTCTATACCTATCATATCGTGTTTAAACTTGGGTGCTCTAACATGGCGATATGCATTGTGAAGTGCGACGTAGTCACCACTGTGTGACACTGTAAGTTAGTATTACCAGCTGAGGAAGACAAACGCTTTGTACTACAAGTGAAGTTTTTGACACAAGCACTGAGTCATTGCAATGTTTGAAGACTGAAAAGTATTTGAAAGGGGGTAACTGAAGACGTAGCAATACTCGTTTCTTTCCTGTACGAATGTGTATTACTACTGTTCAGTGTGCTATTAAAATAAAGTGCCACATAGTTTGGATCGTGACAGTGTAGGTCAGTCTTCGCCTAGTAGGGTAAACCTTGGTAATTTCTTGAGTATTTCTGTATTAAGTTAATTTAAAGCACATAAACAAATATTTGTAAGCCTGCTGAATTACATATGTAAGCCTGTCCTTAAATGACTTACTCAATATGCACAATGTTATGATTAGTAGATTCTACGTTCTCTCCCTTATGATTTCAACAACTAAGAATTTTTTAGGGCCTCGTGATGACTGGGTGTTGTGTGATTTCCTTAGGTTAGTTAGGTTTAAGTAGTTCTAAGTTCTTGGGGACTGATGACCACAGAAGTTAAGTCCCATAGTGCTCAGAGCCATTTGAACCATTTTATTTTTTTTTAATTTTGTAGGTTATTTCGTGATACCCCTTGGTAAGTTCGTGACATTTCATGATAATGCATTAATTAAATAATGGAAACATTGTATTTCTATAAAAGATTTTACTTTGACATTTTACGACATTGAGGCTTATTTATGATAATAATGATAAAGTACTGACGAAGTAATGAGCAAAAACATTGAATAGAATTTACTGATCAAATGAAAGCCTCATTTTAATCAGAAAAGTTTTGACACATGTTACACATGAAAACATCCTCACTCTCTTCAAAAGTATGTTAACACTTCGAATGGTACCACATTAAACAAAGACTACACTGAATCCGTAGCGCCCCTGAATTTTTCCTGACGTATTCTAAATGACTGTGGCCGCAGGATCCACATTGTTTGTCATCCTTCGTCCTCTTCTTTGTCACTCCAGAGGTGCTGGGTTGTGGATTTAATGTATCTTCCTTTCGCGGCCTACCTATAAATCAATAAATTTCATTAAAATAAATAACATCTCAAAGGAACAACTGTCAACTCTGTTAATGAAGCACGTGAGATAATATTTTAGAAAATGCGTAGGCCTACCTCTGGCTCTTTTGGGAGATGCTTCTTGAATTGGTGTCAGACATTTTGCCTTGCTATCAGTCTTTCTCCTCTGCTTGCATTTGTTTCCATCATCTATTAAGACAGGCAGAGCGAGAAGTTCATTCACCTCTGAATGACTTTCTGAAACATCTAATGCTGGTTCCAGATTGTCTTCTGCAGGTTTATCTGTCAGCTTTAATGTTGCTATTGCCTCATCAGTCACAGCGGCAGGATTAAATGGATATACCCCAGTCTTCCTAAAAGCTGATATGATGGTCTCAGGACTGAGAGGACTGTAGTAAGCAGGTTTCAACAATTTGCGGAAATCAGATCTGTTGGGTCTGAGACATGGATTCTTGACCACGTAGCTATTTAAAGACTTTCCCCATGATCTTTTAAGTTGCCTATATACTCCTACATCCAATGGTTGCTTAATATGAATGGTATGAGAAGTGAATGTCAGAAGAAGGATCTGGTTCTTCTTGGCCAGATCAGTGACCTCCTCTGAAATATGGGATCCATGGGAATCCATTACTAAAATTATAGGTCTTGCAGGAGGTATACACTGTATGAAATGATTGAAAAATTCCAGAAAAAGTTCTTAATTTATTAACCCTTTCAGTGATAGTTTCACAATGGTGCCAGGAATTACGTCTTTCAGAAGATCTTCTGACATTCGAACATCCTTAAATATCACCGTAGGTGGCATCCAGTGACCACTAGCATAGACACAGGCAAGCAATGTGTGATTTTCACCTCGATCAGCAAACGTTCTGCTATACACATACTTTTTGCCAATTTCTGTAACGATCTTGGATGCTTTCACCACGCCCGCATCTCGTGGTCGTGTGGTAGCGTTCTCGCTTCCCACGCCCGGGTTCCCGGGTTCGATTCCCGGCGGGGTCAGGGATTTTCTCTGCCTCGTGATGGGTGGGTGTAGTGTGATGTCCTTCGGTTAGTTAGGTTTAAGTAGTTCTAAGTTCTAGGGGACTGATGACCATAGATCTTAAGTCCCATAGCGCTCAGAGCCATTTTTGCTTTCACCACATATGAGAGCCCTGTCCATCGCAATTCCATACTAGATCTGGACGATCTTGAACTCCTAAATCTGTGACTAATGCTTCTAATTTTTGATGAAAGTCTGTAATTATTGACCTATTTCCCATTGAGGACGTATAAGCAGCTATATTTTCAGGCACTCTTAAGGTAAGTCCATAACATGTTTTAAAATCTTTCCACCACCAGTCCCCTACAGCTTGTTCTTCTTCATTGAAGGGATGTTTCCTACCAGTTGCTGTAGCTAGCTTATTTGCCAATTTTTGAATCTGAATTACACTCAATCCGAATACTAATTCCTGCATGGAAAGTATGTAACTGCACATTCTTTGTTCCATTTGTACAGGTAAAGCAAACGGTTTCCCTAATTTAGGTAGGTATTTATATCGCATAAACAACTGTGCAAAATCAGAAAACGTTACCTTGTTAATATGAAGAGTAATCAGCACTTTGAAGAGCCGTGGGATTCTGCGGCGCGAAAGCGAAAGACAAGTGCCCCCAACGGAAGAAAACAACTCACTGTGCTGCCAAGGCCGCTGGTAGCACGGCGTGAAATGCCGCTGCAGGTAGGGGTCATGTGCTGTTATCTGTGGGGCCAGCGACTGCACTTCTAGCGTGGTTGATAAATCCGTGAAGAGGAATCAACAAAGTATCACGAAATAAGCAATGCCACGAACTTACCAAGATTTACCCTACACTTTAACCTGGGACTTAGCGTCACGTGTGTTTTGTGGTGTTATAGAACGAATCACTAAATGTTTTGATAAATATAGACAAATGGGATTTCTTTAAAGTGGGGTACAACAGTTGAACTATTCTTGTGAACAAGTGCAGCTTAACCTGTAAGTTAGATCGTTAATGTGAATGTGTAAGTCAAACGTTCTTCTTCGCACTCAGAGGGCAGTTAAGTTACAGCAGTAGTGCCACATGAGTTTAGAACATATTTTTGGGTATTCTGTTAAACAAAACAGGCAATTTTATTTTGGCGCAACGACCGAAGTCTTGAGCATGATGAGTGATCTGCGGTTATACTTGCGTACCATGATAAGCATCCATTATGTGTTTTGTACTCTAAATCTCTACGTATTTTGATCAATAATTTTATTTTGGTGCAAAGTTCGATTTTTCGAGACACAGAACTTTCCTCTATGTTAAATCTTGCCAGTTTTGTCTCTGACTTTTGTGATCACATTTTACACTTCGTGGGTATCAAACTTATAAATATGTCATCAAAACACACCGTTTTCAGTACAGTTTGTTGTGAAAAACTGACGGAAAATGTGGCATATATGGCTCAACGTGCTGCTACAGTTAAACTCAAGAATAAAAGTAACTTAAAAAGAGATATTAGCCAATCCACAACGTCAATATGTTACTGTAGCATGTCATTATGGCACACAGGTCTTTTGTAGAAGAGTAATTTGACAGTTTTGCTGTGGGAATAGCATTCCGACATTTAATTTGTTAGTCCACAGCCAGGTTATAGGCATCAAGCGATAGTTACACAATAGCTGCTCTCTTCCAGTAGCTGACACATCACTTTAGGCAATATGTGTTTCATAAGACAATAGTACAGACAATGCAGACGTGGTAATATCGTTGACATAACCACTGTGTGTGTGTTTATGTATTTTAGATGTTGTAATAACACTGACATTTTTGACATGAACTATTTTAATTATAAATCAGGAAAATAACTCTGA
Organism: Schistocerca serialis cubense; assembly: GCF_023864345.2. NCBI lineage: Eukaryota > Metazoa > Arthropoda > Insecta > Orthoptera > Acrididae > Schistocerca > Schistocerca serialis. The sequence continues at coordinate 546,082,420 of NC_064642.1, forward strand.
AAACATTCTCTCATAACAATGACACATAAACAAATAAACAGTCAACGTGTTATTTTAGCTAACTACTCCTTTGGTACAGTTATAGAACAAAAAATATGGACAATTTAGATGCAGAAATATTTAATTAATGCAAGTTTCGGTAAGGTCTGCAGTAATGGGTAAAGTTTATTGCAAGTCACCATGTGCTCTCGTTCTTGAATACTGGATGATTAGAATGTGGGTAACTTGCGCACTGCGAGATACACAGCCTCAAGATACAAACACAGTTTCTAAATTTGATACTGCATTTGTTATGTTAAGTCTTCATTATAAGGTTATAGCCATTTTAAAGTTTTGAATTCGGGCTGTAATTGTATGAAACATTGAAAATAAAACTGGAAGACACTGGATAGGTAACCTTCAACTGGTATTGTGTCTTGTGTTAGTAGTACAGTGAAGACTGGGCCGATATTCATATATGGATTCACTGAAGGTATGCTGAGCTATTCCTGCAGCGACAGCAACCTCATCAGAGCACTTTTCCACCTGTCAGCTGTTGCGTTACACATTGTGGGTTAGGCGTTATTCTAATTGTACATTACGAGTTTCTTCAAAGGAAACTGGGATAACAAACTGGATGAATGTTAATTACACTATTATTCTTTAATGAGCCAGTGCAGATTAGGGATGGGGAAAATCGGCTGGTGAAACCAATACCGGTATTTTAGTTCTGAATAATCGTTATATGTTTCGTCAAGATTATAACAGGTATTTTTTTTACTAATAACTGGATGTGAAACCAATATATCAACTTGCCAAAACAGTAGTGCTACAGTGTTCGGTTTTTAAATAAAACCTTTTTCGAGAAACGAGTTTGGTAGGAATTTCTGTGGCTTCTGCAGGTCTGGTATTATCTTTGCATGATACTGGTGAAATAAGTCAACTTATGTATCAACACATTATAGAATGAGTATTTATGAACAGATTGGCCAATAAATACAGCTACTGGCGAAAGTAATTAATAACATTTTGTCTACTGTACAGTAAGTTTTCCTACGAAATGCTATTTTACAATATAAAGTCGTCATTTAAACTTTGGAAAGGGCAGAAGAAATCAGTCGCATTAATATTCCCATAAAAAGGGTAGATATATGTATTTCATTTCCATGAATTAACAAAAGACAAAGGAAGTTATGGCAACCGTCAGAATGCGTTCACAGAATACAATAAAAATTGAAAGTGCTGCTCTACTGCTTGTGTCTAAATAACATGCCTTCATCTCCTTATATCCCTTGGAAACTGACAACCTAACACGAAAAATAGAGCTCTGCAACCTCAGTTTCACCGTTTAAAACTGACTATTCGTAATTCCGAAATAGTGGTATGAACCTCGATTGCAACATTATTTTTGCGTCAAGATAAAAAAAAATTTGAATGAGTAGTATAGTGGAGAGTTTTTTGTACTATTGAACCACTCGCCACTTTTAGAGAAAAGAAGCAAACTATGGGTGGACCAAGTTTTCTTTTCTTTATCTACTTTATTTGATATTTTGATTCTCTGTATCTTGGAACAGAAAATGCAAAAGTCTGGATCTTAATTCGACGTCTAAATTTATTAAAATGATAGCAATATCGGTAGATTCATAAACAGATTATTTCAGTAGGCTGTAAATGTCGGGATAAACTGGCACGAAAAAAGGAAAAAAAATAGTACAACCGAAAACCGTTGGTTTCGGCGATAGCTCTCATCCCTCCTGCAAAACAGAAAACACTCCTGAAGAAACTACCACATTTTTCTCGCTACAGTTCTAATTGACCCAGTATTTGGTGAGGGCTGTGGTATAAATTGCCGTAGGAGTGTATAGATCGAAGTTACTACAGCGTGTCGCCTCTGACGGTCCGTTTCACACTGAGGTTTGCTGTGTTGTACGTAAACACAAAACACAGTTCCGTTTTCCTTTTAACACGAGCTCATAATCCTGTATAATAGGCAATAATGTTCCCATTTAAAGGAAAATTGTAGCATTAACGTTTGAGAGTGGTCTTCTGATGTCTACTTAAGAGGTACTTTGGAGGCATAAGAGGGTTAGATATGCGGGATCTGCTGTTAAGCGGTCGCTTCTCATATCCTGGCCGGGCCTCGGCTTGCCTTGTGCGGGCAGTGTGCCAGCACGGACTGCCATTAACGGCGCCTGCCGGAAGGAAGCCGCCCGGATTAGCCCCTCCGGTCACCACACACACACACACACACACACACACACACACACTCTAACAGTGTAGCAGACCCCTTAATGAAGGGAGTCCTGGAGAGATAGTTAAACAGTCATTATGCAGCCATACAACCAATATCGCCACGTGCTACTAATACCCTAATTTCCTTTCGCCTTGGGAATTACTGCACGGAAAAAAGTAGCCTAAGATACTGCTTATGGCGGAATAACAAGAGCGCTTTCTAGATGGCCAGCACAACTTTTATTTACTCAAAAATCGTCTTTCCACTTCTTAGGCTGCTCTCAATAGATGCTAAGAAATAAGTCAAAACGGAATAATATAGGTATGACTGACATGTTTGTGGTTTTCTAAAAACCATGAAGTTAATTCACCATTAGAATATCTTAATTCTTAATACGTTAAATTTAAGTACAGAATGGACCTTGGAGGATCTTCTACAACTTTCATGGACAGTCATTTAGAATTTACTGGGGAGCAACATTGCAGTGCTGTAATCCCTACAAGCTCACATATTTCGGTTAGTCACGAATATGCTCTTTACACTTCAGCGTGCATCACATGATATACACTCCTGGAAATTGAAATAAGAACACCGTGAATTCATTGTCCCAGGAAGGGGAAACTTTATTGACACATTCCTGGGGTCAGATACATCACATGATCACACTGACAGAACCACAGGCACATAGACACAGGCAACAGAGCATGCACAATGGCGGCACTAGTACAGTGTATATCCACCTTTCGCAGCAATGCAGGCTGCTATTCTCCCATGGAGACGATCGTAGAGATGCTGGATGTAGTCCTGTGGAACGGCTTGCCATGCCATTTCCACCTGGCGCCTCAGTTGGACCAGCGTTCGTGCTGGACGTGCAGACCGCGTGAGACGACGCTTCATCCAGTCCCAAACATGCTCAATGGGGGACAGATCCGGAGATCTTGCTGGCCAGGGTAGTTGACTTACACCTTCTAAAGCACGTTGGTGGCACGGGATACATGCGGACGTGCATTGTCCTGTTGGAACAGCAAGTTCCCTTGCCGGTCTAGGAATGGTAGAACGATGGGTTCGATGACGGTTTGGATGTACCGTGCACTATTCAGTGTCCCCTCGACGATCACCAGTGGTGTACGGTCAGTGTAGGAGATCGCTTCCCACACCATGATGCCGGGTGTTGGCCCTGTGTGCCTCGGTCGTATGCAGTCCTGATTGTGGCGCTCACCTGCACGGCGCCAAACACGCATACGACCATCATTGGCACCAAGGCAGAAGCGACTCTCATCGCTGAAGACGAAACGTCTCCATTCGTCCCTCCATTCACGCCTGTCGCGACACCACTGGAGGCGGGCTGCACGATGTTGGGGCGTGAGCGGAAGACGGCCTAACGGTGTGCGGGACCGTAGCCCAGCTTCATGGAGACGGTTGCGAATGGTCCTCGCCGATACCCCAGGAGCAACAGTGTCCCTAATTTGCTGGGAAGTGGCGGTGCGGTCCCCTACGGCACTGCGTAGGATCCTACGGTCTTGGCGTGCATCCGTGCGTCGCTGCGGTCCGGTCCCAGGTCGACGGGCACGTGCACCTTCCGCCGACCACTGGCGACAACATCGATGTACTGTGGAGACCTCACGCCCCACGTGTTGAGCAATTCGGCGGTACGTCCACCTGGCCTCCCGCATGCCCATTACATGCCCTCGCTCAAAGTCCGTCAACTGCACATACGGTTCACGTCCACGCTGTCGCGGCATGCTACCAGTGTTAAAGACTGCGATGGAGCTCCGTATGCCACGGCAAACTGGCTGACACTGACGGCGGCGGTGCACAAATGCTGCGCAGCTAGCGCCATTCGACGGCCAACACCGCGGTTCCTGTTGTGTCCGCTGTGCCGTGCGTGTGATCAATGCTTGTACAGCCCTCTCGCAGTGTCCGGAGCAAGTATGGTGGGTCTGACACACCGGTGTCAATGTGTTCTTTTTTCCATTTCCAGGAGTGTATTTCACTATATATCGCGTCACTAGCGTTACTTAAATTTTTTTCTGTTAAATTAGGCATATATTTTGATTTGATCACTACTAACTAATTGCTTCATCTGTACCCCTGCTGAACTTAGCTGGCCGGCCGCTGATGGCCGAGCTGTTCTGGCACTGCAGTCTGGAACCGCGCGACCGCTACGGTCGCAGGTTCGAATCCTGCCTCGGGCATTGATGTGTGTGGTGTCCTTAGGTTAGTTAGGTTTAGGTAGTTCTAAGTTCTAGGCGACTAATGACCTCAGCAGTTGAGTCCCATAGTGCTCAGAGCCATTTGAACCATTTTTGAACTTAGCTGAATGCAAGAATAAGCGAAGAACATAGGTTACCCTACCTCAACCTTTCGGTGGTTTCTCAGTTGCCGGATTAGTTGCGAGCGTTAATACAGCTACTAAAACATTATCGATCTCGCTTGCTTTTAACATAAACGTTTTCCGTGCCTGCTCTGTCGAACATGTCTTCATGTAGTACATCTGTTCATGCATATATGCGCTAATTTCTCAATTTGACCATGACGAGAAGCAAAGTAAAGGACGTCCTTACACGAGACGACGAATCAAATGTTACTCGGAGTAATTAATACAACACGTTAAGAAATACCAGATACTAAGTCATATTCTATGCGGTCTGTACCAATGAAGTACCGAGCGAATTGGCGCATTGGTTAGACACTGGACTCGCATTCGGAAGGACGACGGTTCAATCCCGCGTCCGGCCATCCTGATATAGGTTTTCCGTGATTTCCCTAAATCACTCCAGGCAAATGCCGGGATGGTTCCTCTGAAAGGGCACGGCCGACTTCCTTCCCCATCCTTCCCTAATCCGATGAGACCGATGACCAAGCTGTCTGGTCTTCCCCAAACCAACCAACCAACCTGTACCAATGAAGTAAATAAGTAGATGAGGTGGTCATTAAAGGCGAAGACCGAATGACACACGAATGGAGAGAAAATCCGTCGAGTTCGTTTCATAGAAATTCTCTGAAATAACCTGCGGCTCTTGAAAAGCATGGTAAATATCAGTGTGGATGGCTAGACCAGAATATGAAATCATTTCCTCTTCAATGTGACTTCAGCACATTAACCAAGGCGCCATCTAGCACGGTGTGTATGAATAGACTGGCATTGAAATACATCCCTTGAACTGGAGACATTAATTCGTCTACGAGCATACTTCCGGGATAACAGTGCAGCACATACTCAACAATGAGTATATGCTGCCCTGTTATCCCGGATGTATGCTCGTAGACGAATTAGTGTCTCCAACAATGAGCATGTGCTGCCCTGTTACCCCGGATGTATGCTCGTAGACGAATTAATGTCTCCAACAATGGGTATACGCTGCCCTGTTATCCCGGATGTATGTTCGTAGACGAATTAATGTCTCCAATTCAAGGGATGTATTTCAATGCCAGTCCATTCACACACGCCGTGCTAGATGGCACCTTGGTTAATGTGCTGAAGTCGCATTGAAGAGGAAATGATTTCATATTCTGGTCTAGCCATCCACACTGATATTTACCATGCTTTCCAAGAGCCGCATGGTTATTTCAGAGAATTTCTCTGAAACGAACTCGACTGATTTTCTCTCCATCCGTGTGTCATTCGGTCTTGTACTCCATCTTTAATGACCGCCTCATCTACTTATTTCCTTCATTGGTACAGACCGCGTAGTATATGACGTAGTATCTGGTATTTCTTAACGTGTTGTATTAATTACTCCGAGTAACATTTGATTCGTCGTCTCGTGTAAGGACGTCCTTTACTTTGCTTCTCATCATGGTCAAATTGAGAAATTAGCGCGCATATGCATGAACAGATTTACTACATGAAGACACGTTCGACAGAGCAGACATGGAAAACGTTTATGTTAAAAGAAAGCGAGATCGATAATTTTTAGTAGCTGTATTAACGCTCGCAACTAATCCGGCAACTGAGAAACCACCGAAAGATTGAGGTAGGGTAACCTATGTTCTTCGCTTATTCTTGCATTATGATTTAATACAGAGGAAAGCAGCAGAAGCCAATGGACAAGTTCTTTGTGCTTCGTATTGAGCGTGTAAATTTCACAAGCCTAAGTGTTCCGTGCAACAAAAACTGAAAGTGCCTTTTGTCTTCTTCAGCAATGATACGTCTTGCTGGGAATGATGAATCATTTATGAAGTTAGGTGTAGGATGAAGGCTGCTAGAGTTCTGTAACACACAGCTAAGTTCAGCAGGGGTACAGATGAAGCAATGGTAGCAGTCTACCGATTTCCACCGATTAACAACTACGGGCAGTGTAGTCGATGGGAAGTCTTTCTTACGTATTTTCGTTTACCGCTGTCTTGGCCTCTTCCTGGCGCCTTATAATTTTACCGAAAGTGTAATATTCAGTTAATCAGAAATGATAGTTGTCTTTGGTGTTAAAACTTTCTCAATGTGCAGTTGTTACAAAGTCTCCTTCGTCGGACAAGGCGGATGACAGTTAATTGACACAAAAAAGTGACTGAAGATTTTATAGTGCAGTGTAGTATATTTTTAAGTTTTTAAGTAATGTACCTTCAAAAATCATTCATCTAATGAATGCCAAAGATGTTAGACTTTTTCGTCGGGGAAGAACTACTCGAATCTTAATCTTTCGTCGATATTTAATTCCTTCAGTCACCATTTCTATGAGAGTTCAGAAACAATAGATTAAATACTTCTGTAACGTTTGTTACCAACACGGAATGCTTACGGTGTAGCAGGTAAGCTAAAACTTCTGACAAGTATTTCTTATGTTATATCTAAATCTCCACAATATCTTGAGCACCTCATTCCCTCCACAGGGTGGGATGTACCACCGGTTCCTGTGGTAATTATATAGGTTAACGAGTATTTTATTAGTACAGGTCGAAGACAGGCAGTATCTGGAGGTAAACAAAAATGTTTCGCAATTAGTTTCCTCATTGAAACAGTAACCTACATACTAAGGGACAAAGTAGGTGTACCTGAGTACGGAACGTCTTCAGCACTGAATCTGCCTTTTTGTTATGTTCATCACTCATACCCAAGCAGTGGAAAGATTTCCCAGAAGCTCCCATTCATTGTCCTGTGGAAAAAAGCCTCCAATATCCTTCCACTGCGACATTTATTGAAGAATATAGAATATAGAATAGCAGAAATCCAAAAATCTGTTATGCTTAAAATGTTACGTGCTTTATGAGTTTGTCTTACGCTTATTTCGGGTACAGTGCCATATAGTCATTTTGTTAAGCTATATACTGTAGAGATGTTAGGCGCTTTTCTATTTCAGCCTGTTCCAGTGGTGGGCTGGACAGTCTACTGGTCAATGTATGGAAATTGCGTGTTTGTGTTCTTTATGGCGACATGATTTTGTATTTGTGATTTTGTCTATTGTTGTTGCTGATTTCTGAAAATTTCGAAGTTGTGTTCCTTGTTACTATTATCGTTTGTCAAGTTTAGAAAATTGATTAGACAAATTCAATGCATTGCTGAAAAATGCAGAAGTAAGAACAGCCTCCAAAGGCAAACACAATCTAAAACAACGAATTCACTCAGGGAAAAGAAAAGTACCAATCCACACAAACTCAGGCATATACAAAATCAAATGCCAAGAGGGCGATAAAACTTCTATAGGACAAACAGGAAGAAATTTCGGAGTTAAGATATAAAGAACACACAAGAAATAACGATACAAACCGGTCCCCTTCCTTCAGTTACATGGAATCAGAAAACCGCAGTTTAGACCAGATAGAACGAGCAACGAAAATATTGCATTTAATATGGTAGGATATAACCATGAATGTCTTGGAAGGTTGGTTCAAATGGCTCTGAAAACTATGGGACTTAACATCTGAGGTCATCAGTCCCCTAGAACTTACAACTACTCAAACCTAACTAACCTAAAGACATCACAACATCCATGCCCGAGGCAGGATTCGAACCTGTGTCCGTAGTGATCGCGCGGTTCCAGACCGAAGCGCCTAGAACAGCTCGGCCACACCGGCCGGCTCTTGGAAGGTTGGAAGGAATAGAAATCTATACACACATGTATAACTAACCACAAAGAATATTAAACAAACTGATCTTAAACACAAATACAGTATCGAAAGTGTTACTATATTCTTTACAGACGAATAAAAAGCTGGTAGAAGCTGACCTCGGGGAAGATCCGTTAGGATTCCGGAGGTATGTTGGAAGACGCGATGCAGTACTGACCCTTCGACTTATCTTAGAAGATAGATTAAGGAAAGCCAAAGCTACGTTTTTAGCATTTGTAGACTAGGAGAAAAATGGTTCAAATGGCTCTGAGCACTATGGGACTTAACATCTTAGGTTATCAGTCCCCTAAAACTTAGAACTACTTCAACCTAACTAACGTAAGGACATCACACACAACCATGCCCGAGGCAGGATTCGAACCTGCGACCGTAGCGGTCGCGCGGTTCCAGACTGAAGCGCCTAGAACCGCTCGGCCACAACGGCCGGCAGACTGGGAGAAAGCTTTTCACAGAGTTGACTGGAATACTCTTTTTCAAATTCTGTAGGTGGCAACGGTAAAATACAGGGAGCCAAAAAGCTATTTACAATCTGTACAGAAATGAGATGGCAGTTATAAGAGCCGAGGGACATGAAAGGGAAGCAGTGGTTGGGAAGGGAGTGAGACAGCGTTGTAGCCTCTCCCCAATGTTATTCAATCTGCATATTGAGCAAGCAGTAAAGGAAACAAAAGAAAAATTTGTAGTAGGATTTAAAATCCATGGAGAAGAAATAAAAACTGAGGTTTGTTGATGACATTGTAATCGTCAGAGACAGCAAAGAACTGGAACACCAGTTACACGAAATGGGCGGTGTCTTGGGAGGAGGATGTAAGATGAACATCAGCAAAAGTGGGACGTGAGTCACAAGAAAACACAACAACATGCTTGTAGTTGGCAGAGGTTTATTACACATATATCCGTAAACAGTTTTACAAAATCTTTTATAAACCGGCCTTCCAACAGCCACCAATAACAAATATAATTAAAAATTTTACACAGTCTTTGTAAGATAATACAGAATGAAAGAAGTTAAGCGAAGATCGTTCTTTTTAAGTAACTAAGAAATAGTCCCAGATAAATATAGATGACAGACGTAATTGCCCACAATTTTAACAGGAATTTACCAGGAATAAATCCCCATTGGTAAAACAAGCAAGAGAACAGAATATTAAATGACAAATTTTAAGTAAAAGAGCAAAATCCCAAGGGAATCTTTTATACCAATAAACAGATCACAGAACACTGGAATTCCACCAGTTATATAGTACTTATTCCACTGAACTCACTCGTGAAATACCTTTCAAGTATAACGACAATATTAGGTAGAAAAGTTAGTTTAAGTTCCACGCAACAGCGGGCACAGCCCAACGGATGACCCACCGTAAAACAAGTGTGACCAAGCTACTAGGAACAGGGAGCGCACCTTGCCGTAGCCCGAACACATTAACGAGAGGAACCTTCAAATAATCACAAGAGAGAATACTCGTCAACTGCTGGGGCGAGCATCGACTCTGACAGGATACAGCCAGGTAGCGCCGAGCGTCACCAAGACGTAGCTGGCCGAGATAGCGACAGCGACGTCCGAACATATTTCAATCAAGGCGCCACCCCTTGTGTTGTTGAATCCGGAACTGGTTGTGCCGGCCGCTCGTAGTTCACTGCAGTATTAAAAAATAATTAAAAAAATCAGAGGACAGACAACCAAACCAAAGGACACAACACAAACCCTCTCATTTCAGAGTTATGCTCCCCCCCCCCCCCCCCCCCGCTTTAAATATAATACTCTTAACACATGCAAGACCTCAAACAAATAGCATTCACTTCTTACAGCTTACAATTCTTTATTCATACAGGCAGGCCCCAATAACAAGCCTCAAGTCAGGAGAAGTTAACAGCCTGCCGAACCAAGAGCGTTAAAACCTTAAAACATACTACAAGACACCATGAGATACTCACGTGACATTGCAAGCACTCCTTAGTAACACTAAACATGGCCTGCGCACTATCTTAGAATGATGCATGCAACTTTCACACTACTCAAGTAGTAACTGAACAATGTTTTACACTCTTACCACCACTAAACATATACCGGAAACAAGAGTGAACTGCTTATTCCCGCTACGATGGGGACAATCACATACAAACCACTGGTTCCGGCTGTGAACATAAATTACGATCAGCTTGATCACAAAACACGACTTCAAAGAAATAGCAGATGCCCACCGTTAGTAGCAGCAAACGACGAGAATCCATACAGCGTACATAGGCATCCAGCATCAGGTAGTACAATATACATACATGCTAGTGCATTGAAAGTCATCCCCACCAGCCCGCTGCCAACACACTCCTCAAATCGTAAAACAGCGCCGCGGGTAACCTCCGTAACGGTCACTCTAAGACTCGCCAAAGCAAGGGCAAGCACGACAACTAGGGCCCCGGAGCGGAAACCAAGAGAACCATAGCCGGATGCGCCGAGCTTAAATAACGGCCGGAAGAGAAAAACCAAAGAGAAAACGCGCATGCCAGAACGAGCAGGATTACTGCACCTAGTAGATGAGATAATCACTGGCGCGAGCGACTCCCCCACAGATCGAAAAGCAAAACGGGGATAATGGAATGTAATCGAATTAAATCAGGTGACGCTGAGGGAATCAGATTAGGAAATAGACACGTAAAGTAGTAGAGTAGTTTTGCTATTTTGGGAGCAAAATAACTGATGGTCGAAATAGAGGATATAAAATGTAGACTGGTTACGGCAAGGAAAGCGTTTCTGAAGAAGAGGAATTTGTTAACATCGAGTGTAGATTTAAGCGTTAGGAAGTCTTTACCGAAAGTATTTGTATGGAATGTAGCCATGTGGGGAAGTAAAACATGGTCGTTAAATAATTTAGACAAGAAGAGAATCTTTCGAAATGTGGTGCTACAGAAGAATGCTGAAGATTAGATGTGTAGATCACCTAACTAATGAGTGGGTAGTGAGTAATTGGGGAGAAGAGGAAATTGTGTCACAATCTGACTAAACGAAAGGATCGGTTGGTAGGACGCATTCTGAGGCGTCAAAGGATCACCATTTTAGTATTTATGGCAACCGTGTAGGGTAAAAATCGTAGAGGGAGACCAAAAAATGAACACACTAAGCAGATTCAGTAGGACGTAGGTTGCAATAGTTAATCGGAGATAAAAAAGCTCGCACATGATAGACTACCATGGAGAGCTGCATCAAACCAGTCTCAGGACTAAAAACCACAACAACGAGTACGGATAAACATACATAAGGAAAAGGCCATAATCTTCTTGCTGTCGCATTTTTGTTTGGCGATAGTAAAAAACTGAGCACGCAGTATCAAAGTTAAACACATAATTTTGCACTTTTGATATTTAATGTTTTGCACTAAAGCACAATGCTTACAGCCCCGCTGAATTAGGTGCCGGGATTAACTCACCTTGAGAAATTTCCCCCTGAAAACGAATAGTTCTCCTTTTTATTTCCGGTCGCCAGTCCTGAAGAGACGAGTTTTGAAAATGGTTGTTCGTTTAGCTAGCTTGGATAAATATAAATGTTAGCTCTCTGTACCAGAATGAAGCACTCAAGAACTTCGACGACTTACTTTTCTCAATAAATATACTACATAAATTTTCAAATAAAACAGAAGTTAATTTTTTCTGGAGTTTATTTTACTTTAGTTTCGATAAAGTAAACAAATCAATTCAGCAATATACAGTAAGAATGCGACCTAGCACAGTTGTATGTCTACACATTCTTATGCAAATACACCAAACAGATGTAATATTAAACGCAGTATTTTTCCAGGTAATACTTAATGACTTTAAGACAGGATTTAAGCAAGGTGCTTAAGCAATGTAAAGTACTCTTTGAAATCAATGTTACCGTATTAATCCAAAAAGAATTTTCGTCAGTACTATTTCTGACGCTTCTCTTTTACAAAGTTAATTACCAGACAAAATGTCAGTTGCCTGCCTTGTCTACAACAGTCTCTCAGTAATTAGACAGACAAAACATATCTTTGTCTACTTTTTGGAAACCATTCTTAATGTACTATGATGAAATTGTTGCACCATCATATTTTTGTCTGGAAGTAGCAGGCAGCCATGGCTACAGTTACTATTACTTATTAATATGAACTAATTAATTATCGCTTTGTACCAATGTTAGCGCACAATACACAAAACTTGAAGAATGCACCATTAAGTTTCTATTCTCAACCACTGCTCGCTATCTATTCCTTCATTTCAGTCAGTCTGCCACCTCCTCGTTCCAAAGAAATGGTGTTCCAGCAACGAAACGGGACAAGGCTACCTGTCGACCACTATTGCAGATGGTGCCAAAACTGAAAATAATTACTAAGTAATGAAAAGTGTGAGGTAAACCACATGAGTGCTAAAAGGAATCCGTTAAACTTCGGTTACACGATAAATCAGTCAAGTCCAAAGACCGTAAATTCAATTAAATACGTAGGAATTACAATTACAAACAGCTTAAACTGGAAGGAACACATAGAAAATGTTATGGGGAAGGCGAAGCAAAGACTGCCGTTTATTGACAGAACACGTAGAAGGTGCAACAGATCTGTTGAAGAAATTGCCTACACTACGCTTGTCCGTCCTCTTTTGGAGTACTGCTGCGCGTTTTGCGATCCTTGCCAGGTATTGTTAACGGAGTACATTGAGTAACTTCAAATAAGAGCAGCACACATAGTATTATCGGGAAGTAGGGAAGAAAGTGTCACGGACATGATACAGGATTTGGGGTGGACGTCGCTAAAGCAAAATCGTTTCTCGCTGCTGTAGGATCTTGTCACGAAATTTCAATCACCACCTTTCTCCCCCGAATGCGAAAAGATTTTGTTGGCGCCAACCTACATAGGAAGAAAGGATCATCATAATAAAATAAGGGAAATCAGAGCTCGTACGGAAAGATACACGTGTTCGTTTCTTCCGTGCGCTGTCCGAGATAGGAATAATGGAGGGCCATTGAGAAGGTGGTCCTATGAACCGTCTGCCAGGCTCTTAAGTGTGATTTGCAGATTATCCTTGTGGATGTAGACGTACATATCGACGCTGTTCTCTGGGCCTCGGTATTGTACATTTCTCATACAGAAAAGGTGTTCCAGAAATGGGAACAGCCAACAGAAAAACTTGTCGTCTCACCAACCTATTGACTTCCTTGTATCGGTGCTGGATATCACTCTTTTCAACATATTACTTTATTATTCTCTCAGTATGAGTTCAGAATTTACAGAAATGTTAGATTTAAATATTTTCAGCAAATGAAATGTTAGATTGATAATTACAACGAACGAGAAATGTTGAAGAAGTAATGAAACACATTTTTTTCTCGGCTAATTTAAGTTAAACAGCGTGGTATTTTGCAGTAAACACACAGTGTGTTGTGGGGGTGATCACTCTGTTGTAGAAATAATTCAAAAGCCCAGATCGCTTAAATACTGTTTACTGGATAACCGGTTTCAACACACTAAAGTTGCCATCATCGGATCTGAATGTAGCTTAACATTTATAAACCAAATTTATATCCAAATGGTTTATAAATGTTAAGCTACATTCAGACCGATGATGGCACCTATATTGTGTTGAAATCGGTTATCCAGAAAACGGTATTTAAGCGATCTTGGCTTCTGAATTATTTCTGATGTGGTATTTGTTGTGGAACATCGAGGAATATTCCCGCTTCAGCCCCTATGGTTTCATGAAGTGGCACCATACTAGCTTTCAAAACGGCGTTTGAAAAGGAGGTGCTTTCCAAGCAGAAAGATGTCACTGTGTTTCTCAGCAGCTTGTAGAATGTCTACTGAGAGTAGGCAGTGAACAAAAGCACGCTGAGTCGTTGGGCAAGGCGTCTGCCATCATCGCAACAAGGTCGCGCAAACCTGTGCGATCTGCCCCGTGCCCACCTTCAGCACACAGCTGTGACTGCTGCATGTTGGAACGTGCGGACGCTTAGTATTCGAGGTGATCGACGAATCACAGTCAAACATATCGTTGCCCAACTGAACGTCTCTGATAGCGCTGACACACTTGTCCACCAATTGGGGTACTCAAAGGTGTGCGTGCACTCGGTTCTTCGTTGTCTAACAAGACCAAAAAAGCCATGGGGAGATTATTGATGCAGTAAGACGTCGGCTCCGATGCCGCTCTGTAGAGTGCGCACGTGTAGTCCCTCGCAGTGAGATGGCTTAAGGCCGTAGCATTGAACGGAGATAATGTTGAAAATGTGGTTTCGTAGGAGAAGAGTGGGAAATAATACGGTGTATTGGGATTCTGAATAAAACCTACCTGCCATCAGGGAAATAAATGTATTGCCTTACTTATTTAACGACAGTCGTACTTTTACAGTATTATTGTAAAATCGCTAGTAAATTTATAAGAAGAAGCAACAACACTCTATGTAAGTTTAATCGTGATGTAGTTCCATTGCAAAATCAGAAGACTGACGACAAAAAAAGTTAAATAAACTAAGGCCACGGGCGGTGTTAAACGGTATTAGCATAAAGTCGTCTGGGGTTGACAAAATTTTGGCCCATGTGGTTGTTTGATGTGCTAGTCATCCCTTTCGTACTGTATATTTAGACAATCTATAAAGACCGAATCAGTCTTGTTGCGTCTGCAGATGAATCATAGAGTGTGAGGCTGCAAAACTTCCTATCGCTACTCTATATGTGTTATTACTTTCAGTAGTTTCAGCTGAGCCGATGAACTCTGCCTCGCTAAGTGGGTACCGTCGAAACTGAGTCTTAGGTAATGGAACGGACAGGTGACGACGACTCAGCGTTCCTCTCCCATGCTCCGTCTCTCATCACCGCGTACGCCGGTCTTCTCCCCGTGGCGGACGCTCCCAACTTTTTTAATCTTACGGATGACCTGACGGCTCAACTCTCCGGCCTGTTTAATACAGCTGGGTCCCTTCCACCGGCTCACGAACTCACGGTTGTTTTACAACTCCGTGTTGTGCCGCTTCGCTGATGGGAACTTAACTAGAAGCGTTCGAGAGCGTGTTAAAGCATTAAGCAAGTGCCTCGTCGCTTTATTAGATCACCGTACTCGGCAAACTTGCCGACTCGGTCTCCAAGTAGAACGTCCGTGTGCCATGAATACCGATTTCCTTCAAGAGCCTTCAGACGTTCCTTAAGCAGTCGCAAGAAGTTGTCACCACCCGGAGGCCGTGCTACTTAACTCGCTAAAGAGTATCATTAACAGAAAAAAGTAAGTGCAACGTGAACACGAGGTAACTGTATACCTTTGGTTGAATATTTAGTATCTAACCTGATCAGCTAGATCTATGAAACCCTACTTAAGAGCCGGTATGTTTACCTTTGACACGGATAACAGCGGCGACGTATCGTGGCATGGAAACTATGAGGCCTTGTTAGGTCGGTGAATGAGTTGGCACCACAGCTGCACATATAAGTCACCTAATTTCCCTGAATTCTACCAAGCGAGGTGGCGCAGTAGTTAGCATACTGGACTCGCATTCGGGAGGACGACGGTTCAATCCCGTCTCTAACCATCCTGATTTAGGTTTTCCGTGATTTCCCTAAATCGTTTCAGGCAAATGCCGGGATGGTTCCTTTGAAAGGGCACGGCCGATTTCCTTCCCAATCCTTCCCTAACCCGAGCTTGCGCTCCGTCTCTAATGATCTCGTTGTCGACGCGACGTCAAACACTAACCACAACCACCACCACCACCACCACCACCACCACCACCACCAGCGAAAGATAAATGAATTTGCAAGACATAATGCAAGGCTCGAAAATTATAAGGATGAACTAAAATCAAAGCAGAACCAGCTGAAGAATTTGGAGGAGGCGTGTGATGAATTGACGGTAATGGACCCAACAGAATGTGTTCCATACTTTATGGGTGAAGATTTCATCAATCAAGATATTGAACAATCAGAGAAAATGTCGGAGGAAGCCAAAAACAAGATATTATCAGAAACAAAGGATTCAGAGGATAAATGCAGTAATATAAAAAACGAAATGAGTGAACTGAAAACTTATCTTTATGCTAAATTTGAAAATCACATAAACCTTGAAGCAGATGATGACTGAGCCATTCCCTGTGAGAGATCGTTTGTACTTACATTTTCTTGTTTTACACCGTCATACGTGTTATTTGTTTCAAAAGAACACTGTGCTTCATTTTTTGTGGTCCCTGAGTGAACTGCAATGTATGATTAAACAAAAGTATTACCTCTCACATAAAAAAAAAACCGCGTCCGGCCATCTAGATTTAGTTTTTCCGTGATTTCCCTAAATCACTTCAGACATATGCCGGAATGGTTCCTTTCAAGAGAGCACGGCCGATTTCCTTGCCCATCCTTCCCCATCCTTCCGTAATCCGAGCTTGTGTTCCGTCTCCAATGATCTCGTTGTCGACGGGAGGTTAAAGACTAATCTCCTCCTTCTCCCTTAAATTCCAGGAAGGGGAGGTGGGGGCAGGGGAAGGGGGTGATGAGACCTGACGCCATGTCCAATCACATCCCAGATGCGTTCAAATTTCTCTGAGAACTATGGTACTTAACATCTTAGGTCATCAGTCCTCCAGAACTTACAACTATTTAAACCTAACTAACCTAAGGACTTCACACACATCCATGACCGAGGCAGGATTCTAACCTGCGCCCGTAGCAGTCGCGCGGTTCCGGACTGAAGCACCTAGAACCGCTCGGCCACCACGGCCGGCCCAGATGCGTTCGATAGGGAACAGATGTGACGAGTTGGAGAACCAGCACATCAATTGGAACTCATCACTGTGTTCCTCGAACCACTCCATCACACTCCTGGCCTTGTGGCACATTCACATTGTATTTTCTTAAAATGCCACTGGCGTCGGGAAATATGATCGTAACGAAGGGGTGTACGTGGCCTGCAACCAGTGTGTGATACTCCTTGGCCCTCGTGGTGCCTTGCACGAGCTCCACTGGATCCTTGAATGCCAACGTGAATGTCCCCCAGAGCATATTGGAGCCGCCGTCCCGCAGTATAGGTGCCAAGGAACTGTTCCTCTGGAAGATGACGGATTGGCACCCTGTCATTAGCTTGATCAACAAGGTATCGGGATTCTCACTAGACTATGCAACGCTCTGCCGCCGCGCCAGTGCCTAAGGTCACGAGTCCATTTCAGTCGCTATTGCCGACGTCGTGTTGTTAACATTGGCACATGCGGAGGCCCATGGTTAGGAGTGTTCGGTTCACTTCGTGGTAGACACACTTGTACTCTGCCCTGCATTTAGGTCTGATGTTAGTTGTGCCAAAGTTAGCCATCTGCTCTGTTTTTACCAGACTGCCCAGCCTATGACGTCCGACATCTGTAACGAGTGGTGGCCGCCCAACCCACGACGCCTGGGCGTTGTTTCATTTTGGTTTCGCCACGTGTTGTAGACTGACCACAGCACTCCTCGAACACCTTACAAGACGTGCAGTTTCCGAAATGCTCGTGCCCAGCCTCCGGGCCGTCGCAATCTGTCCTCGGTCAAACTCAGATAGATCGCACGCCTTCCTCGTTCTGCATGCGCACAGCACGTCACTGATACTACATGCACCATGCGTGTGTCTGACTAGCAGTCGTTCCTCGTCAGGTGTTGCTTCTATCGACTGGACGGGTTTATATCAATCACGTCGGTAGTCATAATGTTCTGGCTGAGCAATGGACATGGTAAAGAAAAATCGATAGAAAGAAATAACTGAACTCTTATAAACGCCCATGGTAATATTTTTATGTTTTTAATTTGCTGTGTATAATCCAAAACTGCTTTTGCCATCTAATTTACTTAACGCAATTAATAGTCATTTAGGGGAAAAATTATATTTTACCATAAATTGGATTAAGTGAAGCCTAAAAAAAGGCCATAGCAATGATATTTATTGTGTATTGGAGGAAATGTTCAAATGTGTGTGAAATCTTATGGGACTTAACTGCTAAGATCATCAGTCCCTAAGCTTACACACTACTTAACCTAATTTATCCTAAGAAGAAGAAAAGAAAAGAAAAAAAATAAACACACACACCTATTCCCGAGGGAGGACTCGAACCTCCGCCAGGACCAGCCGCACAGCCCACGACTGCAGCGTCCTAGACCGCTCGGCTAATCCCGCGCGGCTATTGTGTATTGGAAAATTATTTACTTTGCATTTGTGATTTAGGTGTTCCGTACAAACAAAAATGAAAAAGCTCAGTTCATTTAACTGAAAATTAAAAACTCACTCAACAGCGTAGAAGTGTGCGTTCAGTTAATGTTATTAATGTTTATCTGACGCAATTAAAAGGGCATAAGTTATCTAAACTCTCAACTTAACAAGACCCTCTTTATTGGACACTAATACTACTTGAATATCACAGTCGCCATAGGTTCGTAGAGCTAAAAGTAAAAAACTGTCGAACTCGAAGATTCTCTTCTGTTAAGCACCGTCGTTGCTGTCAGATTCCGTAGGTACTCCTAACTTAACTTTTGTTGTTGCAGATACACGTTAGACAATCTGGAGACCACGAGGGAAGGTGTGATGTAGTGCCTTCTCGTCGGTACTGAAGACTGACTTCTGATTAAGAAAAAGTTTTATCTTTACAGTTCCAGTGAAAAGGGGTTAAATGCATTGGAACTTGACCGTACACAGATTCAAACCGGCAGTCTCTACTGGATTCTACTGTCTACGCGTTTCGTGTAAATCCTTCCACATTTCAGTAGTATTAAAAAAAAAAAAAGGTGCCTCACCTTTTAACACAAGTTCTCTATAAGAACCTCTCACCATCGTCTAAGAACATTAACTTTTTCTCTACACAAACTTATCCTTAGCGTATAAATAAACTTCTAGCCGTAAGGAATTCATTAATTTCCCCACGTGAGAGATAAAGTCAAAGAACAATTCCTCGCGCAACACATGCATTAATCTTCCAGTGACATTTATGTACATCTTTATTATACTCCAAGGAGTATAGCCATCTTCGCTATCAAACTTTTTGCTATTGTACTCCTTATTTAACCTCTGGCTTGCGGAACTTTCGGAGCGAGCACACCCTTTCTCCGTGATAGCATTAGCTTAGTGTATAATGACAATGCCTCAGCGCTAGTGGTCGCACGACACGGTTAAGTAAGTGCAGAATTTGTGTGCAGAATTTGGTAGAATATGGAATTAATAGCAAAATAGTGATATTATCGGCATGTAGAAGAAAAGTATTTAAGTCATTCCGCGTAAAGGCGCGAAGGGTTGGGTTGGAACGCCCTAATCCCGACACTGTTAAATTTAGTCATTTGGCTTGCCTGTATTTCAGAAACCAATGTAGCCATTTACATGAAACTTTTACAGGACATTATACTATATGTTCAGACTCTAATAAACTACAATAATTGCATTACAGCCACAGATTTCGGAAATACAATTTTTTAATTACACGATTAAAATTTTGTGTACTTTTTGTACGTTATCATAAATAATTTTAATTATACATAACATTATATTCTTCTTTTAGTTCAGTAGACTCAGGATATGCATGTTATTACTTCCTGAAAATCTGAATACTCTACTCGAAGTGGTTTCAGAGATTTAGGGAAAAATGCAACAGAAAATGTAATTTGTCAGGAATGGCTTCTAAAGTTTCAAAAGACTGTAACTCACTTAATAAATGGTTAGTTTTTTATTTTTAGTCACGCACAAGCACCTTGCACCATGCTGTGTACCATCCTCTTGATCTTTTTCCAAGTACACTCCTGGAAATGGAAAAAAGAACACATTGACACCGGTGTGTCAGACCCACCATACTTGCTCCGGACACTGCGAGAGGGCTGTACAAGCAATGATCACACGCACGGCACAGCGGACACACCAGGAACTGCGGCGTTGGCCGTCGAATGGCGCTAGCTGCGCAGCATTTGTGCACCGCCGCCGTCAGTGTCAGCCAGTTTGCCGTGGCATACGGAGCTCCATCGCAGTATTTAACACTGGTAGCATGCCGCGACAGCGTGGACGTGAACCGTATGTGCAGTTGACGGACTTTGAGCGAGGGCGTATAGTGGGCATGCGGGAGGCCGGGTGGACGTACCGCCGAATTGCTCAACACGTGGGGCGTGAGGTCTCCACAGTACATCAATGTTGTCACCAGTGGTCGGCGGAAGGTGCACGTGCCCGTCGACCTGGGACCGGACCGCAGCGACGCACGGATGCACGCCAAGACCGTAGGATCCTCCGCAGTGCCGTAGGGGACCGCACCGCCACTTCCCAGCAAATTAGGGACACTGTTGCTCCTGGGGTATCGGCGAGGACCATTCGCAACCGTCTCCATGAAGCTGGGCTACGGTCCCGCACACCGTTAGGCCGTCTTCCGCTCACGCCCCAACATCGTGCAGCCCGCCTCCAGTGGTGTCGCGACAGGCGTGAATGGAGGGACGAATGGAGACGTGTCGTCTTCAGCGATGAGAGTCGCTCCTGCCTTGGTGCCAATGATGGTCGTATGCGTGTTTGGCGCCGTGCAGGTGAGCGCCACAATCAGGACTGCATACGACCGAGGCACACAGGGCCAACACCCGGCATCATGGTGTGGGGAGCGATCTCCTACACTGGCCGTACACCACTGGTGATCGTCGAGGGGACACTGAATAGTGCACGGTACATCCAAACCGTCATCGAACCCATAGTTCTATCATTCCTAGACCGGCAAGGGAACTTGCTGTTCCAACAGGACAATGCACGTCCGCATGTATCCCGTGCCACCCAACGTGCTCTAGAAGGTGTTAGTCAACTACCCTGGCCAGCAAGATCTCCGGATCTGTCCCCCATTGAGCATGTTTGGAACTGGATGAAGCGTCGTCTCACGCGGTCTGCACGTCCAGCACGAACTCTGGTCCAACTGAGGCGCCAGGTGGAAATGGCATGGCAAGCCGTTCCACAGGACTACATCCAGCATCTCTACGATCGTCTCCATGGGAGAATAGCAGCCTGCATTGCTGCGAAAGGTGGATATACACTGTACTAGTGCCGACATTGTGCATGCTCTGTTGCCTGTGTCTATGTGCCTGTGGTTCTGTCAGTGTGATCATGTGATGTATCTGACCCCAGGAATGTGTCAATAAAGTTTCCCCTTCCTGGGACAATGAATTCACGGTGTTCTTATTTCAATTTCCAGGAGTGTATTTTCTTCTTTATGGACTCCTTTGTGGCCAACTGTGCTGCATACTCTGCTTTATCAATGCGAACCTGGTCCATCCGTTCAAGTTCTTTGATGCAGTTTGCTGCAGGATTAATTCCCATAGGCTGTAGCACTTTCACCCTACCAATGTTTCGAGCATTAAAAACAATAGCAGCTTCACTGACCCACCCCTCCCACTTTAGTGTCTTAATTCACACATATTTTGATAAGCGAGTCCGTATAAGGTTATTGGACTACTCCTTGGGATTTTGAGTCTGACCATGCAGACACTTCATCAGTATTTCAGGATTTTCCAGGTCTCTGTAAATGGTTTTTATGATATCCATGAGTGCTGTTGCGATGGCATGTTTACGGCTGTATGAACTGTTTGAGTACTGGGCATTACGGTAATTGCACATGAATCAGGTCCAGGAGGGCAAAGGTGTGGTGTCACCGCCAGACACCACACTTGCTAGGTGGTAGCTTAAATCGGCCGCGGTCCATTTAGTACATGTCGGACCCGCGTGTCGCCACTGTGTAATCGCAGACCTAGCGCCACCACCAAGGCAGGTCTCGTGATACGAGAGAGCACTCGCCCCAGTTGTACGAGAACCTAGCTACCGACCAGATGTACGAAGCCTTTCTCTCTCATTAGCCGAGAGACAGAATAGCCATCCGCTAAGTTAATGGCTACGAACTAGCAAGGCGCCATTAGCCATACAGTGATTGTACTTAAAGTCTTCTGTGTATCGTCAAGATCGATGTACCACAAGGAATGAGTAAAGTTAAGTATTAAACCTGCTCCGTACTTTTCTTCCTAACATTAATTACGTATCCTGTTCCAGTACTTCACGCCCGTCTGCGTTAGTCTAGCTTGCCTTTTCAGCCATCTCAACTTCACGGTGTCGGCCCAGATACCGACACAACAAAGGTGGTGTACTGGTTTTTCATCAGATGACAGACTGTGGAAGAAGGTAGACCATACTGCCTGCTTCATTTTCAAGAAATGCACTGTATTATTTCTAATGGGCATCCCATAATACTGCTGTTGTGCATCGATCATTTTGTCTGTCAGCCTGTCTCTTATGGTTTTACCATTAGAAAGTTTCTTCTCTTTCAAACTTTTGTTTCAACTTCCTCAACCTGGTGCCCATCCTCTTATGGACATGACCTTTATATCACAGCAATCCACAGACTTATATATAAAAAATTACCGGATCTCGAAGTAATGCACGTAAAAATTTTAACATTTTCAACCGGTGTAGCTTATATTTAAAAAATAAAATAAAATACCATGTGAGTTTATATATAATTTTACTCGGAAAATTGGAAATTTTTTAATGAGATAAAAATCCGAAAATGTGAATTTTTTCCATTCTAACTCCCCTTAAGACATTTATGGTTGGTACAGTGCCGTGTTTAAGTAATTGTCGAGTAGAAGCATTGATACTAGAACGTAAATGAGAAGACTTCCGTGGTCAGTGGTTACCTGTTTAATTAACGTGGAAACGAAACGTAGCAATGTTTGTTTCTGTGTAAATGGAATGCAAACATAACAGTTAAACTATAGTGGATAAACATAGGCATTTTTAGGAAAATATATTAACTGTAATAGGAACAATAAAGCAAGAGTAATTGGAACTACAATTTCATTATATCTAAGTTACGTTTCCCATTGTTTAAATAACTTCACTATTTGCAACCGATAAAAAACTTATCCGTATCAGGCACATGCACATGTTATTTTCGCAACGAAACGTAATATCTATATAAAGCTTCCATGAGCTCGATACCCTACTGCCGTAAAAATGAACTATAAAAGACGTTTGATAAAGAGAGGAAGACCGAGCTTCACAACACATATCAACTCTTCACTTATTAATCTAAAATGGATTACTGACTATCTACTATTAACAACGCTAAGCTGCGAAAATTGAAGACATCGTTCATTCCTTCTTTGTCGTATTATGTAGCTACTACAGATACGTAAAGAAGCAACAAACCTATCCAGTATCTATGACGCAAAATTACAGACGTAAAAACAGTACAGAGTAAACCAAAATACTTTTCTTTAAGAATGTAAGTACACCTAGGCTCAAAAATGTATTTAATACTGAAATGAAATTTATGTGTGGGAGAATAGCAGTAAGATACGCTACAGTAAATGATACACTGCTTGAAATTAATGTTACAAAGCCAAAATAAACCAGAAAAGTTATGTTTAAAATCGGCACCGTTCATGGTTCTACGTGAAAATTAGGAGACTTTGCTTGGTATCTGGTAAGACTGTTCACTCCGCGGTAGAAGTTCTCAGAGGCTATGGATACTGGGATAAAGAATAGCTCAGTAGGCAGTTCAGTTGAAGAGGGATCTCTTAAAAGTGCACTCACGGAGGTTGGAAAGAAACTATCACCACAAAGAAGGTAATTGACAACAAACCATGGCGAACAGAAGAAATGCTTAAGTTGAATGGTGGGAGAAGGAAGGAAAAAATGTTCATGGGAATTCGAGAACACAAGAATACAGGTCACTTACGAATGAGATAAATAGGAAATACAGGGTAGATAAGGCGAAATGGCTGCATGAAGAGTGTAGAGAAACCGAAAAAGTATTGATAGTCGGAAGGACAGAGCGAATAGATGGCGAGATTACATTGGAAGCCTTTATGAGGGGGAAGACTCGTCTGATGAAGTGATAGAAGAAGAAGCAGAAGTCGATAAAGGAGACATAGGTGATTCAATATAAGAATTTAAACGAGCTCTTTGTGACTTAGAATCAAATAAAGCAAAACAATCCATCCGAATTTCTAAAATCATTGGGGAGAGTGTCAAAATAACGACTATTCACGTTGGTATATAGAATGTATGAGTCTGGTCCTATACAATCTGACTTTCCGAAAAACATCGTCCACACAATTCCGAAAACTGGAAGAGCAGACAAGTGTGAGAATTATTGCACAATCATCTTAACATTGCATGCGTCCAAGTTGCTGACAAGAATAATGGAAGAATGGAAAAGAAAACTGATAATATGTTAAATGACTATCAGTTTGGCTTTAGGAAAGGTAAAGGCAACAGAGAGGCTATTCTGGTATTGATAATGCACTAAAGACTGAAGTAAAAACTAAACACGTTAATAGGATTCGTAGAACTGCATAAAGCCTTCGACAGTGCCAGATAATGCAAGATTTGACATTCTGAAAAAAGTAGTGGTAAGCTAAAGGGAACGACGGGTAATATACAGTATGTACAAGAACGAGGAAGGGGGTAAAAATTCTAGAAGAAGGCAGAGATTGGAATACATCGAGCTGGAAGGACATCAATGATAAGATTCGCTGGTGACATTGCTATCCTCAGTGAAAGTGAAGAAGAATTACATGATCTGCAGAATGGAATTAACACTCTAATGAGTACGAAATATGGGATGAGAGTAAATTGAAGAAAGAAAAAAGTAATGAGAAGTAGCAGAAATGAGATCAGCGAGAAACTTAACATCTGAATTGATGATCACGAAGTAGATGGTGATAAGGAATGCTACTGTCTAGGCAGCAAAATAGCCATGACGGATGGAGGAAGGAGGACACAAAAAACAGACTAGAAGTGGCAAAAAGGACATTGCTGGTCAGGAGAGGTCTACTATTATCAAAGGTAGATCTTGAACTTAGGAACAAATTTCTGAGAATGTACCTTTGTGTGGCAGTGAAACATGGAATGGGATAGCTGGAGAATCAGAAAATCGTACCATTTCAAATCTCTGCGGAACCGGCAAGAGTGCTTAGAAGATCAAACACTGACAAGAAGGGACAGTTTAGTAGGACATATTAGACTTGAGGGGTTAACTTCCATGGTGCTAGGAGGAGCTGAAGGGGGTAAAAATTCTAGAAGAAGGCAGAGATTGGAATACATCGAGGAAATACTTGAGGACATAGGTTGCAACTGCTACTCAGAGATGAAGAAGTTGTCACAGGAGAGGAATTCGTGGTGGGCCACATCAAGCTAGTCAGGAGACAGATAACTCCACGCGAAACCACCCCCCCCCCCCACCATCTCATCCCCAAGGTGCGTGACACATTATAGTATCAAATGAAGAAGGTACTTGTAGCATAAATGAGTATAAATGATTTCCTTCCAAACAGCCCAACAGACACTCTAGAGGAAAGACCAATTGTCTATGTTCTTTTCTGGTTCATAAATACTATATTCTCGCTCTTGTATGTTGGAAAAATCTCTTTTCGTTTTTAATAATTTATGGGTGATCATATCATTCAAGCGCGAATGAAGCTACCTCGGCGATAGTAGCTCAAGCATTGCAGAGTTAAATTAGGCTCTATCACATACGTGGAGCAGTTTTGACTTATTGGATTGCTTGCAGATTTTTCTTGCTTTCTAATTATACCGAGATTTACGTTTCATACTTTCTACATACATCGCAGAAAGTCTTAATTAAAGTTCCATGTTTTCAAAGCAGGTAAGTATATACTACAGTAGATAAATAAATTATATCGGTTGTACACAGCACAAACATGACTAATGGCTAAACATAATTAGCATTTAATCAAAGATTAAATAGAGAATTAGGACCACTGGACCACATTTCCACACGATACCAAGTGACATTCTAGGACTACTGTCGATAACTAACTAAAGTAAATGGCATCGGGATAATATTTTGCTAATGAAATGATGAGTGACTGAGACAGACAGCACATGTCGAGCAAGTCATGGACGGTTACACACTTAAACAGATACTCAAACTTCAAATGCTGTTCCAAGTCCTTTGCTGTCTCTGACAGAATTACAATGTCATCGGCGAACATCAAGGTTTTTATTTCTTCTCCATGGATTTTAATTCCTACTCCGAATTTTTCTTTTGTTTCCTTTACTGCTTGCTCAATATACAGATTGAATAACATCGGCTCACTCTTAATAAAATAATAATATCGCCTCAAGGCATTGCCATACCTTTATTCCCCTCCAAAATGGACAGGGCAGTCTACATGTCGGCCGCTTCGGATCTCGAATCGTTTCAGCAAGATGATAGTAGTATAAGGAGGCCCTCAGTCATGAACATTTCAGAGCGCTTTACTAATCTCCTTCTCTTCTATCTAATGGGCGAGGTGGGCGTTTGGTCTGACTTACAACAAAGAGTAACCTTCGTTGGAACCCAGGGTTTCACACTATTTTGGTTTGTGAGATTTTCTGGATCTCTCGTTCCTCACCCATAAGGGAAAATTTGCTGCAGAAGGGACTGGTCCCTTTCAGCCAAATGTATACCCTATAGAGAATATCCCTCGCCCCCCCCCCCCCCCCCCCTATGAACCATGGACCTTGCCTATAGTGGGGAGGCTTACGTGCCTCAACGATACAGATAGCCGTACCGTAGGTGAAACCACAACGAAGGGGTATCTGTTGAGAGGCCAGACAAACGTGTGGTTCCTGAAGCGGGGCAGCAGCCTTTTCAGTAGTTGCAGTGACAACAGTCTGGATGATTGACTGATCTGGCCTTGTAACACTAACCAAAACGGCCTTGCTGTTGTGGTACTGCGAACGTCTGAAAGCAAGGGGAAACTACAGCTGTAATTTTTCCCGAGGGCATGCAGCTTTACTGTAAGATTACATAATGATGGCGTCCTCTTGGGTAAAATATTCCCGAGGCAAAATAGTCCCCCATTCGGAATTTATGGTGGGCACTGCTCAGGAAGACTTCGTTATCAGGAGAAAGAAAACTGGTGTTCTACGAATCGGAGCGTGGAATGTCAGATCCCTTAATCGGGCAGGTAGGTTAGAAAATTTAAAAAGGGAAATGGATAGGTTAAAGTTAGATATAGTGGGAATTAGTGAAGTTGGGTGGCAGGAGGAACAAGACTTCTGGTCAGGTGAATACAGGGTTATAAATACAAAATCAAATAGGGGTAATGCAGAAGTGTTTTAATAATGAATAAAAAAATAGTAATGCGGGTAAGCTACTACAAACAGCATAGTGAACGCATTATTGTGGCCACGATAGACACGAAGCCCACACCAACTACAGTAGTGCAAGTTTAGATGCCAACTAGCTCCTCAGATGACGAAGAACTTGATGAAATGTACGATGAGATAAAAGAAATTATTCAGATAGTGAAGGGAGACGAAAATTTAATAGTCATGGGTGACTGGAATTCGATAGTAGGAGAAGGGAGAGAAGGAAACATAGTAGGTGAATATGGATTGGGGCTAAGAAATGAAAGAGGAAGCCGCCTGGTAGAATTTTGCAGAGAGCATAACTTCATCATAGCCAACACTTGGGTCAATAATCGTAAAAGAAGGTTGCATAGATGGAAGAACCCTGGACATACTAAAAGGTTTCAGATAGATTATATAATGGTAAGACATATATTTAGGAACCATAATTTAAATTGTGAGACATTTCCAGGGGCAGATGTCGACTCTGACCACAATCTATTGGTTATGTCTGTAGATTGGTTATGTCTGCAAAAAAGTGGAAATTTAAGGAGATTGGACCTGGATAAACTGAAAGAACCGGAGGTTGTACACAATTCCAGGGAGAGCGTAAAGAACAATTGACAGGAATGGGGGAAAGAAGTACAGAAGAAGAAGAATGGGTAGCTTTGAGGGATGAAATAGTGAATGCAGCAGAGGAGCAGGTAGGTAAAAAGACGAGCGCTAGTAGAAATCCTTGGGTAACAGAAGAGATAATGAATTTAATTGATGAAAGGAGAAAATACAAAAATGCACTAAATGAAGCAGGCAAAAAAGAATACAAACGTCTAAAAAATGAGATCGACAGGAAGTAAAAAATGGCTAAGCAGGGATGACTAGAGGGCAAATGTAAGGATGTAAGGGCTTATCTCACTAGGGGTAAGATAGATACTGCCTACAGGAAGATTAAAGAGACCTTTGGAGAAAAGAGAACCACTCGCATGACTATCAAGAGCTCAGATGGAAACCCAGTTTTAAGCAAAGAAGGGAAAGCAGAAAGGTGTAAGGATTATATAGAGGGTCTATACAAGGGCGATGTACTTGAGGACAATATTATGGAAATGGAAGAGGATGTAGATGAAGATGAAATGGGAGATACGATACTGCGTGAAGAGTTTGACAGAGCACTGAAAGACGTGAGTCGAAACAAGGCCCTGGGAGTACACAACATTCCATTAGAACTACTGACAGCCTTGGCAGAGCGAGTCCTGACCAAACTTTACCATCTGGTGAGCAAGACACACACACATTCTCCTTTTATTTTTGTTTGTTGTGCTCGACTATCGGCGAGGCACGAAAACGTCCGTGAACGAGTTTCTTAGTTTTGAGTACAGTTACAAAAGAAATATAAAAACAACCATGAGAGTAACTGATTTATGATGCACAGATAGCAGTCAGTTCTGAGTATTATTAGTAACTACGATCCAGTCCTTAAACCTAGTTACAGAAATGCTAATCAGACGCAGTACGTATTCCAGGCCGTAGCAGCCACGTCTTCGAGACGCCAGCTATGGTCACTTGCCAGCCCGCTATAGGATCACATCGGTTCGTCTTCTTCCAGCTGCTACTGTAACTGAGATTTGGCAACATGGCAGGGTATGTTTGGCAACACTGTGATCGACGAGTTACTTCCTGGTGTACACGGAATTAAGCCTCAAAGTTCACTTGATTTTTCCTGACATTTCCATTGAATAACCATAGTTATTATCGCCTGAGGTGTAACAGAAGGTTGTAAATTTACGATTTTCAGCCCAGGAAAGTAGTTGCACGTGGAAATCGCAACTAATCTCGTCCTTTAAATAGCGGTTTACGATTTCTAGTCACTATTGGCCTTGTATGAGGAAGACACGACAAATACCTTTTCGATAGCTCTGTGGTGATGCGCTGGCCTGTGGAAAAAGGTCTGGCAGGGTTGCGGTTCCAGTCTCGCTGAGTGTAACGTTTTTATCCCTTCTGTGAAAGAGCTACACGCAGTCAGATAAAACATCGATAAGCAAATCGTAAGAAAATACTTTCAGCTCATAGTGCAATGGTGAAAAACTTACAATGCTGCACAACAGGTAACGCATCTTTCGGCTGCTAACAAGCAAATTTTGGTTTTCTAGGAACACATAACTACTTTATTTATGAAAAGCCACATTTGCATACCTGTTGAGTATGATACAGCATACCAATTAAACACAGACCCAATCGAAATCTAAGTGAGTAGTTTTTTACAAATTTGTGCCGATAGAGAGGCGCTTGTGTACAGATACTCAGTTTTATTAAAACAGACTTTCGACGTAAGGTTATCGTGGGTAGTTTTATTTTATTTCTTATAACACAGTGCACAAGTTTCGTAAGGTTTCTTTTAGTGTTGTTAAAACAATACAAAACATGAGAGAGAAATTAATCATCAACGATATATGAGAATTCTCTGATGTTATCTATAACAGTCTGACAATGCACATGCAGTTTATTGATTACATGCATGTAGAATACTTGTTATGAGTTAAAGCTGTCAAACAAGGTTTGAAGAAGAATAAAATGTCATTACCAGACGACAGCTAATGCAGAAAATACTATTCTATTTTGGCACGATGCGATCTCCCCATACATAATACGAAAGCTTCGAGATGAATCTGCTGCCTGGCCGTCTATTAAACCTGAAAAGAACAAAATATCGCAGAAGTTAGCCCTTTTTCCACATGCGGCTATGTTAGGTTGAGAAATGAAGGGAATTATGTTAAAAGTTCCATTAGATTGATAACTTCAGCAGACAGCAGAACTGCGTATTAAAAAATGAAGCAGCTGATGTACAGGAACTCACGACATCTTATCTACAGTGCACAACGCTTTCAATCACGGTACCGGCTTTCCACAGTGCTGTGAGATAAAGCATACGGCCGGATCTAGACTAGTGAGAGACAGACAGTTACAGCTTTTCTTTGCACTGCACGTTGTTTTCAACAAACAGATAGGGCAATAGAATAGCTCAAGTGGAAAGGAACACTTTGTATTTAAATTCCTGCATCCTACACTGTTAGCCGTTCTGTGTAGGTGGCAGTTATGTGACTTTAATTCGGTGATTACAAAATACAGTCGAATGTATGCATTGGGTGGGTAGCCGAGGCAACTAGTTCATGGCGATTCGGTCAACGAAGTAAATGAACGTACTGAACATGCAGCAAACCACTAGAGGGAGCCTGTGTGCCATAAGTCTCATCCAGTGTGGCGCAACGGCGTTATGATAGCAATATGATTCACATAGAAAAGGGTTTGGTGGTCTCTTGGTTTGATGATAGGTTCATATTTTTATGGTTTGGGTTCGATTCCATCTTCTACCATGATTTTTGATAGGGAGAGACATTTTCTATTCTCTTCGGGCTACGCCAAGTGAAGAAGGTATAGTAGCACTGTGGTCCGAAATTCACATTAAACATGATATTCCTTCTCTACGAAGTAGACGTTACGTTGAACCACAATAGAGTCAGGAGTGGCGACATGTAGAAACTCTATCACCAGTATCCTTTGTCATACTATCTATTTATTGTGACGAAACAAACGCTATGTAGGGTCACAGGACACTTATTCCATCTTTTATTTGAGCTTCTGTATGCCGATAAAATTGGTTCTGAACTGGGAATGCATCTCAGGCCGCCCTTAACGCGGAATTTGATCCCTTCGTGACAATACAGCTCGACTACAATTTGTTGTTTGTTCAGAACTGCAGATTCCTCAACATCTCCACATATTGCGCGGTAATGGGTTCAAATCCTGGCCCAATACTAAGGTTTTCATTATGAATTATCAAGCTCTAGCGTGAGAACACGTATCTGCTGGTGGATAATAATTTTGATTTTTAATGCATTTTCATTCGTTGTCAACACTAACGATATCTGACGTATTTGACTCCCAGTGAGTCATATAACTATTTGCGAGATCACTGTAAGTTCAAGGATGTTATTCCGATCTGCTGGTGGAGAAAAATTCGGTAGCTGACGTATGTTTGTGTGTAGAATCGATGTGTGGGGTTCGATTCCCAGTCAGCACTGAGCTCTTTGTCATATTATTTCTAGTTCAAACATGCTCACAGGTCGCTGCTGGTGTAAGAAACCCACATTTAACGTTAGTTTTCTGTAGAATATAACAGCGATAGGTGCCGGGTTGGAGTCCTGGAAAGGAAAAAATTAATGTTTTGTCTCGTCATTTCAGTTAAAACATCTAGCTACTGCCGAGAAAATCCGATACGTCACAGTTGATTGTGCTTCGATAAGAATCCGATTAGGTTCTGGGTTCGAATCCCTGTCCAACACAAAGCTTTACCTCACGGTATTTCAAGTAAGTTACTTGCGAAGCAGCAGTATTTAACATCTCTCGTAGTTCGTTAACAGGGACAATAGATGCTGGGTAGGAATTCGCGTTCGTTAAAAATGTTAATTATTTGCAATTTAAAGGTGATATTTGGTAACTGATACTGTCTAAAATCGAGGTATATCACTCTATGTATGCCTAGTCTGGAGTGACTGTTAGTTTTCGTCAGTCACAAAATCTTAGTCTGCATGACCTGGGTTTGAATCCATATGCAGAACGAGACGGTTCGTCGTGTCATTTGAAGTTCATACATATTCTCAATTAGCTGCTCCTGAATAACTTAAATTTTTAGTGTCATTTTGTGTTAAATAACAAGTACGGTATGTTACTTTGAAGAGGAAATCATGAATACGACGAACTTACCACGTGCATTACCTATCTGACGTAATAATGAGAGTGATAACATTTCAGGTATGTCATTTATTGTAATAAATGTGAGCTTATAAGGCTTATGGACAGTCTTATCTGTGATAAGGTGTTCCCTGATATTTCTAGTATCGTGCCATTACTTTACATATTGGGTTACTGCGATACAAAGTAATGTTTTCTAGTGGTGACTTGATGGAACCATTTTTAATTGTCAAACGACTGTACCAAGGAGCGATTAGAGGACCTGCTAGACAGCTGCGTTATGTGGGTTGCATGCGAATCAGGTGAATTGCATTTCAGGTCGTTCGAATACTTTTGAGCACGACTGTACATGTTACATGTGATAAGTCAAACAGATTCGGATTTTAGCTGCATCTCATGAATATTACACATATTCATATTCCAGAGTTATTATAAGCTGAAATATGTTATTAGCGACGTTTTCTATTAAATATTATAATATCTTATACAGTCATGCCTTAAACTGGCAGTGAGTACCAGTAGCAGCGAAGTAAACTGAGAACATTAATGTTTTTTTATTTTATATGTAGGTCCATCTGGACCTCGTTTAATTGATTCAGTTATCGTAAACAAAACACAATTAACAAACTGTTATTTATCCCTGTTACATAATGCCAAGAAAATCATTATTAGCGGTATGCTGACTGTGTTAACAATTATGAGTCACTTTCTTGGGCCCAGCTGTTATGAGGAAACAAATGGAACATTGGTAAGCATAATGTTACTGGAGTATTGCAATGGAGTTGGCAATGAATCTTTCAGCAGCGGCGAAAGTTATGCATTGTACATGCTTCGTTCCAGACAGCTGGCCTCTTAGAGCGAACTGTTGCATTAGCCGGTACTGGCTGCCAGCTAACACTCAAGCTGGTGACCACCCCTTGTACGCACAAGCAAAGTCTTGCTCAGCGGGATTTGAAGAATCTCGTGAAAGATATGGCATGAGAATGTCACTCTTGATATGTAGTAAGGCAGTGTGCCTCATGAAGCCTAGCACCAGAGTTTCTCACACCAGGAGAATCTACCCCTTAGCATTATGTCAAATTTTCAGTGGATGTTTCAAACTGACTGACTATTCAGTTCAGATTCTCCATGCCACCAATCTAATATTCGTTAGTAACTTTTGTAGCTGTACGATAACACCCTCTCTTTCCAGACCAAAGGATACACTTGCCCGCAAAGGTGGAAGCAATTCCACGTTGTACGAGTAATGCCTATTATTGGTGATTTCCTGCCTGTCTGCGAAACTGTTGTCCCTTTTAATTAGCATTTATTGTGTAAATATTTCGTTCCTGTAGGGCAACAGTTCGGATGCTTGTCCGTTTGGTCGGTCAGTACCTCGTGATATTCTTAACGCCCGATATGAGACCATGGTCTCCTACACTCGTGGTATAGGGGTAGCGTCTTTGATTCACAATCCAAACGTCCTCGCTTAAATTTTGAATAAAAATTATCAGCGATGGCGGACGAACACTTCCGGCTTAAGAAGTCACTCTCATTCAGCCAACGACATGGTCAAAGAGGGCGGAGGAGCGGGCAGAGGTTCAGGGCACCCTGTTGCCCTTGGGGTGGGAAAGTGAGCCTAAAGGCGAAAGAATCGGCAATGATCAACGGCATGAGGATGCAGAATGTAATGGAAACTACTGAATTAAAGACACATAATGTGTATCCACAAGATATGTGCTCTGTAATTTAAAAAAAAAAGAAAAATTTGTGGCGATGAACTCTCCATTGGTAAAATATTCCGGAACCGTACCCCATCCGGAGAACCGGGAGAACTCGAACGTGGTATG
Source organism: Schistocerca serialis cubense (assembly GCF_023864345.2). Lineage (NCBI taxonomy): Eukaryota > Metazoa > Arthropoda > Insecta > Orthoptera > Acrididae > Schistocerca > Schistocerca serialis. Next base: position 546,116,344 of record NC_064642.1, read on the forward strand.
GAAGCTAGAAAATCTGGAAAGGGAAATTCTAAGACTCAAACTAGGTATAGTGGGGGCCAGTGAAGGGAAAAGGAAGGAAGACAGCCGCGCAGTATTAGCCGAGCGGTCTGAGGCGCTGCAGTCATGGACTGTGCAGCTGGTCCCGGAGGAGGTTCGAATCCTCCCTCGGGCATGGGTGTGTGTGTTTGTCCTTAGGATAATTTAGTGTAAACTTAGGGACTGATGACCTTAGCAGTTAAGTCCCATAAGATTTCACACACATTTGAACATTATTGAAGGAAGACAAGGATTTCTGATCACGTGAGTACAGGGTAATATTTATAGTGGCCAAAATGGTATAACGGGAGTAGGATTCGTTATGAATAGGGGGCAGGGCAGAGAGTATGTTACTGGGAATAGTTCAGTGACAGGATTTCTCTCGGCAGGATTGCCAGTAAACCAACACTGACCACGATAGTACAGGTATACGTGCTGACGTCGCAAGCTGAAGGGGAAGAGACACAAAAAGTGTACGAGAATATTGAAAGGACAATACAGTACGTAAAGGGAGATGAAAATCTAATAATCATTGGGGGCTGGAATGCAGTTGTGGGGGAAGATGTGGAAGAAAGGTTTACGGGAGAATATAGGCTTGGTACGAGGAATGAAAGAGGATAAATATTAATTGCGTTGAACAATAAGTTTCAGCTAATAATAGTGAATATTGTGTTCAAGAAAGACAAGGGAAGGGTATGTTTGGAAAAGGCTGGGAGATACGGGAAGATTTCAGTTTGTTTACATCAGAATCAGGAAGAGATTCTGAAATCGGATACTGGATTGTAAGGCATACCCAGGAGCAGATGTAGACTCAGATCTCAATCTAGTTATGATGAAGAGTAGGCTGAAGTTTAAGAGACTAGTCGGGGGAATCAATGCGCAGAGAAGGGGGTTACGGAAGTGCTAAGGAATGAAGGGATACGCTAGAAGATCTCAGAGGGTATAGATATTGCGAAAAGGAATGGCTCAGTAGGCAGTTCTGTTGAAGAGGATTGGCCATCTCTTAAAAGTGCAGTCACAGTAGTTGAAAAGAAAACCATCAGTACAAAGACGGTAACTGTCAACAAACCATGGATATCAGAAAAAATACTGAAATTGTTGATTAAAGAGGGAAGTACAAAAACGTTGACGGAAATTCAGGAACACAAAAATACGAGTCACTTATGAATGAGATAAATTGGAAGTGCAGGGAAGGTAAGTGAAATAGCTGCACGAAGAATTTAAACAAACCGAAAAAGAAATGATGATCGGAAGGACGGGCTCCGCATACAGAAAATCAAAAGCAACCTTCTGTAAAACTGAAAGCTAAGGCAGTAACACTAAGAGTGAAATGAGAGTTTCATTGTTAAACGCAGAGAAGAGAGCGCGAAGGTGGAGAGAGTACATTGAAGCCCTCTGTGAAGGGGAAGGCTTGTCTGATGAAGTGTTAGGAGAAGAAGCAGGAGTCGATAAAGCGGAGGTAGGTGATACAGTATTCGAATTCAAACGAGCTCTGGAAGGTAGAACAGATGGATAACATTCTATCTGAAATTCTAAAATGATTGGGGGAAGGGTCAACGGAGCGACTGTTCAAGTTGGTGTATAGAATGTAGACAGTTCCGAAAACTGCAAGAGCCGACAATTGTGAGAATTATTGCAGAACCAGCTTAACAGCGCATGTAACCAAATTGCTGATAAGAATAATGGAAAAATGAAAAAGGAAACTGATGGTACATTAAATGACGATCAGTTTGGCTTTAGGAAAGGTAAAGGCAATAGAGAGGCAACTCTGGCGTTGCGGTTGATAATGAACTCAAGAGTAAAGAAAAATCTAGATACGTTCGTAGACCTGGAAAAAGCGTTAGAAAATATCAAGTGATGCCAGATGTCGAAACTCTGAGAAAAGTAGGGGTGACCTATAGAGAAAGGCAAGTAATATACAATATGTACAAGAACGAAAAAGGAACAGTAAGAGTGGAAAACCAAGAACCAAGTGCCCGGATTGAAAAGGGTGTAGCCTTTCACTCCTACTGTTCAACTTACATATCGAAGAACTAATGACCGAAATAAAAGAAAAGTTTAAAACTGAAATTAAAATTCGAGTTGAAACGATATGAATAATAAGATTCGCAGAAGACATTGGTATCCTCGGTAAAAGTGAAGAAGAATGACATGGTATGCTGAATGGAATGAACAATCCAACGAGTAAAAAATACGGACTGAGAGTAAATCGAAGAACGACAAAGGTAATCAGAAGTAGCAACGAGAAGAGAAGTAGATGATGTTACGGAATTCTGCTACCTAGGCAGCAAAATAACCAATACCGGACGGATCAAGGGGAACACAAAAAGCAGACTCTAACTGAAAAAAAGTGGTTTCCTGGCCTGTAGGACTCTACTAGTATCAAAACATAGGCCTTAAACTGACGAAGAAATCCCTGATACTGTACGTTTGGAGCACAGCGTTGTATGGTAGTGGAACATGGAGTAGGGAAGCTGGAGAAGAAGGGAATCGTAGCATTTGAGCTTTCTGCATAACCGGCGAGCGTATTTAGGAAATCAAACACTGACAAGAGAAAAGACAGGATGGTAGCACATCTGTTAAGACATCATGGATTAACATCCATGGTGGTAGAGAAACCTGAAAAGGGAAAAATTGTAGAAGAGAGAGATGGGAATACATCGCGCAAATACCTGAGGACGTACGTTGCAACTGCTACTCCAAGATGAAGAAGTAGACACAGGAGAGGAACTCGCGGCGAACCACATCAATCCAGTCAGGAGACTGATGACTCCATGCCACCCGCTCTCACCCCCGATTGGTTATCTATTACAGTATTAGGTGATGAATATATTTCTAGCGTAAATGAATAGAATTCCGTCCAAACATCCAAATAGACTCTCTAGACGAAAGTCCAATTCCATATTGTGACTATTATAAATTACACTACTGGCCATTACAATTGGTACACCACGAAGATGACGTGATACAGACGCGAAATTTAACCGACAGGAAGAAGATGCTGTGATACGCAAATGATTAGCTTTTCAGAGCATTAATACAAGGTTGGCGCCGGTGGCGGTACCTATAACGTGCTGACATGAGGAAAGTTTCCGACCAATTTCTCATACACAAACAGCAGTTGACAGGCTTTGCCTGGTGAAACTTTGTTGTGATGCCTTGTGGAAGGAGGAGAAATGCATACAATCACGTTTCCGACTTTGATAAAGGTCGGACTATAGCCTATCGTGATTGCGGTTTATCGTATCACTACATTGCTGCTCGCGTTGGTCGAGATCCAATGACTAATAGCAGAATACGGAATGGCTGGGTTCAGGAGGGTTGTACGGAACGCCGTGCTGGATCCCAACGGCCTCGTATCACCATCAGTGGAGATGACAGGCATCTTATCCGCACGGCTGTAACGAATCGTGCAGCCACGTCTCGATCCCTGCGGCAAAAGATAGGGACGTTTGCAAGACAACAACCATCTGCACGAACAGTTCGACGACGTTTGCAGCAGCATGGACTATCAGCTCGGAGACCATGTCTGCGGTTACCCTAGACGCTGCATCACAGACAGGAGCGCCTGCGATGGTGTACTCAACGACGAACTTGGGTGCACGAATGGCGAAACGTCATTTTTTCGGATGAATCCAGGTTCTGTTTACAGCATCATGATGGTCGCACGCGCGTTTGGCGACATCGCGGTGAACGCACATTGGAATCGTGTATGCGTCATCGCCATACTGGCGTACCACCCGGCGTGATGGTATGGGATGCCATTGGTTACACGTCTCGGTCACCTCTTGTTCGCACTGACGGCATTTTGAACGGTGGACGTTACCTTTCACATGAGTTACGACCCGTGGCTCTACCCTTCATTCGATCCCTGTGAAACCCTACATTTCAGCAGGATAATGCACGTCCGCGTGTTGCAGGTCCTGTACCGGCCTTTCTGGATACAGGAAATGTTCGACTGCTGCCCTGGCCAGCACATTATCCTACTCTCTCACCAATTGAAAATGTCTGGTCAATGGTGGCCGAGCAACTGGCTCGTCACAATCCGCCAGTCACTACTCTTGATGAACTGTGGTATCATGTTGAAGCTGCATGGGCAGTTGCACCTGTACACGCCATCCAAGCTCTGTTTGACTCAATGCCCAGGCGTATCAAGGCCGTTATTACGGCCAGAGGTGGTTGTTCTGGGTACTGATTTCTGAGGATCTATGCACCCAAATTGCGTGGAAATGTAATCACATGTCACTTCTAGTATAATGTATTTGTCCAATGAATACCTGTTTATGATCTGCATTTCTTCTTGGTGTAGAAATTTTATTGGCCAGTTGTGTACTATTTATAATGTTTTTTTCTGTTCCATAAAGTACGAGTGTATATTCTCGTACCAGTATATTGGCAAAAGATCTTTTCGTTTTTTATAATTTATGAGTGATCACTGTGTCTACCATTCCAGTGCGACTGAAGCTACTCGTATTTAAGCGATAATAGTTCAAAGGTTATTAAGTTGAACTAGATACTACAAATAACCCAATTACAACAATTTCTTCAGTTGGTAATCACTTGACAAAACAAGAGTGCCCATTCACTTGTGATGATCAGACATTACGTGAGTGAAATTTACTAGCAATTGCTCGTTCTTCTCTTCCGGAACAGCAAAAAAATGGTTCAAATGGCTCTGAGCAGTATGGGACTTAACATCTGTGGTCATCAGTCCCCTAGAACTTAGAACTACTTAAACCTAACTAACCTAAGGACATCACACACATCCATGCCCGAGGCAGGATTCGAATCTGCGACCGTAGCAGTCGCGCGGTTCCGGACTGAGCGCCTAGAACCGCTAGACCACCGCGGCCGGCCCCGAACAGCAGAATGGGATGTTCAGCATATATGTGATCTATAAATAACTTTGCAAACAGACCTGTGAATAAAGAAATAGCCGTCTGAATCACATATCTGAATGGAGAAATCCGTGTCAAAGCTGGTGAGAGTGCTTGGATTAAAACCTGTGAAATATGGGAAACGTCTATTAAGGGAACGGTAAGGCCAAGTAGATGGGAAGACTCAATAGAGGTGTGAGTGTTGCTTACAAGGGAACCTCCCCATCGCACCCCCCTCAGATTTAGTAATAAGTTGGCACAGTGGATAGGCCTTGATAAACTGAACACAGATCAATTGAGAAAAAAAGGAAGAAGTTGTGTGGAACTGTGAAAAAATAAGCAAAATATACAAACTGAGTAGTCCATGGGTCACATAAGCAACATAATGGAGGATGTGAGCTTAGAAGCGCCGTGGTCCCGTGGTAGCGTGAGCAGCTGCAGAAGGAAAGGTCCTTGGTTTAAGTCTCCCTCGCCTGAAAATTTTACTTTCTTTATTTTTGCATAGTTATTATATGTCCGTTCGTTCATTGACATGTCTGTTCACTGTAATATGTTTAGTGTCTGTGTTTTGCGACCGCATCGCAAAACCGTGCGATTAGTAGACGAAAGGACGTGCCTCTCCAATGGGAACAGAAAACATTTGATCGCAAGGTCATACGTCAACCGATTCCTCCACAGGAAAACACATCTGATATATTCTATACGACACTGGTGACGGCATGTGCGTCACATGACAGGAATATGTTGTCGACCCACCTAACTTGTACACTTGGCGAATGGGTAAAAAGATTCTTCTACCTTGCCCGATTTAGGTTTTCTTGTGGATGTGATAATCACTCCCAAAAAAGTGATGAAAACATAAGAGTTTGTCACATAAACTGAAAATAAAAAATTAAACTTTTCACTCGATGGAAGATTTGAACCAAGGACCTTTCGTTCCGCAGCTGCTCACGTTAACACGAGACCACGGCGCTCCTGCGTTCCCATCGTCCTTAATGTTGCATATCTTCCCTTGAACTACTCAGTTTGTATATTTTGCTTATTTTTTCACAGTTCCACACAACTTCTTTCTGTTTTCGCAATTGATCTGTGTTCAGTTTTTCAAGACCTATCCACTGTGCCAACTTATAACTAAATCTGAGGGGGGTGCGATGGGGAGGTTCCCTTGTTAGCATAATGACAGAGGGGACTATGTTGCAATGGAATGAAAACGTTGTACAGGATATTTTTCTTAAGTACTTTCCGTAATTAGCACGGGTCACGATTTTTAAATAAGCACGACTGTCTTCAAGATTGAATAGCAAATTTTAATCGTAGGATACTACAAGAAGTTGAAGTAAAACAATGAAATGTTCGTTTGTTATGAAGAGCGCTCTCAGGCTCCATTACTTCTTTCACATTTTGTTTCTAATTTGTTTTTTTGTAGTCGAATTCGGAAATGATGTTCAATACGACCAATAGCGTTGGGATTCTTAAGTTTTACTGGATGACAAACACTTTGGCTGGTAAGTAACTTGTTATTATGTGTCTCAAAACAGAAAAGAACACGTATACGGACCCGTAACCTCCCTCACCCCCCCCCCCCCCCCCCCCCACACACACACAGGCGAACTTGCGTGTGCGCGCACGAGCGCGGAGAAGAAATGAAGCTTTTCCCATCTGCGAAGTCTGCCTGCAATCTCGCTTTATTACTTTCATCAGAGGGAAAAATGTTCCACATGCTGCTGTCGGTCGGACCCGAAAATTACTTTCACAGTCTTCCTGTCTAACGTTCTACCGAAGTCGTGCCTAATTTACCTCTGAATGAAACACACTTCCATTTTCACAATAAACTATCGCCCCTAATGCTGGAGAAACAATACGTAAGGCACGGGTATTTCAAAAGATTTCTGAGAAAAAACTGAAACTAAAATAGGCAGTAAGTTTCTGTGAAGAATCACTATAGACGACGTAAGTTGTGGACAAGTAAAACTGCAGAGTTACTGATAAAGTGGAAGAAGCGTTGCAATGAAGTCATTTGACATACCAAAAACTCACGGCAGTTCTTCGAATGTGACAGTGTGATTAATTTAGAATAAGATGGATATGCCAATCTTCTTACTCCTTGTCGGAACTTAACGGAAACAGTTGTCAGAATTACCATTTAGTGTTGTTGTTGTGGTCTTCAGTCCTGAGACTGGTTTGATGCAGCTCTCCATGCTACTCTATCCTGCGCAAGCTCCTTCAACTCCCAGTACGCACTGCAGCCTACATCCTTCTGAATCTGCTTAGTGTATTCATCTCTTGCTCTCCCTCTACGATTTTTACCCTCCACGCTGCCCTCCAGTACCAAATTGGTGATCCCTTGATGCCTCAGAACATGTCCTACCAACCGATCCCTTCTTCTAGTCAAGTTGTGCCACAAACTCCTCTTCTCCCCAATTCTATTCAATACCTCCTCATTAGTTATTTGATCTACCCATCTAATCTTCAGCATTCTTGTGCAGCACCACCATTTAGTAGTTGTCTGAAAAAAGTAAAGGTATCTAGATTTCAAAGTAGGAAGTGCTAACTGAATTTCTATATATTAGTAACAGTATGTGGTAAAGAATCCATCATGCTACAGATCTGTAGCACATCGTACGAAAAAAGAATGTAATCAAAACCCAAAATAGTTCAGTACGTATAGTTAAGACTCGCTGTGACCTCAAAAATACAAGGTGTTGAAAAAAAAAGTTACTGGAATTTCCCAAGGCTGTATCATCTACGTAGATCAGTTTTGACTTACGCATAAAAACTAAAGACTTACGTTTTCGCTAGTTACGAGTTGCTGGTTCCTGTGATAGTCTCTTGGTGGAGGAGTCTGCCTGATACATCTATGTCGCTCGTCTGCTCGGTCGACCGAGCTCCACCACGCTGACATCTGCGTGTAAGGTCATTTCTCAAAAATGAGCTGCTAGTGATTTTGGAATGCACCACTGACGTCCCAGATCACCGTATCTTATGGTATATGGTGCGTGTTTGTGAGACTGTCTATGTGCAACCTTAACAACGCTTTTGGGTAAACTGCAAGACCGCATATCAACAGAAGTTATTATATAACACCGGACATGCTCGTAATAGTTTATTTTAATGCCCCCTTGATGGCTCTCAAGCTTCCCATGGAGAGGCCTTTAAACATTTGTGAAAATTAAATAAAAACTTAGACCCCAAACGTAGTTTGCTAGCAAGCAAAAGATATCCTTGTAAAATTCGGTGGCTCTTCCGAAAACAAATGGGTTGTAGTTCTAAGGGCAATTTAAGGTTTGTCCAATACTTCTGTCTACAACCACATACAAGAAATGGTCTTGGGAAGTAGTAGGAATCCGATCATACACATTCAAAATGATCTCTATTGGGTAGATACTTCATACCGTAGTTATATTCAGCCTAGCGGTATGATTTTTATAGTCCAGCACAATGTCGGCGTCAATCGCATACGGGCATAGTTAATAGTGGGTTAATCTAGAACTGCTTTAGTCTATCGTGACAATAGTAACTAAAGAAAGCACTTGCTCCCGTTTGGCTCATAGTTCAGTGTGGCGCTCCCAAATACAATAACCCGTAGGCCATAGCAATAAACTGTGCCTTTTACAAGTGTAATTTTTATAAAAATAATAATAAATTAATAAGGAATCAAACTTAACGTAGGAAAACGTAAAATCACTCATCAGTTATTGTGGTCATTCCAGCTGCGTTTACCGTGGCATGATAAAACAGTGAAACATTCTACACGATTTTAAAGGCGCCTGTATTTCTTGTTCGTGGTACACCTGCACACATCTGAAAGCTTATACCGCTTGGGTCAGTGCATTGTAAAATAACAAAATGCAACTAACATTCGCGTACTATAACTTGTTGGAGCCGTAAAAATCTCATTCGCAGGAATCCATTGGGTCTTCAGAAAAGTGCCCATGAGAAATGTAGTCAGCTCTGTCGGCCCATAAAATCCAGAAGGTAGTATATAGTGGTGCTGATTGTCCTTGGATTTTAGAAGTCGTTTAATACAGTTCCACAGTGTCGCCAGCTAAATAAACAAAACAAACAACCCTCTTTGATTACGCAGTTGACAGTTAATCACTGGAAACTGTCGTTACTTGTCCTGAGCGATTTAAAGGAAAGACCATAAACTACCAGTAAGGAAGGCAGATATCAGATACAGATTAATTGCAACAGTCCTCAGGAAAAGTAAAATGTAGCTTAAAAACATTACTTAGAAATATTCCCTGCCGGAGCTCCAAATGGGGACGAATACGGTATCTTTTGCCAATGGAGAGATCATCATCACTTCTTCCAGTTACAGGCCACATGTCCTGTGGATAAACGTTATGTGTCTTAATGAAGTGATTTTCACTGGCTTGTGCGTCTTCGTACCATTGATCATCACTCATTCTTCCGCCTGTTAGATGAAATTTTCCACCCCAGAGTCACTCAAGCTTCCTTTACGAGACTGTTGACGTGTGGGGTGACTTCTTACGCAGGAAGCCCTGGGTATTCATTGCAGATGATTACTTTTTATCCAAAATTAAAGGAGTGGCTAGGTTTGAACCCAAGACCTGGGCCGTTTTGATTAATAATCGAAGACGCTACCCCTAAGCGTTTGATATAAAACTATAATAGTTTACTTACAGCAACTTTAACCATTCAGTTGTATGACGTCTGCTTAATAGTATTTCCGTTATTACAGCTAAGGCTGTCTATATATCTTCTGCCATATTTTGGACTTCTAGTGTGGCTAAAAATGTTAACTTATAAACTGCCATGGCTACAAAATCTTAATTCGGAGGTCACTATCAGACACTAATGTTACCGAGTTTGCAAACCGACATAGAAAGCCATCTATGTATACAACTTTGAGTTTCTGTGAAGCTCCTGGAATACGTCCAACAGCTTACTCCACCATCAGGAGGATTCAAATTGAACTAGTGTGTGTGTGTAGGGGCTGGAGTAATTAACCCAAACGACTCTGGCATTTGCTTACAAAACTGGTGTTTCAGAGCACATTCAGCAGTACCGACCATGGTGCAGCGTTTCACTTTTTGAACGACATCTGTTCTGTTCTCATTACATGTACTGCGCTGAAATATATCAGCTAGATTTAACCAGTGTTATGGACTCTGGTCGACTGTGAATCAGATATTTTGTACAGCCGTACCCAAAATTTCCCGCCATTTATGTCCCCTCTCCCTTAGAAACAAACTGTTATATTAAGCTTACAAATTTTTCGGAGGGATCTTCTGTGAGTCTGCAGCAACTGTTATTTACCAATCGCAATACAGGATGTTACGCACCGCAACGATCTTGTTTCCTTTGGCTTCCTCAGAGTTTCTAAGAATTTTTCTTCTTTATGCCAGGAGAATAATACATGTCTGATAGCGACAGTATTATTAGAGTAGATGCACCAAATAGCTGCTTATAATAAGTAATCTATATTCACGAAAGACTGTTTCGGCTTTATCGCTATCTTCAAGTACGTCTACATTGATGTGACGTCCATACTACGTCGTTAGTGGACAACGCGTCTTAAGAGCGGATCTGTCGACCTACTGTCACAACATAATTAACATCTTATAGTCAACATATTGACATCTTTTACCATCCTATTAAAATAGTTACAGTTATAAGACAGTCCACTAACGACGTCAAATTAGACGTACTCGAAAATGGCTATAAAGCCGAAACAGACTATCGTGAATAAAGATTACTTACTTTAAAAGCTATTTGGCCTTTCTAAAAAGATAATCGAGGACTAAATTACAAGGGTGCTTCAGAAACGTCTGTAAATTCAGAAACGTTTGTGCCTTATGGCTGGTTTCAGAACCTACTGTTCATACTTCGACATAACTGCAATGCTATACTATTCATTTAGCATAACAGCTAATATTTTTGAAATCTGAGGGGTGCTGAATTGTTCACGACGCTGGTGAACGTTAAAATAACAAAATAAAATATAGGTTGTACTTGTGAAACAACTGCGGTGTTAAAAAATACCAACTTCCTGAAATTTACCTATGTACTCGTATACTTTAAGAGCTTTGAGCACTTATTCACCTTCACTGCAGTAAAACACATCACTTCCATTGTAAACTCTTTGATAATATGAAGAACTTACAGAATGTAGGAAACAAATGACCACTGTGCATGTATGCAGCATACACTCTAAACATGTTTTAATATTGTTACTCTAAACTACATGTGCAGTTCTGGATAGGTACAACGTATAAATTAGTTGTACTGGAACTAGCTTGTGTTTTGATAAGTTTGTGAAATGCTTTTACATTGTAGTTTTATCTTTGCACTTACCAGTACAGTGAAAGCCTGTTATTCCACACGGGAAATGGCAGGCCCTTGAAACCTGTCGCATACGCAAGCCTCATTGATGCTGTACAATTGCTAAAGGAACGCTTCATCAATGATTGCCAATCACCCTTGACCAACCTGGAGTTTTTCAGTGTGTGTGATTCCTTAAGACGTCGGTCAGCAGCATTCCTTACTAAGGACGAACTGATCACCACCTTTAGCGATCACTCCAAAGTGCACGTAGGCCTAGTGTGTAACAGCAAGCAGTCTACGTTAGAAGCTTTGCTGTTTAGCAGTAACAGAATAATGCGTTCTAAATTGTTTGCTCATTTGTTTACTGTGTCCTATAGGTCGTTCGTAACAGCAGAGAGAGATGTTCTTTACACTATTGAGGATGAACTAGTGATCGTAGCTCCTAAGGTAAACATTTCAGAGACCATGTTGACCGGTCATATTTCTTGTTTGAATTTAAAATGTGGAAAACTTTTTAATAACATATATGTGGGTGTCGGGGGGGGGGGGGGTCTTCAGTCCAGAGACTAGTTTGATACAGCTCTCCATGCTACTCTATCCTGTGCAAGCTCCTTCATCTCCCAGTACCTACTGCAACCTACATTCTTCTGAATCTTTTTAGTGTATTCATCTCTTGGTCTCCCTCTACGATTGGTGATCCCTTGATGCCTCTGAGTATGCCCTACCAACTGATCCCTTCTTCTAGTCAAGTTGTGCCACAAATTTCTCTTCTCTCCAATTCTATTCAATACCTCCTCATTACTTATGTGATCTACCGATCTAATCTTCAGCATTCTTCTAAAGCACCACATATCGAAAGCTTCTATTCGCTTCTTGTTTAAACTATTTATCGTCCACGTTTCACTTCCATACATGGCTACACTCCATACAAATACTTTCAGAAACGACTTCATGACACTTAAATCTGTACTCGATGTCAACAAATTTATCTTCTTCAGAAACGCTTTCCTTGCCATTCCTAGTCTACATTTTATATCCTCTCTACTTCGACCATCATCAGTTATTTTGCTCCCCAAATAGCAAAACTCATTTACTACTTTAAGCGTCTCATTTCCTAATCTAATTTCCGCAGTATCACTCAATTTAATTCGACTACATTCCATTATCCTCGTTTTTCTTTTGTTGATGTTCATCTTATATCCTCCTTTCAAGATACTGTCCATTCCGTACAGCTGCTCTTCCAGGTCCTTTGCTGTCTCTGACAGAATTGCAATGTCATCGGTGAACCTCAAAGTTCTTATTTCTTCTCCATGGATTTTAATTCCTACTCCGAATTTTTCTTTTGATTCCTTTACTGCTTGCTCAGTATACAGATTGAATAACACCAGGAATAGGCTACAACCCTGTCTCACTCCCTTCCCAACCACTGCTTCCCTTTCATGCCCCTCCACTCTTATAACTACCATCTGGTTTCTGTACAAATTGTAAATAGCCTTTAGCTCCCTATATTTTACCCCTGCCACCTTTAGAATTTGAAAGAGAGCATTCCGGTCCATGTTGTCAAAAGCTTTCTCTAAGTCTACAAATGCTAGAAACGTAAATTTGCCTTTCCTTAATCTATTTTCTAAGTTAAGTCTTAGGGTCAATATTGCCTCACGTGTTCAAACATTTCTACGGAAACCAAACTTATCTTCCCCGAGGTCGGTTTCCACCAGTTTTTCCATTCGTCTGTAAAGAATTCGTGTTAGTATTTTGCAGCTGTGACTTATCAAACTGATAGTTCGGTAATTTTCACATTTGTCAACACCTGATTTCTTTGAGATTGGAAGTATTATATTCTTCTTAAAGTCTGACGGTATTTCGCCTGTCTGAAACATCTTGCTCACTAGATGGTATTGTTTTGTTAGGCCTGGCTCTCCCAAGGCTGTCAGTAGTTCTAATGGAATGTTGTCTACTCCCGGGGCCTTGTTTCGACTTAGGTCTTTTAGTGTTTTGTCAAACTCTTCACGCAGTATCATATCTCCTGTTTCATCTTCATGTACATTCTCTTCCATTTCTATAATATTGTCCGCCAGAACATCGTCCTTCTATAGACCCTCTATAAACTCCTGCCACCTTTCTGCTTTCCCTTCTTTGCGTAGCCGGCCGAACTGGCTGTGCGGGTCTAGGCGCTGCAGTCTGGAACCGCGAGACCGCTACGGTCGCAGGTTCGAAACCTGCCTCGGGCATGGATGTGTGATGTCCTTAGTTAGGTTTAACTAGTTCTAAGTTCTAGGGGACTAATGACCTCAGAAGTTGAGTCCCATAGTGCTCAGAGCCATCTTTGAACCTTCTTTGCTCAGAACAGTGTTTCCATCTGAGCTCCTGATATTCATGCAAGTGGTTCTCTTTTCTCCAGAGGTCTCTTTAATTTTCCAGTAGGCAGTATCTGTCTTACTCCTAGTGATATGCGCCTCTGCATCCTTACATTTGCCCTCTAGCCATCCCTGCTTAGCCATTTTGCAGTTCTTGTCGCTCTCATTATTGAGACGTTTGTATTCCTTTTTGCGTGCTTCATTTAAGGCATTTTTATACTTTCTCCTTTCATCAATTAAAGTCAATATCTCTTCTGTCTTTTTACCTACTTGATCCTCGGCTACCTTCACTATTTCGTCTCCCAAAGCTACCCATTCTTCTTCTACTGTATTTCTTTCCCCCATTCTTGTCCTTAATGCTCTCCCTGAAGCTGTGTACAACCCCTGGTTCTTTCAGTTTATCCAGGTCCCATCTCCACAAATTCGTACATTTTTGCAGTTTCTTTAGTTTTAGTCTACAGTTAATAACCAATAGATTGTGGTCAGAGTCCACATATGCCCCTGGAAATGTCTTAAAATTTAAAATCCGGTTCCTGAATCTCTGTCTTAGCATTATATAAACTATCTGAGACCTTTTAGTATCTCCAGGATTCTTCCAGGTATACAGCCTTCTTTTATGATTCTTGAACCAAGTGTTAGCTATGATTAAGTTATGCTCTGTGCAAAATTCTACCAGGCGGCTTCCTCTTTCATTCCTTAACCCAATTCCATATTCACTTACTACGTTTCCTTCTCTTCCTTTTCCTACTATCGATTTCGTCACCCATGGCAATTAAATTCTCGTCTCCCTTCACTATCTGAATAATTTCTTTTATCTCATCATACATTTCATCAATCTCTTCTTCATCTGAGGAGCTAGTTGGCATATAACTTGTACTACTGTGGGAATCTTGGGCTTCGTATCTATCTTGGCCACAATAATGCATTCAGTATGCTGTTTGTAGTAGCTTACCCGCATTCCTATTTTCCTATTCATTATTAAACCTACTCCTGCATTATCCCTATTTGATTTTGTATTTATAACCCTGTATTCACCTGACCAAAAGTCTTGTTCCTCCTGCCACCGAACTTCACTAATTCCCACTATATCTAACTTTAACCCATCCATTTCTCTTTCTAAATTTTCTAACCTACCTACCCGATTAAGGGATCTGACATTCTACGCTCCGATCCGTAAAACGCCAGTTTTCTTCCTCCTGATAACGACGCCCTCCTGAGTAGTCCCCATCCGGAGATCTGAATGGGGGACTATTTTACCTCTGGAGTATTTTACCCAAGAGGACGCCATCATCATTTATCCATACAGTAAAGCTGCATGCCCACGGAAAAAATTACGGCTGTAGTTTCCCCTTGCTTTGAGCCATATTTGTAGCCTAGTCAACATTTAATCTTACTGGGATACTTTCTGGGCCAGATGCCTTCCTGGAGTCTAAGAACCTTGACTGTTTTACCATCCCGTATGCACTAAACACTAAGTTTGTTCGATAATTGAAAGGGGGAATGGTGCTGCAGTTCTCTACGGTAAACGAGTTTTTGAAAGCTGGGTTTAGAATTTCGGCCTTCTGTTTATCATCATCCCTTACTTTATCCATATTGTCAGCTTATTATAAGGTCTCTAAATGTCTGTGGAGGAATGCCAGCCTGTTCTTCCTCAACAGCCGAAACGAGAGAAGGTAGTGACATTGGAGTCTGGAGCGAAGTCGACGGTCTAACTCATCCCAGAGATGTTCCATTGTGTTCAGGTCGGGAGTGGAGGCAAGCCCGTTTCTCGAACGTTTTTGTTCATGAACCATTCTGTCGCAGGTGTTACGTTACAAGAAGGTGCACTATCATGCTGATACCAATAATCACAGCCTCTACTATACGCAGTACATCATTCTGTAAAATGTGTTCAGGTACTTAGGCATTTGCCTTTTTCTTAATCGCGGTAAGGGGCTCACACCCTAATCACATTCCCATACCGTAACACTACCTGTTCCGTACTTCATTTATGGCTGCTGACGTTATCAGTATTCCATTCACCCATGTGAGAGACGGACTGTATACACTTCGAGGCGCATGACCACAGCACTGTCGTTGAGGGGAGAAAAATACAGAGAGCGCTCGATTGGTTTGGTCGCGTCCATTGCAAGTATAAGTCGTTAGTGTGTGATGTTACAGTCTGACTACAAAGTCCATCTCGTTTTAAAGACCAGTTTTTGATTATTAACTTGAGTATCAGTGTTCGTAATCACATTCAGCATTTATTGTTTCTGGACCCACCCAACAGCTGCTCTTTTTTCTCCTTTAGTACATGTGTGAGTAAACCCAATATCCTCCGTGGATCCAGTGAGCGAAGCCGACATGTCAGTTTTGAATCCACCCGAGAAGCGACCAAAGAAAAAGTTCTGAAGAGGAACACACAGTTTTTTATTCGTATAAAGTAGACTGTTGTATCCAGAGCAGTCAGTGACCAATATCGTTTTGCAAAAAGCAACTGCGTCTACAGCTGTTGGTATTTCTTCAGTGTACCGTGTGATAAGTGAGTACAAGGCCACACCCTCTTTGCAGTTTTCCAAGAAAGAAAAACAACGACAAAGGTTTTCGTAAAATGTCGATGACTTGAACAGAAATGTGACACGAAGGAAAGTACATGATCTTAATATATTTCGAATTGTCAAACAATTGACAAAGGGCTTGCTGCCGTAACAAACATTTAAATTTGGACAATTTTCGGAAATTTATTTTGTATATATTCGATATGGACATGATACCACCTACAGACCAAGTAAGCCCCTCATTACAAATGTCGGATGTAGCAGGATGTGCAAGGCGAACTATGGCGGAAGTGACATCAGACTTTAAAAAATGCCTCTGAGCTCTTTGGGACTTAACTTCCGAGGTCATCAGTCCCATAGAATTTAGAACTACTTAAACCTAACTAACCTAACGACATCACACACATCCATGCCCGAGGCAGGATTCGAACCTGCCACCGTAGCGATCGCGCGGTTCCAGACTGTAGCGCCTAGAACCGCTCGGCCACTCTAGCCGGCTCAGACTTTAATTCTTGGCAAAGTGTGTCTGAAAACACGGTACACTGAACACTCCTAACGATGGACATCCTCAGCTGACAACCCATCCACTTGCAAATATTATCCCTACGACGTCGGCAACTACAACCGTAATAATCACGTGACTGTCGGCTCTGGACATTAGCACAGTGGCAGAGCGTTGGGTCGTCTGATGAATCTCGTTACCCTCTTCATTATGCCGATGGGAGGGTGCGATCCGACGTCGTCTGGCGAAACAGTTTCTTGATACCTGTACTGTGGGAC
Organism: Schistocerca serialis cubense; assembly: GCF_023864345.2. Classification (NCBI taxonomy): domain Eukaryota; kingdom Metazoa; phylum Arthropoda; class Insecta; order Orthoptera; family Acrididae; genus Schistocerca; species Schistocerca serialis. Next base: position 546,133,219 of record NC_064642.1, read on the forward strand.
GGAGACAATACGGTAGCGGGTCCATTATGTTCTCTTTCACATGAGCACCCGTGGGTTAAGTTGCGCTCGTGTAAGGCTCCATGACGCCCAAGAAGAATTGCACATTAGTTGCAGAGCATGTACACACCTTCACGATGATCATGTTTCCCGACGGAACTGGCATTATTCAGCAAGATACTGCGCCAGGATTAATCAACAAGTAGTGCCAGGACTGGTTCGAGGAATGCGTTGAGTTCCAATTGACGCGCTGGCCCCCTACTTGACAGATCTGAACCTGAACACATCTCGGATGTTACTAAACGTGGCGTCAGAGCTCATTGTTCCTTCTTTGGAATTTACGGGAACTAGATGACTTATACACTACTGGCCATTAAAATTGCTACACAAAGAAGAAATACAGATGATAAACGGGGATTCATTGGTCAAATATATTACACTAGAACTGACATGTGATTACATTTTCACGCAATTTGGGTGCATAGATCCTGAGAAATCAGTACCCAGAACAACCACCTCTGGCCGTAATAACAGACTTTATACGCCTGGGCATTGAGACAAACACAGCTTGGATGGAGTGTCCAGGTACAGCTGCCCATGCAGCTTCAACACTGTACCACAGTTCATCAAGAGTAGTGACTGGAGTATTGTGACGAGCCAGTTGCTCGACCACCATTGACCAGACGTTTTCAATTGGTGAGAGATCTGGAGAATGTGCTGGCCAGGGCAGCAGTCGAACATTTTCTGTATCCAGAAAGGCCGGTACAGGACCTGCAACATGCGGTAGTGCATTATCCTGCTGAAATGTAGGGTTTCACAGGGATCGAATGAAGGGTAGAGCCACGGGTCGTAACTCATGTTAAAGGTAACGTCCACCGTTCAAAATGCCGTCAGTGCGAACAAGAGGTGACCGAGACGTGTAACCAATGGCATCCCATACCATCACGCCGGGTGGTACGCCAGTATGGCGATGACGCATACACGATTCCAATGTGCGTTCACCGCGATGTCGCCAAACGCGCGTGCGACCATCATGATGCTGTAAACAGAACCTGGATTCATCCGAAAAAATGACGTTTTGCGATTCGTGCACCCAGATTCGTCGTTGAGTTCACCATCGCAGGCGCTCTTGTCTGTGATGCAGCGTCAAGGGTAACCACAGTCATGGTCTCCGAGCTGATAGTCCATGCTGCTGCAAACGTCGCCGAACTGTTAGTGCAGATGGTTGTTGTCTGGCAAACGTCCCCATCTGTTAACTCAGGGATCGAGACATGGTTAAACGACCCGTTACAGCCATGCAGATACGATGCCTGTCATCTCGACTACTAGTGATATGAGGCCGTTGGGATCCAGCACGGGGTTCAGTATTATCCTCCTGAACCCACCGATTCCATATTAGACCAACGCGAGCAGCAATGTCGCGATACGGTAAACCGCAATCACAATAGGCTACAATCCGACCTTTATCAAAGTCGGAAACGTGATTGTATGCATTTCTCCTCCTTCCAAGAGGCATCACAACAACGTTTCACCAGGCAACGCCGGTCAACTGCTGTTTGTGTAAGAGAAATGGGTTGGAAATTTTCCTCATGTCAGTATGTTGTAGGTGTCGCCACCGGCGCCAACCTTGTGTGAATGCTCTGAAAAGCTAATCATTTGCATATCACAGCATCTTCTTCCTGTCGGTTAAATTTCGCGTCTGTAGCACGTTATCTTTGTGGTGTAGCAATGTTAATGGCCAGTAGTGTATGTGCAGATATGTGATGCCACACCTACAGCGGCCTACGAGGGCTTCATTGCTTCCATGCCACGACTCGTCACCGCTGTTATCCGTGCCAAAGGTGGACATACTAGCTATTAAATAGGTGGTCATAATGTTCTTGCAGATCTGTGTATACATCAACTTACTGGTGGGAAGAAAGTCTACATCAATCATCCTCCTTCGCGTTTATATTCTGTGTACAGATAATAGGGGAAAGGCTATCAGCGTCCACCTGTTTGCTCCAGAATTTCTCTAATTTTAGCTTTTTGACACATAAAGAACTATTTGGCGGATCGACATAGTAAATCAGACCTTTTATTTCCGCGAACAATCTTTTTAACAATTACACAAGGAACGAATCAAGGCCTGTCTCATCGCTCCATCTGCGAATACCACATCATGAAAACAAAATTCTCTTATCTCCTTTTCCAGCCGTGGGTGAGACCAATTGTATAATACACTCCTGGAAATTGAAATAAGAACACCGTGAATTCATTGTCCCAGGAAGGGGAAACTTTATTGACACGTTCCTGGGGTCAGATACATCACATGATCACATTTACAGAACCACAGGCACATAGACACAGGCAACAGAGCATGCACAATGTCGGCACTAGTACAGTGTATATCCATCTTTCGCAGCAATGCAGGCTGCTGTTCTCCCATGGAGACGATCGTAGAGATGCTGGATGTAGTCCTGTGGAACGGCTTGCCATGCCATTTCCACCTGGCGCCTCAGTTGGACCAGCGTTCGTGCTGGACGTGCAGACCGCGTGAGACGACGCTTCATCCAGTCCCAAACATGCTCAATGGGGGACAGATCCGGAGATCTTGCTGGCCAGGGTAGTTGACTTACACCTTCTAGAGCACTTTGGGTGGCACGGGATACATGCGGACGTGCATTGTCCTGTTGGAACAGCAAGTTCCCTTGCCGGTCTAGGAATGGTAGAACGATGGGTTCGATGACGGTTTGGATGTACCGTGCACTATTCAGTGTCCCCTCGACGATCACCAGTGGTGTACGGCCAGTGTAGGAGATCGCTCCCCACACCATGATGCCGGGTGTTGGCCCTGTGTGCCTCGGTCGTATGCAGTCCTGATTGTGGCGCTCACCTGCACGGCGCCAAACAGGCATACGACCATCATTGGCACCAAGGCAGAAGCGACTCTCATCGCTGAAGACGAAACGTCTCCATTCGTCCCTCCATTCACGCCTGTCGCGACACCACTGGAGGCGGGCTGCACGATGTTGGGGCGTGAGCGGAAGACGGCCTAACGGTGTGCGGGACCGTAGCCCAGCTTCATGGAGACGGTTGCGAATGGTCCTCGCCGATACCCCAGGAGCAACAGTGTCCCTAATTTGCTGGGAAGTGGCGGTGCGGTCCCCTACGGCACTGCGTAGGATCCTACGGTCTTGGCGTGCATCCGTGCGTCGCTGCGGTCCGGTCCCAGGTCGACGGGCACGTGCACCTTCCGCCGACCATTGGCGACAACATCGATGTACTGTGGAGACCTCACGCCCCACGTGTTGAGCAATTCGGCGGTACGTCCACCCGGCCTCCCGCATGCCCACTATACGCCCTCGCTCAAAGTCCGTCAACTGCACATACGGTTCACGTCCACGCTGTCGCGGCATGCTACCAGTGTTAAAGACTGCGATGGAGCTCCGTATGCCACGGCAAACTGGGTGACACTGACGGCGGCGGTGCACAAATGCTGCGCAGCTAGCGCCATTCGACGGCCAACACCGCGGTTCCTGGTGTGTCCGCTGTGCCGTGCGTGTGATCATTGCTTGTACAGCCCTCTCGGAGTGTCCGGAGCAAGTATGGTGGGTCTGACACACCGGTGTCAATGTGTTCTTTTTTCCATTTCCAGGAGTGTATCTAGTTTATACTTCTCAGTACTTCATCATCAACAAAACATGTTTAAATAGAAAGACGGACAGAACGGAACTGTAAAATATTAAGAAACTAAACTGTAGACTCAAACATATTTCTGTGTCCTTTTAAATACAGAAAAATGTATATCGTGAAGCACCAGTCCGATACTTTATCAAAGATGGTGCTGGTGACTTGTTACTCCACGAGCATAAATTACCTCTTGTATTCGTTGTGGTACGACAGTAAACAGCCTCGAAGTATAATTTTAAGGAGTTTCTTGTTAGACAAGACTTGTCTGTAGGTGTATAAGTCCTGGTGTCACATGCAATCGCTCCGTACGCTACGAGCCCAGAACTAGAAGAGGTGTAAGTGTAGGTCACGAGAATCGCTGCTTCATCTGACCGTTTCACCAGATGGGCACCTGACAGCCACAAACAGAAGCAAATATCCTAACTGATCACCATAAGAAGCTACTCATGTCCCTTTTACACAACGCCAGTGTATTGTTCCTTGGCACACTCTAAGACAAACAGAAAACTGGGACGCAAATCGGTAGGTGTGATGTAAACGTAAAGAGAAATAAATGATTACAATTTCGGAAAAATTGGGTGAATTATTCAGGAGAAAGAGCTTCATAAATTGAGCGAGGCAGTAACGCATTGGTCCACCACTGGTCCTTATGCAAGCAGTTATTCGGCTTGATATGATTTGATAGAGTTGTTTGATGTTCTCGTGAGAGATGTCGTGCCAGATTCTATCCAGTTGGTGCGTTAGACCGTCAAAACGCCCAGATAGTTGGAAAGCACTGCCCATAAAGCTCCAAACGCTCTCAGTTGGGGAGACAACCGGCGGCCTTGCTGGCCAGGCAAGAAGACAAGTAGCAGAAACCTCACGCTCTCTTTCTAAAATGTAATCCCAGGATGGCTTGCCTTGAAGGGCAACAAAGCCGGGCGTAGAATATTGTAGGCGTGCCGCTCTACTGTAAGTGTAAGCCCGATGACAACCAAATTGGGTCCTGGTATCAAACGAAGTGGCACCTCAGACAATCACTGCAGATTGTCAGACCATATGGCATGCAATAGATTGACATCCACCGCTGTACGGGGCGCCTCCAGACACTTGTCCGCCATGAAATCGCATTGAACGGGTCGTAATCGTGATGAGTCTCGCTTCGAAATTGAGTGAGTCAATAACGCATTGGTCCTTATGCAAGAGTTGACCAGCTTGTCTGGAGACGCCTCGTACAGTGATGGGTACCATCCTGACTGTCGCTCGCCATGATGCCTAAGGACCAAGAGTGATGGTCAGTTGCCTGCCCTCACGCGGCGAGAGTTTCTACCGCTTGTCTTCGAGCTGGCGAAACCCTTTGTTGGCCAGAAAGTTCACCCGATCCCTCCCCAGATGAGAACGTTGGGAGCATTATGGGCAGGGTCATACAACCGGTTTGGAATTTTAATGTCCTCCTCATCCCCGAGGAGGACATTAAACAAATAACATTAATTAACTTTCAATCAATGACAAGTCACATATCTTCTTGCATAATGGCCAGAGGACTATCAAGCTGTTTCTCTTGAGTAAATCGTTCACATTTTCTGAAATTCTAATAATTTTCTGGAATTTAAATGATTAATTTCTCTGTACATGTTGGATGACACCTATCGATTTCCGTCGCATTCGGATGATTCCTTCGTCGTGAGGTTTTTTTCCCGATAGCTGAGAGTGTATGTTGTTGGGGGAAACGACGCATGGCATCTCGATATCCCAACCCAGTCTCTGGTAATCCATTCCTGCCGGTTTTTGGTGACACTCTGTCTGTACGCGCTGCCCGATATCATCTGTAGTCATTCCTGTATCCGTCGGAGCCAGACGATCAATTCTACGTTTTTCACGAGTTGCAGTCCATCTGGAAAGACAAGTGCCTACTTCTCGCCAGACAGTTGTCCTAGGTCATCTCGTCACCTCTCGTTCTGTACTGATTGCACTGCAGCCAACTGCTGCGATGCGATGCTCAGGCAAATGATACGATCTTTCTCGAAGTAGTAAAGATACCGATTAGCTTCTGGGCTTAACGTGTTCTGATCTGCAAGTCCATAACGTTGGACACATCCAAAAGCCATTCTTCATCTAGAGGAATGGTTTTTTTTCTAAGTATACAGTAAAAGGTTCCGTGAGATTGTAGCTAAAAAATAAGTTGCACATTATTGTAGCAGCGCAAGTGACTCTTGATACACTGAGAACTGACACAGATACATGACGCAACGTTTGAACAGAATCACCAAGCCTCTGTGAGCAAAGGTCGGATCGTCCTGCCAGTCTTTCAGTTCCTCGGCTACATATTTATGCTCCGTCATGGACTCATTCGGGAACCGCCGTGTAAAATCTCCATCAATGAAAAATCTCTTATTTCCAGACATTCTTTAAGCGTACCGAAAAAATGGAAACTGAGGTGCAAGGTCTTCCTCCGCAGTCAGCATCACCTGCGTCTGTTCGATCTCCATCAGTTTGCTGGGACCATTTTACTATGGCTACTATTCAAAGTGCATTAGGTCTACATACAGCTAGAATTTCCCGATGAAACTGTACAACTTTGGCAGTTCACCCACAAAAGCAGTATTGCCTCGCGTTGCAAGCACTGGAGTACGTTTCATCCTGCTGTACCGTTTCACTCCCACTCTCTGATGCTCCTATAATTCATACCGGCGTTCGGCTGTGTCTGCAGGACACTACATGCGTAACTTACTTAGCTGAAGTCCCTATGAATGAGAGTGGAAATTTTGAATCTACCTATGCTACAGAAATGAAAGTACTACAGAATCAATTTGGTAGCTTTCGGTCAATGTCTTCATAGCCTATCACTTATCGTTTTATTCGGCGTAATAAATCTTCGAAAGGATGCACACAGTAGTTCACTAAAAGTACAACTTTCAGTGAAAGGCGAACTCTAGTTATTGCGATTATACTCATCCAATTATGTAATGGTATTCCACAGTGACTGTAATCCCAAACGGTAATATTAGCTACAATATTCTCTGTGGTGTCACCGTCAGACACCACACTTGCTAGGTGGTAGCCTTTAAATCGGCCGCGGTCCGTTAGTATACGTCGGACCCGCGTGTCGCCACTATCAGTGATTGCAGACCGAGCGCCGCCACACGGCAGGTCTAGAGAGACTTCCTAGCACTCGCCCCAGTTGTACAACCGACTTTGCTAGCGATGGTTCACTGACAAAATACGCTCTCATTTGCTGAGACGATAGTTAGCATAGCCTTCAGCTACGCCAATTGCTACGACCTAGCAAGGCGCCATTATCAGTTGCTATTGATCTTGTGATGCATGTACCGCCAGACCGACGTTCACCATTAATGGATTAAAGTTAAGTATTCCACGAGCTACGTCCGTTTTTCTAAATTTTAATTTCCTTGTCCTGTTCCAGACCTCACGCCAGCCTGCGTGAGCTAAAACGCGTGCCTTTCGGCTTCCTCTAGTATTCCTGGATTGGCTCTCCTGCCAATCCACAACATTCTTCTCACAGCAGATGTTCAAATGTGTGTGAATTCCTGAGGGACCAAATTGAAGAGGTCATCGGTCCCTAGACTTACACACTACTTAAACTAACCTAACCTATCTCACGCTAAGGACAACACACACACACACACACACACACACACACACACACACACACACACACACACACACACGCCCGAGGGAGGACTCGAACCTCCGGCGGGAGGGGCCGCACCATTCGTGACATAGCGCCTCAAACCACGCCGCCCCTCCGCGCGGCTCTCAGAGAAGTCATTGGTGAAGTTCGGTGGAATCGTTAACATATCATCCTACTGGAAACAGTAACCAGTAATATTGGCTTATTCCAATGGGATTTCCGTATTCCTTAAGTAAACAAAGGGCAGACTAACGATTTTGGCTTGGATAGCATTATCTATAAAAAGACATCCGTCATTTTTCAGAAGTCATTTTGAATCCCCTTATTACAGAAGTGACAAATTTTAACGCTACTGGCGATTAGGTGAAAAGGTTAATGAGCTGAACCATATTCTTGTGACGCCCTTGTTTAATTCTGCATCTGCATCTACATTTACATGGATACTCCGCAAATCACATTTAAGTGCCTGGCAGAGGGTTCATCGAACCACCTTCACAATTCTCTATTATTCCAATCTCCTATAACGCGCGGAAAGAACGAACACGTATATCTTTCCGTACGAGCTCTGATTTCCCTTGGTGATCGTTTCTCCCTATGTAGGTCGGTGTCAACAAAATATTTTCGTATTCGGAGGAGAAAGTTGATGATTGGAATTTTGGTGAGAAGATTCCGTCGCAACGAAAAACGCCTTTCTTTTAATAATGTCCACCGCAAATCCTGTTTTAATTCTGTGACACTCTCTCCCATATTTCGCGATAATTCAAAACGTGCTGCCCTTCTTTGAACTTTTTCGATGTACTCCGTCAGTGCTGTCTGGTAATGCTCCCACACCGCGCAGCAGTATTCTAAAACAGGACGAACAAGCGTAGTGAAGGCAGTCTCCTTAGTATATCTGTAACATTTTCTAAGTGTCCTGCCAATAAAACGCAGTCTTTGATTAGCCTTATCCAGAACATTTTCTATGTGTTCGTTCCAATTTGAGTTGTTAGTAAGTGTAATAGCTAGATATTTAGTTGAATTTACGGCTTTTAGATTAGGCTGATTTATCGTGTAACCGAAGTTTAACGAGTACCTTTCAGCACTCATGTGGATAACCTCACACTTTTCGTTATTTAGGGTAAGCTGCCACTTTTCGCACCATTCAGATATCTTTTCTAAATCGTTTTTCAATTTGTTTTGGTCTTCTGATGACTTTATTAGTCGATAAACGACAGCGTCATCTGCAAACAACCGAAGACGGCTGCTCTGATTGTCTCCAAAATCGTTTATATAGATAAGGAACAGCAAAGGGCCTATAACACTACCTTGGCGAACGCAAGAAATCACTTCTGTTTTACTCAATGACTTCCGTCAGTTACTACGAACTGTAACCTCTCTGACAGGAAATAACAAATCCAGTCACATGACTGGGGCGATATTCAATAACCACGCAGTTTCACTAGAAGCCGCTTGTCTGATACAGTGTCAAAAGCCTTCCGGAAATCCAGAAATACGGAAACAAACTGAAATCCCTTGTCAGTAGCACTCAACACTTCATGTGGGTAAAGGAACTATGTATTCTAAACTCATGTTGACTGTGCGTCAATAGACAGTTTTCTTCGAGGTAATTGATAATGTTTGAGCACAATATATGTTCCAAAATCCTGCACGTTAACGATATGGGCCTGCAATTTAGGTGGATTTAGTGAATAACTCCTACTACATTTCTTGAATTTTGGTGTGACCTGTGCAACTTTCCAGTCTTTGTGTACGAATTTTTCCTCGAGCGAACGGTTGTATGTGATTAAGTAAGAAGCTAATGCATCAGCATTCTCCGAAAGGAACCTAATTGGTGTACAATCTGGACCAGAAGAGAATTGCTTTTATTAAGTGATTTAAGTTGCTTCACTACTCCGAGGATATTTACGTTACTCATGTTGGCAGCTGTTCTCGATTCGAAATCTAGAATATTTACTTCGTCTCCTTTTGTGGTTGGTCAGAAACAGTCTGAGAAGCTTGTAAGGGTGTGTCCAGGAGAGAATGTCATACCAAATAATTGTTAAAAAAAAGTTTGAAACGTTGCGCCGTTTCCGGTTACTTAGTCAATGAAGTCGTTGCACGCGCAACTGCAACCCCTTTGACGCGCTAAATTCCGGTAATGCACAGACGTCATTGGATCCGTGACTTACCACTTGTTGAATTACTCATTACCGTTTAAAATGTGCCTTTTTTCATAAGTTAGAAATTTAAGTCAGGTGACCTAAAGCGACGCCTCTCCGGCTTCAGGAAACCAAACGAAGAACTTGTTTGGCGACATCACCTCAGGAATGCTGCTCGAACTTGAGCACCAACCGCTCGAGTGGCTAACGTCAATGATAAATAAGCCGGAAACGACATCAGAATTATTTCTCAGCACAAACTACCCTGCCACACGCTTACAAACATTCCAGAGTGTTTCTGACCGCCCTGTATACAACTGTAACGCACGTCTCATATCTATTCAGTTGGGAAGCTGTGGTTGTTCGCCACTTAATGTCGACGCTACATGTATGGTGACATGTTTCAGTACCAGAAAACTTTGGTTTATGTGATGTCATATAGACAAAAAGCTACACGGCGTCGAACGATGACGTAAATAACAATAATACAAACAGAATTTATAAGCATTTCTTGAGTGTAGAAATACTATTTTCAGTACTCCTAGATTTTACAGGTACTGTAAAATGAGTTGTTTTGTATAAATTCTAAATGAAGATGAAGCATGGAGGTATCAATCGTACTGCACAGAATAACGGAGTGTGGATAACAGAAATTGTATTGTGGTGAGCCAATATTTGCAAAAGGTACAGTTAAATTCTTATCCCGAATTATTAATACTCCTGCATTACAGTATTACGCTTCTGACAGTATTTGCCTACTCTGAACAACAGTCGTAGTGTAGGTTGGAAAATTTTCTTCCTCGCACATCGCTGTGCTACCCTTTCCAAATACGAAGCAAAAAATATATTTCTTTAAGTGCCTGTCTGGCGTAAAACTATAATTTGAATTATCTGGCAGCACTGTAGGGCCATACTAAAGGATACCACGTATTTCATAATTTTCTGTCAGACTAAACGGATAGGGTTGAGCTATATCGTTTAACACACAAAATATAATATAATCTGTTGTTAAATGTTTTTTATTCGATTCCATTGAGACCACTGCAGCTTTTTCCGTACGTATTTTACTTCTACTGTGCAGAGGTTCCTATACACCGATCACCGGGTTCCCGGGTTCGATTCCCGGCGGGGTCAGGGATTTTCTCTGCCTCGTGATGGCTGGGTGTTGTGTGCTGTCCTTAGGTTAGTTAGGTTTAAGTAGTTCTAAGTTCTAGGGGACTGATGACCATAGATGTTAAGTCCCATAGTGCTCAGAGCCACACCGATCAGCCGAAACATAATGATACTTGCCCACTGCGAGATTGATTACCGCCTGCTGGCGCTGTGAACAAGTAACGCGGGAAGAATGCTATATAAATGGAGCAGAGACGAATGGGGAGTTTCCCACCTACACTCTCTTTGACTCCATTCTCTCCCCAGAGTACTTTTGCATTCCCATCCTCTGCCTTTTCCCACTCCCTCTCGCCTCTGCCCTGGCCCCTCCCTGGCCCCTCCCCCCTTATGAGTCCCCTCCCTCCATCGGCTCCTCCACCCCCCCCCCCCCCAGACTTCATTTCTCCTCTCCATCCCCCCGTCCAGCCCCCCTCCCCCCCATTTATTTGCCCTTGGCTGTGGTGTGTCATCTTCGTGCAAACCTTTTAGAGCAGTGTTTTAAGCGAGTTTTAAGTGTTGTGCGTCTTTTTCCGTGTTGCGAACAAAAATCATACTGTCGCTGGGTGTGATTTTTATATCTCTTGCGAAGAGAAACCAGACTGTCGCCGTGTTTTTTTGTCTGTCTACTATTTTACCTGTCTGCTTCCTGTCTATTCGATTAGCACCGGCAACCCTTTGTTTTATGTTTTAACTTCCACAACTTTCCGCCGTTTTACAATTTAAGTCACCGTTTTTATCGCCTGCTTTTATTGTCTTCTTCGTAGGTTTTAAAAATTTCTGTAGGCTGAAGAGTGGCGTACTAAGCCACTGCCAGCCCGCCCCCTTTGGGGCGGAAATGAAACTCAATGAAGGGAAAAAAATGAGGAGACATTTTAGAGACGATACGGAACGCAAATAAGGAAATCCACTATCATAAATGACTTTGCCAAAGGACAGATTGTTATCCCGGCGTCTAAGAAAGAGTATCTAGGAAACGCAAAACGTGATCTACTGGCTGCAGTGCTGGTGCAAACACGTTTCACAACACACCGTTCAGCTTACGTTATTGAACATGGGGCTCCGTAGCAGTTCACTATGTACTTCCATGTCGATATCGACAATTACGGTTTTTGTGTGCACTGCACCATCAAGATGAGTCTTTGTATTAATGGGAATGTGTCGTCTGGATGGATGACTCATGTTACACCAGGGCGGTGGTCGTGCCCGGATACTCCGCCATCCAGCAGAACGGCTACTCCAAACATATTTTATTCAAATTTATGGATGTCCGTCTTACTGCATGGACGAGGTCTTCAGCTGATGGTATACACTGAAGAGCCAAAGAAACGTACACCCGCCTAATATAGTGTAGGGACCACAGGAGCTTGCAGAACTGCGGCAACACGACGTGGCATGGACGACTAATGTCTGAAGTAGTGCTAGAGGAAGTTGACACTATGAATCCTGCAGGGTTCTCTATAAATCCGTAAGAGTACCAGTTGTGCAGGTCGTTACTGAACTGCACATTGCAAGGTATCCCGGATACGCTCAATAATGTTCATGTGTGGTAGATTGGTTGCCAGCGGAAGCGTTTAAACTCAGAAGAGAGTTGCTGTAGCCAATCTGTCGCAATTCTGGATGTGTGGGGTGTCCCATTGTTCAAAAAAATGGCTCTGAGCACTATGGGACTCAACTGCTGTGGTCATAAGTCCCCTAGAACTTAGAACTACTTAAACCTAACTAACCTAAGGACAGCACACAACACCCAGCCATCACGAGGTAGAGAAAATCCCTGACCCCGCCGGAAATCGAACCCGGGAACCCGGGCGTGGGAAGCGAGAACGCTACCGCACGACCACGAGATGCGGGCTGTCCCATTGTTCTGCTGGAATTGGCCAAGTCTGTCGGAATGCCAATGGACGTGAATGGACGCAGCTGGTCAGACAGGATGCTACTGTTCGTATCACCCTCACAGTCGTTAAATGTCTATTTGACATTACAATAGTGAAATTTTTCTTTACAAAAATGGGTTACATTACCTGTTTCAACGAACTACGTCTTCATTTGCAAAGTACAACAGCATTTGAAGAATATGTAATGTGAATGGTGACCATACATCTGAGAACGTTTTGCCGGCCGGTGTGGCCGAGCGGTTCTAGGCGCTACAGTCTGGAGCCGCGCGACCGCTGCGATCGTAGGTTCGAATCCTGCCTCGGGCATGGATGTGTTAGTTAGGTTTAAGTAGTTCTAAGTTCTAGGGGACTGATGACCTCAGTAGTTAAGTCCCATAGTGCTCAGAGCCATTTGAACCATTTTTTTGAGAACGTTTATGTTGTTACTTATCAAATAATAAACAGTTTACTTACTTTTTTGCGTCGGTCAATTGACTGCTTATTATAGTAAGAGTATTAAGGGCCGGGCGAATTTGAGCTACTAATATGCTACATAACTTTCTTTTTGACAGCGCTCTTTACTGCGGGTAAACATGTAACTGACACGCCGACTTTAGTGTCTAATAATTATTTTCTTGCATCATACTAACAACACAAAAGATTCTTTGCTCTTTATACGATACGTGTTTTGATTGTTGCAGGTACTACCTCAGTTTAAGTTTCTCCTGGCTCCTGTGCACAGCTTACAGCTAAAATGTTGACTTCCCTGTCTGCAGTTCACGTATGTACTCATATTTGTTACTAAATTGCATGTATTGTTAAATGCATCGATTCTCTTCCGGAAAAACTTGATAATTGGACTTCTGGACAGAAGATGTAATTGACGATTACAATACAGATGATTTTGTTGATTCTGACATTCCACACATTCAGTGTCATTCGGCTTTATTTTGTGTAGAAATCGTCTGATTCTTAAATTGCTTGCTTGGAAAGGCTGGCGTTCATTTGTGATAAACGCCGCATCGTAGTATGCCTGTTTACTGATTTAAAATTCATCATCACTAGTTTCTTTGAAAGTGCAATGCAAGTAAATATTCTGCTTCAGTAATTTTTTTACGATGTAAGATCTTTCACCCAGAAAAGTTTTTCTACCACAGATTTAGTTCGTCTCAAACATGTAGCAACATGCAGCTGATGAGTACGAAATGGAAGCAAAGACTTGATCGTGACGTAACATCATAAGTTTTTTCATTTGCTTGCATCAGCATTTCCTTTATGTTCAATAATAAACAGCTTCCACATGGGATGACTGAAAATTACAGTTTGGATTTTAACTTCTTATCTCAATTCGAATAAGGCCTTTGTGAGATAACAAAAGGTCTAAATGTGATTTCAGGCTTTCTCGGGGTATTTCAGCTACGAAGCCTTCACAGGTTATCATAACAGTAGGTCTATTTTCCCAAAACGACTTGTTAAGTATTAGAGAGCGTCAACTAACGTAAACGGCATCTATATTTAGAATTAGCAGTATGTGGAACACTGAAACCACACACAAACCAGGCATCAAAATTTTCATTTATTACTGTGGGTGTGCTTTTTGCTTTTTAGTTTGCTAGTTACTCAAGTACTACATGGCTAAGAACAACCGATGCCTTATACTCCTGCGTCGGCGGGGCAAACATTGCGTTTTAATTGCATATTTGGCTTACATGCCAGACAATGCGTACGGTTTATCCAAACCAATGTTTTCCATTCTCGGTACATGGCGTTGTAATCGACACATATCAAGCGTGCGTGTTCTTGCAATTACGAACTGGCGCATCTGATTCTACGTTTCATTTAGGGTGTAAATGTAAGTTGAAGGGGAAAAGGTCGGCTTGCGAATGTAATGGTATAAGTATGAAGGACGCGTAGATTGTAGCGATGGGGTATGATTGGCTGTTGGGACAGTAGAGGGGTGGAGTCGGGGGGGGGGGGGAATTGGCGACATTAATAGTTGTTGGGAAAAGAGGGTGGGAAAAGAAAGGCAGAAGGGGTGAAAAGGAGATAAGGAAATGTAGGAAGGGGAGGGAGGGGAAATCTTGACGAGGTGGATTGGGTGGGATGAACCTATAGGATTGGTAAATGTCAGGGCGAAGTTCATAATTTGGCAGAGGGAGATGGTTGAAGTTTCCTTGGGAGAGCATGTGGGGGGTGTGTAAGTGAAAGTTTGGTGGAATTTTTGGTGTAGGAGTGGTAGCGTATGAGGATTAGAAAGTAGAGGGGAAACGATTGCTTGCGGATATTGTAAATTGTTTGGAGGTGTTCGATGTGCGTGAACAGAGGCGTAAATTTGGTGAATTATTAAAGGGACACAGAAAGCGAGGCAGAGTGCATGGCGTTCGAAGGTCTGGACGGACTTACAGAACTCGGAAGGGACGAATATCCATGCAGCATTAGAAATGCAAAGGATGAGGCAGATTAGGGATTTCTGCATGCGAAGAACAGTGGAGAGGTGTAGTCCCCATAGTCGGCCAGTTAGTAGTTTATTGTGGGCTTTCTGTTGGAATATTAGTAGGTGGGGTTTCCGAGCTAATTACCGGTCGAAGGTTAGTCCAAGGAATTTTAGCTGCATGGAACGGCCAGAAATGGTGATGTAGAAATCATGGCGATAGAAGGTGCATGTAGTGCAGCCTGTAATTACTGCCTGGTTTTCGGAGGGGTTAATCTTAAGGCACCATTGGTTACACCAGGAGGTATACTGAAGTGGGTTTGGAGGGAACGTTGTGATTCCTTCGGGCGTAGAAGCCGAGGAAAGCGGTTTCATAAGCACGCTGAAAGAGGTAGATGGGAGGAAATGGTCAAAGCGTATCAGCATTGCTTAAGAGATAGAGATTCATTGGTAGGGCACGCAACTCGCATTTGAATCCCAATTTGGCCAATCAATAGTGTTTCCTTTCGAACACAAAAAGAGATTCGTAGAGACATTGATTATTCCCGGAGTTGGCTGTGGTGATGCCATGCTCCAAGGACTTTCGAATGAAGGGTCACGCAGTCTGGAACTGGCGATGAATGCTTGTGTATGATACGTTCGTGACGGAAGCATCTTCAGCGGTATCACTCCAGCCTGCGTACAATCAACACGGCTGCGTGTCGATAAGCGTAGAGACTGTCTTGCTCTGCGTTTGATTCATTGTCTTCTCAATCATTGCACTCCCTGCTATTTGTCTTCAACTCTTACCCTACTATCTGTACAGCAAGGCACAAATACTCGTTCTCAACGAAGTAAAATTCCTTCTCTACCATCACATAGCGCTGCCATGCTTCAAAAATCATTTTATATATCAAGAACACAATTTTCGAACAATCTATATTTATACAAACCATCAGAGAAAATAATTCCTTCATAAGTTTAAAAGACGCCTTCTATGAAAACAGCCACCTTTTCCACATTCTGTGCAGCTCAGCCGGCCGCAGTGGCCGAGCTATTCTAGACACTTCACGCCGTAACCGCGCGACTGCTACGGTCGCAGGTTCGACTCCTGCCTCGGACATGGATGTGTGTGATGTCCTTAGGTTAGTTAGGTTTAAGTAGTTCTAAGTCTAGGGACCCCCCCATGAACCATGGACCTTGCCGTTGGTGGGGAGGCTTGCGTGCCTCAGCGATACAGATAGCCGTACCATAGGTGCAACCACAACGAAGGGGTATCTGTTGAGAGGCCAGACAAACGTGTGGTTCCTGAAGAGGGCAGCAGCCTTTTCAGTAGTTGCAAGGGCAACAGTCTGGATGATTGACTGATCTGGCCTTGTAACAATAACCAAAACGGCCTTGCTGTGTTGGTACTGCGGACGGCTGAAAGCAAGGGGAAACTACAGCCGTATTTTTTCCCGAGGGCATGTAGCTTTAATGTATGGTTAAATGATGATGGCGTCCTCTTGGGTAACATATTCCGGAGGTAAAATAGTCCCACATTCGGATCTCCGGGCGGGGACTACTCAAGATGATGTCGTTATCAGGAGAAAGAAAACTGGCGTTCTACGGATCGGAGCGTGGAATGTCAGATCCCTTAATCGGGCAGGTAGGTTAGAAAATTTGAAAAGGGAAATGGAGAGGTTAAAGTTAGATATAGTGGGAATTAGCGAAGTTCGGTGGCAGGAGGAACAAGACTTTTGGTCAGGTGACTACAGGGTTATAAACACCAAATCAAATAGGGGTAATGCAGGAGTAGGTTTAATAATGAATAGGAAAATAGGAATGCGGGTAAGCTACTACAAACAGCATAGTGAACGCATTATTGTGGCCAAGATAGATACGAAGCCCACACCTGCTACAGTAGTACAAGTTTATATGCCAACTAGCTCTGCAGATGACGAAGAAATTGAAGAAATGTATGATGAAATAAAAGAAATTATTCAGATAGTGAAGCGAGACGAAAATTTATTAGTCATGGGTGACTGGAATTCGAGTGTAGGAAAAGGGAGAGAAGGAAACGTAGTAGGTGAATATGAATTGGGGCTAAGAAATGAAAGAGGAAGCCGCCTGGTAGAATTTTGCACAGAGCACAACATAATCATAGCTAACACTTGGTTTAAGAATCATGAAAGAAGATTGTATACATGGAAGAACCCTGGAGATACTAAAAGGTATCAGATAGATTATATAATGGTAAGACAGAGATTTAGGAACCAGACATTTCCAGGGGCAGATGTGGACTCTGACCACAATCTATTGGTTATGACCTGTAGATTAAAACTGAAGAAACTGCAAAAAGGTGGGAATTTAAGGAGATGGTACCTGGGTAAACTGACTAAACCAGAGGTTGTACAGAGTTTCAGGGAGAGCATAAGGGAACAATTGACAGGAATGGGGGAAAGAAATACAGTAGAAGAAGAATGGGTAGCTTTGAGGGATGAAGTAGTGAAGGCGGCAGAGGATCAAGTAGGTAAAAAGACGAGGGCTAGTAGAAATTCTTGGGTAACAGAAGAAATATTGAATTTAATTGAGGAAAGGAGAAAATATAAAAATGCAGTAAATGAAGCAGACAAAAAGGAATACAAACGTCTCAAAAATGATATCGACAGGAAGTGCAAAATGGCAAAGTAGGGATGGCTAGAGGACAAATGCAAGGATGTAGAGGCTTATCTCACTAGGGGTAAGATAGATACTACCTACAGGAAAATTAAAGATACCTTTAGAGAAAAGAGAACCACTTGCATGAATATCAAGAGCTCAGATGGAAACCCAATTCTAAGCAAAGAAGGGAAAGCAGAAAGGTGGAAGGAGTATATAGAGGGTCTATACAAGGGCGATGTACTTGAGGACAATATTATGGAAATGGAAGAGGATGTAGATGAAGATGAAATGGGAGATACGATACTGCGTGAAGAGTTTGACAGAGCACAAAAAGACCTGAGTCGAAACAAGGCCCCGGGAGTAGACAACATTCCATTGGAACTACTGACAGCTTTGGGAGAGCCAGTCCTGACAAAACTCTACCATCTAGTGAGCAAGATGTATGAAACAGGCGAAATACCCTCAGACTTCAAGAAGAATATAATAATTCCAATCCCAAAGAAAGCAGGTGTTGACAGATGTGAAAATTACCGAACAATCAGTTTAATAAGCCACAGCTGCAAAATACTAACACGAATTCTTTACAGAAGAATGGAAAAACTAGTAGAAGCTGACCTCGGGGAAGATCAGTTTGGATTCCGTAGAAACACTGGAACACGTGAGGCAATACTGACCTTACGACTTATCTTAGAAGAAAGATTAAGGAAATGCAAACCTACGTTTCTAGCATTTGTAGACTTAGAGAAAGCTTTTGACAATGTTGACTGGAATACTCTCTTTCAAATTCTAAAGATGGCAGGGGTAAAATACAGGGAGCGAAAGGCTATTTACAATTTGTACAGAAACCAGATGGCAGTTATAAGAGTCGAGGGACATGAAAGGGAAGCAGTGGTTGGGAAGGGAGTAAGACAGGGTTGTAGCCTCTCCCCGATGTTATTCAATCTGTATATTGAGCAAGCAGTAAAGGAAACAAAAGAAAAATTCGGAGTAGGTATTAAAATCCATGGAGAAGAAATAAAAACTTTCAGGTTCGCCGATGACATTGTAATTCTGTCAGAGAAAGCAAAGGACTTGGAAGGGCAGTTGAATGCAATGGACAGTGTCTTGAAAGGAGGATATAAGATGAACATAAACAAAAGCAAAAAGAGGATAATGGAATGTAGTCGAATTAAGTTGGGTGATGTTGAGGGAATTAGATTAGGAAATGAGACACTTAAAGTAGTAAAGGAGTTTTACTTTTTGGGGAGCGAAATAACTGATGATGGTCGAAGTAGAGAGGATATAAAATGTAGACTGGCAATGGCAAGGAAAGCGCTTCGGAAGAAGAGAAATTTGTTAACATTGAGTATAGATTTAAGTGTCAGGAAGTCATTTCTGAAAGTATTTGTATGGAGTGTAGCCATGTATGGATGTGAAACATGGACGATAAATAGTTTGGACGAGAAGAGAATAGAAGCTTTTGAAATGTGGTGCTACAGAAGAATGCTGAAGATTAGATGGGTAGATCACATAAGTAATGAGGAAGTATTGAATAGGATTGGGGAGAAGAGAAGTTTGTGGCACAACTTGACCAGAAGAAGGGATCGGTTGGTAGGACATGTTCTGAGGTATCAAGGGATCACCAATTTAGTATTGGAGGGCAGCGTGGAGGGTAAAAATCGTAGAGGGAGACCAAGAGATGAATACACTAAGCAGATTCAGAAGGATGTAGGTTGCAGTAGGTACTGGGAGATGAAGAGGCTTGCACAGGATAGAGTAGCATGGAGAGCTGCATCAAACCAGTCTCAGGACTGAAGACCACAACAACAACAACAACAACAACAACAACAACAAGTCTAGGGGACTGATGACCTGAGATGTTAAGTCCCATAGTGCTGAGAGCCGTTTGAACCATTTTTGTGTAGCTCAGGAGCGTCACACCCCTTCCCCCAGGAGTGTGTGTATTGTGTATTGAACCGGGGACCTAAAAACGACGGAGCGGCTTCGCCCCGCCATAGCCCTCAGTGGTTCACAACCCCACAAGAGGCCGCAGCTGCCCACGTACCTCACCGCCGCCCCACACCGAACCCAGGGTTATTGTGCGGTTTGGCCCCCAGTGGACCCCCCTGGGTACGTCTCATACCAGACGAGTGTAACCCCAATGTTTGCGTGGTAGAGTAATTAGGGTGTACGCATACGTGGAGACAGTGTTTGGGCAACAATCCCCGGCATAGTGTGACTCAGGCGGAATAAGGGGAACCAGACCGCATTCGCCGAAGCAGATGGAAAGACGCCTTAAAAACCGTTCATAGGGTGGGCGGCACGCCGTCTCGCTAGGGAAGCAGCGCGTTAGATGGCGCAGCTAGACGGGAGGGCTTCCCCAGCAATAGTCCCTACCGCTTATCCAAACAGTTGATCCACCCCTATTGAACATGTCGTCGATTGGATATCAAATCCCAATGCTTCCAGTCTTCATCTGTCAATAAGGTTCTCGACTCTTGAAAAGGTGCACTTTTTTGTTGATAAAGTCTAAAAGTCACCAATTCTAATATTTGGTAATAAAAAATGTAAATGCAACGTGGTGGTTACGTGCAAACCGGTGACAAGTGAAATAATAAGTACAGAGGACTTGCAAGACACAACTAATTTATTATTGATCAACAGTTTAACCAAAAGGGCACAGTATTTACCCAAAAATTTTGTACAAGTGTCTCTTATTCACAAGTCAGAAAAATACATTACACAATACCTTCCTAATTGAATTAGGTGCAAACAAGAACTTCTTATAACTTCACTACTAATCGTAAGTGCTTCAATAATAAAAGGTAAAAGCAGTTTCATTTAACAAGGGCACCTGAATTATAAAGGTGAAATAAGTTTCTTTTAAATAGGTCACCTGGGCAAGCGCAATAGGACAATTCACGTAATTTCCAATTTACGGTACCCATCAAGTATTTTTGCTTAACAAGCAGATAAATTCAACTCCCGCCGCACGTAAGGTATAATTCAGAACACTAGTCTCCGTCCTTTATGGTTTTGAAGGTCAATATATAAGCAGTATAGCAAACGGAACAGACGCCTTGGCGTCCCAGTGCAGAGGAAACTTAAGTTAATGCAAGATCCCCACTCACTGCAACCCGAAGAAATCAGTGGCTGCCGTATCGGTTGCCATTTTCCTCGCGGCCAAAGGAACTTCCGTTCCCTCTGGTAGTGGTCGGCCAAGGCGTCGTACTCCAGACATCGATTTAGACAGGGACTAGGTGCCCGCTGCAGTGCTGCAACAGAAAAGTACAAACTCACAGCCACAGCCACAACCAAAAGAAACAATGTTAACAGCCCCAGAATATAGTAAGATAAAATTCTGCAATGATAAATCACATCAAGACAAAGGCAAATTAAAAATGGTTAAAAGCATTAACTTAGACTTCAAATTTCAAAATATGTAAAATTGCCCCAGCACAGACAGACTAGTTTCAAAATGGCAACAATAATAAAAGGTATAATATTATTACACAAGTACGTCGCAGTTCCAATACAATATTGACAATCATAAGAAAAGGTAGAAGCTAGTGACAACACGGGTAGGCCCGATTGCTAAACTAGGAAGCTTGAATGTCTACTTCTTCAATAGACAGCTGCGTGGTACACAGTTCAACTCCACTAGCCAAAATGGATAACAGATTGCTCAGCGTCCTGTGTAGAAGACAATGGCCCAGTCACTCCTCAAGAACTTGCAATAACAGGCCCGCTTCCACATACACCGGCCAAATCCAGCTAACTCCACGCAAACACAAGTTTCACTTTCTGAGCAGCGACACGTACCGGCCGTTCCGAAGCCAAAATCCAGTCTGCCCGCCAGCCCACCAGCACCACCACCGGCCAACGAGGCAAAGTTAATCAACGCCAGAGGGAAACAATCGATCCGGGTGAATCGAACGGAGAAAGCAACTGGCGCCGGCGCCTCCCAACGTATCAGTAAATGTCGTGTGACTAGGGCCTGCCGTCGGGCAGACCGTTCGCCGGGTGCAAGTCTTTCCATTTGACGCCACTTCGGCTACATGCGCGGGGAATCGAACCCGGGCCCTTAGGATTGACATTCTCCCACGCTGACGACTCAGCTACCGGGGGCGGACATATTTGGTAATGTACGGATAGCATGAACGAATTTTAATATCCACAAGTAAAAGAAATTTATGATGCTCTTCGGTTTCGCTTCAAATGAATATCTTCAGATGACGGCGAAAGTATGATTCATAACGGTCTAACCGCCATACATACGGTAACATTTTTTTAGTTATGTCACCGACACATTCTGCTACATGGTGAGGGTTAGCTATGAATACTGTTAGTAAGCTTTAGGCGACATCTCAAGATGTTCATTTAGAAGGAAACCTGTGGTTCAGTAATAAACGCGCCTGAACCCAGCAGTGGGAGTTCTTATTAACATACAGGGTGTTACAAAAAGGTACGGCCAAACTTTCAGCAAACATTCGTCACACAGAAATAAAGAAAAGATGTTATGTGGGCATGTGTCCGGAAACGCTTAATTTCCATGTTAGAGCTCAGTTTAGTTTCGTCAGCATGTACTGTACTTCCTCGATTCACCCCCAGTTGGCCCAATTGAAGAAAGGTAATGTTGACTTTGGTGCTAGTGTTGACACGCGACTCATTGCTCTACAGTACTAGCATCAAGCACATCAGTACCTAGCATCAACAGGTTAGTGTTCATCACGAACGCGGTTTTGCAGTCACTGCAATGTTTACAAATGCGGAGTTGGCAGATGCCCATTTGATGTATGGATTAGCACTGGGCAATAGCCGTGGCGCGGTACGTTTGTATCGAGACAGATTTCCAGAACGAAGGTGTCCCGACAGGAAGACGTTCGAAGCAACTGATCGGCGTCTTAGGGAGCACAGAACATTCCAGCCTATGACTCGCAACTGGGGAAGACCTAGAACGACGAGGACACCTGCAATGGACGAGGCAATTCTTCGTGCAGTTGACGATAACCCTAATGTCAGCGTCAGAGAAGTTGCTGCTGTACAAGGTAACGTTGACCACGTCACTGTATGGAGAGTGCTACGGGAGAACCAGCTGTTTCCGTACCATGTACAGCGTGTGCAGGCACTATCAGCAGCTGATTCGCCTCCACGGGTACACTTCTGCGAATGGTTCATCCAACAATGTGTCAGTCCTCATTTCAGTGCAAATGTTCTCTTTACGGATCAGGCTTCATTCCAAAGTGCTCAAATTGTAAATTTTCACAATCAACATGTGTGGGCTGACGAGAATCCGCACGCAATTGTGCAATCACGTCATCAACACAGATTTTCTGTGAACGTTTGGGCAGGCATTTTTGGTGATGTCTTGATTGAGCCCCATGTTCTTCCACCTACGCTCAATGGAGCACGTTATCACGATTTCATACGGGATACTCTATCTGTGCTGCCAGAACATGTGCCTTTACAAGTACGACAGAACATGTGGTTCATGCACGACGGAGCGCCTGCATATTTCAGTCGAAGTATTCGTACGCTTCTCAATAACAGATTCGGTGACCGATGGATTGGTGGAGGCGGACCAATTCCATGGCCTCCACGCTCTCCTGACCTCAACCCTCTTGACTTTCATTTATGGGGGCATTTGAAAGCTCTTGTCTACGCAACCCCGGTACCAAATGTAGAGACTCTTCGTGCTCGTATTGTGGACGGCTGTGATACAATACGCCATTCTCCAGGGCTGCATCAGCGCATCAGGGATTCCATGCGACGGAGCGTGGATGCATGTATCCTCGCTAACGGAGGACATTTTGAACATTTCCTGTAACAAAGTGTTTGAAGTCACGCTGGTACGTTCTGTTGCTGTGTGTTTCCATTCCATGATTAATGTGATTTGAAGAGAAGTAATAAAATGAGCTGTAACATGGAAAGTAAGCGTTTCCGGACACATGTCCACATAACATATTTTCTTTCTTTGTGTGTGAGGAATGTTTCCTAAAAGTTTGGCCGTACCTTTTTGTAACACCCTGTATACATTATTGTCATCATGGAGCACTTTAAGGAGTAGGCTCTTAACTCTGTGACGTTGCTGCCGTCCTGCTTTCTACGGTGCGTCGATGACATCTTCCTAATATGGCCCCACGGTGGAAATTCACTGCAACAGTTAGTCGATTACATGAACAGTGTCCATCCCAACATTAACTTAACTATGGAGATGGAGACGAACGGCGAGCTACCGTTCTTGGATGTTGTAGTTGAGCGAAAGCCAGGGAGCCATCTTGGGCATTCAGTGTACGAGAATCCAAAGCGTACTAATCGATACCTGAACGCCAATAGTTTTCAGCGTGCTACACACAGAAAAGGGGTCCTCAACACGTTATCACACAGAACAAAGATTGTTTCTGACGATGACCACCGATATTCTGAATTGAAGCAGTTAAGAAGCATGTTCAGAGAGAATGGTTCTAGTAAGGGAGACACACAAATGCTTTCAGGTGCTGCCGATGGGTGACGCTTTTTATTCGGAGAAGAGGCCAAGCCAGCTTCTTTCTGCCATACAGTGATTCAACAGGCAGCAAGTTAGGTCGTGTGCTCTCGAGACCAATACTGAGATCTACTCTGAGGACTGAGACCTATCCCCCCAGATACGATGTATACTATGCCTGTTAAAGACGACATTACTCTTCGTGTGCCCGCTGTGTGTCGTTTCCTTTACACATACATCAAAAGTTTTGCATCACCTCGGTTCAGAGAGTTCCGGAATCTGTAAAGAAGTCAACATAAATATCATTTCCGTCCTTTTCATTGCTCATGAAAACCATGCAATACATGTTGTACCAGCATACAGCGAGACCTTCAGAGGTGGTGGTCTAGACTGCTGTTCACACCAGTACATCTAATACCCATATTAGCCTGTATTCGTCGTGGCATACTGTCCACTAGTTCATCAAGGCACTGTTGGTCCTAAAGGGCGATTCGGATTGTGGTTGGTAGGTGACGTCGTCCATAAACAGGCATGTTCGATAAGGTTCAGGTCTGGACAACAAGCTGGCCACTCTAGTCGAGCGATGTCCTTAACCTGAAAGAAGTCATTCACAAGACATGCACAATGGGGGGGGGGGGGGAGGGGGGCGAATTGTAGCCCGTGTAGACGAATGCCTCGCTATTACTCTGCCGAAATTGTTGCACTATCGCCCGGAGGACAGTATTCACGTATCGTACAGCCGTTACGGCGCCTTCCATGAAAACCAGCGGCGTACGTCGGCCCCACATAATGCCACCCTAAAACAGCAGGGAACCTCCACCTTGCTGGACTAGCTGGACAGTGTGTCTAAGGTGCTGAGCCTGACCGGGTTACCTGCAAACACGTCTGTAACGATTGTCTGGTTGAAGGCATATGCGACACTCATCGGTGAAGATAACGTGATGCCAATCCTGAGCGGTCCATTCCGCACGTTGTTGGGCCCATCTGTACCGCGCTGCATGGTGTCGTGGTTGCAAGGATGGACCCCGCCATGGCCGTCGATAGTGAAGTTGTGCATCATGCAGCCTACTGAGTTGTAGCACGGCGTCCTGTGACTTCACGAAAAGCATTATTCAACATGGTGGCGTTGCTGTCAGGGTTCTTCCGAGCCATAATAGCACTTGGGTGGCCTGAGGGAGGCATGTCATCGACAGTTCGTGTCTCTCTGTATCTCCTCCATGTCCGAACAACATCGCTTTGGTTCACTCCGATACACCTGTACACTTCCCTTGTTGAGAGCCCTTCCTGGCACAAGGTAACAATGCGGACGCGATGAACCGCGATATTGATGGATGGTTGAACTACAGATAACACAAGCCGTGTACCTCCTTCCTGGTGGAATGACTGGAACTGATCGGCTGTCAGACCCCCTCCTGCGCTGCTCGTGCATAGTTGATTACATCTTTGAGCGGGTTTAGTGACATCTCTGAATAGTCAGAAGGACCGTGTCTGTGATACGATAGCCACAGTCAATATCTATCTTCAGGGGTTGTGGGAACCGGGGTGATGCAAAACTTTTCTTGATATGTGAAGGTCAAACAGTCAGTACAGTTGCGGAGCGTTGTGTAGTGAGCACAAGCGACAAATTAAACAAAGGGAGCATGACAATTCATGATAGCTGAGCATTTCCAGGAAAATGAAGACAAAATACTATTTGGGAAAGAGGAATCTTGGCTCTTGCGTCAACTTGGTGAGGTTGCGTTATAAAGGAGGTTGCTGAGATTAGAATAAATAGTAACAGTATTAACAGAGACGAGGAGTACACACTTAATAGGGCGTGGAGGCGGGCTTTGGACATCGAAAGAAAGGAGAGACGGATGCTTGATGGTCGTATGGAGACGGGAGCAGCAGTTTCAAAAGTGGAGCGCCTGCACCTCGCGCCACTTGGCGTGTCCGGGTTCCACGGCGCCAATTCGCCTTTCTCTGACTCATCGTTTCGACACAGGCTGCTGCGTGCCGCTTATTGCGGATGAACGGCGCAGAGCCCAGCTGCCTCCCTGCAGA
The DNA here is from genome assembly GCF_023864345.2 of Schistocerca serialis cubense. Classification (NCBI taxonomy): domain Eukaryota; kingdom Metazoa; phylum Arthropoda; class Insecta; order Orthoptera; family Acrididae; genus Schistocerca; species Schistocerca serialis. The sequence goes on from NC_064642.1 coordinate 546,159,239, forward strand.
GCTGACGCAGTCTTCTCGCTACAGAAGCCAAACCTGGCTCTGCGGTGTGTGCTAACTTTGTCACGCATCGTCAAACAGCTACAGCCAAGTCTTACGCTTTAATGTTATTACCGATCTCTTCCCGTGGTCTACGACCGCATTAACGGGTTTTCATTATCAGCCTTCCGATCTGCAATCGTGTTTTCATCCTGCTTAAGGTGTCGTAGAAGGCATTGTTTCCTAGCTTTTTAATTTATCTGCAAGCGGTGTATTACCTCCCCCCCCCCCCCCAAAAAACAACAAGATAACATAAAATATGAAACTTCCTATGTGCCGGACCGAGACTCGAACTCGGGGCCTTTGCCTTTCGCGGGCAAGTGCTCTACCAACTGAGCTACCCAAGCACGACTCACGCTACGACCTCACAGCTTTACTTCTGCCAGTACCTCGTCTCCTACCTTACAAACTTTACAGAAGCTCTCCTGGTAGAGCACTTGCCCGCAAAAGGCAAAGGTCCCGAGTTCGAGTCTCGGTCCGGCACACAGTTTTAATCTGCAGGAGATTTCATATCAGCGCACATTCCGCTGCAGAGTGAAAATCTCATTCTGGGAACCTAAAATATGTTGGAACGTAATAATTGAGTGGAAGGGAGACGTTGAAATGATCATGACACTTTTCTTCGAAGCTCATTACACTTTTTTCTCAAAAAGTTCCATAAAAAGAAAACAACAATATCTAAATTCAATAAGTACAAGATAACATTATTTTAAGCAGAGATGTGGATATACCTCTACAACGATGTACCTCTATAACTTCCTCCCAATTCAATAAGTACAAAACTATATAATTTTAGAGTTTGAGCCGGCCGGTGTGGCCAAGCGGTTCTAGACGCTTCAGTCTGGAACTGAACGACCGCTATGGCCGCAGATTCGAATCCTGCATCGGGCATGCATATGTGTGGTGCCCTTAGGTAAGTTAGATTCAAGTAGTTCTAAAATCTAGCGGACTAATGACCTCAGAAGTTAAGTCCCATACTGCTCAGAGCCATTTGAACCATTTAGAGAGTGAAGTGGATATACCTCTACAACGAAATACCTCCACAACTTCCTCCCAATTACAAAATGGAGTCACAATACTTTTAGAAAGTCACCAGAAGAAAACCAATTTAATAAACCTGACTTGCAAATTCCTCATTATCCATGACACGAACAACCGTCCACATTATTGGACACACTGAATGGAAGTGAGGTAATGTTGCTCGGGGCTTCTCCTATGGCTCAGCTTCCATTAGAATTAAATACAGCAAACAGCAGCCACTGCGGTTATAAACGTAAGACAGCCAGCTTGCTTTAGGCCTACCACACCAACCGTTTCGTGAGTCGCGAACGGAGCCATTCTGGAAAATCAACAGGGATCTCTGCGCACGCACAACAGGGTTCACATCCCAGAACTGGCGACCATGGTTCGCAGTCCAGAACAGAAGGTCATTGGCACATTGGATTACTCGTTAGTAAACGACGCTGTTGACGATGCTGATCCTGAAACGCAAACATATCTAAGGCAACAGGGTGGTCTCCGTCGATCGTCGCTATAGGTTCAAACCTGGTGGTGGAAGAGAACTGATGATGTCATTCCTCAGCAGAGGGCAGGCGGCTTCGTTTAGGAGGCGCCACAGTAGCACTGAATCATCTTCTTTTTCTTCTCCTTACCCGCTGTCCTAGGACGAGCGGGGAGTACATCGTGAAATTATGTAAATTAGGTGAACTATTACCAATTTTGACAGTCTTCACATAAATCGTTGTATATCAGTGTGCTAAGACGCTATTTACATGTGAACTGAGGCCTTTGCGCGAAAATAGTTTCTCAAGTCGTACTGTCTGTGTACTTGTAGTATAACACTGAGGAGCTGTTTGGTAGGAGGTCATGTAAAGCGGCGAACTGAGACATTTACAATCAAAGACGTTTGGAATGTGTCTTAATAAAAACACATGTAATCTGTATGCAAGTAAACTTTGTAACATATTTGGATTTTGTAACAAGACATATTTTATTTTGAAAATTAAAAGTTACACAGCCTAGAAAATGTTACACTACAATTGTAGATGGGTCATTTTTCCAAAAATTATCAGTAAATGAGTTTTATACGAGTAATCAGTGCTGTAATAAGTTCAATTACAGATTTAGTAGCAACAATGTTAGACTCTTCATGTAATAGTAAGATATAATAATACAGATATTTATTACAGTCTCTTACATTTAATATTAGTTTCATCAAATATTCTATCCAACCAAACACAACTCTCTTCATCCATGTATTCAGACAAGCCATGACTATAATCTCCTTTCACAGATGTTACTGGCGCATGGCTCACTGATTCAAGTCCAATATCTCTTAATTGTTGGGTACTATATTTCTGTTTCCACAGAAGAAACGGGGTAAATGTACCGAAGTAGGTTCGTGAGCACAGTGCAGTACCATCATCTTAATTACCCTCTATCCAACGTCCGGTCGGGTTGGGATATCAATGGCACTCCTCCACTTTACTCTGCCACAGTGCAGTACCACTACTTGTGTATTTCAGATGTGTCTATGAGTATCTCTTGAATACGCTCCCTTTTGCGTGGGTTTATGGAGACATTTTTTGAAGCGGCTGCTGTGGCCGAGCGGTTCTAGGTGCCTTAGTCCGGAACAACACTGCTGCTACGGTCGCAGTGCTTAGAGCCATTTTGAAAGTTTTTTGAGACCGTTTCATCAGTCTTTTATTAGGGTACTGGCCAAGACAACTTCAAATGGCGGAGGACTGGTTCTGCACTCCACCGTAGCTGAAACATATGGTAACGGGGTTGTGATTGTCTCTACTTCCTTCAGTTTTTATTTTATGAGTTTGAATTTCCTGTCGCATTGCCCAAAACAACGTTCCCAGACAAGAAGTACGTGTAACTACCGCTTTAGAGACTCTGGCTAGCTATGAACAAAACGAAATGATAAGCGCATCTTTATTTTTTCCTCCGCAGTCATCACAAATTAGAATAACTTTTTTCAAATTAGATAATTCGTAAGTTTCTTTTGTGTAGCATGGTTCAAATGGCTCTGAGCACTATAGGACCTAACATCTGAGGTCATCAGCCCCCTAGAACATAGAAATACTTACGCCTAACTAACCTAAGGACATCACACACATCCATGCCCAAGGCAGGATTAGAACCTGCGAGCGTAACAGTCGCGCGGTTCTTGACTGAAGCCCCTAGAACCGCTCGGTCACAGTGGCGGCCGTGTAAAGCATGCTTTACAAATAAGGCAATTGAATTTTAATCTTTCGTTACCTCAATTTCCTTAAGACATTGCGGCTGTGGATGCGAACACTGTACAACAGTAGAAGCCTTTTATAAAATTGACTGCGTCCATTCAACTTTGGAACTGGTAAATTTGTCCAATAGGCGAGCTCAACAAGATAAGAAGGATCCGTTTTGCTGTTCAGGATAACATCTTTCTTCATACATGGGTATCTCTGTTTCCTATAGTATAGTGCCAAATCTACAAACATCTGTTGGATCACTTCTCACCGTGTTTTGATACCGTAAGCAAAAATCATAAATATATCTCTTTGGTTGCTTGAAGTCAATGTTAGATCCAGTAACATATTTCATCGAAAGATTTTTACCAATTCCTTCAAAAAAGTATTTGGAGGACATTTCAAATAATGTTTTGATATTCAGGTTTGGATTCTGAAAGTATTTAAATTTGATTTACTGCCAGAATAACGAAGCTTTTCACTGAAAACCATGCTTATGTGTTCCTATATTTTAAGCAGATACTTGATTCTAGTTTACTATTATCATGACAGCGCCTTATTTCTTCAAACATTTCATTATGTAATATCTTCTTCTGTATGACTCTCGGTCTTCATTGACGATTGGCACAGCTTACAGAGAACTGCAAGTCAAATTGTAAACTTAGATCCTTCTAAAAGTAACAGCTACTTGTACGTGTTGTTTCGAAAGGTCTTTGGGTTTTCAGTTTTCTTTGTATTCCATTTCTTGCTATTCTGTTTCATGGCATGTGCTAATTAAGAATATCTTACTGTGCCGCACAGTGTCCGTTATAAAATATTTCTTATTATTTCTTTTGTTGGTTTAGTAACGCTTTTAGAAGGCACCTTTTTCTGGAAACATTCGTTCACTGACGAAAACTTCTTTTCCCTAACCTCAACTCCAGTACTTTTTACATATGTACCACCAGTTGACGTCTTCCTTAAAGCTTCTGTCTTCTTCAAACTACTATTGCAATAAAACGTTTTCTTTTTATTTTCATTCGTTATCATGTCAATTCGCTTTATGTAAGAACAAACTTACCTAAACGAACATACAGATCCCGTGTAAAGGCTTTAGATAAATGCATATGAGGCATAATAAATGTTGCCAGTCATTGAAATGGCGAACTTCTGAAACTAAACTTGGAGAGAATCTTTTATACAATATGGCGGACCATTGGAAATGACTTCCCGAAGAATGACCCACATATTTATAGGTCTGTATTCCACAAAGCTCTTTAATTGTAAGTTTCATATCATAATACGATTCTACATCTGTTGAAATATACAGTGTCCTTCGTAATAATATAGTAGAAAGGTACAAGTGGACAGCATAGGAAGATTTATTTGTAACAGTGTAGGCTAAAAAAACAAATGTTATATGCTCTAAGGACTATACACCGTTTTGAGTATTAGTAATATTACACAACACTTCGCTTGCGCACACATTGCAACGGATGAAACAACCCAGAAGGTATAAAATACTCGCACATGATACAGCCGACAGTGCAGCAAAACAAATTGAGAAAATATATGACAAGACACTACTTCGTAAATACAGGATGTATTTTTACCAGGCGCTAATAAGGGAAATGGAATTATGTAAAACCGCACATGCATGTATGTAATCATACAATTCCGAAGATCTTGAAATGCTGTCGAGAAAAACGTAAAAAATAATTATACAATATTATGTTACTCTGCTGAAATGATTAGATATCGAAAAATAAAATGAAATGTGGAGAATAAAATCTGCAAAAATAAAATATATGGGAACGCGCGTGACTTTCCCTCGTTAACATGTATAAAAATTGTAATACAACAGGTAAAATCGGGATTACTTATAAAAATTGATACATAGTATTTATGAAGAGCTTATAAAATAAATCACGTAAGACATGAAATCCTTTAAATAAATAAAGGAAAGATGAATATAAAAAGTCGTGGCGCATATGTTTCTTCCATGTTACTAAATAAAAACGTCATAAACACCATACACATTATGACAATCAAGATATAGAGTTTGTGTACAGAAATGAGGGCAGTAGACGTCAGATGGGAAAAGGTCATGCGTCCTTAATGCCGAGTTACTTTGTATCATTTGCTCACAAAATAGACTGGAAATTATCTAGAACTTTCCTATTTCTTGAATCAGTTGATCATTAAGCAAATCGCCGAGATGAGTATTAATGTAGTTGTATATCTCTGTTTATTTAAGAATGCTCATATTTCTATGTTGCCGATCATTTGTTAATACTTATTTAAAGTTTCAATGAAGGTGGACGTATTACTCTTTGTCTGCCTAATATGTTCTTTGAATCTGTCACTGATTGGGCTTCTCAGCTTCTGCAATTTAGTGCATGTGCCACATTCTATTCAGTAAACCCCACGGCTTGCGAACTGGTTGGTTTTGCTAATCCTCTTCTGAGGCTGGATGTGGTTACCAGCCCGGTAGTCACATTTTCCGGTGTGGGAAGACAGAAAACACTACCAGGATGACCCCGGCCCTCGTCGTTAATCTGCCGGGAAAATTCGATCCTGGGCTGGAGTGTCTCCCCGAATTCTAACATGCGCGGCTATCTGGGCGCGTCGAGGAGGTACGCAATCGAATTCGGGAAAGAAGAAATTTGCGGCACAATTTCAAGAAAAGAAGGGATCGTTAGATGGGCACATGTTGAGGCATGAACGAATCATCAATTACAAGGATGTATGGAGGTATAAAAATCGTGGAGGGAGACGAAGGCTTGAATACAGAAAGCAGATCCAAATGGGTGTAGTTTGCACTCATTACGCAGAGACGAAAGGGGTTTGTGAAAGATGCTTTAGAACAGAGAGCTGCGTCAAACTAGCCTTTGGACTGAAGACAACAACAGCAACAGATCACCAGCATCACATCAGAGATTTTTTTTTAAATATCCATTGTATGTGTCATGAAGGAATATTCAAATGATAACCGATTTGTATGTTCTAACGACCCACCTTCGCATCCGCGATAGCTAACTCCCACCCGCACAGTGTGCACGATTGTGAGGTAACCACTTTCAATACTAGTGGAGTAATAAATTTTTACAACATGTGAGCCTATTTGGCTGTAAGGGGGAGGATAATTCTTGGTGTAAAGTTTCTGATTGTGACTTAGCCCCAATGACTTACATTAAAGTACAACCCTCTCTGCAGCGTCTCGTGAAGTGAGGGTATCTACACTAAGGATGGTGATCAATCCGTTCATTGGATGGGAATATTAAACTCGTCAGCCATCATGGTGCTCTTCGACAGGGGTAGGCTGCGTGCTGGCAACAGGTTTCACCCTCTCCATTCTGCAACATTTCTACTCGACATCATATATATATATATATATATATATATATATATAGAGAGAGAGAGAGAGAGAGAGAGAGAGAGAGAGAGAGAGAGAGAGAGAGTGTTCATCTTCTGACTGGTTTGATGCGGCCAACAACTAATTCCTCTCCTGTGCAGACATCTTCATCTCAGAATGGCACCTGCACCCAACATCTCCAGTTACTTGTTGGATGTATTCCAGTCTCTGTGTTCCTCAACAGTTTTTGCCCTCTACTGCTACCTCTAATACAGTGGTTCCCAAATTTTCTGAGACCATTACTCTTGAATGTAATAGCTGGTAGCTATTAGCTAGTAACCCCCACCCCCATCCTCTTTCCCCGCTTCCCCTACCACTAGCATAACTAAACTTTAGAAGGAAAACGAATTTTCACTCAACGTTTTCATTTTAAAATGATGGAAGGCCTTTTATCAAAACACGAACGATTGAGTTCGTGAGACAATTGTCATGGCTTTTTTTGTTACGAAATTCTAAGTGCATCACAAGTGCTAACTACATCTCCTTGTCACAAAAGAAAGCTAACTTTCTACGTTGAGTGGGGACACTGTTAAATACATGCACTACTACTCTCCCTTGCGACACTTGCTTCACCTGTACTCTGTATCCTCGTATAAGATCACCTAATTTCATTGTGTGCGCTATACTTAAGGTTTGTAAATTATTGATTTCTGGATTCCATACTTCTGAAATGGCAGAAACTGGAAGACTCCACATTTACATTTTTGTGTTTGACTACAGCAGGTATAATAATAATAATAATAATAATAATAGAAATATCTTTGAAAGTCGTGAATATTTTAGTGGGCACTTGAAAACCATTGACAATGAAAAATACCCATCAGCGGACTACAAAAAAAGTTACTTCACTTGAATCTGCAGGTATTATCCGCCAATACATCATTTAGTTTTGACGCTTGGAATGTATTTGACTTGTGATAATATACGAAATCTAGCATACTGAACCAATTTATATGTTTACTGTTAAAAACAATGTGTGTGTGTATATATATCAATGAAAATACTTCTTGTTCTGGCAGAATAGTTTAAAGGAAAAGTTTACGATGGTAATAAGATTGTGTAGGCCGTACAGCAGTGTAGTAGGCGTTACATAGTTACTGTTGTTTTGCTACCAGTTATTTCGTTTACTTTTGAGCACGCTCTTGTACATACTTTCCACAAGCTGTAACCTCCACCCAGTTGGGTCACGTATTAATATTTTTAGCATTTGATAGAATGTAGTTTTTATTATCTTACATTATCAACATTACAGTCATGTGAAATATTGACAATAGTAATTATCTTTTAAAAATAGTTTAGTTTCCTGATCTAAACGCAATCAAACCGTTACGTCTTCACGCCTCAGAAAATTTCAATTTGCACCTCAGGTGGTAACCATGTTCAGATTGAGAACCGCTGCTCTAGAACCATGAAGGTTATATCCTTATGTCTTACATATGTCCTATCATCTTCTTCCTTTTGTCGCCAATTCTGCGGAGAACTTCCTCATCGTTTATCTTATCAGTCCACCTAATATTCGACATTCTTCTGTAGCACCACATCTCAAACGCTTGGATTCTACTCTATTCTTGCTTTCTCACAGTCCATGATTCTCTGCCATACACTGCTGTGCTCCTAACGCACATCCTCAGAAGTTTATTTCTCAAATTAAGGCCTGTGTTTGATGCTATTAGAAGACTTTTGGCCAGAAACGCTCTGTATGCCGGTGATAGTCACCTTTATATGTCCTCTTTACTTACTCCATCTTGGATTACTTTGCTTCCAAGGCAGCCAAATGCTTCCTGAAAATAATTTTGATATTACGCTTTTCATTAAACTCATTTCTGCTCCTACTCACAACTACTGCTCCTACTTAGTAAAACTCTTACTAAACTGTTCATCAATTTTTCCCTTTAGGAATGCCAGGATGCTTTCTGTTTATCATGAGATGTATTTTTGTGGAATTACCTCGTATTCGGAATCACTTTTAATAATAATAACACACACTTGAACCAAAACACAATTAAAAAAAGCGCATCATGCAACACGTCTTTTTCCGCGCACTTACAGCCTCAGGCTGGAATGTCTACTATCCAATTCTAATCAACCAGAGACCAGAAAAGATACCCAGCCGGGTTCAGCAGTGGTTAGCACACAAGGCTCACATTCAGGCGGTTGACGATTCAAATACGCCTCCGGCCATCCTCATTTAGTTTCCCTTGATTTCAATAAAACGGTTAAGGCAATTGCCGGGATGGCTCTTTCGAAAGAGCACTGTCGTTTAGCCTCACCATCCTTCCGTAATCCGAGCTTGTGCTCCGTCTCTAATGACCTCTTTGTCCAAGGGTGGTTAAACATTAATGTCCACTTTCTTCTCCCAGAAAAGGCAATGATTCTACATCTATATCTACATTTATACTCCGCAAGCCACCCAACGGTGTGTGGCGAAGGGCACTTTACGTGCCACTGTCATTACCTCCCTTTTCTGTTCAAGTCGCGTATGGTTCGCGGGAAGAACGACTGTCTGAAAGCCTCCGCGCGCTCGAATCTCTCTAATTTTACATTAGTGATCTCCTCGGGAGGTATAAGTAGGGGAAGCAATATATTCGATACATCTAGAAACGCACCCTCTCGAAACCTGGCGAGCAAGCTACACCGCATTGCAGAGCGCCTCTCTTGCAGAGTCTGCCACTTGAGTTTGCTAAACATCTCCATAAGGCTATCACGGTTACCAAATAACCCTGTGACGAAACGCCCCGCTCTTCTTTGGATCTTCTCTATCTCCTCCGTCAACCCGATATGGTACGGATCCCACACTGATGGGCAATACTCAAGTATAGGTCGAACGAGTGTTTTGTAAGTCACCTCCTTTGTTGATGGACTACATTTTGTAAGGACTCTCCGAATGAATCTCAACCTGGCACCCGCCTTACCAACAACTAATTTTATGTGATCATTCCACTTAAAATAGTTCCGCACGCATACTCCCAGATATTTTACAGAAGTAACTGCTACCAGTGTTTGTTCCGCTATCATATAATCATACAATAAAGGATCCTTCTTTCTATGTATACGCAATACATTACATTTGTCTATGTTAATGGTCAGTTGCCACTCCCTGCACCAAGTGCCTATCCGCTGCATTTCGCTACAATTTTCTAATGCTGCAACTCCTCTGTATACTACAGCATCATCCGCGAAAAGTCGCATGGAACTTCCGACACTATCTACTAGGTCATTTATATATATATGTATTGTGAAAAGCAATGGTCCCATAACACTCCCCTGTGGCACGCCAGAGGTTACTTTTAACGTCCGTAAACGTCTCTCCATTGATAACAACATGCTGTGTTCTGTTTGCTAAAAACTCGTCAATCCAGCCACGCAGCTGGTCTGATATTCCGTAGGCTCTTACTTTGTTTATCAGGCGACAGTGCGGAACTGTATCGAACGCCTTCCGGAAGTCAAGGAAAATAGCATCTACCTGGGAGCCTGTATCTAGTATTTTCTGGGTCTCATGAACAAATAAAGCGAGTTGGGTCTCTCACGATCGCTGTTTCCCGAATCCATGTTGATTCCTACAGAGTAGATTCTGGGTTTCCAAAAACAACATGATACTCGAGCAAAAAACATGTTCTAAAATTCTACAACAGATCGACGTCAGAGATATAGGTCTATAGTTTTGCGCATCTGCTCGACGACCCTTCTTGAAGACTAGGACTACCTGTGCTCTTTTCCAATCATTTGGAACCTACCGTTCCTCTAGAGACTTGCGGTACACGGCTGTTAGAAGGGAGGCAAGTTCTTTTGCTTACTCTGTGTAGAATCGAATTGGTATCCCGTCAGGTCCAGTGGACTTTCCTCTGTTGAGTGATTCCAGTTGCTTTTCTATTCCTAGGACACTTATTTCGATGTCAGCCATTTTATCGTTTGTTTGAGGATTTATAGAAGGAACTGCAGTGCGGTCTTCCTCTGTGAAACAGCTTTGGAAAAAGGTGTTTAGTATTTCAGCTTTACGCGTGTCATCCTCTGTTTCAATACCATCATCGTCCAAGAGTGTCTGGATATGCTGTTTCGAGCCATTTACTGATTTAACGTAAGACCAGAACTTCCTAGGATTTTCTGTCAAGTCGGTACATAGAATTTTACTTTCGAATTCACTGAACGCTTCACGCATAGCCCTCCTTACGCTAACTTTGACATCGCTTAGCTTCTGTTTGTCTGAGAGGTTTTAGCTGCGTTTAAACTTGGAGTGAAGCTCTCTTTGCTTTCGCAGTAGTTTCCTAACTTTGTTGTTGAACCACGGTTTGATTTCCCCTCCCTCACAGTTTTACTCGGCACGTACCTGTCTAAAACGCAATTTACGATTACCTTGAACTTTTTCCATGAACACTCAACATTGTCAGGGTCGTAACAGAAATTTTCGTTTTGATCTGTCAGGTAGTCCGAAATCTGCCTTCTATTACTCTTGCTAAACAGATACACCTTCCTCCCTTTTTTTATAATCCTATTTACTTCAATATTCAGGGATGCTGCAACGGCCTTATGATCATTGATTCCCTGTTCTGCACTTACGGAGTCGAAAAGTTCGGGTCTGTTTGTTATCAGTAGGTCCAAGATGTTATCTCCACGAGTCGGTTCTCTGTTTAATTGCTCGAGGTAATTTTCGGATAGTGCACACAGTATAATGTCACTCGATGCTCTGTCCCTACCACCCGTCCTAAACATCTGAGTGTCCCAGTCCATATCTGGTAAATTGAAATCTCCACCTAAGACTAGAACATGCTGAGAAAATTTAGGTGAGATGTATTCCAAATTTTCTCTCAGTTGTTCTGCCACTAATGTTGCTGAGTCGGGAGGTCGGTTAAAGGAGCCAATTATTAACCTAGCTCGGTTGTTGAGTGTAACCTCCACCCATAATAATTCACAGGAACTATCCACTTCTACTTCACTACAGGATAAACTACTACTCACAGCGACAAACACGCCACCACCGGTTGCATGCAATCTATCCTTTCTAAACACCGTCTTTGCCTTTGTAAAAATTTCGGCAGAATTTATCTCTGGCTTCAGACAGCTTTCTGTACCTATAACGATTTCAGCTTTGGTTCTTTCTATCGGCCCTTGAAGTTCCGGTACTTTACCAATGCAGCTTCGACAGTTTACAACTACAATACCGATTGCTGCGTGGTCCGTGCATGTCCTGACTTTGCCCCGCTCCCTTTGAGGCTGTTGCCCTTTCTGTACTTGCCCGAGGCCATCTAACTTAAAAAACCGCCCAGTCCACGCCACACAACCCCTGCTACCCGTGTAGTCGCTTGCTGCGTGCAGTGGACTCCTGACCTATCCAGCAGAACCCGAAACCCCACCACCCTATGGCTCAAGTCGAGGAATCTGCAGCCCACACTGTCGCAGAACCGTCTCAGCCTCTGATTCAGACCCTCCACTCGGCTCTGTACCAAAGGTCCGCAGTCAGTCCTGTCGACGATGCTGCAGGTGGTGAGCTCTGCTTTCATCCCGCTAGCGAGACTGGCAGTCTTCACCAAATCAGATAGCCGCCGGAAGCCAGAGAGGATTTCCTCGGATCCATAGCGACACACATCATTGGTGCCGACATGAGCGACCACCTGCAGATGGGTGCACCCCGTACCCTTCATGGTATCCGGAAGGACCCTTTCCACATCTGGAATGACTCCCCCCGTTATGCACACGGAGTGCACATTGGTTTTCTTCCCCTCTCTTGCTGCCATATCCCTAAAGGGCCCCATTACGCGCCTGACGTTGGAGCTCACAACTACCAGTAAGCCCACCCTCTGCGACCGCCCGGATCTTGCAGACTGAGGGGCAACCTCTGGAACAGGACAAGCAGCCATGTTCGGCCGAAGATCAGTATCAGCCTGAGACAGAGCCTGAAACCAGTTCGTCAGACACACTGGAGAGGCCTTCTGTTCAGCCCTCCGGAATGTCTTTCGCCCCCTGTCACACCTCGAGACGACCTCCCACTCTACCACAGGTGAGGGATTAGCCTCAATGTGGGCAGTATCCCGGGCAGCCACAGTCGTAGTCCGATCAGGGGATGCGTGGGACGAGCTGGCCGTCCACGACAAACCCCCATCCGGACCCCCACAGTGATGCCCATTGGCAACAGCCTCAAGCTGTGTGACCGAAGCCAACACTGCCTGAAGCTGGGAGCGAAGGGATGCCAACTCAGCCTGCATCCGAATACAGCACTTGCAGTCCCTATCCATGCTAAAAACTGTTGTGCAAAGAACGTCTGAACTAATCTACAGAGAGCACAAACAATTCGACACAAAATTGGAACGGTTATTAAAATACAAGATTGCCTAGTAAATGCAGTAATGCTGCTACTTGAGCACTGCTGACACACTGCTCGGCGGCGGAAGGAGACTACGCGATTTTACACTATTCAGGTACTAAAACGCGATACTACAACTCTCAAATACTATAATACGCCCGAAATTTATGAATTAAACAATAAAAGTACCAAAAACACCCAAAGAAATTAAGAATTAAACTAGGTAACAAATAAGTGAGCTAGGAGTATATGACTTACTGCTGGCAGCTGCTTATCCAACGGCGGCAGAGAGCACACTCATAACTCATAGGAGCGAGCTCTGCGCAGCATCGAAGACGAGAAACGTATTTTTCAGTCGTTTGAGAGCTTAAACCACGCAGAGTTGTCATCAGGGCGCAATGTGTGTTGCCTAGTAGAATGATCAACCAACGGCCTTCCCGCAGTGATAACATCGGTTGCCGTCAGGTCACCAAAGTTAAGCGCTGTCGGGCTTGGCTACCGCAGTTCGCAAGCTGGGTGCACTCGCCGCTTTTGAGATGAATTGAGGAGCTACTTTCCTGAGAATTAGCTTCTCCGGTCGGTAGAGCGGTGTGCTAACTATGAGTCCCTACATATCTGCATCCAGTGACGCCTATAGGCTGAAAGATCACTCGGTGACTTCCCTTTTTAAACTCTTTACCTCTTTACCTCTTTACTATGTTAAGGAATCTAACATTCCACCGCTTCGACACGTGGGACAATGACAATATCCTCACGATCAGCTCCCACCCAGACATCCAAAAGGGGTACTATTTTACCTCCAAAATATTTCAGATCATTAAGCTCCACCTTGCATGTCCTCGGGAAATATAACGGCTACAGTTTCCCTTTGCTTCGGCCGCTCGCAATACTATCATAGCAAGCCCATGTTAGCTGATTTCACAGGCTCACTCAAGCATCGAGACGAATGTGCCTGCGATTACTGAAAAGGCTACTTCTCTCTTCAGGAATCATACGTTGGTGTGATTGTTGACAAGGTCCATTATTAGCGAACGTAAGTAAAGGCTTTCCTTTTCTAAAATTACGTGTGAGACTTTTGTTTCCAAAATAGTAGTCGCAGAAATGTTACGCTGCTCTTTACGCATTCTCCTTACAGCAGTACATTGCCAGGTGATTCTTCATGACTGAAAGTCATTGTACGCCCAAAAACAATTCCGAAGTTAATAACGTTGATGAAATGTTATCGAGTTATCAACCGAGTCGTGTTATCGAAATATTTCGACGAATTCCCTACCTCTTACCATTACGTGGTTGATAGCCTGAGAACATTTTACCAACGAAAAATGTCGAGAAAGCGGTTACGACACTAAATTATTACGACTGGTATCAGTAAATGTACGATACACACAATTCTTCCGCTGTACTGCATTTCGAGAGAAACATAAAATTCCAGGCACTATTCGGGCCTCCGACATCCACGCCCGGTAAACAGATCAGCCGAACAGCTCGAGTGTTTTGCAAACTGAACCCCTGTCGCTTCAATGTCTAAACAGATCTTTACAACCTTAATAGAAGGTTGTTAACAGTGTTGCTGCTGGTGGTAACAAGCAATGCAGCGCACGCGAAGTCAGACCGCCCTTTTGCGCTCTGCGTGAATGCAGCACTGCGACAGCAGCTATCTGGTCACGCCCAGACTGCAGGACGACACAAAGCAATCGACAGCTATGCAGCAGCACACCGAACCTCACCGCGTCGCTTTGTGCCGCTGGGCAGAGCGCTCTGCCACGCACGGCTGATTCCATTCGATATTTTATTTTATTTTATTTGATATTCATCGGTCTTGTTCATTCATCTACATTCATGGTGCCTGACAAAAACAAGAGGTAGCACCCAGAAGGGGAGGAGGCCACGAAACGGAACTTCGCATTCTGAGAGCATGTATGATGTTACTGCAGTGATTAATGAAATGAAGTCAATTTTATAAAGAACTTGGGTGTATGAGCCCACTAATCTGTACGACGTTGCACCATCTCTGGTGTGGAGGCGTGCACTGGTTCCCCTGAGGCAAGCTGGCCTAATTGGTCCTTGATATTCTGGTTACTGGCGCTGGGATGTATTTGACGTCCGAGATGGTCCCCCATATGTTCCATCGGGGTCTGCTAGCAATAAGAGTACCTCACTATCGCGCTGACACTTCATAGAGACACGTTCCATGTGCAGTCCAGCATTGTCCTGTTGGAAAATGGTACCACGATACTGCCGCATAACAAGTACCCAGATAACACTCAGGTCTTTCCTCAGTCACTACCAGCAGCGACCACCGAAACCTGAAATCATACCGAATGGCTCGACACATTATGAAGCCAGGACATCTATTCAGGTCACCGCCATACTTACCGACGATGTTCATCCGGAGTAATGCAGAAACGTGATTCACTGCTGAACACCCTGCGACGCCATTCATCATAATTCATATTTTCCGGTCACGGCACCACTCCAAACGTGTTATCGTGTAGGCGGAAGGCTCCTGACATGCTCTGATGCAGTTCACCAGCAGGACACTCTCACATGCGAATGCCCTACGTAGCTGGATATTGTACAATTTGACTGACCGGTCAAATGAAGACCGATATTGGACCGTGTGCGGCTCGCGTTCATGCCGTTTGTTCTTTGGAATTTTGTCACATAGAGTGACGTCTTGTTTCTTCCTTACTTACTGGCGTAACGAATTTGCTGGCTTGCCTCTTTGAGTGGCAGCAGCAGCAGCACTTATCGATACTAGTACTGCCGTACTATCTTTGTTGTGACCGCCAGTATTTCCGGGTGGTAGTGGTGAGTGTGCTAATCAGTCGGTTGGTACAGAGCAGCGAGAAACTCTCCGCGGCACGCGGCCAGAACGGGACCGCTGGCAGCGTGCACGCGCTGTCAGATTGCGAGGCGCTAGCTGCGACAGCGACAAAGTTCGTTGCCGACCGCACCTGGACGCTGAAGTTGAGTGACCAGTTAGCCTATTACGAAGCCTCAACTATTGTGATATCTCTTCGTTCATTTCTGGGTTGTTGTTCCCAGGCCGTTCGGGATAGCAGCAACGTATGGTGTGCTGGGGTCGGCGAAATATTGCAGCCGTCTTACTATATTGTGATTAATTATTAAATTGACTTTTACTTACCAGTGAAGTGCACCAGCGTATTTTTTGCCCTGTGGCCGTTAACGCCCCAGTTACTTGCCCTGGTCGTTAATCTACTTTTCCGGCAGTGTGCCTTTCCTCGTCGTGTTGATGCTGTCCAGCACAGCCTGTAGTTAGACAGCCTTTTAAGTTGTTTGGTTCATATTTGCTTAGCGTGGTTATTGTTCCCTTGGCTGTTTTTAAACACCAATTTCTGAAGATGTAGTGTTGTACGTATTCTCGTCCTCGACCGTTATTTTCCATCGTTCTGTTGTTTGTCGGACAGAAGGGAACTGGTTAAAATGTTGGTTGGTCCTTGGGCTGTCCCTAGTTTGGGTTGCCATCCGATTATTTAACTCCAACTCTTGGCTGCCTGTCTCACCTCACCTTACGTTTGAGATACCTTCTCAGGCCGACCCTTGGAACACTTCTGAGCACCACTTGTTTTGTTTGTTTTAGATTTTGATTTTCATTTTAATTTGTTGTGCGAGGCCTTCGGCCGTGTAAAATTAAAATTGCTACGGTCGCAGGTTCGAATCCTGCCTCGGGCATGGATGTGTGTGATGTCCTTAGGTTAGTTAGGTTTAAGTATTTCTAAGTCTTTGGGACTGATGGCCCATAGTGCTCAGAGCCATTCGAACCATTTTGAAATTAAAAGTTTGAAGACTGATTTTATTTTAAAATATATTTTTCCCTTAAAATTTGTTCTATCTAAAATTATTTGTAATCCAGGCCCTAAGCCGTTAGTTGTTCGATGTGTTATGTTTGGCCTTCAGCCGAGGATTTATGTGAACCCCTTTTAATAAGGCCTTCTGCCGTGTGTATTCTTTAAAGGAAGATTTTTTTAAAGAAGTAAGTCGTTTATTTTACATTGTTTGTCCGACTTGTTGTTTAGGCCTTCAGCTGTTGTTTCAGATTTGTTTGTGGCCTTCAGTCGTGCAATAAGTTAATGTTTCTTTAATTAGGCTTTTGACCGTTCTGTTGTAAGCTTAAAAGGAAATTTCTTGGTTAATAAAATTGTTTATTAATGTATTAATTATAGTTGTCCTTCACACACGTAGTGTAGGCCTTCATCAGCTAATTGTTTCAATTGCATGTTTTTTCTAAATTTATCTTCTATATTTAATTGCTCTCGATTTCTAAGCCAGGCCTTCAGCCGTTATTGTTTTGGTGTGGTTTTTCGGCCTTCAGCCCAGAAAGCATTTCAAGTTCTTTAACTAGGTCTTCAGCTGTATTGTTTAACTGTGATCTTTAAAGCAATGTGTAAATGAGCGGTTCTTAGAAAAATAAAGCTGTGTGTTTCATTGTGCAACTCACAGTAACTGTTTACAGCCCCATCCACAATCATAACGCTATCGTGTGCGCTCTCAGAATACCTACCAACCTGGTTTCAGAGATTGAGGCTCTTTTCAAAATCTGGCCGGTGCTGATAACGGTATCTCAGGCGAGAATGCAGCATCTGTGTGTCCTTCACCGCCACCAGCCAAAATCTGACGCTTCTCAGGACCCTTGCATACCCTAACAAACCTGGTAAGAAGACTAAACACGAAAAACACTAATGAACACTGGCGGCTCTTCCATCTGTCACAGAGAATCGCAACCCTAATCGCTACAGACGCGCCGATGGTGAGTAAATGTATGAAGTTAGTTGACATCTGACTATGTCTCGCGGGTGCTTCATCTTTTTTGTCATGTGCTGTACATACTTAATCTTCTGTGCAATTCAGAGGGCACTTGTTATTGTAACACACGTTGAGGTTTCTTCCCATTCCAATAGCGAATAGTGCGCAGGGATAAAGACCGCTTAAATCTCTCTGTGCGTCCTATAAGTATCCTAATTGTGTCACCATCGATACACAGGGGACTGAAGAAACATTTTTCATTTTAATTGAATCAACTGCGGGTTCTACGTGAAACATTGTAAATTAACTAAATAAACACTGTTTTAGCTTTGTTTCACAAATTTTAGTATGGTTACTGCACAGCCTAAGTTTCGGGTTATAAGCCCATTGCAATGTTCTTGAAAATGGGCCGACAATTCGAAACCAGGTCGTGCAGTAACCATAATAAAATTTGTGATACAAGGCAGAAAATAGTGTTCGTTTAGATAAACATTCTTCACTTGATATTGATTCTTTATATTCTGCAATTGGGCTTTTACACGATAATTTTCCTTCACCCCAGGAGACTGGCAAATCCAGCAACATTCCCATGGTGCTTTCACGTGGGTCAAATAAATATAGTACCATTCGTTCCACCCCTTTTTGGGTAAGTTCATTATCCCCTGTTAGTCCTGTTCGGTATGGGTATCAGATATTTCAGCAACATTCTGTGATGGGACAAGTTCAAAAATGGTTCAAATGGCTCTGAGCACTATGGGACTTAACTTCTAAGGTCATCAGTCCCCTAGAACTTAGAACTACTTAAACCTAACTAACTTAAGGACATCACACACATCCATGCCTGAGGCAGGATTCGAACCTGCGACCGTAGCGGTCACGCGGTTAGATGGGACAAGTGATTACTAACCAGTCTCCTTGGCAGACTAACTTATATCCCACCAAAGAAACGAAGTCTTTCACTTGTCTCACCTACGACTGAACGTATATGATCATTCCATTTCATATCCGCACAGTTCGTTACACCCATGTACTTGACACAGATGACTCACTGTAATGTGACTCACTGATAATATAATCATAGGAAATAATGTTTTTCGTTTGACACGTCTGCACATTTAATACTAGTTGCCACCCACTGCACCACTTAGAAGTCTTATCAAGATCTCACTGGACTTGCGTGCAGCTTTATAAATTAATAATTCATTGGTTACAGATAACTACATCATTTGCCATGTTATAGTACATGTAAAACTTCCAACTTTCATTGATGGCGGAAGGAATTGGCGGAAGGGCCAAGCTCTGGTTTCAACATCACTTGTGTTTGATAACATCTGAATTTATTTCGTGAAAACATTAAAAATTTTACAGTTTTTAACATAGCTGTTACTCAGCAACCGTATACTAGTTTCAACATAGGATTGTGCTGTTAGATACATTGACCTAGGTTTCAATAGTCTGCTGTTTTCCTTAGCTAGGCACAGGTGCCAAAGACTGGAAAGTTTTATTTCACTTTTGACTTGAGCATAACTGCTCAAAATTCTGACCATTACTTCTTAACAACGTAATTTAACGATTTGTCAAATTTTCATTCTGATTAAGATACCCTTAGTAGGCGCCGAAACCTAGGTCAATGTGCCGAACAGTTACTTGAAACCGGTTGTCTGTATAATCCTATGTTTAAATTAAAAATTTTCCTTTACAATAAAATGAAGTGAAAAGACAGTTAACAACAACCAAAATCAGAGTGCTTAAAAAAATTACAACACCAACATCAATAATCACACAGCGCCAGAAGGCTTAGAATTTAAAATTCTCTCGAAAGAAATTTTCAGTAAGATCAAAATTAATGATCACCAACGCCAGAAGGTTTAGAAATTGCCTTGAAATTTTTAAGCATTACTACAGGGTTAAGATCAATACAGGGCTCCAGTAGGCTTGGTAATATCCACTAAAAAAGAAAGTTCTCTACGAGAAATAGATCAACGTATTTTACAATTCTTTCAAAACAATTTAAGAGGACAAATGCCCCACTTCAAAACAACTTGGCCACGGTGGTGCCTACCAGGAATACATCAAATGTAAAAACAGTAACAACAAGCAGACCTGTAGGGGCTTAAACGGTTAGTAATTTGGCAACAGTTCCAATCTCAAAGTGTCCGGGTACTGGATTTGTGGAGGCAACCTGTTGTAATTACATTGGGTTAACCTTGTGTTTAAACATTTCTCTCTTGTTTAAATATTGTGGGATAAAATAATAGTTTTATTCCAGTTATCTTTGATTATTTCTTGCGGTCAAGTATTATAACATTTTTAATTGAAGACATGAAGTCTGTAAATGAATCCGCAATCATTTTTGGCACTTTATTTTTACAAGTCCCTCTTGATCACACAGATATCTTACACGTTATTACCGATTTAGGCTAATGTCATCTTCAGATCTGCTTCAAAGATAAGTGTTGTGCAAGCGACAAGATCAATTAGTTAATACTAAATCTAACAAGTCTCGTCAAGATAAACTTGGGAGTACATGGTACATGCTGGTAATACTCAGGTTGCGTCTGGTTTTTATACAAGAAATTAATGCCAGCAGAGGGCACTTAAGCTAGAGCACATACCAAACCAGTGCCGCCAATGTGATGATAAATTCGCGGTATGCACAGTCATTAGTTTAAAAAATTTAAAATTACTTCCCACAGCAAAACGAGCGTCTGACAATAAGATGTATACTGATGTGAAATTGGATTCTACCTAAAATACCACAAAAAATACAAACACTACTATGATGCAGCCATTAGCCTGAGTAGGTGGGACACACAACTTGTGTAAAAGCTAGTATAAAAGGTGTAACAATAAAGTAAAATATCCAGAAATCATCCAGCGTACCAGATCAATTACCATAAACGTAATTGTAGTACTTGTTTGAGTAGCATAGAGAACCCCAGAGGACTGACTGGGCCTTCCGCCGTAAGCTCCACCACACTACAGGAAAACAAGGATACCACGACATCTCCCCATTGAGACCACACGCTGGATATAATTTCGACCATCGATTTTTAGACTTCTAGTGTATAGTTACTATTTAATTAATTATCAGTTTTGGTAGAAAGATAACGTGGATACTGAACCACGGTGAGAGGGTCACTCCCACTGATTTACAGCCGAGATATCAGGCCTAATACTTTATGGGAATAGAAATTTAATTTCATCCATTGGTGTTCCAAACCTTCGCCTGCAGAAATGAATTGTGCTGATTGCCCAGATAATCAACTGCAGCCGGCCGCAGTGGCCGAGCGATTCTAGGCGCTTTAGTCTCGAACCGCGCAACTGCTACGGTTACAGGTTCGAATGCTGCCTCGGGGATGGATGTGTGATGTCCTTAGGATAGTTAGGTTTAAGTAGTTCTAAGTTCTAGGGGACTGATGGCCTCAGATGTTAAGTCGCATAGTGCTCAGAGCCATTTGAACCAATCAGCAGTACGTTTCCTGTGACATTTGCTAAGTAGAAATATTTCCTTTCTTCCCTAAAATTCCTTTTAACACCTTTAAAAATTGATACTTCACGGTCGAGTCACATTAATGTGACTATCGCCTTTGTTCGAAATCAACGTTCGTTAACAGCTCAGACAGTAGGTGGTAGCTTCAGCATTAGAGAGTATATAAAGCGTGTCGGGGTGATGCTGAAAAATATTGCAGTGATTGGCGTATTGCGAAAACGGAGCGATTTATCTGACGTCCTAAAGGGCGTAGTCATTGGCTTTTGGGTTAGAGGTGGAAGCATTTCTGAAAGGGGTTCTGTTCGCTAGCCGCCGTGGTTAACGTTTACCTTACTATCCAAAAGCAGCGCCGAGGCTATTGCGGTGCACCACGGGTCGTAAACGATAGGGATGAATGGTAACTGCAGAGGTCTGTAGGGGCATATAGACCACTTAGATAAACCAAGGGGCTACCAACATAGCCTCCTCAAAGAGCGTTCGGCGAATGTTGCTCCGTATGGGCCTACACAGCAGGCGCCTGGTTGATGCACCTATACTGACGGCCTTTCATAGGCGACGAAGCCTGGAGTTTGCACGCTAGTACCGCAGCTGGACATCTCAGTGGCGACCTTTTCAGAAGGGTCACTTTTAATGCTCCATCGCACATGAGTTGCCCCAGAACAAACACACTGTAACAAACATGGGAAACGTCCAGACTGGAGGAGCGAAAGCAATCATCTAGTGAATGTTTTCGTGGCATTCCCATAATGATATCGTCATTCTGGTAGGCACAATGGGTCCAAAGAGTTCAGAGCACAAGAGGGAGCGTTATCGTCTGGGGAATGGAAAAAGATTTGGAAATTTGTGATAAGATCTTATGGGACCAAACTGCTGGGATCATCGGTCCCTGAGCTTACACACTACTTAATCTAACTTACACTGACTTACGCTAAGTACAACACACACACCCATGCCAAAGGGAGAACTCGAACCTCCGACAGAGGGAGCCGCGCGGACCGTGACGGGGCCCCTAGACAGCACGGCTACCCTGCGTGGCTCTGTGTAATATTTTCGTGACATTGCCTGGGTGATCTCGTCCTTTTGGAAAGCCCAATGGATCAGTACAAGTATGCATTTATTTTTACGGGCCGGGCACATCCTACATCCAATTGGTTGTACTTCGACACGATGGATCAAGCAGCAGTACAATGCAATGTGCCACGGTGTGTACGTGTGTGATTGTAAGAGCGCCACGATGGGTTTAACGTATCCTCGTCGCCATGGATTTAAAATCAATCTAAAATCTGTTGCAACACGTCGATCGGGCTGTTGGATCCTCAGCCGAGGAACCTAGCAGACCTGGCAACGACACTGGCGTCGCCATGGCTCTACATCCATATCTCAAGGACTCTCTCCCTCCACGTCTCGCAACGGTCACGCAGCAAAATATGGTTATTCATACTTTCAACGGGTTACCGCATGAATGCGACTGGATAGAGTATAACATATCAGTATCCATGTCAAACGAATCTCAAATTTCATGTTTGGCACTTACCAGAAGATTTAAGACGTTGCTGGTATGAATAAGTTTTGCTCCCTGTAATTTTTCAAATTAAGTTTTCAACCACTCACACACTTTCAGTGACACCTGTTTCAACCGCGCTTCATAGTCTTTGTCAGTGCCATAATTCTATACTCCCCCTAAATGTAGGCGCAATATTCTGTCTTTTATTCAACTTCTCAAGTAACTGGCTTATAAAAACATCGGGTTGGCATGTTTGTTTACTGTTGATGCTCACTTTCCCGAATACCATTTTTTGTTCATAATATCTTACTGAGATGTTTGAAGCATTTAGCTCCGTCGACATCACAGATGTCTAGCCTATTCCCGCGCTACTTTTTTCGGTCTGCACGTAGGACTACAATACTACGTTATTACCTACCGATTCGATTCCAGTCATGTTTTTGATCCTACTATTGTGCAGATATTATTACCGTTAATATGTTTCAATGACACGGGGACTCAACTGAGGACGCTGCAGCATTTTGTCTTTTTGAGAAGTAAGGGCGAACGGTATTTTTTATTAATAATTTCGCTAAGCTTCTCCCTCTCTCTCTCTCTCTCTCTCTCTCTCTCTCTCTCTCTCTGAACGCGGTACGTATTCTAACATTGACCTCTAGGCACAATGAATTTTCCAGGTAATCCTTAGATTTCTATTGGTACTCTTATACATTTCGAGCCTGTTACCTATCTCGAATGATCTTGTCCTTAGTATTTCTATTCCTTTCAAATAAAATATAACAAACGGTGGAAAAATACTATTGTCGCCGTGGGCTCTTGGTTGGAACAGAATAACTGAGAAATAAATGTACAAATAGGTACTAAGTATTTGCGGTGGACAAACGTTTGTCGTGTAATTTCTGTTGCTAGCTTTAAGAGGCACCGGAGGCACACGCATAGTAAAGCATAAGTCTTTTACACGTTCAGCTTGCAGCTATGATCGTATGTCTTTGTATTGTTTAATACGAATGTAACTTACACGTTTATGGTGTCTATCGTATAACAATCGGTCACCAATGATGTCCAATTGGCGATACCCAATACCACACGACCGGTGACATTTCTGCTGTATGTCTAGTAATATGCTTCCCACTGATTGTGACATTACAGCCTACCAAATAGTGGGTGCAGGCAATGTACCCTCCGCAGTTCTGATGTCGGCGACAAATTTATACTGGTTCCCGTGCTAAAATGTGCTTGATGGACACGTGCACAATGGAATTAGACTACAAGAGCTTCCAGCAGGGAACAATTGCCATTCTGGGCTAGCCTCGCTGCTAGTTAACTGTGTACAGTAGGATGGCTGAGTACAGCATTCTCTCTCTCTCTCTCTCTCTCTCTCTCTCTCTCTCTCTCTTCCTCCCTCCCCATCCCCACCTCTTCCCCTGTCGCCCATACTCGCTGTGCGCTCTGGCATTCGTGTGAATTGGGCTGCAGTATTGTGAGAGTGGCGCACGGTCGCCAACAGAAGCGCAGAGGCTGCGAGTGAAATACAGCGGAAGTAGGGCGCTGCATATGTGGACGCGTATCAGCGAGGTAATTACGTTCCGACTGCTGCTCTTGTATGGGAAGGCATCTCGGCGCTAAGTGCTTTGCTCACGTGTCCTGTTGCTGTAATTGAATTAAAATGTGTCCAACTAGAGGACTTGAGAGCATTTTAGCGTTTATAATATCAAGCTGTAATAATACACTTATAAATAAGAATTTTTTCTCTTTTTTTAAAATTCTTATGGCAAGAAATAGAAATTACAAACCAAGAATACGCTTACAAACTATTCGTAATCTTCTCTAATCTTCTTAGTGTTTCTACGTCAGTAACTAAAGTTATTGTATTGATGGTGTTTAACTTATGTCCTTAAATGTGCAAATGAGTAAACACATTTTTCGCTGGTTGTGTTAGCCTTAATTTATTTACGTATCTTCAGTGCATTGAGATACATACATTAAAAATCAGAGGTTTCAACTTACATTGTACGAGATCAGAAAATAAAAATTAAAAACAAAAATTAAAAAAAACTCAATCTTAGAAAAATTGGATGATTTATTCACGAGAAAGTGCTTGACAAATTCAGCAAGTTAGTAACACGTTGGTTCTCCTCTAGCCATTATGCAACTCGTTACTCTGCTTGGCTCCGATTCGGAGACTTGTTGGATGTCCTCCTGACTGTTATCGTTCCATATTCTGTAGTATTGCCGATAGATCATAACTTAAAAGAAATAGATTACTCAAATAAATAAATAAAACCTTAAAGAAATAGTACATCTCAGCTCTTCGAAGATCATTAATATTCAAGAAGATAGCAAGCTCATAATAATAATACGTGAACACGAAATTTGAAGTACCGATTTTTAATATTGATTACAGGAGGCCAATGAAACTTACATAATTCGCAAGTTAATTTGCCACAGATGTGCATAAACAAAAACTCACTTTGTTAAGAGTGAACGTTGTGGTAAAAGAAATAGATGCTTTCATATTCGTAACTGTTATGACACATTTTAAGCCATGCATTAAAATCTTCAGTCCGTGAACATCGAAAATTGAAGTTCTACAAACTTCTGTCCCATGTACCGATCGGATGCTGTAGTAGAAATGACACACGAAACAGCAACGTTTCTTGAAATCACGTTCTACAGACGTTCATGTTTATGTGGTTCATTTGCAGTAACACATGCACTCTAGGCAGCTAAAATGCGACAACTGCTAGGTCGATAACGTTATCAACAGTAAAAATCGAAATATCGACGACCTCCGACATTTCTTACTATCCAGAAACTATATTTGTTTTAGGAGAGCGTTGGAAAGAGAACGCTAACGGGTCAGAGTCACAGGCACAGAACTCGACAGACACAATTTTTGTGTAGAGAAAGTAATAGGAATGTGGACTTTTATAATGATAAAGCAACTGTTTTATGGAACGACACATATACCATGTGCTCTGGAGGTAATTCCACATAATTTTGGTAGTTACAGTTGTTGTCTGTTGAAATATACAGAGCAGATTTCGTAATGCAGAACATATCGCATCAGAGGTTACTATACGCTATTCAACGGCATTCACATTGCGTTGTCAAAAGAGAAAAGTTATAATTTGCCAGCGTTAACGCAGGATTATTTTTAGCGCATTTTACCAAGCACGCGCTCAAAAGTTCAAGAAAAATTAAAAAGTTATTTCAGTACTCTAGAGATATTTCAGTAACATAGAAATTACACACGAACGTAAAAATATTTCGTGAAATCGCGTTCTGGGGACGTGTTTAAATTTTGTAGATCGTTCATTTGCAGTAAAACACGTATGCCGGACAGCAACAATGCCACAAAAGCTAGGTCGTTGGTGTTGACAGCAGTGGAAAAAAAATCATAGTAACGAAACTATTGAGAGCAACTCAGATTGTACCTAACGTTTTTTGTTGGCGTCATTTTTTACATAGTTTTGTCTAAGAATAAACGAAACTTTCTATTCATTTATCGCCGTTACCATAAAAACTGTAGTAAGTTCTTAATTTTCAGTTTCTTCATTTTGAACACAACTACTTACGTTAATATACTTTAGGCTATCCCACTAAGGATAACACTAACGGGTCGGACTGAAATACGAGGGTCACTCCAAAAGAAATGCACACTATTTTTTTTTAAAATCTACATGTTTGAAAGTTTTACAGTGTGTAGATACATCCTTTAGGAACAATATTTTCATTTTTCCACATAATTTCCATCACTCTCGACTGCCTTACGCCATATTGGAACCAGAGCCTGTATACCCGCATGGTAAAATTGTGGACCAACCTGTTGGAGCCACTGTTTGGCAGCGTGCACAAAGGAGTCATCATCTTCAAACCATGTTCCACGAAGAGAATCTTTCAGTTTCCCAAAGGCATGATAGTCACATGAAGCCAGGTCAGGACTGTAAGGCGGGTGTTTGTGGTGTCCATCCGAGTTTTGTGATAGCTTCCATAGTTTTTTGACTGACATGTAGCCGTGCATTGTGGTGCAACAGCAAAACATCCTGCTTTTTGCCGATGTGGTCGAACACGACTCAGTCGACCTTGAACTTTCTTCAGTGTCGTCACATAAGCATCAGAATTTATGGTGGTTCCACTTGGCATGATGTCCACAAGCAAGAGTCCTTCGGAATCGAAAACCACCGAGCCATAACCTTTCCAGCGGAAGGTGTGGTTTTGAACTTTTCTTCTTCGCTGAATTTGCATGATACCACTGTATTGGTTGCCTCTTCGTCTCTGGTGAAAAATGATGGAGCCATATTTCATCAACTGTCACAATTCTTCCAAGAAATTCATCTCCACCATTCTCGTACTGTTCCAAAAGTTCGCTGCATACCGTTTCTCTTGTTTCTTTGTGAACCACTGTCAACATCCTAGGAAGCCACCTGGCACAAACCTTTTTTAACGCCCACACTTTGAGTATTCTGCGAACACTTCCTTCCCCTATCCCAATGTAGCGTGACAATTCGTTCACTGTGATGCGTCTGTCAGCAGTCACCAATTCGTTAACACTCTGCACATTGTCTGGAGAGTGTGCAGTACGAGGCCTGCCACTGCGAGGACAATCCTCAATGTTGCAGTGCCCGCTTTCATCACGTAACCTGCTTGCCCACCGACTAACTGTACTGCGATCGACAGCAGCACTTCCATACGCCTTTTTCAACCTCTTGTAGATGTTTCCCACTGTCTCGTTTTCGTAGCACAGGAATTCCATGACAGCACGTTGCTTCTGGCGAACGTAAAGTGTAGCAGCCATCTTGAAGACATGCTGTGACAGCGCCACTCAGGTTGAACTAAGTTTGAAAACAAGCGGGAAGGATGTATCTACACACTGTAAAACTTTCACACACGCAGAAAGAAAACTGTTTTTTTTTTTTTACAAAAATAGTGTGCATTTCTTTTGGAGTGACCCTCGTACGAAGAACCAGAGATACAACTTCAGCGTCGACAAAGTGATAACAATAGTGCTAGTGTTTGTTTTCAATACAGTCCAGAGACAGGTAGTGCTATTTTCATTGTTTTCTACAAGAAGTGGCTAGCAACCACAGTTTAGACAACAATCAGCCGCCTTTAGTAAATTAGCAGTCTAGTTAAAAGTTGATTAACTCTCTACAGTAAATTGATTTCTTAGGATGGATAGGATGTGTGACTGCTGTGTCCGGACGCAGGAGGAGCTGGCCACTGTTCGCGAACAGTTGAGCGTGTTGATGGCCGAGGTCAGCCGTCTTCAGGCTGCTGCCTCGGAGTATAGCGGCAGTGGGGAGTCTGGTGCGTCGTCGCATGGTACACCCCAGGTGTTACATGCTTCACCCACTGTCCCTGCTGTCGAGACATCTTCGCGGGTACCGGGCGCGGCTGGGCTACCCTCTCCCCAAGGGGAGTGGCGGGTTCAGCGGCGTTCGCGGCGCACGAGGCGGAGGGTAAATGTGGAGGCTGGCCGTGTGGCATAGCCCGCTCTGCCTGTGAGTGGACATGTGGCCGCTCCTTCAGCAAGGTCAGAGCGGACACACGGGGGGAGGGCTTTATTAGTTATTGGGAGCTTCAACGTTAGGCAGGTGATGGAGCCCCTTAGGAAAATAGCGGAAAGGTCGGGGAAGAAGGCCAGTGTTCACTCTGTCTGCTTGCCGGGGGGTCTAATCTGAGATGTGGAGGAGGCCCTGCTGGCGGCGATAGCAAAAAAATGGCTCTGAGCACTATGGGACTCAACTGCTGAGGTCATCAGTCCCCTAGAACTTAGAACTAGTTAAACCTAACTAACCTAAGGACATCACAAACATCCACGCCCGAGGCAGGATTCGAACCTGCGACCGTAGCGGTCTTGCGGTTCCAGACTGCAGCGCCTTTAACCGCACGGCCACTTCGGCCGGCGATAGAGAGCACTGGATGCACACAACCGCAAATTGTTACCAATGACTCCTGCCGTCTGGGTTGAGAGGTCATCCTCAGTTCATACAGGCGGTTGGCGGAGTTGGTGAAGATGGAAAGCCTCGCTCGCAGGCTGGAATCTGAGCTAACTATTTGCAGTATCGTTCCCAGAACCGATCGCGGTCCTCTGGTTTGGAGCCGAGTGGAAGGCTTAAACCAATGGCTCAGACGATTCTGCAGAGATCTGGGGTGCAAATTTCTCGACCTCCGCTATCGGGAGGAGAAATGTAGGGTCCCCCTGAATAGGTCAGGCGTGCACTACACGCCGGAAGCGGCTACAACGGTAGCGGAGTACGTGTGGAGTGCACATGGGGTTTTTTAGGTTAGAGAATTCCCTCCCTAGGCCCGACAAGACGCTTCCTGAGACGCGGCAAGGTAGGAGTAGACTAAATGTAAAGGGGAATAACAATATTAATGTGCTAATAGTAAATTGCAGGAGCGTCTATAGAAAGGTCCCAGAACTGCCCTCATTAATAAACGGTCACAACGCCCATGTAGTACTAGGGACAGAAAGTTGGCTGAAACCAGACGTAAACAGTAATGAAATCATAAACTCAGATTGGAATGTATAGCGCAGACACAGGCTGGACAGCGAAGGGGAAGGCGTGTTTATAGCGATAAGAAGTACAATAGTATCGAAGGAAATTGACGGAGATCCGAAATGTGAAATAATTTGGGTGAAGGTCACGGTTAAAGCAGGCTCAGACATGGTAATTGGATGTCTCTATAGGCCCCTTGGCTCAGCAGCTATTGTGGCTGAACACCTGAAGGATAATTTGGAAAATATTTCGAGTAGATTTCCCCACCATGTTATAGTTCTGGGTGGAGATTTTAATTTGCCGGATATAGACTGGGAGACTCAAACGTTCATAGCGGGTGGCAGGGACAAAGAATCCAGTGAAATTTTTTTAAGTGCTTTATCTGAAAACTACCATGAGCAGTTAAACAGAGAACCGACTCGTGGCGATAACATATTAGACCTTCTGGTGACAAACAGCCCCGAACTATTTGAAACAGTTAACGCAGAACAGGGAATCAGCGATCACAAAGCGGTTACTGCATCGATGATTTCTGCCGTAAATAGAAATATTAAAAAAGGTAGGGAGATTTTTCTGTTTAGCAAAAGTGACAAAAAGCAGATTACAGAGTACCTGACGGCTCAACACAAAAGTTTTGTCTCAAGTACAGATAGTGTTGAGGATCAGTGGACAAAGTTCAAAACCATCGTACGATATGCGTTTGATGAGTATGTGCCAAGCAAGATCGTGAGAGATGGAAAAGAGCCACCGTGGTACAACAACCGAGTTAGAAAACTGCTGCAGAAGCAAAGAGAACTTCACAGCAAACATAAACATAGCCAAAGCCTTGCAGACAAACAAAAATTCCGCGAAGCGAAATATAGTGTGAGGAGGGCTATGCGAGAGGCGTTCAGTGAATTCGAAAGTAAAGTTCTATGTATTGACTTGGCAGAAAATCATAAGAAATTTTAGTCTTATGTCAAAGCGGTAGGTGGATCAAACCAAAATGTCCAGACACTCTGTGACCAAAATGGTACTGAAACAGAGGATGACAGACTAAAGGCCGAAATACTAAATGTCTTTTTCCAAAGCTGTTTCACAGAGGAATACTGCACTGTAGTTCCTTCTCTAGATTGTCGCACAGATGACAAAATGGTAGATATCGAAATAGACGACAGAGGGATAGAGAAACAATTAAAATCGCTCAAAAGAGGAAAGGCCGCTGGACCTGATGGGATACCAGTTCGATTTTACACAGACTACGCGAAGGAACTTGCCCCCCTTCTTGCAGCGGTGTACCGTAGGTCTCTAGAAGAGCGTAGCGTTCCAAAGGATTGGAAAAGGGCACAGGTCATCCCCGTTTTCAAGAAGGGACGTCGAACGGATGTGCAGAACTATAGACCTATATCTCTACCGTCGATCAGTTGTAGAAATTTGGAACACGTATTATGTTCGAGTATAATGACTTTTCTGGAGACCAGAAATCTACTCTGTAGGAATCAGCATGGGTTTCGAAAAAGACGGTCATGTGAAACCCAGCTCGCGCTATTCGTCCAAGAGACTCAGAGGGCCACGGGTTCACAGGTAGACGCCGTGTTTCTTGACTTCCGCAAGGCGTTCGATACAGTTCCCCACAGTCGTTTGATGAAGTAAGAGCATATGGACTATCAGACCAATTGTGTGATTGGATTGAAGAGTTCCTAGATAACAGAACGCAGCATGTCATTCTCAATGGAGAGAAGTCTTCCGAAGTAAGAATGATTTCAGGTGTGCCGCAGGGGAGTGTCAAAGGACCGTTGCTACAGTATACATAAATGACCTTGTGGATGACATCGGAGGTTCACTGAGGCTTTTTGCGGATGATGCTGTGGTGTATCGAGAGGTTGTAACAACGGAAAATTGTACTGAAATGCAGGACCATCTGCAGCGAATTGACGCATGGTGCAGGGAATGGCAATTCAATCTCAATGTAGAAAAGTGTAATGTGCTGCGAATACATAGAAAGATAGATCCCATATCATTTAGCTACAAAATAGCATGTCAGCAACTGGAAGCAGTTAATTCCATAAATTATCTGGCAGTACGCATTAGGAGTGATTTAAAATGGAATGATCATATAAAGTTGATCGTCGGTAAAGCAGGTGCCAGACTGAGATTCATTGGAAGAATCCTAAGGAAATGCAATCCGAAAACAAAGGAAGTAGGTTACAGTACGCTTGTTCGCCCACTGCTTGAATATTGCTCAGCAGTGTGGGATCCGTACCAGATAGGGTTGATAGATGAGATAGAGAGGATCCAACGGAGAGCATCGCGCTTCGTTACAGGATCGTTTGGTAATCGCGAAAGCGTTACGGAGATGATAAACTCCAGTGGAAGACTCAGCAGGAGAGACGCTCAGTAGCTCGGTACGGGGTTTTGTTAAAGTTTCGAGAAGATACCTTCACCGAAGAGTCAAGCAGTATATTGCTCCCTCCTACGTATATCTCGTGAAGAGACCATGAGGATAAAATCAGAGAGATTAGAGCCCACACAGAAGCATGCCGACAATCCTTCTTTCCACGAACAATAAGAGACTGGAATAGAATGGAGAACCTGATAGAAGTACTCAGGGTACCCTCCGCCACACACCGTCAGGTGGCTTGCGGAGTATGGATGTAGACGTAGATGAATAATGTGGACGTTGGTGAAGATATCTCCATTCTTATTTTGAAAGGTAGTGTTCAGCTACAACTAAGAATGTGTAATTGTGGACTTTCGTTACTTATAAACATATTTAGTCGAATTTCGAATGCAGGCGATACAAATTTTTATAAATCGATGGCTGAAATGAGGAATAGGGTACATGTGTGGAGACGAACAACAGTAATTTGACTGCTGAGCAAGAGCAGCCAACTGTTACGGGGAGAGAGAAAAAATACAAGAAACGAAAGGTCAACTACCCATTCAGTGTTGGTATTACTACATAATTTC
Source organism: Schistocerca serialis cubense (assembly GCF_023864345.2). NCBI lineage: Eukaryota > Metazoa > Arthropoda > Insecta > Orthoptera > Acrididae > Schistocerca > Schistocerca serialis. The sequence continues at coordinate 546,191,416 of NC_064642.1, forward strand.
GGTCGCTTAACGCATTGTGGAACAGGATAGACAGACATTTCTTATTCAAACTCTGTGAATTTTTCAGTCCTGGGTTAAAGCACTAGTTTTTGGCACAACAGTATCAAACAACGGCGGTTTTGGAGATGTGTGTGTTTCAATTGATTACATTTTGGAAAATGGTCTCTTGTGACCGTTTAGACTTCTTCGACAAAATCTACAGTTACAGAGTCTTTTGTTTTTCAGCCGAGTTGTGATTTTACCTATAGACGACTCTCCGGTTTCTCCCCTACTAGTGCCTGTACGATGCCAAGCGCAGTTTCCTTTGGTAGCTATTGTGACTCCAGTCAACTGTTTGGAAAAACAACCAAGACAGCGGCAACAATCTTAGTTGTGCGTAGAAGCGAGCTCTCGATGCTGAAGATACACAGAGAAATTCTCCGCACTTTTTTGCGAGATCGGTGGCGCCACTAGCGCAGACATAATGTCGAGTAGTTCACATAATGTTGATTTACACCGACCAATAATAAGCCATCTATGATCGACAGAAAGCTACAACAGCGCCAGCTATGATGATTAGTTGCTCGTGAGAATGTCGATGGAAGGGCTCGTAGAACGCTTTATTTTTCACTCCGACCTGATGCGGCAAGAAAGCCTACAATATCTTATAAAAGAACTTTTTTCTTAGAGAGTCTAGTCCTAAGTCATGGTGTGTAACTTTTTCCATCTTTAAACATGTGGAAATTCTTGTCCGGTTACAGTAAGGATGACCAATCTCTTCTGGGAAGAAGATACGTGATCAATTTCTCATTATATGTCATAGAACCAAAATTAATGATTCCGGGAATAAATACTCTATGTGAGCTGAAGGGAGGTAAATGAGTTGGACTACTGTTACTCTGCGCTGTAGTATGACCAAGTTTCCATCACGTTTACCTGTGCTTCGCTTCGGCTTCTGCATTAATACTACACCACCTTGGCAAGCGCCATTTCAGGGCTGCTAGTGCTACCCGAGGCGTTTATATAGCTCAGTGAAAACTTGTTATTGAAAAAGGCGCAGTTTACGGAAGATAAGCTTTTAGCAATTATTGAAGACCTACGCGGCCTGTATTTTACCAAGAAATATTGGCAGAACAGGTGCCTGGCCTCGCTTGTGGCGAAGTTTGCGACAACAGGCCACAAAGTCTAATCAGATGCTGATCTGCCTAGAAATTACACTGCTTTTAGACTAGTTATAAGTGGATCTCCTTATTCCTGAAAGTCACCTAGACGTTAATTTTACAAGCGGAAGCCCTCACAGTATGAAAACTGTTTCCTCATACGGAAAAGCATCACTTCCATTTATGATATCGAATTACTAAGTGATTAAAATTACTGAGGCTTGGGATTGTGTTGCCAGAACTTATGTAAAATGATGTCTGACAAACCATTATGGCGAACCTCAGCATTACTTCCGAAAAAGAGGAAGTAGTTGGTTGGTTTGCGGGATTAAAGGGAACAGACTGCGATGGTCATCGGTCCCGAGGAAGTAGTAATCATACACATGTACACGTACATCTATAGGTACAACTACATCACTACTCCGCAATTCACACTTAAGTGTCTGGCAGAGAGTTTTTCGAACCACCTTCACACTATTTCTCTATCGTTCCACTTTCTAGGAAGAAGACTTAAATCTATCTGTACGAGCTTTGATTTCTGTTATTTTATTAGGATGATCATTACACTCTATGTAGGTTGACGACAGTAAAATTCAGAGGAGAAAGTTGGTACCTTAAATTTTGTATGTAAATCTTGCCGAAACGAAATACGCCTGTGTTTCCGAGACTGCCATCGCAGTTCGCATATCATATCCGTGCCACTCCCTCCCCTTGTTGTTGTTGTGGCCTTCAGTACTGAGACTGGTTTGATGCAGCTCTCCATGCTACCCTATCCTGTGCAAGCTTCTTCATGTCCAAGTACTTCCCGCAACACATTTCCTTCTGAATCTGCTTAGTGTATTCATCTCCTGGTCTCCCTCTACGATTTTTACCCTCCACGCTGCACTCCAATGCTAAATTTGTGATCCCTTGATGCCTCAGAATATATCCTACCAACGGGTTCCTCCTTTTTGTCAAGTTGTGCCACAAGCTCCTCTTCTCCCCAATTGTATTCAATACTTCATCATTAGTTATCTGATCTAACCATCTAATCTTCAGCATTCTTCTGTAGCACCACATTTCGAAAGCTTCTATTCTCTTCTTGTCCAAACTATTTATCGTCCATGTTTCACTTCCATACATGGCTACACTCCATACAAATACTTTCAGAAACGACTTCCTGACACTCAAATCTATACAAATTTCTCTTCTTCCGAAACGCTTTCCTTGCCATTGCCAGTCTACATTTTATATCTTCTCTACTTCGACCATCATCAGTTATTTTGCTCCCCAAATAGCAAAACTCCTTTACTACTTTAAGTGTCTCATTTCCTAATCTAATTCCCTCAGCATTACCCGACTTAATTCGACCACATTCCATTATCCTCGTTTTGCTTTTGTTGATGTTCATCATATATCCTCCTTTCAAGACTCTGTCCATTCCTTTCAACTGCTCTTCCAAGTCGTTTGCTGTCTCTGATAGAATTAGAATGTCATCGGTGAACCTCAAAGTTTTTATTTTTTCTCCATGGATTTTAATACCTACTCCGAATTTTTCTTTTGTTTCCTTTACTGCTTGCTCCACTATTTCGCAGTAATACATAAGGCGCTGCCCTTCTTTGAATTTTTTGGATGCCCTCCGTTAATCCTATCTGGCACGGATCCCATACAGCACAGCAATGCGCTAGCAGCCTGTGAAGTACAACTGCTGCATCTTCTAAGCGTTCTGCTAATAAAACGTAGACTTTGGTTTGCCTTCCCCAAAATATTACCTACATGATCCTTCCTATTTGAGCTGTCCGCAATTGTAATTTATATGTGTTTAGTCGAATAGTCAACCTTTAATTTCGTATGATTTATCGTATGACCGTAATTTAACTGATTTCTTTCTTGTATTCGTGATGATGACCTCGCACATTTCCTTTTTGAAACGGAATTCCTGCTTTTCGGACCATACAGATATTTTGTGTAAGTCATTTTGCAATTTGTTTTGATCTCTTGATGACTGTACTAAATGGTAAAAGACAGCATCATCTGCAGACAATCTAAAGGAGCTGCTCGGACTGACCTAACGTAGATTAGGACAACAGAGGGTCTATAATACTTCCTTTGGGAATGTCAGATATAACATCTGGTACATTCGATGGTTTTCAGTAGATTACAACGTACTGTGACACTAAATCACGGATCCAGTAGCACAACTGAAGCGATACTCCATAGGCACGCAATTTGATTAGAAGTCTCGTGTGAGGAACGGTGTGGAAAGCCTTCTGGAGATCTAGAAACATAGAATCAATGTGAGATGCCCTATCGATAGAACTCACTTCTTCGTACCATAAAGAACTAATTCTGTTTCACAAGAAAGATATTTTCTTAAACCGTGCTGTCTGTGTCAATAGGCCATTATCTTCGAGGTACTGCATAACCCTCGAAGACAGTATATGTTGCAAAATCTTACATCAGATCGACGTTAGTGTTATGAGTCTGTAATTTAGTGGATTGCTCCTGTTTCCTTTCTTGAATATTAGTGTGACCTGCGCAACTTTCCAGTCTTCTCGTACAGATATTTTGTCGAGAAAGCGGTTATATACGATGTAATTGGATTGAAGATTAACGCTACTCTCCCAGAGAATTAGGCAATTGCAGATGTAACACCACGTTTCCTGCGGAACACGTGATCTTCTAATATTTTTTCACATCCGTCAACTGTAGGATAGATGAACAAAATGGAATTAATGGGTACGAAGTGGAAGATGTGGCTAATGGTTCAAATGGCTCTGAGCACTATGGGACTTAACTTCTTTGGTCATCAGTCCCCTAGAACTTAGAACTACTTAAACCTAACCAACCTAAGGACATCACACACATCCATGCCCGAAGCAGGATTCGAACCTGCGACCGTAGCGGTCACGCGGTTCCAGACTGAAGCGCCTTTAACCGCACGGCCACACCGGCCGGCCTGTGGCTAATGAAATACCAGCTATTGACTTAGTGAAAGCTTAGAGAGTTAGCCATGAAATTGTGAAAAAAGAATGGAAAAATATCTGCAGAAGTAGCGGAAGAGATTACGCGCATGCAGAGGGCACATCAATTAAAAGTATACTAACTTGGAACTGTCGTATAAAACATATTTTCGTCTCATCAAGGGATTTTTCCGGTTAAACTAAATGTTCCCAACGGTGGTTAATAAAAATATTTAAATTGTTGACGTTTAGGGTCTATATACGGAGTACGAGGTCTGACAGTTTATGTAGGTCTCATCAAAGGGTCCTCTGGGATTTTTGCCCTGACAGCTTGAATCTTATATCAAAACATGTCCATATTATGTGCAATACTGACACAGCCTCCTCTTTAACTGTGCCCTGTGAGAATAAATCGGGTGGTGTAAGGTTTGGAGAGTACGCAGTGAAATATGTTTCTGTGCTTGCTATCCAGTGACATGGTACAATCTAGATGTGATCTTAGAGCTGTGTTTTCCAATCTTTCTAAGAGCATTACCCCTGAACGAGATCTGTTGATATTCAGTACCTAGAACAAAGTTTGAGACCTAAACAAACATTAAAATGTAAATAATTAACACCCTTATTTTAAAAAGCAAATTACTTGTAATTCTTAGTTAATGTGCAAACAACTGAAACTCACATATTTGCTACGTTTTTGACTATACTAGGAAATGGTGTTCACTTAGTTCTTCGCTTATGTTTCCCCTGGTACCATAGTCGAACATCTACGTTCACAACTGTATGTTTCAAATGGAATCGGTGTTCTTTAGACTTTTTCAAGTAATAATAGCTACTGATCACTGACTATTCGCTAAACTAATACTGGTTCTCTTTGAAGGAAGTCTGTGTGAAGTGTTCTGCGTACAAATTACACTGTCTGAAAATATTCCGTCAATTCCAGATTCAGATGTTCACTTGCCAATTTTACAAATCAAAACAAATTGTTCCTATTAGAATTTGTTTATTATTGTGTAACTACTACTACAGGATGGACAGAAAAATAAATAAATAGAAAAGATAAAATGGTCTGAAGTGCTCCTGGCCCATTGCAGTGAGCCCTGACGTTTTAAAATGAAAACTATTCCAATTTTCAGAGGTGCACAGCGACGAATGGAGAGACGCGCGTTACAAATTAGTGAGAGAGACAGAAAAGCAAATAAATGGGTTGTGGATCCTACTAGACTAGAAGACGTGATTACGATACAGGTAGAAAGAAGCGGATCTGGGATGGACAGCAAGAAGGTGAATGGTACATGGCCAATGGAAGTCCTTTCCTGGATTCGAAGATATAAGACAGAGAAAAATAAAGAGAAGGTAAGTAGGCAGATGGCAATACAAGATAACTACAGCCACAAGGATTCGTATCGCTCAAGATCGTAGTTAATGGAGTCTCTTACCGAGGAGTGAATGTCAAATGTACGATTATTGTGTTCCGTTACATACTAGAGTCAACCGTAATAGCGATAACAGTGATTAAATTCAAAAAATGTCATCAATGAATCCATTTTGCTTTTAGCCCTCAGAATTTACCCCTAGGTTGGGAACCAAGTGCTAGTATTACCGGGGGAAAATTTAATTAGAAAATTCCCTGAAAATGGGATGGTTCAATTCGTCACCTAAAGGAGTTTTTCTTTTGTGGTGAATGGTGAAACTTGGCCAGCTCATTTATAAATTCATCACTTGCAGCCGTCAGAGGTCACCTTGGTTGGTCTGTCAGCACATCATGCACCATTCCATGGACCTTGAATTTGTCTCGTAGATATTTCGTCGTAAACATTAACCACGATAATTCGGATACCACGTGTTGCCTTTTCTTATGTATCTTCCTGTGACGTACGCTGTAGACACTTCGTTTCCCAAGGTGACAGTACCTATGTTCACTGCACTTCACGTACACTTTCCTCAAGTGGCGGCGGCTCAATCGCTCCATCTTAACCCCACAATCTTATAAGCTGGGCGTCCTTAGCTAAAACAATTATATTTACAGAAAGTTACACTCAAAGAAATGAAAATACGTTGACGCGTTGAAATGCTGGTACAACTGACTCGGAGTCCAATTTGCCGCGTTAGCTGTTTCATTGTAGTTGCTCAGAGACTGGTACAACCGGTTTTGTACCATTCAGGGATATTCTCAGGCGTATTTAAGGTCCCATGTTATTTAACGTATTACTGCCTTTTCCCAGGTACGATGTGTAGTACTAACAACGGTAGTCAGACTCAATCAAGCCAGTTGTCACTGTTAATTTGCGTTCTGAGAGTGCCAGATGTCCATGTGGTGACGTGAAACCGTCTAGAGTGCTGAAAAACTGAATTTTGAGATGACAGTGGTGAATAGATCTGTGTCTTCCGTGGACTCCGCATATTCTTCATTGAGGCTCAGTCGCCTTTAACCCAGGAAGCCAATTCTGACGGCCTTACCTCTACGGATAATAAATGCTCATTTCGCCCAGGCAAGTGTAGCATCACTTTCAAGAACACACCTACCATTCTGACGATAAATACTTGTCGACAAAATGGGAGCGGTAGAGACTGATGTATTCACCGCTGTCAGTTCAAAATACAGTCGTTCAGCAGTCTAGACGGTTTGATGTTATCACAAAGGCATCTGGCGCTCTCCGAACGAACATAACCAGCAATAAACAGGCTTTATTAAGTTTGACTACCGTTGGTGGTTGCATCAGTTAGTGCTCCTCGTTGCACCTTGGAACATGCATTACATCGCTTAAATAAAATGGAAAGTTCTACCTTAAATACACCTGCACGGTTCGAAACCGGTTGTACCGGTCTCTGAGCGACTACAATAAATCACCCAGCGCGACGAATTCGACTCTGTCAGTTGTACCAGCATTTCAACAACTCATTATAATTTGAGTGATCTTTTCGGTACCCAAAAAATGTCTGGTACTATCCGTAACAATGGGTGAAACTTTATAATGAGCATCTCTGCAGCTTGATAGCTCTGCGGGATTCGATCATCAGTGAAAATCTTCAGCTGAAAAAAAGGCCTTTTTGGAAGAAACTAGCTGACTTTCTTGCTCCCGAAACTGAGGTCATTATCGTTGTGGGAAATGGCATCCAAACGACTATTCAGACTGATTACTAGAATCTAGAGAGAAAGCACCAGACTTTCGGAAAGATATCGTACACACAATCTCGAAGACAGCGGGACCCGCCAGATCAATTCATCCACAAGGACGTTACCACCAGAAAATTCCATGTGAGTCAGACCTTGTGAGTGCTCCCTACGACTCACTGTTTATTTCCATCTTCCAGCACTCGGATTCTAGAGCCAGTCTTTACTGGTGTCCAAGTGGATGGCTTTTGGTTCAGAGAAGTGTGCTAAGATATCTTCTGACAAATAGCTAAATCGCCGTTTCCAGAAAGACCTCATGTTGTTATAGCGCGATACTTATCTAGCCAGCTGACTGATGTTCTGGAGTAAATCGTAGACTTACTCAACTTCATTATACAGAATCATATCTCATCAAATATAATCACCTGCGTATCAAATCACTTCCCTCCCAAGTTAGAGGAGGATAGAATTGCTGTATATTCTGAAGCAACGGCATAAAGAAGAACGCAAACAGTTGTTTAGATTGTAAAAGGAGAAAAATGACACTTAAGAAGATTAATGTATCTCAAGCACAAAGTTTTGGAATATTCATCATTTTCACCCGAATTGGACGTCGCTAATTTCCACATATTTCTGCATCTGACGAAATGTATGGTGAGTAATAGTTTTGAATGGAATGAGGCTTAGGAAGCTGTAAGAAAATGCGTAGGAGACCTTCCAAATTCTTACTTCTGTGACTGGATGTATTAATTGGAGAAATGCCGCACCAAGTGCATCCATCTAAAGCTGTAGTTCCCAACCTGGGTACAATTACCCCCTGACATTAAAAATAAATTTTCTGGGAAGTAAAATCTAAAGAATTCGATTCTGTTTTAGTCATGAATCTAAATTATTTTCAAAGATCATTACCGTTATCACAGGTTTATAAGGCTCTAATGTTGATTATATAAGTTATCAATAATTACTTTTTCTCAGTTAGTAACTTTACTTTTGTTGGAGGTTATAGGTTCCTGACATAGCTCACACACCATACAAGCATATTGTGCTTTGTCTGTAGAACGCTAATGATAAAAGTGAGACATATACGTAAAAAATGCTAAATATCTCAAGAAAATGTCTTCTCCAAGTAATAGATAGTACGTCCAATAGTCCAATAATTGCTTCATTACTCGCTTCGGAACGGATAAATGAATTAATTGACTGCACGACACAGCAGTAACCACATAAGGCCCACTACAGTGTTACACATATTTTTTATTATTATTACTATTATTATTAGAGTGATTAGACACAAAGCATTAACACCTTGAAGTCTTCCAGTTTCTGCTTGGTCAGAAGTAAGGAAAGAAGCAATGAAGTGATTTATGAACAATAAGTATAGTGCAAACATCTGAACATGTCTGACCTTGGATGGTGTTGCAATGTGTAGGTGAAGCAAGTGCCGCAACGGATAATTAGCTCACTTTTCTGAGGAGGAGTTGTGGGTAGCACTTGCAATACACCACGAATTCCTTCGTCATTCATTTTTAACACACACACACACACACACACACACACACACACACACACACACACGAACTAAATGTCACGTACGTTTATTTCAAAAATAAAGATGTTGCAAGCAAAGATTTTCATTATACACTCTAGTTAGGTGCTGAAGTTGGTGAAAACGTGGGGAGGGGGCAACAGATGTCGGGGGGGGGAGGGAGGGAGGGAGGGTCGAGGATGAGTGTACTACCTAACGTCTAATTGCAGTCGGAGTTAAGGTTGGGAACCACTGACCTAAAGGATGACTAGAAGGAACATGAGTAGATTTAAGGATCACAGTCTTCTAATACCAGCCTGATAAATGTTACCCCAGCCCTTGTAAAAGAACTAAGTGCTATTAAAACTTCAATTTAGATGAACGTTATTGCGTTTTACGATGGATGGAACGCTCGTAGGCATAAGCTAAAAGAGCAACTGAACCTGTGGTGTTGGAAAAGTGTTTGAGATTGTCAATGGCTGATGGAACTAGGGACGCGATGTAATGTAAACTGAAGTGATTGTTTTGGTATAGCGTTGGGCTGCGGCGCTGTAGCTAGCGACGCACCGCGATTTGACTGTGGGGACGCGGTGGCCATGGACTGACATGGCTGGAGCTACGTGGAACTGTCATCTTCGCACTATCCGGATGTCATCTCCAACGGGCTACAGCCACAAAGAGATGAACGGCTTTGTACACGTTTGCTCACATGTAGTGCAAACAATTGTTATTATAATAAAGCATGATACACCGCCTGAAAGACGAGGAAAAGGACGAGCCTGTGCTTACCTAGATATTCTGAGATTTTCTGCAAATGATGTTACAGCGCCGGAAAGGTTCCCGAAATTTTGCAAACAATTAATACATTTGGTAAATATTATTGCACAAAAGAGATCATCCAATTAAATAGTAGTCCCCATCGACACACATCGACTGAGTTGGTTACATGCTGTATTATTTAAATAATTAACCGGTGAGAGACATTTTAATTCAACAGTTGTTTAAAATAAGCATATTTTATAAACCAAAACAGTTGCACTACCATCAAGGTTGTATGTGTAGGCGGATGTATATTTACAAAACAGACAACATTTCGTTTATACGATTTGTGTGATTGTTATTTTTAATTGATTGTTTATTATTTTGAGTAGTTTTGCCTTTAATTTGCACAAAATCTGACTGCAGCAATGGAAAGAGCAGGCCAGTTCTTGTAACAAAGAAATGCCATAACTTATATACAATAATTATTTTGAATGAAGAGAGAATAATTGGAATTTGACCATTGCAATAAAAATATAAATTAGTTTAACTTCAATCTGTAGTCAAACTACCATATGTAAAATCGGCCATAACATGCAATTCTGCAACTCGAAGTAACAAGCTTCAAAATGCCATGATCGCTTTTGTGTAGCGTTTATTCAGATTATCAGTTTCGGAAAACAATGCTGCGATCTTCGGATCTCATGCAAGAATCTAGTCAATGTGTGCAATAATTTGTGTCACATCACAGACAGACATTCCAAGGACATGTATGATATTTTATAAAATGAATGTTTACCTTTTAACTATTCCATGCATGTTATTGGAGGGTCTATTTATTATGATACAAATTATTGCACACATGCACGAGACACTTTGAAGTGTAGTGGATAGGATCTGAAACCAGCAACCTGGATAAATGTTCAACAAAAGCTATCGTGGCATTTTGAACTATGTTACTTCTATTTTCATATCATCTAGATCGCCACCCGAGTGAAATGATGTCAGCCATATATGTCATTTTCTTTAGACTTTTAGTGTTATCTAATGCCAAATCCTTATTCAAAATTTCGTTATTGTATATAAATTGTAAAATAAGGCTGGTTATTTCTCTAAGTCGTTGTTGCTGCTGCTGTTGTTGTTGTTGTTGTTGTTGTTGTTGTTGTTCTTGTAGTCTTCAGTCCAGAAACTGGTTTGTGCAGCCCTCCATGCTACTGCAACCTACATCCTACTGAATCTGCTTAGTGTATTCTTCCCTTGGTCTCCCTCTACGATTTTATCCTCCACGCTTCCCTCCAATACTAAATTGGTGACTTCTTGATGCCCCAGAACGTGTCCTACCAACCGAACCCTTCTTCTAGTCAAGATGTGTCAAAATTTCTCTTCTCCCCTGTTGCATTCAGTACTTCCGCATTATTTACGTGATCTACCCATCTAGTCTTCAGCATTCTTCTGTAGCACCACATTTCGAACGAATCTATTCTATTCTTGTCAAAATTATTTACCGTCCACGTTACACTTCTATACATGGCTACACTCCACACAAATACATTCAGAAAAGACGTCCTGATACCTAAACCTATACTCGATGTTAACAAATTTCTCTTCTTCGGGAACGCTTTCCTTCCCATTTCCAGTCTACATATTATATCCTCTCTACTTCGACCATCAGTTATTTTGCTCTCCAAAAAGCGAAACTCATCCAAGTGTTTCATTTTATAATCTAATTCCCTCAGCATCACCTGATTTAATTAGGCTAAATTCCTTATCCTCGTTTTGCTTTTGTTGATGGTCATCTTATATCTTCCTTTCAAGACACTGTCCATTCCGTTCAACTGCTCTTCCAAGTTCTTTGCTGTCCCTGAGAGAATTACAGTGTCATCGGCAAACCTCAAAGTTTTTATTTCTTCTCCATGGATTTTTATTCCTACTCCGAATTTTTCTTTTGTTTCCTTTACTGCTTGCTCAATCTATAGATTGAATAACATCGGAGACAGGCTACAACCCTGTCTCACCCCCTTCCCGACCACTGCTTCCCTTTCATGCCCCTCGACTCTTATAACTGCTGTCTGGTATCTCAAAATGGTTCAAATGGCTCTCAGCACTATGGGGCTCAACTTCTAGTTAAACCTAACTAACCTAAGAACATCACACACATCCATGCCCGAGGCAGGATTCGAACCTGCGACCGTAGCGGTCTCGCGGTTCCAGACTGCAGCACCTAGAATCGCACGGCCATGTCTGGTATCTGTACAAACTGCAAATAGCCTTTCGCTCCTTGTGTTTGTTCCCTGACGCCTTGAGAATATGAAAGAGAGTATCCCAGTGAACATCGCCAAAGCTTTCTGTAAGTCTAAAAATGCTAGAAACGTAGGTTTGTCTTTCCTTAATCTGTCTTCTAAGATAAGTGGTAGGGTCAGTGTTGCCTCGCGTGTTCCAACATTTCTACGGAATCCAAACTGATCTTCCCCAAAGTCGGCTTCTACCAGGTCTTCCATTCGTCTGTAAAAAATTCGTGTTAGTATTTTGCAGCCATGACATATTAAAATGATAGGTCGGTAATTTTCACACCTGTCAACACCTGCTTTCTTTGGGATTGAAGTCATTAAATTCTTCTTGAAGGCTGAGAGTATTTCGCTTGTCTCATACGTCTTGCTCACCAGACGGAAGAGTTTTGTCATGGCTGGCTCTCCAAGGCTATTAGTAGTTCTAAAGGAATGTTGTCTCTTCCCGGGGTCTTTCAGTGCTTTATCAAATTCCTCACGCAGTATCATACTTCCCATTTCATCTTGATCTACATCCTCTTCTATTTCCATAATGTTGCCCTTTTGTTAGAACCGGTTTTCGATCGGAGCTCTTAATATTCAAACAGGTGGTTCTCTGGTCTCCAAAGGTCTTTTTACCTTTCCTGTAGGCAGTATCTACCTCACCCCTAGTGATATATGCCTTCACATTCTTACATTTGTCATCTAGCGGTCGTGCTTAGCCTTCTTGTACTTATTTTCGCCTGCTTCATTTACTGCATATTTATGTTTCTTCCTTTCATCAATTAAATCCAGTGTCTCTTCTACTACCCAAGGATTTCTGCTGTCCTCGTCTTGTTACCGACTTGATCCTCTGCTGTCTTCACTATTTCATCTCTCAAAGCTACCCATTCTTCTACTACTGTAATTCTTTCCCCCCTTCCTGTCAATCGTTCCCTAATGCTCTCTCTGAAACTCTCTACAACCTCTGGTTCTCTCAGTTTACTGAGGGCCCATGTCCTTAAATGCCCACTATTTGGAAGTTTTAATCTACAGTTCATAACCAATAGATTGCTGTCAGAGTCCACATCTGCCCCTGGAAATGTCTTACAATTTAAAACCTGATTCCTAAATCCCTGTCTTACCATTATATAATCTATTTGAAACCTTCCTTCCAGTGTCTTCTGGCCTCTTCCATGTGTACAACCTTCTTTCATGATTCTTGAACCATGTGTTGGCTATGATTAAGTTATGCTCTGTGCAAAATTCGATCAGGCGGCTTCCTGTTTCATTCCTCACCCCCCATTCCATATTCTCCTACAACTTGTTCATCTCTTCCTCTTCCTACTATGGAATTCCTGTCTCCCATGACTATTAAATTTTCGTCTCCTTTCGATATCTGAGTAATTTCTTTTATCGCATCACACATTTCTTCAATCTCTTCGTCATCTTCGGAGCTAGTTGGCATAAAAACTTGTACTACTGTGGTAGGAGTAGGTTTCGTGTCTATCTTGACAAAAATAATGCGTTCACAATGTTGTTCGTAGAATCTTAACTGCGCTCCTAGTTTTTTTATTCCTTATTAAAACTATTCCTGCATTACGCCTATTTTATTTTGTACTTACAACCCTATACCCACCTGACCAGAGGTCTTGTTCCTCCAGCCACCGAATTTCACTAATTCCCACTGTGTCTAACTTCAACCTATCCATTTCCATTTTTAAATTAGCTAACCTACCTGCCCGATGAAGGGATTTGACATTCCACGCTCCGATCCGTAAAACGCCAGATTTCTTTTTGATGATAACGATGTCCTCTAGAATAATTCCCGCCCGAAGATCCGAATGGGGGACTATTTTATCTATGAAATATTTTGCCGAAGAAGACGCCATCATCACTTAACCATACATTAAAGTTCTACGCCCTCGGGAAAAATTACGGCTGTAGCTTCCCCTTGCTTTCAGCCGTTCGCAGTACCAGCACAGCAAGGCCGTTTTGGTTAATGTTACAAGGCCAGATCAATCATCCAGACTGTCGCCACTGCAACTACTGAAAAGGCTGCTGCCCCTCTTCAGGAATCACACGTTTGTCTGTCCTCTCAATAGATACACCTCCGTTGTGGTTGCACCTACGGTACGGATATCTGTATCGCTGAGGCACGCAAGTCTCCCCACCAACGGCAAGGTCCATGGTTCATGGTTTTAAGTCACTAAGTGACGTAAATATTTGGAATTTCCATGCAAACGAATTCCAGACTTAGTAAGGTGGCGGCCATCTAGTCTCTTTGGCACTATTCATGCTGGAGCTTTAGAGGGAAGACTTTTGTTGCTGTGGGTGATGGTATAGGAGCTCACTTTTCGGTCTTAGTTTTTCAGAGACGATGGTCTCGATGCTTATACATATTCCGCAATAGTTCAATGGAACCTCTATTCTAGGACTAGTTCAGTGAAACTTACATTTTTAGCAGTTTATGCCGGATGGGGCTTGGAATTATTTGCGTTGAGTCTAACTTATGTAGCAAGTCGAACTCTGTTGATTTCAACGCCGGTCATCATTTAGACTCGTTACATGGCGTGTTCATCAGTGTTGCTTCTTACTGTGATAGTGTTAATTTTACTTTGAACAATTTAAGCAGCTAAGATCGAATATGTTCCTTTTTTGTGTTTCTTCTTTGTTATTTTAATTATATAGTGTGTTTGCAAATCACTACATTGGCGGCTCGAGCTAACCTCATTTCGCTTAACTACCTAGTGGAGTTTAATTACCAGTCTTCATTCAATATGTGTGATGAAGAACAATAAAGATTATACTAACTTTAAAAATTTTAAGTTGGGGAATTTTATTCAGATCGCAGCACCTAGATTTAACCCAACATCATTTAAATCTGATTAACACATATCAGGAACAATCTTCTTGCTTTTATTAACTGAATTTGGTCACTACCCCCTAGGCAACGAGATCACTATTGAAGTCACAGCTATAAAGGGCTCCAGTCGTAGAGCCTTATCGGTTTTGAAGTTTGCACCGTGCAGCATATCGTACTCTGGTGCAGGGGAGTGTCTGAACGTAATAATACAAAGCCAAGCACAGACAGTATCATGCCCGGTGTCATTATCAATATTTTGATGTCTACAGAAATGTGGTTCTCTGTCGGTAGATTCTTTTCATATTTTGACCTGTTAATATGATTGTATTCTACCAGCAGTTGTCGCCAAAAACTGTAATTTGTGATTACACCCCAAAATATCATATGTATTATATCTCAACTCAACATTCCTTTTCCTCAACATTTACTCATCGTACAGGGATGAATTAGGTACCGTCAGTAACGTTTTTAACTAGCTTCTGCATTGGATACCGATATGCGGAAAATTTTAGCACAGGCAAAGCATCATAGCTGTAATTTACAAAGTTAACATTCACCAATAAGAAACTTCTTTTCATATTATCTCATAAAAATACCATTTTATTTGTTTTAAAGTACTTACTAACTTGATAATTTGTATACAGTATTAGCATAGATAATAACCGTGATCACTACGGTAGTCCGTTACGTCTGCCTGTGGTACAAGTTGACTTACCTATTGCTACTGCTGCCTAAGGTGCTTATTGTCCTTGAAAATGATTGGCGAGTTAAACTTGTAGGTTATGTGGCCGTACTGACAGCCCCTGACCTTTGACCATCGTACAAACTGGGACAAACATTCCAAACGTAGGACATATTTTTGGACACATGGAAATGTGTAAACAAGGACGTATCATAAATTAACGATTATTACTCCAGGTCCATCGGTTCGTTTTAAAAAATTTTTCCTCTTCATTCTCACTACTACCACTATCCCAGCTACAAAACACATTCCAATACTGTCGTTATTTTAAATTATCGAAGGAAGAAAGTTACTAACGGGTTCCCTGCGTTTGGTTTAATACGAATATTAATGTGGGTCACACATTTGATCCGTTAGTGTGTGTGTGTGTGTGTGTGTGTGTGTGTGTGTGTGTGTGTGTGTGTGTGTGACAACCTCA
Organism: Schistocerca serialis cubense; assembly: GCF_023864345.2. Lineage (NCBI taxonomy): Eukaryota > Metazoa > Arthropoda > Insecta > Orthoptera > Acrididae > Schistocerca > Schistocerca serialis. Next base: position 546,207,162 of record NC_064642.1, read on the forward strand.
GACTGAATTTTAACGAAAAGTACTTCAGTATCGTGTCTGCGCACCTGTGTGTGTGTGTGTGTGTGTGTGTGTGTGTCAGTGTGTAATTCATCACGCTGCCTCTGATTTACGTGAAGCGTGTTTTTGTTTTTGCGTATTTGCTTCAGATTCCTCTTTGTAGCAACACCTCTTTTTTTACAACGCTCTGCACACAGGTTTTGCTTGCAGAATCGATCTCAGTTTCTGTTATATCCACAGCGCACGCAAATCCGACCAGCCGGTTCCACCGCATTTCGTACAAATTGCACGAAACTAAATTGGCTCGGTCCGGAGTAGGAACCAAGGTTGTTTGTTTTTCGCTCTTTCAACAAGTAACGAGAAATCCCGACGCTGGAACACTGAGTCCGTTAATCGCATTTGCGGGAACCGACGGGTTGCGTGATCAGTGACGCTAATCTGCCCGCATTGTCCCAGACGCGGCTCGCCGTCGAGTTTTCGCTTTAATTGGGACTCGCCGGGTATTCAAGCGGCGGGCGGTCTTCCGTCGATTTCGGACTGGGCATTGTCGTAAATCTGATGTACTAGGGAACTGCCTTCCCTGCAGACACCACTTTCCGATATAACAAAATCGTTAAGTTTATTTTTATTCTGTACACTTGTATTGTAATCGTTGGTCATGCCGATTTTCCGTGACAATTATTTATCAGTAGTCGGAAGAGTGCATATACGGAAAAAAGTCGCAGCACCAAGGAGTTGTGCGACATAAACGAAAGTTGGTAGGCGTGTTTCTAAACCTCGGAGCTGATGTCTGTTTCCCACCAGTCGCATAAGAGTGACATTCCTAGCGCCACTATGAGGGTACATATCAGGTTTGCTTTAAATACACGCTGTTACGGTAGTGAGCGTCAATTAACTTTGAGACTGGACACTGTGAATTGATGTTAGTCAAGAATACCTTCAACGCAAAGACGCAATTATCAAACCCTCACCGAGTTTGAACGAGATCGTATAAAGGGTTACGAGAAGCCAGATGTTCCTTCTGCGATACTGTAGAAAGACTTGACAGAAATGTAGCTACTGTACGTGATTGCTGGCGGTGGTGGTTACAAGAATGTACGACCACAAGAAGACCGGACTGCGGACGGCGAAGCGGCGTTAGTTGAAACGTCCCCTTTTGAAAAATTATACATGACTGTGCTTAAACTGACACACAATATTTTTTTAGCGCAACACAATCTGACTTTCAGAAATCCCCACAAAAGAATGGCCCTGACTAACATTAACCTATACTTTTCACAAATCACTTACCTCACAAAAATCTTCGTTACTCGAGCTACTGCAATACAGCGAGCACCACTACTGCCAGCTAAATAAAAGATTCAAACTACTGAAGGCACTAACTACTGATAGGCATAGTTAGCAAATGAAAGATTTTGATAGAGAAGAAACAATGTATTTACCTTAATAGTGTTCGAAGGTCATAATATTTATAGCAGTTCATGACATCCAGTCTTACAAATTTCGAAACTCCGCCACTTCTCTCCCCACATCCACCACTGCTGGCGGCTCACCTCCAACTGCGCAACGCTATGCGCTGTTCACATCCAGCTGCCCAACACTACAATGGCAGACAACAATGCAAACTAGCCACAGACTGCACACAGCACAGCCAGTGATTTTCATACAGAGCGCTAAGTGGCGTTACCAATAAGAAAACCTAAACAGCCTACTTACATAGCCCCCATGCTCCCCACAAAAAATTTTACAAATTGTTTTGGGCACTAGCCAATACAAATTTGAAAAAAAATTTTCATAATTACAGTAAGAAAGATATCAAATGCACACACTTATTGATACAGTGTTCGTCAAAAGCTAAAATTTTCTCACAGCCCATAAAGACAGTCCTGATCATTCATCACAGTAAAATTGCAGTGTCTTTCTCAAAGTCTGAGCAGTAAAAGAAAATGCACACTGAAGTAGTGGATTTCCATGCAGTCTTGAAGAAGTAGTGTTGTCCTTCCAGCGGACAGGTAATGGGCCACAACAGAGCAAACCCACAACAGAGTCATTCGAAGTATTGAAGACTATTGGTAGGTAGGTCATCACAGAGCAGACCCACTGTACTTCTGGTAGAGATTATGGTATTGGTGGGCCACCAGAGGTGCAGACCCACTGTAGTCCTAGTAGAGATTGTGGAATTGGTGGGCCACCAGAGGTGCAGACCCACTGCAGTCCTTGTAGAAATAATGGTACTGGTGAGTCAGCAAAGGTGTAGACCCACTATAGTCCTTGTAGAAATAATGGTATTAGTGGGTCATCAACGATGCAGACCCACTGTAGTCCTTGTAGAGATGGCCAGCAGCCATCTGTTGTGACTGTGCAGGTGCACAATCACCATTGAAGAGTCTTGCGGATAATATAGCAAGTCCATAACCACCACTTGTGCACTCACAAAGTTTTTGGAATTGTCCTTAGAACCAGCAATGCTGTTATCCAGTCCCTTGCTGAATTAGTAACACACCTGCAAACACTAACAGTCCCTACTTCTCACATATTGTGCATTACTATGACCAACAGAAAGGCTGTTTAGGTTTTCTTATTGGTAACGCCACGTAGCGCTCTGTATGAAAATCACTGGCTGTGATGTGTGCACTCTGTGGCTAGTTTGCATTGTTGTCTGCCATTGTAGTGTTGGGAAGCTGGATGTGAACAGCGTATAGCGTTGCGCAGTTGGAGGTGAGCCGCCAGCAGTGATGGATGTGGGGAGAGAAATGGCGGAGTTTCGAAATTTGTAAGACTGGATGTCACGAACTTCTATATATATTATGACCTTTGAACACTATTAAGGTAAATACATTGTTTCTTCTCTATCAAAATCTTTCATTTGCTAACTATGCCTATCAGTAGTTAGTGCCTTCAGTAGTTTGAATCTTTTATTTAGCTGGCAGTAGTGGCGCTCGCTGTATTGCAGTAGCTTGAGTAACGAAGATTTTTGTGAAGTAAGTGATGTGTGAAAGGTATAGGTTAATGTTAGTCAGGGCCATTCATTTGTGGGGATTTCTGAAAGTCAGATTGCGTTGCGCTAAAAAAATATTGTGTGTCAGTTTGAGCACTGTCTTTTATAATTGTTCAAAGGGGACGTTTCATACTGAGTACTGAGAGGGTTGCATCATACTGCGTCTGCAGCAGCAATTCGAGCAGCAGTTGGTACCACAGTGACAAAAAGAACTGTCATAAATCGGTTACTTCAAGGAGAGCTCCGAGTCAGATGCGCAAAACTATAGGCCTATATCCCTGACATCGATCTGTTGTAGAATTTTAGAACATGTTGTTTGCTCGCGTATCATTTCATTTCTGGTAACCCAGAATCTACTCTGTAGGAGTCAACATGGAATCCGGAAACAGCGATCGTGTGAGACCCAACTCGCTTTATTTGTTCATTAGATCCAGAAAATATTAGATACAGGCTCCCAGGTAGATGCTATTTTCCTTGACTTCCGGAAGGCGTTCGATACAGTTCCGCACTGTCGCCTGATAAAGAAAGGAAGAACCAACGGAATATCAGACCAGATGTGTGGCTGGGTTGAAGAGTTTTTAGCAAACAGAACACAGAATGTTGTTCTCAATGGAGAGACGTCTACAGACGTTAAAGTAACCTCTGGCGTGCCACAGGGGAGTGTTATGGGATCACTGCTTTTCACAATATATATAAATGACCTAGTAGACAGTGTCGGAAGTTCCACGCGGCTTTTCGCGCATGATGCTGTAGTATACAGTGAAGTTGCAGCATTAGAGAATTGCAGCGAAATGCAGGAAGATCTGCAGCGGATAGGCACTTGGTGCTGGTAGTGGCAACTGACCCTTAACATTGACAAATGTAATGTGTTGCGAATACAGAGAAAGAAGGGTCCTTTATTGTATGATTATATGATAGCGGAACAAATACTGGTAGCAGTTACTTCTGTAAAATATGTGGGAGTATGCATACGGAACGATTTGAAGTGAAATGATCATAAAAAATTAATTATTGGTAAGGCGGGTGCCAGGTTGAGATTCAATGGGAGGTTCCTTAGAAAATGTAGTCCATCAACAAAGGAGATGACTTACAAAACACTCTTTCGACGTATACTTGATTATTGCTCATCAGTGTGGGATCCGTACCAGGTCGGGTTGAGAGAGGATATAGAGAAGACCCAAAGAAGAGCGACGCGTTTCGTCGCTGGATTATTTGGTAAGCGTGATAGCGTTACGGAGATGTTTAACAATCTCAAGTGGCAGACTCTGCAAGAGAGGCGCTCTGCATCGCGGTGTAGCTTGCTGTCCAGGTTCAAGAGGGTGCGTTTCTGGATGAGGTATCGAATATATTGCTTCCCCCTACTTCTACCTCCCGAGGAGATCACGAATGTAAAATTAGAGAGATTGGAGCGCGCATGGAGGCTTTCCGGCAGTCGTTCTTCCCGCGAACCATACGTGACTGGAACAGGAAAGGGAGGTAATGACAGTGGCACATAAAGTGCCCTCCGCCATACACCGTTGGGTGGATTGCGGAGTATAAATGTAGATGTAGATTTAGATCTAGATGTAGAGTTTGACCAAGATCTTATAACATGGTTACGAGAAGCCGGATGTTCCTTATGCGATATTGTAGAAAGACTTGGCAGAAATGTAGCTACTGTACGTAATTACTGGCGGTGTGGTCGCGAGAATGTACGACCACATGATGACCAGACTCCGGACGGCGAAGCGGCATTTGAATACTAAGAGGGTTGCATTCAGCATGTGGTTATGGTGCATCATACTGCGTCTGCAGCAGCAATTCGAGCAGCAGATGGCACCACAGGGTCACCACTGTCACAAATCTGTTATTTCAAGGAGAGCTCCGAGCCAAGAGGCCTATAGCGTGCATTCCACTACCGGCAAAGTACCGCCGTCGTGTCAAGCGAGAGCCATTGGAGGGCGGAGTGGAGGTTTGTTACGTTTTCTGATGAAAGCTAGCTCTGCCTCGGCGCTAGTGATGGCCGTATGTTGGTTAGGAAAAGGCGAGTTGAGGGTCTGCAACCAACTTGTGTACGTGCCAGGAACACTGGACCTACACTTGGAGTGGAAATTCTTACGTCAGGCTGTAGTTTCGACCTGTTGTGCTCCCATTTATGAACAGCATTCCGGGAGGTTTTTTACAACGGTATAACATTTGCCCACATACTGCTGTTGTAACCCAACGTGCTCTGCAGTGTGTCGACATGTTGCCTTGGCATGCTCGATCACGAGAGATGTTTCCAATCGAACACATATTGGACATAATAGGCCGAGAACGCCATCGTCATCCACAAACAGCATTAACCGTCCCTGCTTTGACCAACCAAGTACAACAGGCGTGGAACTCCATCCAAAAATCTGATATTCAGCACCTGTACAACACAATGCATGCGCGTTTGCGTGCTTCCATTCAACATTCTAGCGGTTACGCCGGTTAGTAATGTACCAGCATTTCGCATTCACAATGGCCTGTCTCGCGCTTACATTAACCTGTTATTTTGCATCGTTAATCACTTAAACACATTGCCTAATGTAGTCCCGAAATATCATTTCTTTACATTAATTATTTTTGGGGGTTCCGATATTTTTTTCGTCAGTGTAATTACCATGAAAAAGCAACATGGCTAAGGACTACAATGATTTTACATATAGGCAAGGAAAGCCAACTTGGCTATATTATTACGTAAATTATTGCTAGTTTCGAAGGCCTTAGTTAGGTTCAGATCGTATGGCTCACTACACAGGAAAGGAAAAAAAAAAAAAAAAACAATTGTCTCGTCGTCGTCGTCTTCCTTTCAAGAACTAGGATAGTGTCTTTTCCGGACTCCCATATAAATGCATTTCCATACTTTCCGAGTTCTTGAAACACCTCTGTCTACATTCAGCTTGTGGTTCAGGATCTTTTGAGAAATTCTACGAGCTGACAGTCTCGTGAGGTGTCTCCAGTCTTCACGACACTTCTGAAAATTTTCGCTTATGTTGAAAATATGTTACTCTGTTCTGATATTTCCTTTTCTAGTCATTTATCTTCTTGTTCAGCCCTTTGTCGTTCCCAGAAAACTCATCCCTGATGTTTAATTTTATGTTTTTTGATTTTCTGTGGTAATCCAGCTTTTGCTTCCACATGTTAAGACAGGAGCTGTCAACACTTACAGAATTTCATGATGGTCTCTTTTTTTTGTACATTATGGCTCAATGTTCTGCTAATGGTACAATAGACGGGTTGGTAAATGTAAGTTTCATTTTTAATGCAGAACTTGACATAGAAACTTAATACAGCTAAATAGCAGATTTCAGATACTTGATCTAAAACTGATATGTACAAATTATGAGTCTTCTTCGGAACGTATTATTATCGTTTTATTGCTAGAAACTTTTAAACTGTGTCCTGTGGATACTTCGTTCAGGTGGTATACTGATTTTCTAGGTAATCTTCAATATACTGAATAAAAGCGATATGAAAGACAATATCTCCTGTAATGTTGGGCCGCGTAATGTTCATCTTCTAATGTTTCTAGACGATCGTTGTTCCGACGTATCTGCAAGGATCTTCATCGGGTTCTCATATTGTTCATGCTTAGCAGAACGCGGTTCCATTAGAAGAAACTGAAGACGAACACGACGCTGGCAAACATCCTGCATTATATTACAGGGGGAAGGGCGAAAATGGAAACACCGTAACACAACACATTACAATGCCTCATACGGTGCTTGAAAACTGTTGTCCTTCTAAACGGCTTCCAGTCGTCTTGGAATGGATAAATATAGGATCTCTAGTGAAATTTTATAGAGTTATTCCTTGCAAAACAGTGGCATATTCAGGTAACGATAATGGAGAGATAGCTGTCACGCACCCTTCTCTCCGAAGTAGATCACAATGCCAAAATAACATTGACAATGTTGGCCGTTGTGGCCAGGAGAGATGCTACAGTTCATCTTCGTCCTCACAAGACCAGTCCTGGATGATACGAGCTCCGACGAATTGGAGTCCTGACATCCTGCAACACAGTGCCTCTATTGGGCGAAAAAGATAGCTTTATACCGTGTGATGGACATAATCAGCAAAACTGGTGACATAATACTCGGTGGTAAAGCAGAGTAACCATGGGGTCCTTGATCTGGCTGCCCAAATCAGCACCTAACCCCCACCATATCTCACTCTTGGGACGTACACTCGGCCAGAAGTTAGTGTGAAATAAGACTCAACCGACCGAATAACGTTCTTCTATTGCCCTGTAGTTTAGATTTTAAGGTTTCGACGCCATGTTTCCCTGTTACGAGCATTTCCATCACAGATGAGTGGCTTTGGAATTCCAGTTGGTCTTGAAATTGCTTGCTTTTGGAGCTATCTTCGTATTGATTTGGTGGTAAAAGGGTTTGCTAGTGCGACGTTCAGTTCTGCAGTGACTTTCCTCTTATTTTTCGTCAGACTCCCCTTCAATAACCGTCTGCCACTGCAGCTCAACACACACTTGCGTCCGTGTTGTGACTCAGCGGATGATGTTTGCATGCATTACCGGTATATGGTATAAATCTTCGAAACGTTGTCTCTTGAAACACCAGACACCTCGGTTACCTCGAATACGGGAGCACCAACCATATGAGACCAAGAATTTGTCCACGTTCGAATTCACTTAGCTACTACATAATACACTCCTGGAAATGGAAAAAAGAACACATTGACACCGGTGTGTCAGACCCACCATACTTGCTCCGGACACTGCGAGAGGGCTGTACAAGCAATGATCACATGCACGGCACAGCGGACACACCAGGAACTGCGGTGTTGGCTGTCGAATGGCGCTAGCTGCGCAGCATTTGTGCACCACCGCCGTCAGTGTCAGCCAGTTTGCCGTGGCATACGGAGCTCCATCGCAGTCTTTAACACTGGTAGCATGCCGCGACAGCGTGGACGTGAACCGTATGTGCAGTTGACGGACTTTGAGGAGGGCGTATAGTGGGCATGCGGGAGGCCGGGTGGACGTACCGCCGAATTGCTCAACACGTGGGGCGTGAGGTCTCCACAGTACATCGATGTTGTCGCCAGTGGTCGGCGGAAGGTGCACGTGCCCGTCGACCTGGGACCGGACCGCAGCGATGCACAGATGCACGCCAAGACCGTAGGATCCTACGCAGTGCCGTAGGGGACCGCACCGCCACTTCCCAGCAAATTAGGGACACTGTTGCTCCTGGGGTATCGGCGAGGACCATTCGCAACCGTCTCCATGAAGCTGGGCTACGGTCCCGCACACCGTTTGGCCGTCTTCCGCTCACGCCCCAACATCGTGCAGCCCGCCTCCAGTGGTGTCGCGACAGGCGTGAATGGAGGGACGAATGGAGACGTGTCGTCTTCAGCGATGAGAGTCGCTTCTGCCTTGGTGCCAATGATGGTCGTATGCGTGTTTGGCGCCGTGCAGGTGAGCGCCACAATCAGGACTGCATACGACCGAGGCACACAGGGCCAACACCCGGCATCATGGTGTGGGGAGCGATCTCCTACACTGGCCGTACACCACTGGTGATCGTCGAGGGGACACTGAATAGTGCACGGTACATCCAAACCGTCATCGAACCCATCGTTCTACCATTCCTAGACCGGCAAGGGAACTTGCTGTTCCAACAGGACAATGCACGTCCGCATGTATCCCGTGCCACCCAACGTGCTCTAGAAGGTGTAAGTCAACTACCCTGGCCAGCAAGATCTCCGGATCTGTCCCCCGTTGAGCATGTTTGGGACTGGATGAAGCGTCGTCTCACGTGGTCTGCACGTCCAGCACGAACGCTGGTCCAACTGAGGCGCCAGGTGGAAATGGCATGGCAAGCCGTTCCACAGGACTACATCCAGCATCTCTACGATCGTCTCCGTGGGAGAATAGCAGCCTGCATTGCTGCGAAAGGTGGATATACACTGTACTAGTGCCGACATTGTGCATGCTCTGTTGCCTGTGTCTATTTGCCTGTGGTTCTGTCAGTGTGATCATGTGATGTATCTGACCCCAGGAATGTGTCAATAAAGTTTCCCCTTCCTGGGACAATGAATTCACGGTGTTCTTATTTCAATTTCCAGGAGTGTACAGTTACTATAAACAACACCGTTCTGACCAGGACTGAGACTTGCAACGAATGGATGATATTGCACAGGTGCCGTTGGTGGTCAAATACAACGGCTTAACCTGCAAGCATGGTTAGCATCTGCATTTATATTCAAGGTTGCAATTTCTCGCGGTGTTTCCTTATTTTTTTCACCTCCTGTGTCTTCAGTGACAACGGCCACGGAAGCCTTAGGTAATATCATGTACAGTGAGAAGCACATGAAAGCCCTTACGCCAGAGTGAACTAACTACAAATTTGGCGAAATTCTATTTTTAACATATTTCATATAATCGATACTCTATCTTTCACATGCCAGAGTGACGTAAAGTTCCAGGCATTGAAGCCCACAATATACTATGTTATCACTACTTGTGCCTGAACAATTGACGAACACTTCATTCAGCAAAGTGAACTAAGTCAGTTGTTAAAATGGCGGCCCAATATGTTGACTTTGTGTTAGATGTGCTCAATAACAGTGATGTGGATGTAGAAAGTTGTTCAAATGATGATTATTTGCCCTCATCAGATATTTCAAGTATTGATGGTATGTAAATTCATAGAATTTCTTGAAATTTTGTTACTAAATAATGAAATATAGATTCTAACCTATATTCGTAATTTTCACATATTGTCACATGCCAGAATGAACCAACTACTCGAAGAGTTGAGGTGCTGCCATCTATGTCTTAAGCATACAGCTAAGTACTAATCTATGAACTATGCTCAATAAAGAGCATTGTGTGATGTCCAGGGAACCTAGCGTATTTAGGCAGACGCTGTAATAGAGTTGGTTCAGTCTGGCATATGAGAAATCTTATTAATTATATTCTGGGATAGCGTGAATGAAACATTAAGTTTTAATTAATAACACAGAGGTGCGCATTAACTCGATTATATTTGACTGTTCTTATCAATGATGTGACACGAAATATGAGTTCTGGAATAACATTAGCAAAAGTTAGTTTAATTTCCAATTTTTAGATTTCAGGAGATGTAAATAAATCCGGAAAAAGAAAATTCAAGAAGAAAGGTAACCCTGCGAAACTGAAGAAGAATGAAAGAAAAGCATGAAGAAACAGTGGGAAATCGTATGTTTCAACAACAGGAAGAATTATACCTGGAAAAATTTTTAAAGAATACTCTTGCAGTTGCAAAAATAAGTGTTTTGAAAAAGTTTCTGTGGAAGATCGAAGGCGATTTTTCGATCTGTATTACAAAGAAGGATCTTTCGAAACACAAAGTAAAATACTTGTGCGATCTGTGAACTCAATGCCAGTTATGAACAGAAGAGAGTAATTTTGAAAACTTCAAAAGACATTTATCTAGAAATTATTACATTCCTACAGATACAAGTGATGTGAAATGTGTTAAGATATGTTTCTCAACACACTGTGTATTAATAGCGCTCAAGTACACAGATCCATTCAGAAAGTTTAATCATATGACGTACAGGATAAAAGGGGTAGACATGAACCACATAACTTCCCAGAGTAAAAGATCCAGCATGTCAAGAACCACATAAATTCATTTCATCGACATAAAAGTCACTACTGCAGGACAGAGCATCCAAATAAACAATATTTGCCGCAGACTTTAAATTTAAGCTTCATGTACAGACTGTAGAAACAAAAGATGCAAGAAGACAATTTAGAAACTGAAATTGTGTCTCAAGCTTTTTATGGAAAAGATCTTAGAACAGAATTCAACTTGGGATTCATATCTTCTAATAAAGATACTTGTGACAAGTGTGATATGTTTGAAATAAAATCAAGTTCACTTGTGACACAAGAGAAAACGTCTGAAATCTTAAAAGCACTTCAGGATGTGCAAACAGAGAGAAACTATCATCAATGTCAGGTTTATCTTACACAAGAAATCATGAAAAGAGACACAGAAAGGGCAAAGAATGGAGAATGTACAGTGATTTCTTTTGACCTCCAGAAGACATTTACTCTTCCAAAAGTGCCAACTAGTATTGTATACTATAAACGACAGCTATCTTTTTTCAATCTCGGCATACATGACTTGGAAACATCCAAAGGCACAATGAATGTCTGGCATGAAGGTATAGCAGGACAAGGAATTGATGAAGTATTTAAATGAGTGTCATGTGAAGGAAAACGTTATACTATGGTCTTACCCATGTGGTGGTCAAAATAGAAGTATAAAACTAGTAAGCCTATTGGTGCGTTTCATACAAGATCCCAACAACCATATCAAGGAGATTGTTCAAAAATTTAAAATTCCAGGACATAGTTATCTGCCCAATGATACTGACTTTGGCCATATGGAGAACAAAAGTCTGCAGGTCGTGGTCGTGCGTTAGCGTTCTCGCTTCCCGTGCCCGGGTCCCGTGTTCGATTCCCGGCGGGGTCAGGGATTTTCTCTGCCTCGTGATGGCTGGGTGTTATGTGATGTCCTTAGGTTGGTTAGGTTTAAGTAGTTCTAAGTTCTAGGGGACTGCTGACCATAGATGTTAAGTCCCATACTGCTCAGAGCCATTTGAACCATTTTGAGAACAAAATTAGGAAGCATCAACATATTTACTACCCTAGTGAGCTTCGAGGTGTAGTAAAAGCTTGCAGAATAAAAGACAAGCTTTTGAAGTAGTATGGATGGAAACAAAAGACTTTCATTCTTCAAAAAACGTGAAATGGTATTAAACATCAGAAGAAAGGTTGGTCACCCTGTTTCATGGATGAATATGTGATATATTCGTGTCTGTAGAGAAAATCCAAATAATATGGAATTCAAATATACTCTCAATGAGGAAATGGAGTTTCATCAGTTCAGCTTAACAAAAAGGATTAGAGGCCGATTAACCGAACTTCATAACATAGTTCTAAAATTGAAATACTCTGCAGGAAAAACATTGCCTGCTCCAAAACTAAAAGACCTTAATGACTGTTCCAAAGCTAAAAGACCTTAATGACTTCTCAATGGCTTAAAGACCTTAAGTCTATACTTCGTCTAATTCCTTCAACATACCATCAGTTTTATAATAGTTTACCAAGCAGCAGCCAAGGAGCAGGAGACTCTAGTGAAGATGACTATGTGGATGAAGTGTAAGACCATGTTTAACGAATACTCAATGCATGTAAATAAATTACTATTGATTTGAAACTTTTAAAAATCAACAATTTTTGAAGACGTTTTGATTACTTAAACTCAAAAAAGGCTAGTATTAAGACAGTTCTGTAAGGAAACAAATAACTGTACAAATATGTACCAAATTCTGTTTATGAACTACAATAACAAAAATAATTCTAATTAATTATTTGTGCTTCATGTTTGAAAAAGCAATAAATATTGAAAAATATGTATAATGAATGTAATTTACTCCAATTGGAATCCCAAAGTAAATAATCCGATTTACAGTCTTGTCGGGAACTTAAAACTCAATTATCTCAAATCGTGAATTTTGTAGTTGGTTCACTCTGGTGTAAGACTGTCCAGTTAAGCATTCATCATTCGCTACCTTAATTCCTGTGTTTTAATTTACATTGCCATTTACTTAAAATTGTTGTTGTTGTTGTTGTTGTGGTCTTCAGTCCTGAGACTGGTTTGATGCAGCTCTCCATGCTACTCTATCCTGTGCAAGCTTTTTCATCTCCCTACATCCTTCTGAATCTGCTTAGTGTATTCATCTCTTGGTCTCCCTCTACGATTTTTACCCTCCACGCTGCCCTCCAATACTAAATTGGTGATCCCTTGATGCCTCAGAACATGTCCTACCAACCGATCCCTTCTTCTGGTCAAGTTGTGCCACAAACTTCTCTTCTCCCCAATCCTATTCAATACTTCCTCATTAGTTATGTGATCTACCCATCTAATCTTCAGCATTCTTCTGTAGCACCACATTTCGAAAGCTTCTATTCTCTTCTTGTCTAAACTATTTATCGTCCACGTTTCACTTCCATATATGGCTACACTCCATACGAATACTTTCAGAAATGACTTCCTGACACTTAAATCAATACTGGATGTTAACAAATTTCTCTTCTTCAGAAACGCTTTCCTTGCCATTGCCAGTCTACATTTTATATCCTCTCTACTTCGACCATCATCAGTTATTTTGCTCCCCAAATAGCAAAACTCCTTTACTACTTTAAGTGTCTCATTTCCTAATCTAATTCCCTCAGCATCACCCGGCTTAATTAGACTACATTCCATTATCCTTGTTTTGCTTTTGTTGATCTTCATCTTATATCCTTCTTTCAAGACACTGTCCATTCCATTCAACTGCTCTTCCAAGTCCTTTGCTCTCTCTGACAGAATTACAATGTCATCGGCGAATCTCAAAGTTTTTATTTCTTCTCCATGAATTTTAATACCTACTCCGAATTTTTCTTTTGTTTCCTTTACTGCTTGCTCAATATACAGATTGAACAACATCGGGGAGAGGCTACAACCCTGTCTTACTCCCTTCCCAACCACTGCTTCCCTTTCATGTCCCTCGACTCTTATAACTGCCATCTGGTTTCTGTACAAATTGTAAATAGCCTTTCGCTCCCTGTATTTTACCCCTGCCACCTTTAGAATTTGAAAGAGAGTATTCCAGTCAACATTGTCAAAAGCTTTCTCTAAGTCTACAAATGCTAGAAACGTAGGTTTGCCTTTCCTTAATCTTTCTTCTAAGATAAGTCGTAAGGTCAGTATTGCCTCACGTGTTCCAGTGTTTCTACGGAATCCAAACTGATCTTCCCCGAGGTTGGATTCTACTAGTTTTTCCATTCGTCTGTAAAGAATTCGTGTTAGTATTTTGCAGCTGTGACTTATTAAGCTGATAGTTCGGTAATTTTCACATCTGTCAACACCTGCTTTCTTTGGGATTGGAATTATTATATTCTTCTTGAAGTCTGAGGGTATTTCGCCTGTTTCATACATCTAGCTCACCAGATGGTAGAGTTTTGTCAGGACTGGCTCTCCCACGGCCGTCAGTAGTTCCAATGGAATATTGTCTACTCCGGGGGCCTTGTTTCGACTCAGGTCTTTCAGTGCTCTGTCAAACTCTTCACGCAGTATCGTATCTCCCATTTCATCTTCATCTACATCCTCTTCCATTTCCATAATATTGTCCTCAAGTACATCGCCCTTGTATAGACCCTCTATATACTCCTTCCACCTTTCTGCTTTCCCTTCTTTGCTGAGAACTGAGTTTCCATCTGAGCTCTTGATATTCATACAAGTCGTTCTCTTATCTCCAAAGGTCTCTTTAATTTTCCTGTAGGCGGTATCTATCTTATCCCTAGTGAGATAGGCCTCTACATCCTTACATTTGTCCTCTAGCCATCCTTGCTTCGCCATTTTGCACTTGCTGCCGATCTCATTTTTGAGACGTTTGTATTCCTTTTTGCCTGTTTCACTTACTGCATTTTTATATTTTCTCCTTTCATCAATTACATTCAATATTTCTTCTGTTACCCAAGGATTTCTACTAGCCCTCGTCTTTTTACCTACTTGATCCTCTGCTGCCTTCACTACTTCATCCCTCAGAGCTACCCATTCTTCTTCTACTGTATTTATTTCCCCCATTCCTGTCAATTGCTCCCTTATGCTCTCCCTGAATCTCTGTACAACCTCTGGTTCTTTTAGTTTATCCAGGTCCCATCTCCTTAAATTCCCACCTTTTTGCAGTTTCTTCAGTTTTAATCTACAGGTCATAACCAATAGATTGTGGTCAGAGTCCACATCTGCCCCTGGAAATGTCTTACATTCCTAAATCTCTGTCTTACCATTATATAATCTATCTGATACCTTTTAGTATCTCCAGGGTTCTTCCAGGTATACAACCTTCTTTCATGATTCTTAAACCAAGTGTTAGTTATGATTATGTTGTGCTCTGTGCAAAATTCTACCAGGCGGCTTCCTCTTTCATTTCTGTCCCCCAATCCATATTCACCTACTATGTTTCCTTCTCTCCCTTTTCCTACACTCGAATTCCAGTCACCCATGACTATTAAATTTTCGTCTCCCTTCACAATCTGGATAATTTCTTTTATTTCATCATACATTTCTTCAATTTCTTCGTCATCTGCAGAGCTAGTTGGCATATAAACTTGTACTACTGTAGTAGGTGTGGGCTTCGTATCTATCTTGGCCACAATAATGCGTTCACTATGCTGTTTGTAGTAGCTTACCCGCATTCCTATTTTCCTATTCATTATTAAACCTACTCCTGCATTACCCCTATTTGATTTTGTGTTTATAACCCTGTAGTCACCTGACCAGAAGTCTTGTTCCTCCTGCCACCGAACTTCACTAATTCCCACTATATCTAACTTCAACCTATCCATTTCCCTTTTTAAATTTTCTAACCTACCTGCCCGATTAAGGGATCTGACATTCCACGCTCCGATCCGTAGAATGCCAGTTTTCTTTCTCCTGATAACGACATCCTCTTGAGTAGTCCCCGCCCGGAGATCCGAATTGGGGACTATTTTACCTCCGGAATATTTTACCCAAGAGGACGCCATCATCATGTAATCATACAGTAAAGCTGCATGCCCTCGGGAAAAATTACGGCTGTAGTTTCCCCTTGCTTTCAGCCGTTCGCAGTACCAGCACAGCAAGCCCGTTTTGGTTATTGTTACAAGGCCAGATCGGTCAATCATCCAGACTGTTGCCCTTGCAACTACTGAAAAGGCTGCTGCCCCTCTTCAGGAACCACACGTTTGTCTGGCCTCTCAACAGATACCCCTCCGTTGTGGTTGCACCTACGGTACGGCTATCTGTATCGCTGAGGCACGCAAGCCTCCCCACCAACGGCAAGGTCCATGGTTCATGGGGGGGTACTTAAAATTAAGTCAATGCAAATATCAGAAAGTGCAGGCGAGAGTCCATACTGTTGTCTGAGACCTTGGTTAGTAAATGTTCCTTGTTATTGAATCCTGACAGTGTTTATTAGAAGGCCTGCGTATTTTTATTAAAACGTTTCAGCACATCTACTAGGTGACCAGGAGATCGAGATTCAGACCTAATCTTCCACAGGCTAACACGGCTCACCTGGTCGAAAGCTTTCTCAAGGAAGATGAAAGGCATTTGAATTTCCAGATTAAATTCTCTCTTTTTTTTTTCCTTCTATAAAGTTCTTAGTTGCTAACAGGTTATCCATGCACGAACGACTTGATCTATATGATTTTTCTTCTCAGTGAGAAGAGTTTGTTAGAATTCGATCTTCGTGCTACTTTTCAATATCTGTAAGTATAGTTTAGAGCCAGTGTTTAACTGATGGCACGAAAATTTTTATGCTGGATTCGTTTCCTTTTCTTGAAAACCGAAATTATTTCTGCTGTATACCAAGGGTATGGGATCTTTGAATACCCCCGACATTCAGTTATTAATTGCAGAAGTCTTTTATCTGTTGATAAGCCCCATAATTAATTAATTCCGCATTTGTTTTATCATCTTCCTTAGTTTTCCTGTTCTTCGATTACTATTACAGACTAAATGTTTTTGCAAACATGAAATGTTTGAGGATTAGCTAACAGAGAGAACGAGTTCAAAAGGAAGAAAACGTACGGATTATATCTTGCCAAAAGAACGTTGCAATTTCTAAATGTTTAACGAAGATGCTATGGCTATGTTGGACTCATTGCACGAACGTCCAATGACTGTGCGGAAAATCGAGCATCTGCATAAAAGTTTTTTCGATTCCTTTGTTGGCAGGATTACTACTTGGATTTAACGAAATTCCTGACAACTGACAACTGAACAAACCAGCAATAACTTAATTATTAGTCATAGTGTCGTAAATAATGTTTAAGTGGTTAGTATACTACTACACCCGAAGACGAGCGCTAGTGCTCGTTACTCTTCGTCAGTAAATTAATATTCTATCAAATAGCTCATGACGACGACGACGACGACGACGACGACGACGACGACGACGACGATGATGTTACTGACTGACGTTGTACTGACACTACATAACAATACTATAGTCATATTTTCCGAAACAGGACCATATGCATAATTCTTCATACTACGCAAATGACAGCGGGTAATATTTCACGGCTGAGTATCCAACGTATGTTGCAGGTTTCATCTAGATTTATATACAAACCTCAACAAATGATCATTCCATATTACACATAAACTGGATTAGTTAAATTCATAGGAACTTTCACAACTTGTTAGCATGTCACAAAAGCTTCTCAGGCAGAATAATAATATTGCAACAAAAAATCTCTGAAGGTAGCACAGAACAGGAAACAGCGTATAAAAGAAAATAACTGAACCGTGTCTTCCATATGGGTGGAATCTTTTCTTTGCTAACACAAAAATTAAGGAGAGCTTTACGCTCATGTTGAAGAGAACATACTGCCCCAGTTTCCACTATCCAGAGTTACAAATGCCTTGTAATTCAACGGGCACGTCATCTTCTCTTATTCGCTAAATTTCAAAATTCTTTATTCCCTTTTTTTCGAATTTCATTTGAACCTCTCCTATACTGATGGCCTTGTAGCTCTCAAAGGCTGTAGCTTCGCTTACCTGCTTTGCGTTGCAAATGCCAAATTTTCTGGTTTGGGGGGACACTGTATGTAATGCTTTTCCCGCACATTTTGGTGGGTGGTGTCTATAGTGGCGCACAACAACGAGATTGTAAAATAGATTTCACTAGTGTGTCCGCAGCCGCCGCAACGAATCGCGCTGTGGTGTTCTTTGTATAGCTTTAAATGGCAGTGCGTGCGCTGGGTCACGCACCGCTGGAAAATGTGGCCAGAACTGTCCAAGGTCCAACATAATCGGCGCTTGCAGCATGGGCGGTCACTGCCGAATTCTTTTAGTGAACGATAAAAATAAGAATTTAATGTCGGCATTTAGGAAGGGCTTGAGCATTAAACAACATTGAGCTAAATTGTGGACCTCATGTCTCTCTTGTGCACGGTTATGAGGAATAGTTTAACCATAAACCCCGGAAATACTGAAATATCTTGTAAGATATCGTACATCAGTAATTAAGCAGGCTAAGTCGCATAGAAAGACATACAGCAGGTGAAGAATGACATTGATCACAAAATACCAATGAAGCGTTTTGGAATTATTTCCATTTTTCAGAAAGCCACCCAAATGCCAACGTAGCATCAGGACAAGAGCGTTAATAGTTGTGCACGTAACTTTTTTGTTCTTGTACTACCTTTGCTCGCGGGTAGATTTCTGAAGGCGGAAATAATTCCAAAACACGTCTTGCGTACTTTCTGATCAATCATTCTTCCCCTGCTGTATGCAATTTTATGTGACCTAGCCAGCATATTCACCAGAACGGTCAGCAGCCTCCTATGTGACTTTATCTCACAGTTTTATTTTCTGGTAAGAGATTCTAACCTTAATGGTTCGCACTTTTAAGCGTGGTCTATGCCAGCATTAGAACTTTCGTAAAACCTTTTTGAGATTATGTCAAAGGATTCGAAATTGCGTATGCATTTTCAGAAATATTTCGAGCTCAACTGAGAGCCAAAAACAAAGTTTACAGCTGTGAACTTAGAATAGTAGGTATAATTTTTTATCCTCTGAACTGCATATAAAAGTGTATGTAATTACCCAATAGCTTTGAACCTCTGTACAAACAAACTCTGAAATGGAACCCGTCATTAACACTCATCGCAAATAGTTTTGCAATGCTTCTACACCCTCGACGTACATCGTATCAGAAATTAATAAAAAGCATCCATATGAGAAGAAACGAAGGTCATGAAACACACTCCACCGTTGCTGTTCCTCGAGAAAAATTTACGAGCTAAGAAAAATTCAAAAGACAGAAGCATAAAAAAATTGATTGGCTAGTCTATTTCTCGTTAGAACTGCGCAAACGGTCACACACATTGTAGAGGTCCATTATTATTTACCTCGTCAGTGTCGGGAGGTTGAAGTACCATGAGTAGAGTACGGCACCACTAAGGAAGAAAATGTCGCGCACCAACTGGAGAAAGTTTCAGATTTTGTAGGCAAAATGCTTTCTGTAATCCAGCGTTTCCTTACGAGAAACGCCTGAATATACATGATGCCTGGAACTGCATACAGAGAAAAAGTAAAGCTTTATCGACGGCCTCGAGATCGTGGGTGGCGGATTGTATATAACAGAACGTCACCAGCCCTTTCGTTAACTGTTTACAGTTGTGTTTCGTTTGAACATGCTCCGAGATCAACTGTCCATGAAAGCAGTGCTGAATATAAAAGTCAGAAATGAAAGCCGGAGAAAATTATGACAAAATACAGTGTTTGCATAAAAGTTTTAGTGGCTCCCGTTTCAACTCTGAGGAACTTTTGGAGTCGTAAGTTACAATATGGAGAACTGTAGCGCGTATATATCGTATATTAAGACATATTACGTCCTTATTCTTCTCATTTCCGTGGACCTAGTGAAGTGGCGAAGTGGCACACTCTGCAAACAGGGTCTGCGCTACGCTAAGTTTGTAGCGACCTCTTCATCCATGGAAAGTTGAAGCCCAATATTCATTTCCTCTCTCTTTTCCCCTTTTTCTTTTCTTTCTTGAACGTACACCTAGAACTAACAAGCTTCGAATGGACTATTGGTTGTTGATTAAGACTGAAATGGAAGTATTATATTGTATCGAAGTAAAATTAGACTGTCCACAATACTGAAAACTTCATAAAGATTTCACATGCACATAATAAAGCCACAAACTGGTCATTATAGAAGGTTTGAGACGCATATTTACAAAAATACATAATATGCAGATTATAATCTCACATAGATTCTAAAATTGCTCAGTTCTTGTTATAATACAATTTCTAACTTTCACGAGAATCACCTGTAGCAACATCCAAAAACATTTTGATTTAGCAGATGGATGATAGTAAAAAAGATTGGTTTTCTCATTTACGTAACTGACAAGTTTTACTGCTCATATGAGTTACCGTCAGTTTATCTGCAATCATTGTTGTCGGTGGTACCGTTCTCTATTTGATAATTGCACACTTCATGATGATTGTTGTTTCAAACGTATATTTATTTTAAGTGAATTTCCTTTTAATATATTTTATACGATTTATTCCTCTTTCACACTGGCATGTGTCACGTATTTCGTTAAATAAATTATGTGGAACACTTCGCTCCTGATCTAAAAATATGTTCAGACTTCTACTACTAGAGTAGTGAGGCACTTCACGGTAAAGGCAGATCGTAGAGTTCTTACCCGGTGACCACAGGAGAGGAAACGTAGATTATTGTAGGGCAAATCACACACCACCATTGAGATTGTGACACTAGTTTTGATGATAAGAACACCCATTTAAATTTGTGCACCGCTCAGAGAGCAAATACTAGCATATACTACTCAGTCACCTGTTGGAAGTTCTAAATGCGATCAGGAGATTTTAGGCCTTTTTTGCAAGGCCGCACCTAATTCGTTACGAAAGTTACTCAAAAGTCCTATGCAGATGACTTTAATATAAAAGGCGAAACACGACTCGAAATTAAATATTGTACTGCAGAAAGAACAAAGGCATTTGAATTTGTAAAACGAATATTTGTAAACTCAGGTTTAATTTAAATCTCTCGTCAAGTTGAATCTATATCCGCCGTCTCGGCACACAGTTTTAACCTGCCAGGAAGTTTTATATTAGAGCACACTCTGCTGCAGAGTGAAATGTTCATTCTGGAAACATCCCCGAGGCTCTGGCTAAGTCATGTCTCCGCAATATCCTTCTTTCCAGGAGTGCTAGTTCTGCTAGGCTCGTAGGAGAGCTGTGAAGTTTGGAAGGCAGGAGACGAGATACTGGCAGAAGTAAAGCTGTGAGTCGTGCTTGGGTAGCACAGTTGGTAGAACAGCTACTTGCGAAAGGAAAAGGTCCCGAGTTCGAGTCTCGGCCTGGCACACAGTTTTAATCCACCAGTTAAGTTTCATATCGGTGCACACTCCGCTGCAGAGTGAAAATTTCGCTCTGGCTCAGTTTGCTGAAGTTCGTAGATATAGAGGCGTTGCAAAGCCTTTTTTGAGTATTAGATACCGACTAAGGTCACAGTGTAGATCATAGAACAGCTGAAAATTTTTTTCTAATTTCTTCCTCGGCGCAGTCCACATATGGGACATGCAGGACCCCCTAACGCGAGTGAGTGAAACATCTGCTTAGAGGCCAGAGAACAAAAATTCGAGAAAACATTGAACCACAGCGGCCCGTAGAGTCGGCTCGAGAGTCCCGTTGGGGCGGCATCCGCGACTGCAGCGAACCGTGATGGCGGTCGACGTCACGATGCCAGATGACCCCATGCAGTGTCGGCGACACGACAGCTCACACGCACTACACACCATTCACCTACCCTCTGCCGCTCACAGTCATCTCTGGTTTCACGTGTACGCAATGAAACAACCACCGATGGGATCCGCAGTACATCATATTGCGCGACTTACAAAATCATGAGAAAGACAGCTATTGCTCTGGAATCTGTACAGCAAACCCAATATCATGTTGCACCGCCTTCTGCTTGTGACCTCCTTCGCCTGATCACTTCGTTGATAATTACTCCCCCCCCCCCCCCCCCCCGTTGTCGATTATTAGTTGTTTCTTAAGTGACATCATTCTGTGATCGGTTCAATGGAGTTCGTGAAGCAACTTCTACACTGAACCCGCGTCAAAAACAAGGTCAAATAATATTTTATTTAAAATAGTTCTAGGTTCGTTGATAACTGTTTTATTTAACTCGTGATGTTTATATTAATTCATATCTAGTTCGTTTCTGTGGAACTGCCGTTTTCAAGTGTTCTGTTGAGATGTTATAGTTGCTAAAGCATATGTACTTACGTCTATGTCTTTTCTATGTGCTATTACGTTGCACTTTACTTACGTCTAGGAGCAGTGACGTACACGTTGCATCATGCAGGAAGTTTTCTGTCTGGTAATATGTGGTTGTTATAAATCACATAGTCTCTCTTGCCTCAGACTTTTAGTGGCTTTCCACACTACTTTTTGACAGTTATTTGACACTTCCGCTCCAGATATGCTCTACATTAACAGAGTAAATAATATTGCGGAAGTTTAGGGATTGTAATTCTGTAATTATGGGAAAATTAGCGGTATCGAATGTTTCTGCGTCATGCCGTTTTCATCTTATACCTAACATTTCAGTGAAGTTTTTAAGTAGTTTTAATGTTTCAGATTTCTCTTTTCGTTAATAAGATCGTTCGGATACGTTTTAAAATGTGTGGAAATTTCCAATTCTTCTTCGTTGTTCATACCATGATCTTCAGGTGTTTCATGTTGAATATGCAAAGAATTTTCTATTTGTCCTGCCTTATGATTTTTCAACTATAAGTAAAAAATTGACTCATTACTTTTACAGTTTCTGTATGACCCTTTAATCTGATTCCAATGTTTCTTCCTATTTGTCTGATATATAATTTAGCGCTGTACACATGAAATTATGTAAATGCTCAAGTTTGGAAAAAATAGGGACCTCACTTTTCCCTGATCTCATTGTTTTCTCGTTATTATCCACGCGAATGCTAGTTTTATTTTCGTATTCTTTAGCAAATTGTTTAGTTTTTTAGATATGTGACCTATATATTTTGCTGGCATATGTGAGGGTTGAAATCATTTCTTTGCGCTAAGTTTTGTTTCATTTCGTGTTGCGGTATTTTCGAGATGCAAATTTATGATTCCATCGATCATTGATATGAAAAACGAATATCTGTGGGAATTTGGGTGACGTGAAGTTTCATTTATAATTATATCCGTAGTATTATGTTTTCTATAAATTTCAGTTGGTGGTGGTTATTGCAAAGGCTTATTTTTGGGTCCAGAAAAATCATGGATTTGCTTTGCTGTGTTTCTATTGTAAATTTTACATTTGAGTGTAAACTAGTTAATTGCTGATGAATTGTTTGTATATCAGTATTGTATCCATCTATCAATAGTAACGTGTCGTCTACGTATCGATGATAGTAGACAACTGCTATCTAAGCATGCTTCCAGGACCGACCCAAACTTCGATTACGTATCGTACTGTCTATGACCTCCATCGCTCACAGCATTACTTGGATCTCCGCCACAGGATTCGAAGGAGGCAAAAATATTCAGCGTTTGTATTACGATCGTCATTTTGCCCGTAGATGCTTGAAAAACTTACTTTAACACGGTCTAAAGAAACAGGCACTGGTGATGATCTTTCAGCTCTTCTAAATTCATGAAATTTCTTTCAATCGCGGAATCTTTCTGATACTTGTTGCATTGGGTATGTAGATATTACCTATTGGTCTCACATGAAAATTTGTGCCGGACTGGACACGAACCCGGGTTTCCCTCTTTTAGCGAACACCTGCCTTAATCACTTTGAGTGTATACTCTCACAGAAAAGACATGGGAAGACTAGAATACAATTTTACATAGGTCGCTTAATGGATTCAAGGAACTGGGTCTCACAGGCGGTTTAACGAAGTCAGAGTTCAGGTGCAAGGTGCTGGAACTCCTGGGCCATGTCATGTCTACTGATGATATCCTGCTGGACGCGGAAACACTCGAGGCGATTGAGGACTGTTCAGTACCAAGAACGAAGCAACAAGTACCAGCATTCCCAGGATCCCATTTAGACCTAAAGGGTTATTAGACCCTGTTTGGTGAAGAAAGAATGGTAGTACAAAATGGAATGTAAAAAATCGATTTAATGTTGCGTTATCAACAGCAAATCCCCCCCCACACTCATTGAACTAAATCTGTTCCTAAATATGGGATTGCTGATAATAAATTAGTAATTACTGTCGCACCTCAAAATGATATTTGACCTCAAGGTAAAACGGATTCATGAAAGAGACAGTACCATATCCGACACGTGTCTTTTGACTCGTAAGAACATCACGTGGACCTAGATCGAGATAGAACAATGCTGGTTTGGAGATTTAAATGGAGCACTGCTGAAAGCATCACTTCTGGCCCAACCAGACCAAAGCAGGGGGTCCACATGTCGATTGACTTCTTACGATCCAGTCGTGGGGTCCATCTGTTCCAGAAGGTAAGACACTATGGAAAGTCAGCAAAGAAACCTATCACATTTGGTAGCCATATTCTAAATGACGCCGGAAGGCGCAAGTCAGAGACAGAACTTGAGACATTAGGTGTTGTGTGGTGATTTACTACATTTAGTTACTTTTTGATGAGCAGACTAGCGAAAGTGTATATTGATCATAAGTCTAAATAATTCTTGATGACTGCGAAAGTAACATCTTACCTGTAGTTTCGCAGTCATCAACAACGTAGAAGAATTGGAAATTTCCACACATTCTAAAAGCTATCCGTACGATATCCTGAACGGAGAAAGAAATCTGAAACATAAAAACTACTTAAAAACTTCACTGTAATAATAGGAAAAGAATGAAAATAGCATAACATAAAAACAACAGATAAAGGTAAGTTTCGAATAATTACAAAATTAAAATCTCTGAAACTTCCGCAATATTATTTGGTCTCTTCACGTAGAGCATCGTTGGAGCGGAAGTGTCAAATAACTGTCAAAAAGTTGTGTGGAAAGCCACTAAAAGTCTGAGGCAACAGAGACTACGAGATTTATAACACCCAATAATACCAGACAGAAAACTTCCTGCAAGATCCAACGTGGACGTCATTGCAACGTAATAGTACATAGAAATTCATTAGACGTAAGCAAATACACTTTAGTAACCATAACATCTCAACAGAACACTTGAAAACGGAAATTCCATCGAAACGAACTAGTTATGATTTAACCCTTTAATGCATGGTGTAGTTGATCAGCTACAGACTTCATTTCTTCGGTGTATCCTATACTGGACATTATTTTGTAACAAATTCGTTATGTAGTTAAGTGTATATACTCTACTGCAGCTGCTAATCTGCTATTAGTGCTTCATAGCGATCGTAAATTGCTGGATGAACTGAACTAGTTCGACAGTTAGCTGTGTGGATGAACTGCCGCGCGTGTGTTTTGAGGGAGAGTAGATACCTTTTTTTGGTGTTTGTGCTCTGATTCGTGGGCTTGAAAATTCCTTTTTTATTTTGAAAACGTAAGTAGATACGGTGTAGACAGTTAATTCGAGTGTCTTTATGATAGATTTGAAGTTAGGTACGTTCTTGTGTTTGTAGCGATTGTCAACAATAATGCTTTGTTAATTTAATTAAAAATTTTTTCAATGTTTTTTTCGTAATGTAGCCACTATAAACTAAATGTGGTAATTTTACAGCTTGAAATAAAAAAAATCATGCATTTAATGGTTAATATAATCATCACGAGATAAATTAAAGCCCGCATCTCGTGGTCGTGCGGTAGCGTTCTCGCTTCCCACGCCCGGGTTCCCGGGTTCGATTCCCGGCGAGGTCAGGGATTTTCTCTGCCTCGTGATGGCTGGGTGGTGTATGATGTCCTTATGTTAGTTAGGTTTAAGTAGTTCTAAGTTCTAGGCGACTGATGACCATAGATGTTAAGTCCCATAGTGCTCAGAGCCATTTGAACCATTTGAAGTTAAATAAAACGATTTTCAACGGACCTATTACTATCTGAAATAAAATGTTATTTTTTGACCTTGTTTATGCACGGGTTTAGTAGAGAAGTTGAAGGAAGAATAAGCAAAAATGTTTCATCTTTTCTACACTGTGACTTTAGGGGGTACCTAATAATCAAAAAAGGCTTTGCAACGCCTCTGTATCTACGAACTTGAGCGGATATGGATTATGAAAGAGATATGGACGGGAGAGGTCAAACAAGTGAGAAGGGCATAAATTTTCATTTTATTATTCACCGTCACTTACACAATTTGGTCACCGTAGATGTTGGCGAAGTGTTGTACAGCGCCAGATTTGCATATTATGGCCGAAATGGGGATTAATTTGTTTCCAGCGTAAGTACGTTCCACATTAACGCGCTAGAATACCTACCAAAGTTTCGGCGTCATACGATAATTTCCGCCCACACTGGATCTCTGTGATTTGCTTCACTTTAATTATAATCACCCGTTACAAGAGGCTTTTATGTAATTAGCGCAGGGTGTTCCACGTACAGAGTATTGCGAGGAAGCCAATATCGGAGCGGTGATTCCGATCGTCGCATAGACACCGGCTGGTTCCACAAACTGTGGCAGGTGGCGCATCTGTTTTAGTCGGGATGGGTGAATTTGGAGCGGCCTTGGAAAGCAGTTCGAGAAGATCATTAAGCCACTTTGCAATTTCGCCTGATGTCAGTAGCGCCTGTTCATAGAGATATACAGAAAGTGAATCTAATAGCTCATACCTTCGAAAGCATCCCATAATACTGGCAACATGAACTCTTCCAATGTCGTGTATGAAATAACCGTAGGTCTTAATGTTATTTGTTTGTTATCTGTAAATAGGTTGAAGTACATCGTTCACATAGCCGTCAGAATGTGTTTTGCTGGAACAAGGGAAAATATTGTCAGTCATTAGATTCTTATGTGCTGAGCACTAGCTTCGAGAAACAAGCAGTATGAGAATGGAGTAATAGATGATCAGCAAATATCTGAATATGGATGTGTTCGTTTTAGCTGTAATATGCAGCGATCCTCATTTCATCTTACGAGAAGTTGCTGCAGTCACTGATATCATTCTTATACACTGTCGACATTAATGTAACCGCCTATAAAAAGCCGGAAAAACCACATTTTGTAGCGCAGGATGCTGCGAGACATACAGAAAGAGGGTCATTGAGGTTCTGGGAGGTACGGACAGGAATGTGGAGCCATGTCGTTGTCAGCAGCGCCAGGTTTCTCGGCTGAACCACGGAGCGTACAGCACGATTGAGGTGTCCCACAGATTCTCGACTGGGTTTAAATCCGGGGAGTCGGGTGGACAGGGGAGTACGGTAAACTCATCCTCATCCTCTTGCTCTTCGAACTACGCACGTACACTGCGAGTTGTCTGACACGTTGTTTTATCCGGCTCGTAGATGCCATCCTACCTAGGATAAACAAACTATCTATGGGTGGTCATGCTGGATGGATGTGTCCTTTCGTTGGTCCATTGTGCTTTCCAGGAAGACTAGATCACCCAGGGAATGCCACGAAAACATTCCCTAGACCATAACGCTACCTCCTGGTTGCGTTGGTTTGACATCATGCAGATGAACAGCCATCTTTTCGATGGAGCATAAAACGTGTGAGTTTGTCGACCGCCTGGCCAAACAGGCCAACAGTAAACCATCTCTGGACATTGGCCTCCCGGAGACCGATTTGCGAGCAGTCTTCCGCCGCAAACTTTTCGCGGTTTGGGACACTGAATGGTGCAACCTGACCACACTAAACACACTCCGCGCTATCACGGAGACGACGAATGTGAGGCGGTCATCCATGCGAGCTACTCGCAGGGAATCAGTCGTGCTTTGTCGGCTCCGCATTGGCCACACCCGGTTGACGCACAGCTATGTCGCTGCGGATCCGCTTTGACTGTGGTCCACATTTGTTGCCCTGTCCCCTTTTAGCTGTGCTCCGGCAGACGTTTGCGCTGCCTGATACGCTCCCTGCCCTTTTAACAGATGACACTGCCATGGCAGGCTTAGTTTTGCGTTTTATTCGGGGAGGGGGCTTTTCTCACTTGATCTGTTTGTCATTTTTTGTGTTGAGTCAGGCCTTTGGCTTACGATTTTAGACTGGGTTTTTTAGTGTGTTTCTAGGTGGTTGGCTTTTCCTCTTTTGTCTCTATGGTCGGCCAACCACTGTCACACTCAGTGTGATTTTAATTCCTTTTGTCTGGTCTCTGTCTGAGTCTTTCTTTCCTGTGTCGTCTCTTATCATCTCCATTGTTAGTTTTTGTTCTTTGTGGGTGTTTGTAATTTTTGGAAAAAGGGACCGATGGCCCTAGCAGTCTGGTCCCTTCAATCCCACAAACCAATCAGCCAAAACGCGATTCACCTGAAAAGGCCACGTGTCGTTAATGGGTGTCCAGTTGCGACAGTCGTCGCCAGGAACAGCAGTCAGCGTGGTTGCATGAACCCGGCACCTGCTGTGGAGGCCCATAGGCAGCAACCATCGGTGAACTGTCATTGAGGAGACACTGTTGGTAGCCCCTTGGTTCATCTTGGTTGCCAGTTGCTCAACAATTGCACGTCTATTCGTGTGTTCAAATCGTCGCAGCCGTCGTTCACCCCTCTCACCTGTGGCCCGTGGCGCACCACAGAAGCCTCGGCGGCGGTTTTGGGTAGCGTCATTTGCCTTGCGCGATGTGCTTTAACCGTGGCGGCATACGAACAGTTTACTAACTCAGTCGTTTCGAAAGTGCTTCAAGCCATGACGTTTTCGACGTCAGATAAATAGGTCCATTTTCTCACTACAAGAACGACTTCATTGTTTTCCGTATCCCCTCCATCGTGGCGACACGATTTATGTACCCAACAATGCTATTACTTCCACCTGCCATCTATGGCTGGTAATTGCACGTTGGTGTCGAATATAGGCGTCTGACACATTAATTTAACTGGGCCATATATGTGTATCACGTTTAGTACACGGTCACACGTTTCTTCCAAATGACCTCTCACTAACACAGCAGCTGTATTGGAACAATTTTCTGCTAATGGGCAGTGAATCATTACAATATGGACGTCTTTCGAGGTGTTATATTATCTGACGAGGCCTTGTCCACAAATTAAGGTGCAGTGGCTACGTCATTTCGATAGTCAAAGAACGTGGTGCATTAATATGGCGTTATGGTATTATGACATCACCGATATATATATATATATATATATATATATATATATATATATATATATTACGAGTGGAATATTAACGTGTGGAGAATTACGTAACTCAATAATATTCATTCAATTATGTAATTATTTCTTAAAAAGATGATAATTATGTAAAACAGAGATTTGTCTCACATTCTTTGTTAATCTATGTCATTTTTTTCTTTTGCTTTGTACCCTTCTGTCGTCTTCTTCTGATGTACGTCGCCGACGCAAGACGCGAATCGATATGAGGTCTGTTGAATGAAAAACATTTAACGTAAAATTATTGTCCTTTTATGTTCATTTGCTGGTAAAAAAACAAATAGACCCAAATGCGTTAAACTATTTATGATTAATTATTGAAAAATCACTTCCCCTTTTCATTATAATTTTGTATTAATTGTTTTATCATAGCTGCAAGAAGCGCAGCCATTGTTATTTGCGATTATGTAGCAACTTCGTCTGTACTTCTGGTCGAAAGATCAAGGGTTTATGTTAAACTAATTTGCAAAACAGTATTAATAATTTCTTTTGTTGGCCTCAATTTACATGATTAATTATTTATTGTGCAAGGGAAAAATAATTATCCGGGAGAAGTTGTAGTATGAATAATGCATTATATGTGTGTATAATATTGTCAGTATCATTTACAAAATCATATCAATGCAACTGCTAAATAAGAGTGAATTAAAACCGCAGAATACCATAGAGTATCATATCATCCATATTAATTGCATTTGTCCATGTTGATTATACGCAAAACCCGCCACAGTATCCTTGGAAATGAAATCATCAGTCCACATAGCTTCACAGATACTCTGACAGGTGAAATGTATCAAGCTTTTATGGATGACAGCTGGGTTTTTCTCCTTGAAAATTCGATCTTTTCATCAGACGCCCACTGTGAATGCAACAGAATAGTCACCTACCCCATTGTGCGTGTGTTGTTGTGCAAGAACTAACCAACGGTTTTCCTGCACGATGGTTATGACGCCTTGGTCCTCAGGAACGTCACGCTCAGTCGCCTTATTTGACAACAGTAGATTTCGTTTGGTGGGGATATCTAAAGAATCATGTTTATGGCACCGGACTCTCAATTCAGTATGACCACAAACAGTACATAGAGGTAGCTTGTCGCCCCTGGACACTTCACATTCCGTCTCAGGTCGACTGAAGGCGCATTGAGTTACGAATTCAAGGAAATGGAGACTCTTTTGAACACCCCACCTCAGTGAAGACAACGGCGCAAGAATGAAATCTGAACGCAAGCAATTGTGTGTAGCATGTTGCAGCCACCCTCAAAACGTAGAACTTTTATAGCTCCTTGAAAGTGGCAGACTTTGGATTTATATTTATTTCTACACATGTGGTTTAAATACATCAGCTACGTGATAGAAAGAAGTACTGTTATGTTTAAAAAATTACACCTCATTGCTATAACTCTGGAAAATAACTAAATGAACTATGTTCACAACTTCGCAAAAACAGTAATGTTCGTCACTTTTAACTATCTAATATTTCTTTCATTTATTATTATGCAAGTTACACAAAAGAATTACCTTATGCGAAACACCCTGTACGAATACTACAATGTGGTACTGTGACTTGAGCTTCTTTACCGTCATTTACGGTTCCTATAGTTTTATTAAACGATTTGAGAAAAACTCTGGATAAATCCTTCATTGGCAGAACCGTTGCGTTTCTTTGCCATTCTTGACGACTTGGACAAGCTCGCCATTTCTAGCTGACCTCAGAAATGAGGCGACATAAAACCTAAGTCTCTTTTCTTTCCCCTTTTGGTTTCACCGGACTATTGTGTCCGAAAGAGATTTGTACGAATCTATTATTTTAATTTTCTCCATCACAACACAATGAGATCTTCTTAATACAGAGCATTAGATCTCAGTCTCAGCACAACCGAAACGAATGTAGAAAGGCAAAGCACCGATTAAAATGGACAGCCACTTCCTAACAGCTAGAAAACTTCCGAGTTGAGATATAGTCGCAGTAAAATTTTCCAATGATCCAGGAAGATATTCATATACAATATTACATAAGACGACTCAATATGATTAGCATAATTCATATACTCACGTCTGAAGCTTGTCGTTAACGTCCAAAATGCATAACCTTATTTACAAATACTTTGTGATCTGTAATTGGAATAAAAATATGGAAATAATAAGTTAGAACACTTGAGTTTCTTCTGACGCAAGAAACGTTCACACAGCTTACGTGAATCCAGGGGTGTTCCTATTGTCTTCGAGCATATGTCCAGCATACAGAGATTTTAATTTTCCACACACAGCACTCTCTTGTGGCATTCGTGCCATGAAAACGACGGGCTAAACCTTCCTTATTCACTACCAAAACAGCAAAAACTGTCACAACAGAGAAACTGTTATAAATGAAGGTGTATTATTATATAATCTTATAATACTATAGATGCACGTGGAATCTAAATTAACTGTGAGATATAACCTGTAGTCATTACTGTTATCTCAGATATGGTTCCAGTTGCAAAATGGACACAGAAAAAAAATTCTGAACGGAAATTATGATGGATCATAATTTGCGATACTGAGAAGAGGTTTCCTTGAAGACTGTAATCTAGAGCCGGAAGCCACGATAGCTACAATTTTACACCCGCTCAGATAAATCATCCCGTCCCCCTCTCCCAATCAATATTCAGGTAAGAATGATGTGCAACTCAATCAACAAAAGAAGATAATATCCGATCAGAAAGTCTGTTTCTCAGTAATAGGAATTTCTAGGTTTACAGTGTGGAAGAGGCCATTTCGATAGTCACTCAAATACGTCTTAGTCTAGCTACGTTAAAGTATATTAACCACGGTTTGAACGATGAACTAAAGTTAGCTCACAGGCAAATTCTGCGGATCGATTAATCCCTTCCGCAAAAGGTTTTAATTAGGCTGAAATTATTGCTTAGCTAATGGCATCATTTGTATGTGCTCCGTTCGGATTTTACGTTTCAATACACATTTTCTGGGAGGTTTTTGAATCGCGCCTCTTCTGTACTTTAAGTTAGTTCGAATCGGTTCAAACTTTATACTAAGGTACGTAAATGGATGAAGTCAAAATAAAAAAGTTTTTTCTTCCAATAATCGACATGCGATGGTTTAAAGTCGAGCTAAATATAACAGATGAAATCCATTCTCACGTATATTGAACGGGCGGAAACGATTTAAAGTGAATCAAAAAAATGTCTTCTTACGATTAAATTGAAAAACACGTTTTCAAATATCTGCCTTCATTTGGATTTTACCCGCAGAAAATTATATTTTATGATATTTCTTATGCACGCTATCTCTGTCTCAAATTTGTGCGAATCGGTTCAAATGGTGTAAGAGCCTAGACAAATATACGTAATTAATGACCGTGCTGTTGTTTTGTGAAAACCTCATCGTATACGCAACATGATTCGAAAGACAACAGAAAACATGTGCGGGATCAGTCGTCGCTACAGTCGAGAAAAATCTACTCGATTGCAAAGCTAAGGCGATCTAATGTCAACACTACGTTAGAGTAATAGTTGGAAACCAGAACAAGAATGTTCCTATTGAAAGGAGTCAACTGGGGCACGTTTGTATGTGGCACCAGAATATGATGATAATAATAATAATGTAAACTAAAATGGAACTACCATAAGCTTTTATAAAATATGTATGTATCTGATAGGCTTTATAATGCGGATCGCTGGCTGTGTACGACCGCAGAGCCTAAGATAAGGCTTCTAGTCTGAGACAGTAGAGTAAGAGAGCTCTGGGCGCATAGTGGTAGGTAGCTGTCAGTGAGTGAAAGAGGATGGAGTAGGCAGTTTTTGTGGTGCGCTCTGTGAAGCCGCCAAGTGTTAGATTAATGTAGGTATGTCAGTATTGTTGAAGATGGAAGCAGAAGTCTTCAAGCAAGCAAGGCAAATACGTTAATTATGATTTTTGTTTTTCCAGCGCGTTAATATAGATGAGTTGCTGATAATTTGTAATTGCTGAGTAACCCCAGAATAACGTAAACTGATTTGATAAAAAACGCTAGTTAGATATTTTACTTTTGTAATGTTTCTAAGATTTGTTAACAGAGTAATATATAATTCGATGATCTGCATTTATGCTGGTTTGGTGAGGCATAATACTTGCTGTATAAATCTCATTGTTTGTGAATCAATTAGCAAATATTTTTTGACTAAAGTAACTTCAATTGTCAGATGTTTTTGAAAAGACAAACTTAGCTTGCAATACAATTTTGCTAGGAAACTCAGTGTTAGTGATTAACTTAGTCAGTACCGCCGCCCCGTCCAGGTCACATGTTTTTCAAAGCAGTTGGATTTTTCTTAAGTGTTTTCACTTATCAGCCAAAAGAATTTCATGTACATTTCAAGTATTATGGCCAGCATTGCACATTGCCGAGCGTGTAGCTAGCATTCATTTTCTTTTATGAGAGACAGTTGCTGCTTTAGAGGCAAGACAATTTGATTTATTTGTCATGTGCACAAGGGCCAAAGTTATCACTTTTTAAGAGGGTCAGGGGATTCAGTGCCGAAAGGGCTGAATGTATTTTGCAGTGACTGTATTTCTTTATGGGTATTGGGAGTTGCATTGCCTAATCAGTTCGTGTAAAGTTTTACTAACAATAACACAGAGTGAGCACACCACTTGCAGTTACGACACGCTGCACGGTAATTCCAGTTTTGTATCCGTTCCACGGTTCAGACATTCATTCAAAAATTTATTTAAAGAAAGTTATTTTTTTATGTGCACAGTTCATTCAACATAATCTAAGGAATTACATCATTTATAAAAGAGCGTTACACTATCATAGCACAAAATAGCGAATATGTCCTTGGCAGAATCAGGGATGTAAAAGAAGGGAAATGGCCTTTTCGTTTATCTTGCAACTTCAAAGACATTCGAATGAAAACAATTTGACATATTAGCACTTCTTGTCAAGTTAAACCTAATTCCCCAGTGCAGTGAGCTCTCTTAGCTGAATGGAGTTGGCACACCTGGTTGTTGCAATTTATAGGCTTAAGTCCCTGATCTTTTGCCCAAAATCCAGAAGATTTTCCAGACATTATAAAAAATATATAATATCATTTGGCTGAAGTGGATACATGTCAGAGTTAAAGAGTTTATCTGGGGGGAGGGGGTAAAAATGTCTGGGGTGGTTAAAAGCGCGAATATGTCAAGATGTTTTGATTTAAATATCTCTGAAGCTACGAGATAAGTCGAAAAGTTACTTTCCCCACCTCTCTCAGGACATATTCGACTTTCTATGCTATGATAGGAGCATTTCTATTCTGGTTAGTTATTTGATACTTAACCCTGTTAAATACATATCTGCCAAGAGAGAGACGGCATGCTGAGTGAAGTGATTGCACATAGTAACAGTGACTCTTGAAAGAAGAGTGTTCATCGAATTACTCGCAGTATCTAATGCGCTTTCTCCACGGGCCATCTTGCGAATGGGGCTGTAATTTGCCAGCAGAGCGTTCCAGCAGTTGGGAGACGTGTTAATGGGACTCGCTCAGGCGAGTAGAGCTGAGGATAAATTTTGGCAATGAACGGCCGCTTAAATTAAGCAGGGCTGTGGCCGCGGTGCGTGAAATACGAAGCGACTCCATCCAGCGGAAGGCGTGGACCGCCATTTTTTATTTTCGGCCAAAGTGTGGGCGAGGGATCACGATGGGCGCCCTGTAGAGTAAGCAGAGCATGTGATTTATCTCGGTCTGAGGAGGGACATAATTAACGGCGATAAATCAGCAGTCGGACGGCGGCAGCGAGCTGCGCCGCGCCGCTCCGCTATGTGGCCGGTGCGGTGGCCGTGGAAACGAGTGCCGCTATAGTGACGTAGCAGGAGAAAGGAATCTACTACCAGTATTATAGTAGCATAATTTACGAGACATCTGTATAGAAGAACGCGTACGCATTTTTCTGTGAGCGTGTGGGTGCTATTCTGTCTTTCTGCGCAACGGATTAATCTAAGATGTACCTTTTACCCTGTGGCTCCTGCGAGATGCAATTTCCACCCCCCCACACTACTACAGAAGCCAGACACGCTCCTAACGTTCTAAAGAGAAATACCTGATAAACTTTCAGCAATAAATATCTTCTAGAGTCGTCCGATGAAAGGAAATGACACAAAAATTCACAAAATTTCTTACGTAACTAGTGGGATACTTGGGTACTGGAGTAGTGCTAGTTAGAGTAAGAAAAACATGAAACTAACGAAAATTATTATTTTATTTTGCAAAAATTCTGAGAAATCACAATGGCACTTTTAGTTATGAACAGAACAAGTTATTTCCGGGTTCTTTTCGGAATGTGAAGTTACCTCTTAAGGATAGGATTCGCTAATGAAATTTCTATACAAATAGTAATATTGTTATTGACTTGGCAGAATGGCTGAGAGCCGCGCCTACTCAACTTGAATAATTTTCTGTTAGAATGTTGCTAGGTACGGTCGAGGCTGTCGCGTGTGAAATACAGTGAAGTGTACTGTTGTGGAGGAATTATGGGGCTCGCAAGAGCAGTAGCGCACAATACCGTAAGCTCTGATGACTGCTGTCTGCGCCGCTCGCTGCTGGCAAATAAGATAACTCTCGTTCTATCTGGATAGACCTTCGCCAATCTAACTCTCCCTATGCCTTGATGAAGTCAAGGATTCCTATTCGCCCCTAGTCTAACTATTGGCGTGGTACACCGGTTAGATAACCAGTCCACCTCGATGCCACTCAAAAAGTCGCTCACAGGCGTTTATCTATAACTCTGCCTGTTCACACCGCACAATAAGTGTGGCAGCCAACATAGTGAACAATGCTTAATCGCAAGGACTCAATATAGAGTCACAATCCGATTAGCTCTCGATAGAGGTGCTCTCCCAGTGAAGTACTGATGGGAGACTTGTTCCTCGCTCTTTGAGTACACGTACGAGCGCTCACGCACTCGTTACGTGTTCTCGCTCCAAGAGCGACAATGGAACCGCCGCTCTCCACACCAGACGTGAAGGGTTATATCTTTCGGTCTCTTCCATTACTCCTTCAGCTGATGGCGTCAGAAATATCGTCTGCCAATCAGCATTGCTCTTCTAAAACTGGAGAATGACATTTCGTTTAAGGCGACCAATCCGGAAATCTGTAGCACCGGCGTTTGGCGTTTGCTGTCTCCTTGTGAAAACCACTGAAACTGCGTGCTATGTTTGTAAAGAATGCATAGGCTGGGCGCTCCCACACAATGTAGCGGAATTTACTTTTAAGCCAAACACAGGGTCGTTCTGCCTTTCACTCGGGCAAACGCTCTATGGGTAGTCGAGGTTGACTCGTCCTCTGAAGGAACCAGCGTCCCGGTGTGCGGTCTGCCTCTCCCGGACTAAAAGCTCCTGTGACCGTCGTGTCTGGAGTGTATGTGTGTACGCCAGCCTCAAGTATTTCAATCTCGGTGCGCATTTGCGATTTACAAGTTATTTGCATATCGTTTACATGAATTCATACAACATTGACTTTATCTTATCGAGTTCGAATGAAGCGTCTTGATGTGCGGAATATGATTGTGAGGGTGGAATATGTAAGCAATGAAGGTCAGTAGCCCACGACACCTTACACACTGCCAGAAATTAAAATGTTGTATTATGACCCAACAGTCTGATACTTGTTAAACTCGAGTTGTTTCCTTTTAGGCACATGTGATCTAGGGGCAGAGTCTTTGATTAGTAATTAAAACGTTTTCGGTCCCGAGTTTGAACCACCCCACTTAAATCTTGAATAAAAATTACCGAGTAATGGCGGAAGAAGACTTCCGGCATAAGAAGTCGCCCTCATTCTGCCAACGGCTTTGTCAAAGAGGGAACTCTAACTTCTAAGGGTGGAAGAATCGGCCACGATCGACGACATGAGGACGTAGAAGGCAATGCAACCCACTACAGTAGAAACATAATGTATATCCAATGGACATGTAGCCCGTAATTAAAGAAGTGTTATGATGATATCTCCATTGGCTAAAGATTCCGGAATAGTCCCGCATTCGAATATCCGGAAGGAGACTGTCAAGTGGGAAGTGACCATGAGAAAAAGGCCATATAACCAACGAAAGGATGACGTTAGACGAGAGGCAGCGTGGAATGTCAGAAGCTTTAATTTGGTAAGAAAGCTAGAAAATCTGAAAAGAGAAATGCAAAGGCCTAGTCTAGATGCAATGTGGGTCAGTGAAGTGAAATGGAAAGAAAACAAGAAATTATGTTCATATCACTTATCAACAAAAACGAAAAATCATATAATGGGACTAGGATTCGTTACGAACAGGAAAGTATGGCAGAGATTGAGATTGCTTTTAATTTCCAGGAGGTTTGACTTCGCTGTTTACTGAGTCAGTCTTCCCGACAATCATTTCTATTTCAATCACGCAGCCATTTCCCCTAAGCTTCTCTGCACTATTTATTTCATTCCTCAGCGCCATATATTTCTGTATTACTGAATTCATCTGAACATTTTTGTACTTCCTTCTTTCATGATCGACTGAAGTATTTATGTTACCCATGGTTTCTTTGCAGGTAGCTTCTTTGTACCTATGAATCTCCTTCCAGCTTCTTTGAATGCCCTTCTTAGATATTTCCATTCCTCTTCACCTGGAAAGCCCACTGGGCTATTTATCATCGCATTATCTATAGGCTTAGAGAACTTCAAACGTATCTCTTCATTCCTCAGTACTTTGTGCATCCATTCTTTCTGACTAGTCTCTTAAACTCCAGCCTATTCTTCATCAGTACTAAATTGTGATCCGAGTCTGTATTTGCTCCTGGATACACCTTACAATCCAGTATCTGATATCGAAAACTCTGCCTAATCGTGATGTAATCCAACTGAAACCTTTGCGTATTTCCCGACCTTTTTCTAAGTTTACCTCCTCCTCTTGTGGTTCTTGAACAGTGTACTCGCTACTACTAGTTGAAATTTATTGCAGAACTAAGCATTTCTCCTGTCTCATTCGTAGTTCCAGGCCCATATATTCCCACAACCCTATCTTCTGCTCCTTCACCTACAGCCTGTAATCTTACCCTCCCACACATAACTATTAAAATTCTCTGTCTTCGCACAAATTTTGAAAGCTTCGAGATTCGTAAGATATACAAGAGAACAACTTATTACTTATCTTCGTTACCTTGTTGTTGTTGTTGTTGGTTCCAACTGTTGTCTATGGGAACATTCTTGCAGCTGAAATTTTGATTTAACGTTCTGGGTTCCCGAAGAGAAATAACTGATGAAAATTTGCCTGTTGCTGTGATTAAATTTTTATTTTATCCCATTCTTCAAAATCACACCGACTCTAAAATTTTCACTTCTATCACACCAAAAATTACATTTTTGTTGTCAAGTTTAGCAAAATACGTGCGTTTCCCTCACATGCATGCCCACCACTACGCACTTTCTGCCATACTACCAATATTCCAAAGACTTCACAAAGCAGAACATTTTACAAAACAAAAGATGAATCATCGCTAAAATATATCATAATTTTTGTAGATTAACCAAGAAATAACGTTAATTATTAGCGTTAGATTGTGCACTTAATTGTATGAATTTTAAGTATACCAGAAATATCGTAATTTCAAATATTGTTAAAAGAGGAGTAATTTTAGCAGTCCTACCTCCATGACCCATGGGCCTTGGCGTTGGTGCGGAGGCTTGCGTGCCTCAGCGATACAGATGGCCGTACAGTAGGTGCAACCACAATGGAGGGGTATCTGTTGAGAGGCCAGACAAACGTGTGGTTCCTGAAGAGGAGCAGCAGCCTTTTCAGTAGTTGCAGGGGCAACAGTCTGGATGATTGACTGATCTGGCCTTGTAACAATAACCAAAACGGCCTTGCTGTGCTGGTACTGCGAACGGCTGAAAGCAAGGGGAAACTACAGCCGTAATTTTTCCCGAGGGCATGTATGGTTAAATGATGATGGCGTCCTCTTGGGTAAAATATTCCGGAGGTAAAATAGTCCCCCATTCGGATCTCCGGGTGGGGATTACTCAAGAGGACGTCGTTATCAAGAGAAAGAAAACTGGCGTTCTACGAATCGGAGCGTGGAATGTCAGATCCCTTAATCGGGCGGGTAGGTTAGAAAATTTAAAAAGGGAAATGGATAGGTTAAAGTTAGATATAGTGGGAATTAGTGAAGTTCGGTGTCGGGAGAAACAAGACTTTTGGTCAGGTGAATATAGGGTTATAAATACAAAATCAAATAGGGGTAATGTAGGAGTAGGTTTAATAATGAATAAAAAATAGGAGTGTGGGTAAGCTACTACAAACAGCATAGTGAACGCATTATTGTGGCCAAGATAGACACGAAGCCCACGCCTACTACAGTAGTACAAGTTTATATGCCAACTGGGTCTGCAGATGATGAAGAAATTGATGAAATGTATGATGACATAAAAGAAATTATTCAGGTAGGGAAGGGAGACGAAAATTTAATAGTGATGGGTGACTGGAATTCGAGAGCAGGAAAAGTGAGAGAAGGAAACATAGTGGGTGAATATGGATTGTTGTTGTTGTTGTTGTGGTCTTCAGTCCTGAGACTGGTTTGATGCAGCTCTCCATGCTACTCTATCCTGTGCAAGCTTCTTCATCTCCCAGTACCTGCTGCAATCTACATCCTTCTGAATCTGCTTAGTGTATTCATCTCTTGGTCTCCCTCTACGATTTTTACCCTCCACGCTGATCTCTAATACTAAATTGGTGATCCCTAGATGCCTCAGAACATGTCCTACCAGCCGATCCCGTCTTCTGATCAAGTTGTGCCACAAACTTCTCTTCTCCCCAATCTTGTTCAATACTTCCTCATTAGTTATGTGATCTACCCATCTAATCTTCAGCATTCTTCTGTAGCACCACATTTCGAATGCTTGTATTCTCTTCTTATCCAAACTATTTATCGTCCATGTTTCACTTCCATACATGGCTACACTCCATACAAATACTTTCAGAAATGACTTCCTGACACTTAAATCTATACTCGATGTTAACAAATTCCTCTTCTTCAGAAAAGCTTTCCTTGCCATTGCCAGTCTACATTTTATATCCTCTCCACTTCGACCATCATCAGTTATTTTGTTCCCCAAATAGCAAAACTCCTTTACTACTTTAAGTGTCTCATTTCCTAATCTAATTCCCTCAGCTTCACCCGACTTAATTCGACTACATTCCATTATCCTCGTTTTGCTTTTGTTGTTGTTCATCTTATATCCTCCTTTCAAGACACTGTCCATTCCATTCAACTGCTCTTCCAAGTCATTTGCTGTCTCTGACAGAATTACAATGTCATCGGCGAACCTCAAAGTTTTTATTTCTTCTCCATGGATTTTAATACCCACTCCGAATTTTTCTTTTGTTTCCTTTACTGCTTGCTCAATATGCAGATTGAACAACATCGGGGAGTGGCTACAACCCTGTCATACTCCCTTCCCAACCACTGCTTCCCTTTCATGTCCCTCGACTCTTATAACTGCCATCTGGTTTCTGTACAAATTGTAAATAGCCTTTCGCTCCCTGTATTTTACCCCTGCCACCTTTAGAATTTGAAAGAGAGTATTCCAGTCAACATTGTCAAAAGCTTTCTCTAAGTCTACAAATGCTAGGAACGTAGGTTTGCCTTTCCTTAATCTTTCTTCTAAGATAAGTCGTAAGGTCAGCATTGCCTCACGTGTTCCAGTGTTTCTACGGAATCCAAACTGATCTTCCACGAGGTTGGCTTCTACTAGATTTTCCATTCGTCTGTAAAGAATTCGTGTTAGTATTTTGCAGCTGTGACTTATTAACTGATAGTTCGGTAATTTTCACATCTGTCAACACGTGCTTTCTTTGGGATTGGAATTATTATATTCTTCTTGAAGTCTGAGGGTATTTCGCCTGTTTCATACATCTTGCTCACCAGATGGTAGAGTTTTGTCAGGACTGGCTCTCCCAAGGCCGTCAGTAGTTGGAATGTTGTCTACTCCCGGGGCCTTGTTTCTACTCAGGTCTTTCAGTGCTCTGTCAAACTCTTCACGCAGTATCGTATCTCCCATTTCATCTTCATCTACACCCTCTTCCATTTCCATAATATTGTCCTCAAGCACATCGCCCTTGTATAGACCCTCTATATTCTCCTTCCACCTTTCTGCTTTCCCTTCTTTGCTTAGAACTGGGTTTCCATCTGAGCTCTTGATATTCATACAAGTCGTTCTCTTATCTCCAAAGGTCTCTTTAATTTTCCTGTAGGCAGTATCTATCTTACCCCTAGTGTTTTGCGCCTCTACATCCTTATGTTTCTTCCTCTGGCCATCCCTGCTTAGCCATTTTGCACTTCCTGTCGATCTCATATTTGAGACGTTTGTATTCCTTTTTGCCTGCTTCATTTACTGCATTTTTATATTTTCTCCTTTCATCAATTAAATTCAATATTTCTTCTGTTACCCAAGGGTTTCTACTAGCCCTCGTCTTTTTACCTACTTGATCCTCTGCTGCCTTCACTACTTCATCCCTCAAAGCTATCCATTCTTCTTCCACCATATTTCTTTCCCCCATTCCTGTCAATTGCTCCCTTATGCTCTCCCTGAAACTCTGTACAACTTCTGGTTCTTTCAGTTTATCCAGGTCCCATCTCCTTAAATTCCCACCTTTTTGCAGTTTCTTCAGTTTTAATCTACAGGTCATAACCAATACATTGTGGTCGGAGTCCACATCTGCCCCTGGAAATGTCTTACAATTTAAAACCTGGTTCCTAAATCTCTGTCTTACCATTATATAATCTATCTGATACCTTATAGTATCTCCAGGTTTCTTCCATGTATACAACCTTCTTTCATGATT
Organism: Schistocerca serialis cubense; assembly: GCF_023864345.2. Classification (NCBI taxonomy): domain Eukaryota; kingdom Metazoa; phylum Arthropoda; class Insecta; order Orthoptera; family Acrididae; genus Schistocerca; species Schistocerca serialis. Next base: position 546,248,784 of record NC_064642.1, read on the forward strand.
CTTAAACCAAGTGTTAGCTATGATTATGTTGTGCTCTGTGCAAAATTCTACCAGGCGGCTTCCTCTTTCATTTCTTAGCCCCAATCCATATTCACCGACGATGTTTCCTTCTCTCCCTTTTCCTACACTCGAATTCCAGTCATCCATGACTATAAAATTTTCGTCTCCCTTCACTATCTGAATAATTTCTTTTATTTCATCATACGTTTCTTCAATTTCGTCGTCATCTGCAAAGATAGTTGGCATATAAACTTGTACTACTGTAGTAGCTGTGGGCTTCGTATCTATCTTGGCCACAATAATGCGTTCACTATGCTGTTTGTAGTAGCTTACCCGCATTCCTATTTGCCTATTCATTATCAAACCTACTCCTGCATTACCCCTAATTGATTTTGTGTTTATAACCCTATATTCACCCTACCAGAAGTCTTGTTCCTCCTGCCACCGAACTTCACTAATTCCCACTATATCTAACGTCAATCTATCCATTTCCCTTTTCAAATTTTCTAACCTACCTGCCCGATTAAGGGATCTGACATTCCACGCTCCGATCCGTAGAACGCCAGTTTCCTTTCTCCTGATAACGACATCCTCTTTAGTAGTCCCCGCCCGGAGATCCGAATGGGGGACTATTTTACCTCCGGAATATTTTACCCAAGAGGACGCCATCATCATTTAATCATACAGTAATGCTGCATGCCCTCGGGAAAAATTACGGCTGTAGTTTCCCCTTGCTTTCAGCCGTTCGCAGTACCAGCACAGCAAGGCCGTTTAGGTTATTGTTACAAGGCCAGATCAGTCAATCATCCAGACTGTTGCCCTTGCAACTACTGAAAAGGCTGCTGCCCCTCTTCAGGAACCACACGTTTGTCTGGCCTCTCAACAGATACCCCTCCGTTGTAGTTGCACCTACGGTACGGCTATCTGTATCGCTGAGGCACGCAAGCCTCCCCACCAACGGCAGAGTCCATGGTTCATGGGGGGAGAGAAATGAAAGAGGAAGCCGTCTGGCAGAATTTTGCACAGAGCATAACTTAATCATACCTAACACTTGGTTCAAGAATCATAAAAGAAAGTTGTATACATGGAAGAATGCTGGACGTACTAAAAGGTATCAGATAGATTATATAATGGTAAGACAGAGATTTAGGAACCAGGTTATAGATTGTAAGACATTTCCAGGAGCAGATGTGGACTCTGACCACAATCTATTGGTTATGAACTGTAGACTAAAACTGAATAAACTGCAATAAGGTGGGAATTTAAGGAGTTTGGACGTGGATAAACTGACTAAACCAGAGGTTGTACAGAGTTTCAGGGAGAGGATAAGGGAACAATTGACAGGAGTGGGGGAAATAAATACAGTAGAAGAAGAATGGGTAGCTTCGAGGGATGAAGTAGTGGAGGAGGCAGAGGATCAAGCAGGTAAAAAGACAAGGACTAGTAGAAATCCTTGGGTAACAGAAGATATTTTGAATTTAATTCATGAAAGGAGAAAATATAAAAACGCAGTAAACGAAGCAGGCAAAAAGGAATACAAACGTCTCAAATATGAGATCGACAGGAAGTGCAAAATGGCTAAGCAGGGATGGCCAGAGGAAGAAGCATAAGGATGTAGAGGCGCAAAACACTAGGGGTAAGATAGATACTGCCTACAGGAAAATTAAAGATACCTTTGGAGAAAAGAGAGCCACTTGCATGAATATCAAGAAAGGTGGAAGGAGTATATAGAGGGTCTATACAAGGGTGATATACTTGAGGACAATATTATGGAAATTGAAGAGGATGTAGATGAAGATGAAATGGGAGACACGATACTGCGTGAAGAGTTTGACAGAGCACTGAAAGACCTAAGTCGAAAAAAGGCCCCGGGAATAGACAACATTCAATTAGAACTACTAGTAGCCATGGGAGAGCCAGCCATGACAAAACTTTTCTTTCTGGTCAGCACGACGAATGAGACAAGCGAAATACCCTCAGACTTCAATAAGAATATAATAATTCCAATCCCAAACAAAGCAATTCTTGACAGATGTGAAAATTACCGAACTATCAGTTTAATAAGTCACAGCTGCAAAATACTAACGCGAATTCTTTACAGACGAATGGAATAACTGGCAGAAGCCTACCTCGGGGAAGATCAGTATGGGTTCCGCAGAAATATTGGAACACGTGAGGCAATACTGACCCTACGGCGTATCTTAGAAAATAGATTAAGGAAAGGCAAACCTACGTTTCTAGCATTTGTAGATTTAGAGAAAGTTTTCGACAATGTTGACTGAAATACTCTCTTTCAAATTCTAAAGGTGGCAGGGGTAAAATACAGGGAGCGAAAGGCTATTTGCAATTTGTACAGAAACCAGGTGGCAGTTATAGGAGTCGAGGCGCATGAAAGGGAAGCAGTGGTTGAGAAGGGAGTGAGACAGGGTTGTAGCCTGTCCCCGATGTTATTCAATCTGTATATTGAGGAAGCAGTAAAGGAAACAAAAGAAAAATTCGGAGTAGGTATTAAAATACATGGAGAAGAAATAAAAATGTTGAGGTTCGCCGATGACATTGTAATTCTGTCAGAGACAGCAAAGGAATTGGAAGAGTAGTTGAACGGAATGGACAGTCTAGTGAAAGGAGGATATAAGAAAAAGATCAACAAAAGCAAAACGAGGATAATGGAATGTAGTCGAATTAAGTCGGGTGATGCTGAGGGAATTAGATTAGGAAATGAGACACTTAAAGTAGTAAAGGTGTTTTGCTATTTGGGGAGCAAAATAACTGATGATGGTCGAAGTAGAGAAGATATAAAATGTAGACTGGCAATGGCAAAGAAAGCGTTTCGGAAGAAGAGAAATTTGTTAACATCGAGTATAGATTTAAATGTCAGGAAGTCGTTTGTGAAAGTATTTGTATGGAATGTAGCCATGTATGGAAGTGAAACATGGACGATAAATAGTTTGGACAGGAAGAGAATAGAAGCTTTCGAAATGTGGTGCTACAGAAGAATGCTGAAGATTGGATGGGTAGATCACGTAACTAATGAGGAGGTATTGAATAGAATTGGGGAGAAGAGGTGTTTGTGGCACAACTTGACAAGAAGAAGTGATCGGATGGTAGGACATGTTCTGAGGCATCAAGGGTTCACAAATTTAGTGTTGTAGGGCACCGTGTAGGGTAAAAATCGTAGAGGGAGACCAAGAGATGAATACACTAAGCAGATTCAGAAGGATGTAGGATGCAGTAGGTACTGGGTGGTGATGAAGCTTGCAGAGGGTAGAGTAGCAATAAGAGCTGCATCAAACCAGTCTCAGGACTGAAGACGACAACAACAACAATTTTAACTGTTAATACATAGCGATTGTAACAGATTAATTTCTTTTTATACATTTTTAGTCTGACATATAATACATCGTATACAAAATCATATGAAGTTCCTTCTTTTAAAGAGCCGAGAATGTTCACCTATACAAGAATCGGGAATATTCGTGGTATCGGTTATTTCTATAGAAAAAAGGTTATTTTAGCCGCACTCCAGTCCCCCAAGACTATTAGATTATCATTTCCCTTTACGTCGCTCATTGCTTCTTAGACACACATATTGGACAACAATGGTTATAGGACGCAGTCTTGCCGTACGCTCTTCTTCACAGTAACTTTTTGAGCTCGTAAGCATGCTAATAGTTTTTATGGCATGTGAAAGTAGATCAGGATATGCACTAATTTGAGAAACATGTGCCCTCATAAACGAAGTTTAGACCCATGGATCAAATTTAGTAGCTTTATCTGATTACAATGATTGTATGGAAATCGAACACTTACTTTATGAGTCCAACAGTTTACATTGGACTTAGCAGAAGAAAACTGAATTTGAGTGATCATGAACAATGGTATCAGCTGTCCCACGAAGCATAAATGTATTGATGTACTGAAACAACAAGTTTAGTAGCCAGATGATGTGAAAATGGAGATGTAAGCTTTAAACTGTTATAGTAACACACATACATAACTCATCGAACACAAACACTTTGTGTAGATTAAGGCACTGCGTCTCTGTCAACTGCATCAACACAAAAACGTACGTTTTTGTGTAAAAAGGTTGCAAAGAATGTAATGGATGATATTCGTAGTAGCTGATGTAGTTTTGACATGAGTTGCAATAAGAACGTTGTAAAATTTAACTGAATACTGACGGCGATCACTTCGCATCGTGCAATCGTAAACTGAATGCGGAATCAAAATCATCCTAATTAGTGTAAACAGAAGAAAAAAAGAGTGGTCAGGGAAATTCAACAGGGAAAATATGAATTTAAACTTTTATTATTGACGTCAGAGAAGCAAATAAATCACAGTAATTCATTTACTACTGGCGCACGTGGTGGCAGATTCCAAAACGTCGTAATAAATAGACATCTAACTTAGCTATGTAGATGGATTTATTCATAAAAATACCAGCTATAGGTGACACAGTCCTGCCAATCGAGAAACTGACTCGCAGCAATTTTTAATTTTTGAAGGATGAGGACGTACACAACTTTTCTCGAATTGCCCCGTGACAAGGAACGGATTTCTATCTTCGAGGAACTGAACAATAGGTAGAACGTTCCGACCGTTGTTTACAGAGACTTGGCGACTGCTGAACAACAGTTTCATACATCTGTGTCACTTTGAAGTGTAGTGCAGCATTCAATAAAAGTTACTAGACCAGCCGTAGTACTGTATAACTTACATTTTGAAGTGCCCTCTTATGTCACGTCGGTAAGCATTGTCGTTTGAAATCTGTAGTCACAACATCGGTTCCACCGGGTTTAGAAATGCGGGAGGTGTCGGAAGATGAATAGCGACTGAACCTTGGGGGGCGACCATTCTGAGCACGCAGTCGCTGAGAGCCGCGCGCCGTGTTTCCGGGCGCGGCCGCCTGCACGCTGATCCCGGCAACCAGCGGCTCTGCGACTGACAGTGACGAAGCGCACGCACGCACGGCCGCCACCCACGGGCTGAGGGCTGAACGTCGGCTTGCAAGTGCCGCGGCCCGCTGAGGCCACGCAGAAACTCGGCGCGAGTCTTCCGAACGCCGTTGTGGAAAGTCACAGTGCTACTTCTTCAGCAACGTGGAAACTAATTCAGTGGCAGGAATGGCTGTATTTCTGCGCCCCCCCCCCCCCCCCCCCACACACACTAGGTATTGTAGCTTCAGAGATATGAAGGTCAACTTCGTTTTCTTAAATGGGATGCTATAGTTTGGTACTTACTTTCAGATTGCGGCTATGATGTGTAACTGTAAGGTCCTTGAAGGTCAACGAATGTCACAAAGGTGGCATGAACTTCCATTTACAGAAGGTATTCGAAGTAATTTCCATTGGTGTCAATGCAGTGCTGCAGTCTTCTTATCATAGATTGAGTGCTATTCCTTATCAAGTCGGCACTTATCGAAGCACGTGCTCTGACAGTTCTCTCTCTCGCATATATTCAGGTTCAAATGGCTCTGAGCACTATGAGACTTAACTTCGGAGGTCATCAGTCCCCTAGAACTTAGAGCTACTTAAACCTGACTAACCTAAGGGCATCACACATATCCATGCCCGAGGCAGGATACGAACGTGCGACCGTAGCGGTCGCGCGGTTCCAGACTGTAGCGCCTAGAACCGCTCGGCCACTTCGGCCGGCCGTTTTTATAAACAATGTCTTTTACGAATCCCTACAAGAAAAAATACCAGAGGCGTCAAATCTGGCGAACGAGCCGGTCACGACACATCTCCTCCGCGTCTAATACAACGATTTGGGAATTGTCTCTGCAACTCATATCTGACCATCGGCGACAAACGGCCGGACACCCATCGTGCTGATACCACATTCTGTTCCTTGTTCCTAAAGGTATTCCATCCAGTAACAGACCTTATGTTTCTTACAGGAATGTACTGTACTTCCTACCATTAAGATTTACTTCGATGAAATAGGGGCATATAAATCTGTCCTCTAGACTCCCATACCACACATTCACCGACCACGGTTTTTGGTGTGTAACTTGCCTCAGGCAACAAGGATTTTTAGTTGCCCAATAATGTATGTTACGCAAATTGACATTTCCATGGTTCGTGAATGTAGCCTCGTCAGTAAATAAAATCAACTAAATAAATGTACCATCCCTCGGAAGTTGAGCCCATCTGCAGAATTCAGTGCGACGCGTACAATCCGTACCAGTTAATTCTTGGTGGAGACTGATATGGTTGTTATTGTTGTTTGTGGTCTTCAGTCCAGAGACTGGTTTGATGCAGCTCTCCATGCTATTCTATCCTGTGCAAGCTTCTTCATCTCCCAGTACCTACTGCAACCTACATCCTTCTGAATCTGTTTAGAGTATTCATCTCTTGGTCCCCCTCCACGCTGCCCTCCAGTACTAAATTTGTGATCCCTTGATGCCTCAGAACATGTCCTACCAACCGGTCCCTTCTTCTTGTCAACTTGTGCCACAGACTCCTTTTCTCTCCAATTCTATTCAATACCTCCTCATTAGTTATGTGATCTACCCATCTAATGTTCAGCATTCTTCTGTAGCACCACATTTCGAAAGCTTCTATTCTCTTCCTGTCCAAACTATTTATCGTCCATGTTTCACTTCCATACATGGCGACGCACCATACAAATACGTTCGGAAACGACTTGCTGACACTTAAATCTATACTCGATGTTAACAAATTTCTCTTCTTCCGAAACGCTTTCCTTGCCATTGCCAGTCTACATTTTATATCTTCTCTACATGGACCGTCATCAGTTACTTTGCTCCCGAAATAGAAAAACTCATTTACTACTTTAAGTGTCTCATTTCCTAATCTAATTCCCGCAGCATCACCCGATTTATTTCGACTACATTCCATTATCCTCGTTTTGCTTTTGTTTTGCTTTTGTTGATGTTCATCTTATAGCCTCCTTTCAAGACATTGCCCATTCCGTTCAACTACTCTTCCAGGTCCTTTGCTGTCTCTGACAGAAATAAAACGTCAACGGCGAACCTGAAAGTTTTTATTTCTTCTCCATTGATTTTAATTCCTACTCCAAAATTTTTCTATTGTTTCCTTAACTGCTTGTTCAATATACAGATTGAATAACATCGGGGAGAGGCTACAATCCTGTCTCACACCCTTCCCAACCACTGCTTCCCTTTCATGCCCCTCGACTCTTATAACTGCCATCTGGTTTCTGTACAAATTGTAAATAACCTATCGCTCCCTGTATTTTACTCCTGCCACCTTCAGAATTTGAAATAGAGGATTCCAGTCAACATCGTCAAAAGCTTTCTCGAAGTCTACAAATGCTAGAAACGTAGGTTTGCCTTTCCTTAATCTATTTTCTATGATACGTCGCAGGGTCAGTATTGCCTCCCGTGTTCCAACATTTCTCCGGAATCCAAACTGATCTTCTCCGAGGTCGGCTTCTACCAGTTTTTCCATTCGTCTGTAAATAATTCGCGTTAGTATTTTGGAGCAGTTTCTTATTAAACTGATAGTTCGGTAATTTTCACATCTGTCAACACCTGTTTTCTTTGGGATTGGAATTATTATATTGTTCTTGAAGTGTGAGGGTATTTCGCCTGTCTCATACATCTTGCTCACTAGATGGTAGACTTTTGTTAGGCCTGGCTCTCCTAAGGTTGTCAGTAGTTCTAATGGAATGTAGTCTACTCCCGGGGCCTTGTTTCGACTTAGGTCTTTCAATGCTCTGATATGGCAAGGATGATATTTATGGCTATGCAGAAAACGAACAACACTACTTTGGCTCATGGCAGATTCCCTTGCGGTTCGACGTGAACTAACATAAGGATCTCGAACCACAGTGGCAAGAGTATCAATTTCAGTTGACCGGTGTGTAAATTCCCTCTGCCGGATACGTTTCTGATGCGTTAAAGATCCAGTTGTTCTCAATTTATCATACATATATTTAAATGTACGACTTGTAGGTTGAGTACGTTAAGGATATCCTTCCAGCGTATAAGTCTCTAGCTCTTACGGAATTTCGTTGGTATTCTCCGTAAATGAGAAGCGTATCGACTTGTTCTTCGAAGGAATATATTATTCACATTCGCTTGATTCGACGATACATGTCTTATCGTTCGTATTAGTGTTGTATTGCGAAACCGTCGAATGATGTTCACATGTCAATGGCGCGTTAGATGGATACGTCGTATTCGGCGAGTATTTAGTATTTGCACGATATACGAGACAGAACTGTCAGAACATGTGCTTCGGCAAGTGCCGAAGTGATAGGGAATACCACTCAATCCATGATAAGAAGATTGCAGCACTGCATTTATACCAATGGTCATCACTTCAAACACCTTCTGTAAATGGGCGTTCATGCCACCTTTGTGACTTCGTTGACCTTCGAAGACCTTACTGTTAAACGTCATTGGATTCATCTCGATAGTCGCTATCAGAAAATAAGCACCAAGCTATAGCATCCCATTAAGAAAAAATTGACCCACATATGTCTGACTCGACTGCACCTAGCAACAAAAAACCAACGTCATATTATGGCCCTAGTTGTCCCATGCAACATTTTCAAACTTTTCAGCTACTATCATACTTTCGGAATTATTCTAGGTGGTAATAGTTACTGACATACTCTATATACAGGGTGTCTCACTAAATGTGTTTGGATCTGTAAGTTACGCGGTAATAGGTGACGGAAATATTTATTGCGGTAGGTCCCCATAAGTAACGTTACACTGTCTGTGGAGCTATGAACATAGTTCATCGTGTTAGTATCCAAAGAGTTACAGCAAAAAGATACAATTTTTAAATGGAGCAATAGTTGTTTCTATCATGCACTGGAATCAGTAACACCAGCTGTGTATACATCAATTTAAATTACATTCCTATCACATTTAGTTTGGGAGCTACAACCGTTCAGAGTTTCAGTGGCAGATACCACACTCGCTGCGCATACGCAATGCGCCTTCTAAATGTGGTGCGGCCGAGTTGTAGCGTCGCCGGCGTCACAGAGCGAGAAGCTTCCTCGATGCGCTGTTAGAGTGCCGACTGTCGCCGTACACGGCCGTATGCCGACAGTTCGAGCCACACAATCAAACGGGGCTCAATATACCACAGTTACTGACATCGGATGAAGATGGAATACACGAACAACGAGTGCGTTGACATGCTTCTAATGCTCAGAGAGTGCCGACACGATGCCACTGAAGCAGCCATGGCGTACGTCGAGATATATCCTAGGCGAAGAGCACGTTCTCACGTGCCGAACAACGACTTCGGTAGACAGGCAGCTTGGTAATGCGCCGCAGTAACAGAAGCACAACTACAAGAAGTGAGGAGACGCAGATGTTTGTTTTAGCTGCAGTACACCACGATCCTCATGTCAGCTTACGAGCCGTTGCTGCAGTCGCTGGTGTCAGTCTCACATCTGTGTGGCGTATAGTACACCGCCGCCGGTTTTACCCGTACCGCCTGTCACTGGCCCTGGAGCTGCATGAGAACGATTTCCACGCGAGAGTTACATTATGTGAATGGGCCATGCGTAATTTCCCGCTGGAGTCTTTACAAGGTGTTATTTTCTCTGATGAGACCACGTTCAAGAATTATGGTGCAGTGAATCGCCTTAACGTACACTACTGGGCCGCAGACAATCCTCGGTGGGTATGACCTGACGACCAACCACGTAGGTGTTCTATTAATGTGGGGTGTTGAATTCTTGGGGATGAAATCATCGGTCCACACTACTTCCCAGGTACAATGACAGGTGAGCTATATCGCACGTTTATAGCCGACAGTTTGGGTGGTCTTCTTGAGCATGTGTGTCTACACACGAGAGTCCATATGTGGGTGCAGCACGATGGTCACCCAGCCCATTCTCCGAGTGCTGTTGTGGAAGAACTAAACAATAGGTTTGCAGGAAGGTGGATGGGGTGGCATGGTCCTCATTCATGGCCCACAAGGTCACCCGATTTGGTGTTAATTATTCTAGTGCATGATAGAAACAACTGTTGTTCCATTTAAAAATTGTATCTTTTTGCTGTAACTCTTTGGATAATAACACGATAAACTATGTTCATAGCTCCGCAGACAGTGTAACGTTTCTTATGGTGATCTACCGCAATAAATATTTTAGAACGTGATGTAGCCACCAAGGGCGGCAATACAGGCGCGTAATCTGACATCCAGTCAGTCGTACAAATAGTGAATACTGTTCTGGGACACGTTATGTCATGCCTGTTTGATTTGTTCACTTATTTTCATAAAGGTTGTTGGCTCACGAGTGACAGGAGTTACTTCTCGTCCCATGATATCCTACACGTGGTCAGTTGGAGACAAATTCAGAGATCTTGTTCGACAGGGAAGCTGTCACACTTCTTAAAGAGCTCGTTGAGTTTCACGGGCAGTGTGTGGGCGACCATTATCCTGTTGGAACAGCACTTCACCTTCCTGTTGCAAGAAAGGTAAAAGAACTGGTCTAACAACATACTGAGCATTAGTTAGCATTTCCTCCAGAAACACCAAAGGTGAACGAAATTTGTAGCTTATCGCATAGAGCCTGGACTGGGGCCTATGTGTCTTGGATGAATGCAGTCTACGAGTCTTCGCTCACCATGTCTACGTGGCACTCGCGAAAGACCATCACTTGCATGCAGGCAAAATCTCCTTTCATCATTGAAGACTACGCCGCGCCATTTCATCTTCCGACGTACCAGTTGAGTCCTGTACGTCGATGCTATGGCGTGAGTGAAAGACGGGCTAGAAGTAAGCGTGTCCGTATTCTCACTGCTAATAACTGCTTCGCAGTAGTTCGTGTCGACACGTCTGTGGTCAGAAGCCCCCATCTGTTCTGTGGTAGCTGTACGATCTCTCACTGCTGTCCTTACAGTGCGACGATCCTGGCGCGCGTCTATGCTGCGTGGACACCCAGAACCTCGCTATAGGTGTGAGAATGTTCACATGACCACTGACACCAGCATCGTTGCACAGCACATCCAACTTGTGTGGCAATTCTCCGAAAGGACCATCCTGCCACTCCGAACACCACACCTGGACCGCCGGCTGGTGTGGCCGTGGGGTTCTAGGCGCTTCGGTTTGGAACCGTGTGACCGCTACGGTCACAGGTTCGAATCCTGCCTTGGGCATGGATGTGTGTGATGCCCTTAGGTTAGTTAGGTTTAAGTAGTTCTAAGTTCTAGGGGACTGATCACCACAGCAGTTAAGTCCCATAGTGCTCAGAGCCATTTGAACCACACCTGGACCTCTTTGAAAGGTGCTCAGTTGGCTGTAGGAAGCACGAGTGTGTCTCTATGGCATGGTTGACTGCTTGCTTCACACCTTAGCACTACACTGAGCTTTCTGTTAGAGGGTAGATACAGCTGGCGTTCTGGAAGCTATGCCACTACTCTATCTCTTGGCGGGCAATGTTGAAACTATTATCAGTAAACCTACTATTCCTCTAGTCGCATATGCGACAAATCGACGTCTATTGAGGCGTACAATTCTCTCCTTTTTCCGGCGATGTATATGTACGTATGATACACAGGAAGAGCGACTTCCAGTATGCCTCCGCGTGAACACCGTTCTCTCGTACTTCAGTTTCACGGTCTTTGCTTGAGATACACGTAGCAGAAAGCAATGTAACGTACCGCTTCTAGGGTGTACGCGGTCGGTTGGAGTGCCTACGTAGTTGCCGCTGCCAACCTACTGCGTGGTAAAGAGATGCCGGGGCTGGACATCAGTTAAGAAGTTTTAATTTTGCATGGCACTATGGGTTTTAATTTTAATGTTGACTGTGCCTTACTCTGGCATGTTATAGAAATTTTAGGCTTCCGAAGAAGACTAGATTAATTTAGCCGAAACCTGGTAAAGACCAGAAAATTTGCGCAACTGAGGCTGATTCTTCAAAATATTAGTCTATCACTGCTGACGGGGCTGCAATATGCTAAAAATTCTTACTTTTATTATTCCTTCTCAGGTCGTGTACATATTGTTTATTACCCGTATCCCCCTTAGGTTACCCCTATTTTACTCAGAATGTCCAACATTTTGCAAAAAATGGTTCAAATGGCTCTGAGCACTATTGGACTTAACATCTCTGGTCATCAGTCCCCTAGAACTTAGAACTACCTAAACCTAACTAACCTACGGACATCACACACATCCATGCCCGAGGCAGGATTAGAACCTGCGACCGTAGCAGTCGCGCGGTTCCGGACTGAAGCGCCTAGAACCGCTTGGCCACCGCGGCTGGCAACATTTTGCAACATTGCACATTGTCGAACGCTTTTTCCAGGTCAACAAATCCTATGAACGTGTCGTGATTTTTCTTTAGTCTTGCTTTCATTATCAACCGCAGTGTCAGAATTGCCTCTCTTGTGCCTTTACCTTTTTTAAAGCGAAACTGATAGTCATCAAGCGCATCCTCAATTTTCTTTTCCATTCTTGTTTACGCCACCTTAACTGGGAGCGTCTGTGCGCCCGCATGGTACCACTCCACTGGTCGATGTCAGAGCCAACGTCCTGCAGTATCAATCACCTCCGCATCATCCACGTACTGTTTCCCGCGAAATGCCTGTTGGACCAAGCAGATGGAAGTTGGAAGGTATGAGATTCACGCTGTTGGGTGCATGAGGAAGAACAGTGAAATGAAGTTTTGTGAGCTTATCTCGGGTGGGTCGACCTGTGTGAGGCACTGCGTTGTCATGGACGAGACGACGTTCGTTTGCACGCTGAAGTCGTTTCTTCAGCTTCCTAAGGTTAGCACAATACACGGCCGGCACATAGGAGATCGGACTGGTTTACGCGACCTTGTTGTTATCATAATAGATGCCTCGTCCAACGACTCACCGTGCTTCTGTTCACAGCCAGGTTTCCTATGAATATCTCCGATGCACTGTGTTCTCATAAAAGGAACTCAGTGACAGCTTTCTGCATAGAACCCAGCTCTATTTCAGACGCCATTTTGAAGGCTACGTGAAATGCCCCAACGTATCGGAATTGCATGAAACTGTAGAGCCTGGGGTGAAAATATTCCACGATGTTTCAGAAAAAAATTTTAACCGAAAGTACCAAGAAAAAAAAAGAGTCGCGTTACGTATGGAACGCCGCTCATACAAAAGTAGATCATGCTATTTTATGGAATAAAAGGAACCTTCTTCAAATTACCATTACACAATCATTTGCAGTACATCCCCGGTATTTTTGCCCAATCCTTGAGTGTCATATGACTATTGGAGTGGTGTGTGTAGCACGGCAGACACTATAGTTCAGTACGGCGGCAGCGCAGCCGCCGAAGTCATGTCCAGGTGACACGTTGCCGCCCCAGTGGCCCCTGCGTGCGCCCACGACTCTGAGCCAGCCAGCAGCCAGTGTCGTGGCACGCGGCCCTCCCTTTGAGGCGGTGGCGGGGGCGGCGACGCGCCGGAGCCGGCACTAATGAACTCTGCGCCGAGAGCCGGCGCCGCCTCCTCCTGTAAACAGACAACTCGTTTTGCCTCCGCCGCTGCTGCATGCTTAGTTATCTCCGTAGCCCGGGTGCCACCGGCGACAACGAAAGGCGTGAAGCCACAGTTTACACTCGCAACGCGCTGCGTACTGTCTGCTCTACATATATGGTTTCCTCATTTTCCTTAGACGGCGCATTTCGAAGCCGACAGATGTCTTGAAAATCTGCGCCGGACCTGGATTCGAACTTCGATTTCCTTATTTTCACGAGCTGTAAACATACATTTTTGTTATAGGATTCGAAAGTAAGACCTTTCAGATGATCTGTTTGAAAATATAAATTTCTGCAGCTAATTTATGTAAAAGGTCTTTTCGTCGCCGTTTCAGCACTTTATAGCATTAACAAGCGAAAAAAATGTATTACAAAATCAAGTTTCTAAAATCCATCCTTTGACGACGCGACTGACAATTTCCTGTAATTCTTTTATGTTGTATTCACTTCGTTACTCCTGGCGTCTTACCTAATTGTAACAGTATGTATTTATTTATTGTTAATTCACCTCACTTACTACCTGTTACAGGGAAGCTAAAACAGGCCACACGTTTCAAATTTTCGTAGGTCATAATCAGTGTACACTTTATTGTTAAGCAATCAAGCCCAATGGACCGCGCTCTACTACAACGTTCCTTCACCACCGTATTCTGTTCATTGCTACCATCTGCCTTAATCTACATCGATCACTGACTGTTCGCAGGTGTTCATGGAGGCCTTCCGTCCACCTCTTCCTTGGCCCTCAACCTAATATGGGGATGAAAGCCAAGAGCTTCTGTAGTCACCTTCCATCGGGGCCACACGTGTAGGGCACTGCAGTCGCTTGCTTCTGATGTTTCCTGCTGTATTGGAATCTCGATGCCGTTCATCAAGCTCACGTCCGTGTCTGATCATTCACCCGTGTTTGGCTGTGGCCGAGTGGTTCTAAGCGCTTCAGTCCAGAACCGCGCGCCTGCTACGGTCGCAGGTTCGAATCCTGCCTCGGGCTTGGATGTGTGTGATGTCCTTAGATTAGTTAGGTTTAAGTAGTTCCCAAGTCTAGGGGACTGATGACCTCAGATGTTGAGCCCAATAGTGCTTAGAGCCATTTGAACCATTTGAATCACCCGTGTTTGACTCCACCACGTGTTTGACCAAAGATCTTTCACAGCATTTTTCTGTCAAATATAAGAAGTTTAGGAAAGTTCTGCTTTCAGATACTCCATGTTTGACAGTAGCATAGGACCACGGGACGGATCATGATTCTGTGTAGCCTAACCTTGAACCGTCTCGAGACGCATCCGGACCGAAGAAGTTGTTTTAGGTTGTAGAAGGATCGGATTCCTGTCTACATCTTGGTGTTGATCTGAACTTCGCATCACAAGTTTTCCGTTAAGAGCGCTACCTTGTATTTTAATTCTCGGACTGTCTTGTGCGAGTGGTCTCTGCAGTGATTGTAGTTGTCCACTGTCTTGACCTTTCCGACGAATCACAACAAGGTAGTCTGTGTTTGCTTCGATTGTGGGTAACCCAAATTTGCTGGCAGCCGTTTCTAATGCCCTTGTCATTTACTTTGGTTCCTATTCAGAGGTGATGAATAGACAGCAATAGGTACAAACTTATATACTAATTATTTGTTCTTGGTAATTATTACAACGATACTACACAAATTTGAATACTGCTAGGCTACGATAACAAAACTACAGTAAAATCCCTACACCAGTTATCCTTATACTGATACTACTACAGCACGGCTGTAGTTGAATCATTTTGTACCATTTCATTTGGGGGGTCGCTTTCTTTCATCTGTATAGCATTTTGTCCAGCTGGGACGGCAGCGTGTTGACACACTGGGACAGAAAAGAGCAGTCGTATCAGAGAAATTAGTTCCTGTTACTGAAGTGGCTGGTTGCACGGAGCAGCTATACAGCTTCGTGACGACAGAGATATATGGCACATTGGTTAGCACACTGGATTCGCATTCAGGAGGGCGACGGTTCAAACCCGTGTCCGACCATCCTGATTTAGGTTTTCGGTGATTCCCCTAAATCGCTTTAGGCAAATTCCGGATTGGTTCCTTTGAAACGGCACGGCCGACTTCTTTCGCCATACTTCCCCCGGTCCGAGGGAACCGATGACCTATGTGTTTGGTCCCCTCCACCAAACCAACCAGCACCGGTTTAGTCCTGAATGGAATGAATGATGAATAACCCAACTTTTAGAATGGTTCAAATGGCTCTGAGCACAATGGGACTTAACTTCTGTGGTCATCAGCCCCATAGAACTTAGAACTACTTAAACCTAATCAAGCTAAGGACATCACACACAACCATACCCAAGGCAGGATTCGAACTTGCGACCGTAGCCGTTGTGCGGTTTCAGACTGTAGCGCCTAGAATCGTTCGGCCACACCGGCTGGCACTTGTAGAATGCCCCGTTCACTTTTGTAAGTAGCGATTGTGGATAGATCCTGATGCTTTCTAGAGGCACGGCGTCGATACTATCAGACTAGCAGCTCATACACTGCGTGGAGCCGTACGTTCGCTTATATCCGTATTTGGTGAACTGACGTTCTCTCCTGGTTGGTTGATGTAAGGTGGAAGCAACACGTAGTACGTGTTGCTTGCGCCCTCTGTGGCGTCTGAGCGTAAATACATTCCACCTCTCTGGAGGAATATCTTGCCGTTCCGCGTTCCTCTTCAGTATGACTGTCTTGTATCTCTGGAAGACGATTTTTAACAAAAGCCACTCGTTTTAATGCACACTATTCACCTTCAGCCGATAATTTCATCATGATGTTATTTTCCTGATTCATGTGCTCATTTATCTTTAAGAAATTTTGGAACAGCTTATTGTAGAGAAATCTGAATTGTTTTTGAAATTTCTGATGTTCTCCTTCATGGCAGAGAGAACATTTTTGTGTACTGAGTCGTTTAATGCTTTGTATATAATATGTGGAGTGTGACATGACTCAGGCCTAACAACTCAGTTTCGTTTTAGGGTAAATGTGCCACTCATTCACCGACGTCAGGTGTGACACTGTAATTCCGTTTATTATTGCCTGTCTCTTAAGAGTCCAGATCACGAAGGTTAGTTTCATTCTGTTTAATAGTTCCTCCGTGGGGATTGTTCGGGTAACAACTTCATACGAAACGACCCACTGATGCGTTAGTGGTACTGGGTTGCATATGTTGCTCAAGATAGTTGCCCACTGTCTCTGCAGGTGGGTAACCAGTTGAGATTCCGGGTGTGACTGAAACCGCCATTGTGGCGTTTGTTTACTGTAGCCATCCGAGGTATTAATAAGGGATATAAGGCATTATCACTACTGGTGCAACGGCTTTAGCGAAGAATCGTGGCCATTTGGATACACAGGAGGACGCGAACACCAACTACAAAATTTAGGAGGTTGTCCAGGGATATTTTCCCATTTATGTTTGCATTTCACTAAAACTATCTGCACAGCATAGAAATTTGCGACGGAATGCGCTGTGTGCTTGTTTGGAAAGAAGTTTGTTTCATTCACTCACCGGAGTTGCCTTTCACAACAGAAATGCACACTTTACTCTTCGCCCTCAAGCTCTACCATTCAGTTTGCTCTGTTCTGTTCCGGATTTGTGTTAGTTGTACGCCGGTCGCTGTGGCCGAGCGGTTATAGGCGCTTCAGTCCTGAACCGCGCTGCTGCTACTGTCGCAGGATTGAATCCTACCTCGGGCATGGATGTGTGTGACGTCCTTAGGTTAGTTAGGTTTAAGTAGTTCTAAGTCTAGGGGACAGATGACCTCACAAGGGAGCTTCCCATCGCACCCCCCTCAGATTTAGTTATAAGTTGGCACAGTAGATAGGCCTTGAAAAACTGAACACAGATCAATCGAGAAAACAGGAAGAAGTTGTGTGGAACTATGAATAAAATAAGCAAAATATACAAACTGAGTAGTCCATCCGCAAGATAGGGAACATCAAGGTTAGTGTGAGCTCAGGAGTGCCGTGGTCCCGTGGTTTACGTGAGCAGCTGCGGAACGAGAGGTCCTTGGTCCAAGTCTTCCCCCGAGTGAAAAGTTATTTTTTTTTTAATTTTCAGACCATTATCAAAGTTCAGGCACTCACACATAATCAACTTCGCTCTCCAAAATTCCAGGACATGTTCAGATTTGCTTGGACATATGCAGGATTTGACGGTCTACACACGGAAAAATTTGTAAACGTTAAAAACATATCTTTTGACAGAGCACAGGGAAAACTGTGCGACTGTGAAACTGTTCACTCATTTGTTACAGTTTATGAGACAAACTCTTCTGTTTTCATCACTTTTTTGGGAGTGATTATCACATCCACAAGAAAACCTAAATCGGGCAAGGTAGAAGAATCTTTTTACCCATTCGCCAAGTGCACAAGTTAGGTGGGTCGACAACATATTCCTGTCATGTGACGCACATGCCGTTATCAGTGTCGTATAGAATATATCAGACTTGTTTTCCTGTGGAGGAATCGGTTAACCTATGACCTTGCGATCAAATGTTTTCGGTTCCCATTGGAGAGGCACGTCCTTTCGTCTACTAATCGCACGGTTTTGCGGTGCGGTAGTAAAACATAGACACTAAACTTATTACAATGAACAGAGACGTCAGTGAACGAACGGACAGATCATAACTTTGCGAAAATAAAGAAAACTTTTCACTCGAGGGAAGAACCTCTCGTTCCGCAGCTGCTCACGGTAACTACAGGACCATGGCGCTCCTGAGCTCACACTATCCTTGATGCTGCATATCTTGCGCATGGACTACTCAGTTTGTATATTTTGCTAATTTTTTCATAGTTCCACACAACTTCTTCCTGTTTTCTCGATTGATCTGTGTTCAGTTTCTCAAGGCCTATCCACCGTGCCAACTTGTAACTAAATCTGAGGGGGGTGCGATGGGGAGGTTCCCTTGTCAGATGTTAATTCCCATAGTGCTTAGAGCCATTTGAACCATTTTGTTAGTCGTACACTAACAGTTGAACACAACAGTATGGATAGGTTATTGGACGATAACCACCTCGCGCACAGATTCAATTAATGCAATGGAAGAGCGCCGCTACGAAGCTATGCTGAGTTGTTTACGCGGCGATTTTGACAGTCATCCTCTTGGAAAACGCCATAGCTGTCACGGGAGACTTCAAGTATGAAGCGATGCTAATGGTCCGCAATAATGCTCACGCAGCCGACAGCCGCTATGGTACCTTTGAGTACCACCAAAGATATCATGGAAACCCAGATGAATGTCCCCCATAAATAATACTTACCGACACAGACTTATACCCGTGGCATGGTGCTGCTCGTTTCCAGGAGCAGGGACATTAAGAATATTTCGTCGAAGTCGCTTATGATAGTTTTCTTTCTTTCTCTCGTTTTTTATTTTTTATTTATTTTTTTTCAGTCAACAGTCTTCTGACTGGTTTGATGCGACCTGCCACAAATACCTCTCCTGTTGCAATCTCTTCACGTCCAAGTGGCACTTCAACGTACGACCTCAATTATTTGCTGGATGTATCCCAATCTCTGTCCTCAGCAGTTTTTACCCTCTATAGCTCCCTCTAGTATCATGGAAGTTATTCCTTCAATTCTTAACTGATGTCCTACCATCTAGTCCCTTCTCAGTCTTTTCCATTTATTCCTTTTCTAGATGATTTCTTGGAGAACTTATTCAGTTCTCACCTTATCAATTCACTTAATTTTCAAGATTATTGCGAAGTACCACATCTCAAAGGCTTCGATTTTTTTCGAATCCGGTTTTCGCTCAGTCCATACACTGCCAAACAATGTTATGCTCCAAACATACACTCTCAGACATTTCTTTCTCAAATTAAGGCATGTGTTTGATACTAGTAGATTTCTCTTGGCCAGGAATGGCCTTTTTGCCATTGCTAGCCCACTTTTTATGTCTCCCTTGCTCCATCCGTCATGGGTTATTTTCCAGCCTGGGCAGCAGGATTCCTTATCTTTATTTACTTCGGGATCACCAATTCTGATGTTAAGATTATCGCTGGTCTCATTTCCACTAGTTCTCTTTACTTTCGTCTTTCCTCGATTTACTCTAAATCCTTACTCTGCAATCATTAGAATGTTGATTCCATTCAACCAGTCCTTAATTCTTCTTCACCTTCTTTGAGGATAGTAATGTCATCAGCTAATCTTTTCATTGATACCTTTCAAATTGAATTTGAATTCCACTTTTGAATATTTCTTTTATTTCCTTCATTGCTTCTTCGATGTATAGACTGAAAAGTAGGGCTGAAAGACTACTCTGCTTACTTATACCAATTCGTGCACTTGGTTCTTGGTCTTCCATTCTTGGTTCTAGTACATATCGTATATCACCCGTCTTTCCCTGTAGCTGACTCCTATTTTTCTCAGAATTTCGAACATCTTGCTTAATTTTTCGTTTTACATCGCCTTCTCCAGTTCAACAAATTGTATGAAAGTGCCTTGATTTTTTTTTTTTTGTCTTGCTTCCACTACCAACTGCAACATCAGCACTGCCTCCGGTGCCTACACCTTTCCTGAAACCAAACTGATCATCTTACTCATCCTCAACTTTCTTTCACACTCCTCTGCTTATTATTCTTGTAAACAATTTGGGTGTATTAGCTATTAAGCTGACTGTGCGGTAATTCTCGCACTTTAGGCACTTGCACATTTGAAATTTGGTGGATTTTATTATTCCGAAAGTGTGATAGTGTATCTGGAACGGAAATACGTGAAATTCGCCTTCGCCTTCAGGATGCGAGGTCCAGACTAGTCGGTACATAAAACAATTCGTCTACGTGAAAGGAATACGTTTTAAATGAAATTTACATGTACCATCTGACTGCAAAACAAACGACTCAGATTTAAATGTTGGCGGTATATATTGCTAATATTTATCTCTAGGCTTGCAGTCACTGTACGAAAACTGGTATTGTAATTACAAAACAAAGGAACATAAAAATTAAAGCATCTACTTCCTCTAAAGCTACTTGAAAATTCGCAAGACTGCACTTTACTGAAATCTTCTACTGCACTAAGCCTCTGAACTGATATGATGTTACTTACACAAATACACTCTGAAAATCGCTGTGCCTTACAATGGACATGAACTTTGATGGTAACTGAATTCATTGGTCTACCTGTGCCCACGGAATGCCCGCTCTTCTGCGGTTTATTGCTATTAGGAATAATAATGTCACTGTCAAAACTCAAATTTCATTTACCTTACTTGCGATGTGCAATGCAAGACCGCACGTTATCAATTTCCATAATGTGCTTCTCAGTACACAATCATTGAATGTAAGAAATACACTGAGGTGACAGAAGTCTTGGGATAGTGACACTCACATGTACTGACGACGGTGGCACTGCATATACGAGGTGTGAAAGGCAGTGCATTGGTGGAGCAGTCTTCAATACTCCCGTGATTCATGGAAGAAGGTTTCGGACGTGTTTATGGACAAACGATAAGAAACAAGACCTTGAACGCGGAAAGGAATTTGGAGATACAGCGTGGGACATCGGAAACCGTTAAGGAATTGAGTATTCCAAGATCTACAATATCGAGAGTGTGCCGAGAGTATAGAATTTCGGACTACCTGGGCAAGGCTGCTGCCAAATGCCGCCATTTAAACGACCGAGAGCAGCAGCGCTAACAGACAAGCAACAATGCGTGAAGTAACAGCAGATATCAATGTGGCACGTACGATTAACGTATTCGCTATGTCAGTGCGGCGAAAACTGGCGTTAATAGGCTGTGGCAGCAGACGACGCATGCGAGTTCCTTTCTTAACAACACTTCATCGCTTGCAGCGCCTCTCTTGGGCATGTGACCATATCGATTTCACTCTAGGCGACTGGAAAACAGGGTCCTGTTAGTAAGAATTGATGGTAGGGCGCGAGTGTGGCACAGACCCAAGTTCTCAAGAAGGCATTGTGTAAGACATTGGTGGCCCGGTAGTTATGTGGGCTGTGTTTACATCGCTTGGACAGGATCCTCTGGTCCAGCAGAAAACTGACATGCCACTGGGCCAAAATGGTCATCGACTCGTTTGAAGATCGTTCTGAATAGTTCGACCTAATGATTTGGCCATCCTGATCACCCAACAAGAACCCCTTGGAACATTTATGGGACGTAATCGAGAAGTCAGTTCGTGCTCAAAATACTGCACCGGAAACGATTTTGTAATTACGGACGGCTGTAGAGGCAGCATGGTTCAATATTTATGTACAGGTGTTTCAACGACATATTGAGCCCATGCCACGTTGAGTTGCTGCACTATGCCGAGCAAAAGGATGTCCGACACGATATTTGGTGGTGCCCCATGCCTTTTTTGACCACTGTGTATATGCTTCCATTACTGCGTCACGGCCGGCCGCTGTAGACGAGCGGCTCTAGGCGCTTCAGTCCGGAACTGCGCCACTGCTACGGTCGCAGGTTCGAATCCTGCCTCGGGCATGGACGTGTGTGATGTCCGAAGGTTAGTTAGGTTTAAGTTGTTCTAAGTCTAGGGGAATGATAACCTCAGATGCTAAGTCCAATAGTGCTCAGAGCCATTTGAACCATTACTTACTGCGTCAAGTGCGGTATTCAAATGACAACGGCCGGCTAGTAGTCATAATGGTTTTGCTCACCAATGTTTTGCGTTAATAGGCATCCAGTTTTACTGTGAGAAAATATCTCTTCCCATGATCGGACATTACGATCCTGGTGAGCATACTTATTTTTCATTCTACTGTACGACCTGTGTAGAGACTAAGATTGTCCACCACAAATGTAACTTGAATGTGGAAGTATACTGTGGTGCGGATTTCGTAAGTTGTAACTCAATAACGAATTTCCTGGAGTTCGAAAGTAATTTTTTTGCTTTTATTGTCGCCGAATTACGGCATCGACTTTGTTTTTTGTAATAATACTATGTACTGTTTCCCGTGATATTTGAAAGATGCTTCTAAGAGAGCATCAACGACATAACACGTATTGGACTTGTTCAAGTAGTTTGAAGATAACAGTGAAGTAAGTTACCTTCTCGCCGTCGGGAGAAGAGCTTCGACACACGTCTGCCCCAATACACCAAAAGTGAGGAAGCCCGTAACTCAGGTACGGCTAGTGTGCTTATTATCACGGCGGTTAAACAAAGTTCTCAAAAAGTCTACGTTGACCATTGCTACGAGCTATGAAGTGCTTCTGGAGAATTAATACTAGACGCTGAATTTCATCTGGCAGTACATGGCCATGTTTTGAGACATTTCTAACATTTGGAAGTAGTCGATGTTACATAATGGACATCTCTTGTTTAATTTTTGCCCTAGCTAAAAGTAAGGAAGTGTTTAGTTTAGTGAGTGTGCTGACCATATTGCGATTCCTGAACGACTGCTCCGTTGCACTCCAAATTTGGTCTTAAGAGGGTCTGTCATACATGTGTTGCATCACACAGACTGCCTTCTGACCTGTGGGAAGTCTTCCGATAACTGCGGCAGCAGTATATCTTAGGAACTCAAAATACTTGAGTGTATTTCCATTTCAATCAATAAATCAGAGACCAATTATATGGGTCTTCAACTTTTGATTGACCAAGAGTAATGTTTTATTAACTTCCTTGGGGCAGAGTGGATTTTCGTATGACGATTGATTAATTTTGGGAAGATTGACATGCCGTTGGTTAATAAACCATTCTTCACCCTTAATTGAAATTTTGCATGGGTATTACGAATTAGTTTGCACTTTCCGTAGATAACATTTAGAGAACTGCAACTGCCGCACGGGATTAGCCGAGTCGTCGAAAGCGCTGCAGTCATGGACTGTACGGCTGATCCCGGCGGAAGTTCGAGTCCTCCCTCGGGCATGGGTGTGTGTGTTTGTCCTTAGCATAATTTAGGTTAAGTAGTGTGTAAGCTTAGGGACTTACGACCTTAGCAGTTAAGTCCCATAAGATTTCACACACATTTGAACACAGAACTGCAACTAATTTCGGAGATTTTCAAATAACTTAAGGGAATACAGCCAGGTAACACTTTCAGCGACCGCCGATATTTAGGCGGGAGAACACCCCGCCATTTTCAAGGCAAACTGCAACGGAAACGTGACGTACATGCAAATTCAAAACACGGTTTTCGGACTGATGCAGGAAAGGTCACACACACACACACACACACACACACACACACACACACACACACACACACACACACACTTAACATAGTGCCACCAAAGATGACTGAAGTCAGACATATCGATAGTGAGACTACGAACTCGCATGTGAGGTAGCATTTACCCTGTCCCTCAGTTTTTCGACAAGGGAGAGAGCCGGATCCAAACAGAGTTGAAACATCATCTCCATCCATGTTAACGAGGTTGCTCGCTTATTTAATCTCAACTGCCTCTTTAGTAACACTGTCCCAATAGCTGGATGTGCATCCGAATGTCTCGGTGTTAGTATATAACATGGGGTGACCAGTATCCAAGCAATGTTCGGCAATATGACGATACATTTGTTGTTTGGCCTCGTGGTAGGGGGAATCTGAATGTGTTTGTAGAACATCTGAACTCGGTCCACCTGAACATTAGTTTTACGATTGAGGTTGAAGAGGATGGTTGCCTTCCCTTTTTTGAGGTGTTGGTTAGGAGGAAAGATGGTCGATCATCGGGACATGCAGTCTACAGGAAACGTACTCACATCGACTTGTACTTACAGGCTAATAGTTGTCACCATCCGGCTCAGCGCGAAGAGGTACTTCGTACCTTGGTACACAGGGCACTTACCGTTTCCGACACTGAGACTTTGCCAACTGAGCTGTCCCATCTTGAAATATCGTTTCGTCAAAATGGTTATAGTGGTAGACTGAACGTGCGTTGCGCTATCGATCAACTGCACATCGGGTGATTGACGATAATTCTGTGTCTACACCTAAGTCTACTGCCTTTTTGCCTTACGTAGGAAACACTTCCAACAAGATCGGTCGTATTTTACGGAAATACGATGTGAAATGTGTTTTCCGACCTCCATCTAAAATTAGTGCTTTGAGTTAAGGATGATTTTGGTTTGTGTAAGGCGGGTGTATATCGCATTCCTTGTAGCTGCGACATGGCATATATTGGTCAAAATGTCAGGACCGTGGAGGACCTATGTACTGAGCATAAACGACACACACGATTACAGCAGCCAAGTAGATCTACTATTGCCGAACATTACTAGGATACTGGTCACCCGATGGTGTATAATAAAACCGAAATATTGGCATGCACGTCCAGCTATTGGGACAGTGTTATCAAGAAGGCAGTTGAGATTAAATTAGCGAGCAACCTCGTTAACAAGAATGGAGGTTTCTGTTTAAATTGTGTTTGGAATCCGGCTCTCTCCCTTGTCAAAAAACAGAGGGACAGAGTCAATGCTGCCTACCCTGCGAGTTCATAGTCTCATTATAGATAACTCTGACTTTGGTCATCCTTGGTGGCACTAGTGTATAGTGTGTGTGTTATCTTTCCACCATCAGTCCGAGAACCGAGGTTTTAAATTTGCATGTACGTTGCCTGTCCGTTGCAGTTTGCCCTGAAAATGGCGGGGTGTTCACCCGCCGAAATATCGGCGGTCGCTGGCTGAATTCCCACAAGTTATTTGAAATTTGTATACGCCAGGAGAAACTCAGGTCCCACAATTTCGGAGATCACTACTAGGACGCTGTAAATGAAATGAAATGTGCAGAGGATGAAATACTATTGAATGCAGTCTCCTCAGAGCAGTCGTTTGGCTGAGCCCTCTCGTACTTCCGAGGTGTCTTAGAGACATTTTCATTGTGTTTTACTGCTGCTAAAATCTTAGTTTCATATCTTTCAACAATTTCTGTTCTTTTCCCTTGGCTCGTTTCACTCTCCACACATACATTTGTAGAGCTTTTTTTATAACGTTTGCAAAGGCAGACCGTGAGTGGGTGGCACAGTATGGATGGATACAACCGTACCGCTGCCCTAACAGTTTTTCGACATTCACCATAAACGATATTTACTTTTACGTGTTGTCTTTTACAAGGTAGTCAGAAACAAACTGAAAAACTTGTTATGGTGTGTAGGATAGATTGCGTTGGCAAATAGTTGGCAAGAAATAATGTCGATAGGTTCTGCCGCTTCCAAGTGAATTAGCATTGAAGCTATCCAATCAGGCCACTGAGCGTGTAAATTCAAGTGGCCCTCCAGAGAAAGGTGCACAAAACATGTTGTACGTTCGGTTTCTTAAAAAAGAAGAAAGCTGTACAAAAATTGGACTTGGTACGGTAGTAAAGATAGATCACTGGCCAAAGGCTTAGCGGTCACGGGCGCTATCAACTATGCTCTGACAACAACTGATACTAATTGTACGTGGCGGTCCGCATGCATTTGTGCGCGAAACGGGCTGATTGGCTAACTTCAGTGCCACTTAACTCGGAAACTGAGCAAAGTATCGAATTTTTTTCTTAACGATTGTGTATCGGTGAAATCTACGCTGGAACACCCTTACAGGGTTTCCAGGCTGTTCCTGCCCATCTTGTATACAGTGAATGTCTCAATAGCTGTACGAGCAAAATATGATTGCCATAACCGCAGAACACAAATTGATTGGCTTCAAGCGCGCAGGTAAACACAAGACCCGCACCTGAGTTACGTGTTTGCCTACTTTTGGTGCTACGTTGCCCACGTTTTGTGAATCACCTTGTCGTTTTTGCAGGACGGAGCTATGTGGCGCTGTTTCCTTGATATTATTTGATCAAGCCAAATACACGTTATATAGCTGAAGTTCCCTCAGATGCTTCTTCAAATGCCATAGAGAAAGTATATTGTTCCATCAGTAAAAAAGTCGGTGTCGTAATCGGCGGCTATAAACGACAAAAGTTACTTGCGACGGTCCGGAAATTGGCCATAACTTGGGGAAAACGGAACCATATAGCCATTCCGAATATATTTGGCGTGGCCTGTCTTTGTTACGTAACCTGTGTAGGTACCTGTTAATTGGCGAGGATGGTTTTCTCCTTTTTTCGCAACTTTCTTTTATTCAGCTACCTAAATTATTACTTAGAGGCTCAAGAAAAAGTTTGTTAAAGTTCACCATCTTCCAAATAGTCCGAGACGTCGGTGAAAAGTTGTCTCCCATGGGAGATAGCGGTATAAATGAACGGCGGCGGCCAGGCCACTGAAGCGTATTCAGAGGCAGGTAGGGCAGTAGGAGCAGAGCAGGCAGCGAGAGGACGTGGAGGGTCGGCTTATCGGAGAGGGGAACGCCGGCTGTCGCCGGGCCGGTGGGACACGCACAGCGCAGACCCGTGATAAAGCTGGGCGCTCCTGTGAAGACGGCAGACCCGCGACGCAGGCCGGGGAATCCACGACGAGCAGCTAGTCTATAGGGAGACAGACGAACGGTGACAGGTAAAGTGAGTTTGGTGAGCCTGCCTCGCAAATCTGTCACAACCAATCACGTACCACGATTCTTTCTACGTCTCTATGGGCGGGATGAAGAGGAAATTGCGCTGTGAGCTATCGGATTTGACTCTTGTCTTAGTGGACTAGTGACATATGATTTAAACAACATGGTAACTACGAAGTCAGGCATTGACGACATTTTGAAACATAAACAACACAATAGGTTTTGGTTACGACATTCTATATTGCTAAGCGACTATCACGGATACCAGTTGCAGTTCGCCTCTGTAATGGTTTCCAGGACCAATAAAAATTTTATTTTCAACATTTCGGTGATTATTGATCGAAGTTAAATCTTTAAGTTCAGTTATGATCTACTTAGCAACAGGTATAATCTTACGTTGTCAGTTTTAACACAGTAAGACAAGTATTACAGTTATCAAATGTGTGTTTATTTTGGAGCAGTGTAACTGATGGCACGCAAATATCTGGACTTTATTCAACCAGTATTTGAGAACTGCAGCATTTAGCGACATGCAGTAAACTTTAATTTCAAAATTTTATGAAACTTTTTCTCCATGAAACCTCCCCTACTCCACGTAGACACAATAACATTGGAAGTGAAAAAAATATCAGTAGTTAAATTTTCGCTGTCTATGAAGAAAACTTCAGTATCACAGATGAAATTTTAATTTATTACTTATTTACAACTTGCTATTTGTAACACGTACCCACATACACCCTGAATGTTCATGGAGGTATGTTTCGTCTATGCAACTAATAATTATTTGTGAAACATTTTCGCTACGGTCGCAGGTTCGAATCCTGCCTCGGGCATGGATGTTTGTGATGTCCTTAGGTTAGTTAGGTTTAACTAGTTCTTAGTTCTAGGGGACTAATGACCTCAGCAGTTGAGTCCCATAGTGCTCAGAGCCATTTTTGAAACATTTTCAGTGGCCTGTAATACATATTTCTTTTTATACATATAATAAATGTATTATGTGGCAATTTCAGTATACTACTATGTTACATTTTGTAATGTTTTTTCTTTTGTTTGTCAGGATAGAATCAACTTTTTACCACAAATTTTGTGACGTGAAATTATCGTTCAATGTTACGATTTCCAGCGCTGTAGCCTTTGTGTGTGGTCCTGGGGATGTGTTGATTAGACTCCAAGCTCTAGTTGGCCGATTCCCGAAGTTCTTTCACTCACGTTTGTTTCAACACATCGCTTACATCACTTGCACCTTACATTTTGT
Source organism: Schistocerca serialis cubense (assembly GCF_023864345.2). NCBI lineage: Eukaryota > Metazoa > Arthropoda > Insecta > Orthoptera > Acrididae > Schistocerca > Schistocerca serialis. The sequence goes on from NC_064642.1 coordinate 546,276,887, forward strand.
GTACAACATGCGTGTGTTTACGGTGTGTAGAGTGTGTGTGTGTGTGTGTGTGTGTGTGTGTGTGTGTGTGTGTGTGTGTGTGTGTGTGTGCGTGGACACACACACAGAGAGAGAGAGAGAGAGAGAGAGAGAGAGAGAGAGAGAGAGAGAGAGAGAGAGAGAGAGAGAGAAAAGCGGTGGGGGGGAATGGGTAGAGAAGGGAGAGCAGGGAGGAGAGGAGGATTCATTAATTGTTCATTCTGGCTGTATTTCAGATGTATGAAGCAGAATAAATAATTAATGGAGCATCATTTCTCCTCCTCTCTCTCTCTATCTCTCTCTCTCGCTCTCTCATACGCACACTCACAAAAAAATGAAAAATATCAAATCACACACACACAACACGAAAAAAATACGGAAGATAAACAAACAGTGACAGTTGTCAACTCTATACACCGTAAACACACGCATGCTAAACACATGTGTAGTGCAGGTGACGTAAGCGATATGTGGCAACAAATGTGGATGAGAAAATGGCGGAAATCGACCAACAGGAGCATGGGGACTAATGGACAGATCTCCAGGACCACACACATGGGCTAACAGCGCTGGAAATCGTAACACCAAACTATAATTTCACATCACGAAATTTGTTCTACAAAAGTTGATTCTTACCTGGCAAACAAGACGAAAACTTCACAAAATGTAACAGTGACATGTTGTAACTTCCACAAAATACAATTACTATATGTGTAAAGAGAAACATGCGTTACAGGCCACTGACGATACTTCACAAATAAATGAAGCGAAAACGGTATGGCAATGAACAAAATGCCCTCAATTAGTGGCATAGACGAAAGACACCTCAACTAAGGAACGACGGAAAAGGAAAAAAGTGTCCAGTGAATGTACCCGCAAAATAATACCAGTGTGTGTCACATACAGGGTGGGCGAGGAGTCCCCATTCACGCCGGCCGTGGTGGCCGAGCGGTTCTAGGCGCTTCAGTCTGGAACCGCGCGACAGCTACGGTCGCAGGTTCGAATCCTGCCTCGGGCATGGATGTGTGTGATGTCCTTAGGTTAGTTGGGTTTAAGTAGTTCTAAGTTCTAGGGGACTGATGACCTCAGAAGTTAAGTCCCATAATGCTCAGAGCCATTTGAACCATTTTCCCCGTTCACCAGCAACCTCTGTTTAGTACCAAATGCTATTGTGCAGATTGGTAGCTATGTTACTTCTTATCAGTTGTTCATGTTTATATGTTTTCGCAATCGAGTTTTAATTTGTTGCCATTGCAGAGTGGCAGTCATAGTTCCACTATTAGGGAGTGCTTAGTGACAAGTGTGTGGATGCGCGAATGACAACGAACAGGGCAGAAAATGATACAGATTATGGAAGCATTTCAGGAAAGATTCAAAAAGGCTCCATCACGAAAGACAACACTTCTGGACTGGGAAAGACGTGATTTTTTTTTTTTTTTTTGGCAGTAGGGCAACAATGCGAGATCACATGAAAAAATGCCTTACGTTCTAACCTTATCCAGCGACGTTCGTAAACGAGTTATGGGACGCAGAACGGAATGAGTGTGTTTCAACATGCCATGTTTTGTTACCTCAATTTCCAAATGCAGTGAACCGCGCCAAGGGTATATTTTCAGATGAATGTTCGATTCCTCGCTGTTCACATGCTAGAATTATTGTCGTTTGGGTCACAGAGAAACCTCATTACACAGTCAAGTTAGAAAGCAACCCGTCTCACGTAATGATAGGGGCAGTGATGACACCACAACATCTGCTTGAGCGTATTTTTTCGAAGGAACTGCGAGTGGTGCGTTTTAAAACATGGTTAACACCTCAACTGAGGAAAGGGGCCCCACAGAACGCATATGGCTGCAGCAAGACGGAGTGTCTCCTCATTACGCTCTTGCAGTGCGCGAGTTGCTAAATGAACACTTTCCAGGACGGTCAATAGGTTACGGCCGATCAGAGACACCACCTCACTTGAAACGGCCACCAAGAAGTCCTGACCTCACCGCACCTGACATCTCGTTATGGGAGACATAGGGCGTATGTCATTATGCTACAAACGAAGAACTGCTCAATGGCTTTGACGGTGTATTTCGCACTAAAAGAACGGACGTTTAAAAAATAAACTATGCGATCAAAAGTATCCGGACACCTGGCTAAAAATGACTTAAAAGTTCGCGGCGCCCTCCATCGGTAATGCTGAAATTCAGTATAGTGTTGGCCCACCCTTAGCCTTGATGACAGCTTTCACTCTCGCAGGCATACGCCCCATCAGGCGCTGGGGTGTTTCTTGGGGAGTGGCAAAGCCATTCTTCACGGAGTGCTGCACTGAGAAGAGGTATCTATGTCGGTCGGTAAGGCCTGGCACGAAGTCGGCGTTCCAAAACATCCCAAAGGTGTTCTATAGGATTCAGGACAGGACTCTGTGCAGGCCAGTCCATTAAAGGGATATTATTGTCGTGTAACCACTTCGCCACAGGCCGTGCCTTATGAACAGGTGCTCGATCGTGTTGAAAGATGCAATCGCCATTCCCAAATTGCTCTTCAACAGTGGGAAGCAAGAAGGTGCTTAAAACATCAACGTAGGCCTGTGCTGTGATTGTGCCACGCAAAATAACAAGTCCCTTCCACGAGAAACATGACCACAGCATAACACCACCGAATTTTACTGTTGGCACTACACACGCGGGCAGATAACGTCCACCGGGCATTCGCCATACTCACAAACGTCCATCGTATCGCCACCTTATGTACCGTGATTCGTCACTCCACACAACGTTTTTCCACTGGTCAGTCGTCCAACGTTTACGCTCCTTACACCAAGCGAGGCGTCTTTTGGTATTTACCGCCATGATATGTGGCTAATGGGCAGCCGCTCGACCATGAAATCCACGTTTTCTCGCCTCCCGACCTACTGTCATAGTACTTGTTGTGGATCCTGATGCAATTTGGAACTCCTGTGTGCTGGTCTAGATAGATGTCTGCCTATTACACATTACGACCCTCTTCAACAGTCGGCGGTCTCTGACAGTCAGTAGACGAGGTAGGCCTCTACGCTTTTGCGCTGTACGTGTCCCTTTACGTTTCCGCTTCATTATCACGTCGGAAACAATGGATCTAGGGATGTTTAGGATAGTGGAAACCTCGCGTACAGAGGTATGACACAAGTGACAACCTAATCACCTGACCACGTTCGAAGTCCGTGGGCTCCGCGGAGCGCCCCATTCTGCTCTCTCACGATGTCTAATGACTACTGATGTCGCTGATACAGAGTACCTGGCAGTATGTGGCAGCACAATGCACCTAATATGAGAAACGTATGTTTTTGGGGGTGTCCAGATACTTTTGATCACATGGTGAACGTCAAGAACAACAGAGAGACGTATGGAAATATATCTACAGCACGATGGGGAACATACCGATGTATTGGACACTTAATACATAAGTAAGTACTTGTTCTAAATCAAATAAAATCAATTAGGATTCGGTACTAGGGGGTATGGAGACTTCTTTACTACTGTATTTGCAACACACTTGGAAGGTAGTATCTTCATATATCACTGAATGTGCCTGGAAAATTACTCATCGTATGGCACATAGTACCGGATATGTGATATAAACAATGAGACGTGTGAAAAATTAACTTTTGCTTAAGATAGAGAGCAAATTCCCCGGTCTATATTCATCCAGCGTTTTATAATGACGGCATTTAGCGACTTCCAACAAATTTATGTCTACTTGACTTTTCCTCCGTTAGATGCTTAAAGTAAAATATTTTACATATTGACTCCAATGTAAAATAACAATGGTCAGTAATTAAAATTTTTCACGAATGGAAATGGATATTTCTTGTGTATTTTGAGCCCTCTCAGCACGAATATGTTTTTTTTGTTTGAAATGTACATCATTACATAAGGATGGTTATAAAAAGTAAATATGTAGATTTCTTAAGAAATTAAGGCCGTTCTAATGACACGAGTACCGGGAATTTTTCTTATTATTAAGCTTTTACAACATGGCAACATTGCATAAGACTCATTTTCTCTTCTTTCTGAACACCATGTTTATATCAGTCCTGAGGAAATGCTTCCTTCGTTTGGCTGCGCGTTCACGAGTGTAGTCTTTGTGTTCCAGTTGATGCTATTGAAAGGTGGGCATATACTACACATGGCCTGCATCTAAATAGGAAGGGGGAAGGTAAGTTCTCTATTAGCAGAAAATGTAAGGGGGGGGGGGCACAGTCATACAAGAGATGATCAGTTTGGTTAATGTTACCAGGCAGACAGGTCTTTGGCTTTAACCTAAAGTCCATACAGACAATAATCAAGAAAAATAGAATAACAGAAGCTTCATGTGCGGTAAACAGAGATAAAGCTAAGAGTAGTATCAGTTTACTTCATCAAAATATCAGGGAATAAAAAATGAAGTAGATGAGCTGTTAGTGTGTTTAGATCCCACAAATGAGACTGAATACTTTGTCTGTCTGAACATCATATAACTGTGGGGGTGGAAAGTGTCCATATAAATGGCTACAATTTAGCATCTTACACTTGCAGTTCTAGCATGGATAAAGGAGGTGTTGACATTTGCACAAAACAAGGGTATAAGTAAAAAACAGTAGAAGTAAGCAATTTTTGTGTCGATCAGCACTTTGAAGTTTGTGCATGTGAACTACAGTTACATAATGTGGCGCTGATATTAACAACAGTGTACAGGCCCCATTAGGAGATTGGGAGCTATGCATAAAATAGTTTATCTCTGATTTGTGCTGTTTGTCAGACAAAAAGAAGTAGTTATTAACCTGTGGTGGTTTCAATGTAAACTTTCTAAGCAATTCTGATAGTAAAAGTGAACTAGAAGTGTTATAAATGACGTATAACTTAGAATCAGTGGTCAATTTCCATACATGTATAGCTCAAGATAGTAGCACTCTAATAGATAATGTACTTGTGCAACAAGAGGATGTAAAACTAACACACGATTTCCCTATGATAAATGGATTACACAGGTCTGTGACATAAAAATTATTTCAAATTTGTTAAGTTATTTTTATAAGATTTTCAACGCTGATTTCGGGAAAAATAGTGAAAAAATTCCATCACTTACACTTATTTCACAAACAGCTTGCCTAATTTTAGCTTTTTTCGATATGTCAGCACTCTAGTGAATTTGAGTTTTGGTTTTTAGGAGCTCCATAAACTGTTATTTAGACATTTTATACTAGATATACGTAAAATAAAAGAGTAATTAGGAGAAGCCAGCAGTATTTTCATGTCAGTCCCTCTCTGTCACACTGCCCCTTCCCCCGCCGTCACCAAGCAGTGAGCTTCTGCTATTGTCCTTCAGTTCACAGTATCTCTTCACACTCTGCTGTTCACGTGTTGTTGTTACTAGTGTTTTAAAGTAGTGACTGTTTTTATGTGTTGTGAAGATTTTTTTATGGACAGTGGCTACCAGAGGATGTATAGACTCGCCAGATTTCCTCTGCTATATTTGTGATCACTATACTGTTATAAAGCAACAAAGAAACATTTCCGATTTTGTTGAAAAAGTATATTTCGCGTATTTTGGTATAAAGTTAGGAGATCAAGATAAGCCTTGGGCCCCACACAAAGTTGTTCAGTGTATGTTGAAGAACTGAGGCAATGATTTCAACGTAAAAAGCAGTCTTTACGTATTGGAATACCAATGGTTTGGAGGGAGCCCAAAAATAAAAATAATGTCTGCTATTTTTGTTCTTGCAACATGCGGTTTCAATTTGAAAATAAAAAAAAAATATATTTCTTACCCTAACATTCAATCAGCCATTCGCCCTGTTCCTCATGGACCTGTACAAATACCCTCTCCTCAAGATTCTTTGGATGATATAGATGATCAGCAAGGTGATAGTGAAGAAGACAGAGATTGCTACGAGCCTGCCATAACCGATCCCATTCCATTCTCACAATCTCAACTGAACGATTTAGTTAGAGACCTAGGCGTTCCTAAGGAATCCGCAGAGGTTTTGGGAACTAGATTAGAAGATAAGCATATGATGGCGCTGGGTACATCCTTTTCTTGGCATCGATCGCGGGAAAAGGTGTTTGTATCTTCCTTCTCTCAAGAATCTGACATCGTGTTTTGCAATGACTTATGGACTTACGGCGCGTTTCAAAATAGAATATGCTCCTGATGCGTGGAGGCTTTTTATTGATTCTTCAAAAAGAAACTTTAAAGCAGTACTTCTACACAATGGCAATGAGAACGCTTCTATACCAGTTAGACATTTGTTTTAGTTAAAAGAATGTTATGGCCGGCCGGAGTGGCCGAGCGGTTCTAGGCGCTACAGTCTGGAACCGCGCGGAATCTACGATCGCAGGTTCGAATCCTGCATCGGGCATGGGTGTGTGTGATGTCCTTAGGTTAGTTAGGTTTACGTAGTTCTAAGTGTAGTGGACTGATGACCTCAGATGTTAGGTCCCAAAGTGCTTAGGGCCATTTGAACCATTTGAACCTTGAACTGGTTTTAAGCAAACTTTGCTATTCAGACCACAAATGGGCACTATGTAATGATTTAAAAGTGATTTCAACGCTGCTTGGTCAATAAAATGGCTACACAAATTCCCTTGCTTTCTCTGTGAATGAGACAGTAGAGACAGAAAGCAACACTACATAAAAAAAATTGGTCCTTCAGAAAAATCTTACAGGTAGGGGTTAAAAATGTTGAGAGGAAAAGCTGTTCGGAACCCAAACAGGTGTTACTTCCATCACTTCACATTAAGTTGGGGCTGATGAAGCCATTTGTTAAGGCAATGTCAAAAGAAGGGGCGTGTTTCAGATATCTTTGTGGACAGTTTCCTGGCTTATCCGAGGCAAAGCTAAAGGAAGGAATCTTTGTTGGACCAGACATTAGAAAACTAATGACAGATCCCAACTTTGTGTAGAATATGGAAACAAAAGAAAAGCCAGCCTGGACATGTTTTAAATTAGTTGTTGGTACTGGCGGAGGTTCGAGTCCTCCCTCGGGCATGGGTGTGTGTGTTTCTCCTTAGGATAATTTAGGTAAAGTAGTGTGTAAGCTTAGGGACTGATGACCTTAGCAGTTAAGTCCCTAAAGATTTCACACACATTTTTTTGAAATTAGTTGTTACCGGTTGCCTAGGAAACAAGAGATCCAAAATAGAAGACAATCGTCGCAGACATGCTCGACAACTTTAAGAAGCTGGGCTGTAACATGAGCATTAAAGTTCATTTTCTCCACTCACATCTTCAGTACGTCCCTGCAAACCTTGGTGATGTAAGTGAAGAGCAGGGCGAAAGATTCCACCAAGACATCAAAGAAATGGAAAGAAGATATCAAGAAAGAAGGAATGTCAACATGATATAGGACTACTGCTGGATGATAAAAAGAGATGATCCTCAACGATTCCATGGCCGAAAAAGCAATGGAAGAAGCTTCGACAGAAAGCAAAAGCGTTATTATAAGGACTTTACGAGCTTAAAGAGAAATGGAAGTGCACTGGAAATGTCGTTTAGAACATGATTTGTATATAAAATAAAATTTTATAACGTTGGAAGAAATGTGATAAATTGCTTAAATTTTGTTTTTATGCCCAGAAATACTCCCTTTTTATGATGGAAAAAAATGGATTGCGTTTTTGAAGTCAACGATGAAAAGTACATAAGTCAGTTATCAAATTTCAAACAACTTTAAAAAAATATTTTTTTGCAGACCTGTGTTATCAGACCATGATGCAAAACTGATTAACTTACAAAGCCTGTCAGGGTGTACAGCTCAGATACCATTAGGTAGAAGTGTAAAGCTGCTCAACACAGTTTCTACAGAGCACTTCAGAGAAGAAATGTTAATTGTGGAGATGTATATAATGAGCCAAATACCAATGATAAATGCAACATATTTCTTGATATATATCTCTTTTGGAGACTCTTGCGCCAAAAAAATTACTAATGTAACACCAAACAGTTTTCAAAGAAACCTTGGATCATGACAGGTATTTAAGAGTCTTCAAAAAGGAAAGAAACTTGTATGGGGCAGCAAGAATTAGTAAAGATCCAGAAGTAATTTTACACTATAACAATTATTGTGACCTACTGAGAACAGCTGTCAGAAATTAATATATATATATATATATATAGTAGACATGAAATTAACAACTCAGGCAATAGAATCGAGTCTGTATGGAATGTTCTTAGAAGAGAGCCACGAAAAGTAACCACTGAGGTAGATAGTATTACTATTAAAGAGAATGAGACCATATTGATCAACATTAAACAAGTAAGTAATGTATTTAACAACCATTTCTTCTTAAGTGTAGGTGAAAAAAATTGGTGAGAATAGTTCAAAAGAACAAGGCATGCAGTAAATGGAAGAGTCAGTGTTGAGAAATACTAGTCAGATTAATTTTCATCTAACATCCTCTTGTGAAGTAAGAAAAATCACTAAATCTTTGGAAATTAAATGTTTTGTTGGAGTAGATGACATCTCTAACAAGATATTAAAGCAATGTGGAGCAGTTACAACTGATGTTCTGAGTCACATTTGTAATGCATCACTGACTCAAGGTATTTTCACAGGCAGGTTAAAATATGCCATTCTCAAGCCTCTCTACACAAAAGCAGACACCACAGATGTCAATAATTACCGGACAGTATCCTTGTTCACAGCATTGTCAAAAATTGTAGAAAAAGTTATTTACTCAAGAGTGGTTAGCCACATTAGCCATCTCAGCAGTAATGGGATACTTAGTAAATCACAGTCTGGATATAAAAACTTCTGTTCCACTGAGAAAGCAATGTACCATTTCACTGCCCACGTAATAGTGTTTTTAAATAGTAAAAAGTCAGAATAGGAATTTTCTGTGACTTGTCCAAAGCGTTTGATTGTATGAACCAAGATGTAATGTTACAGAAATTACAATTCTATGGTATAAATGGAAGAGCATATGAGTGGTTTAAGTCACATCTACAGAACAGGAAGCAAAAAGTTTCTTTATATGGTTTAAGTCATTTAAGGAAGTTTTACACTTCGTCTAACAGGGGTGAAATTACATCAGGTGTTCCACAGGGGTTCGTTCATGGGGCCCCTTCTGTTGTTGATGTATGTGAATGACCTCCATTCTTATCTAAAATAAGGAGCTAAACTGACACTGTTTGCTGATGATACAAGCTTCATTATTAATCCAGAAAAAGAAAATAATACAAATAATGCCTTAGGAAAAGTTATTGATTGGTTTTCTACGAATGGGCTTGCTCTGAACTTTGAAAAAACACAGTACATCCAATTTTCTACCGCAAGGAGTATAGTTCCTTCAATAAATATATTACATCAACATAAATATATTACATCAACATCTCCTAAAGCGACAAGGTTCAGTAACTTTTGCAATCAGAATAATTTTTAATTTTGAGGATATAGAAATTAGCAAGCTGGTATACTTTGTATACTTTGACTCTCATACAGAATAATATTTTGGGGTAACTGGACACTTAGGCTGAAAGTATTCACTGCTCAAAAGAAAGTGGTTAGAATAATGTGTGACGTTCATAGTCACACATCTTGGCATCTTTTTAAAAGTTTAAGAATTCTTACAACAGCCTCACGATACGTTTACTCCATAATGAAATTTGTTGTCAACTATATGAACCAGTTTAAAAACAACAGTGACATTCATGATTATAATACCAACAGAAAGAAAGACTTGGCCCAGTAAGGCGTAAAATACGCTGCTGTAAAACTCTTCGATAGATACCAGATGAAATAAAATGGGTGTCAGTCAGCAGTAAGAGTTTCAAAAATTAATTCAAATCATATCTCCTTGACGATTCCTTCTATAGATGAATTTTTGAATAAGAATAAATAAATCTATAGGTACAATATATGCATTTTATGCTATTTAAGGGCATGGAGTACATAACACATATTTTAAGGTTAAAAAAATCCTTCATTCACGTGTGTATTTCTTATGCACTTGACACGTTGCACATCATAACGGTTACTGTGAGATTAATCAGTGGAATATGTAACTAAATAACCAACTAGTTAGTGCGATCTAAATATACCTTTAGCTGAGTGTTTCGATTTACTTTAGTCGTGCGTTTGTGTCAGTGTTTGTGCAAAGTCACGGTTATGTTTCAATCACCCAAATAACTTTTGCTACATCTGTGGGTAGTATACTAATTATGCAGACGACATGTGACACCTGTAGTAAAGAAATTGTATGACCTTTATTTCGGGTGCAAGTTACTTGATCAAGACCGAAAGTGGGCATCACACATTGTGTTAACTGCTCGTATTATCTTAATATTTGGATGAAGAAAAAAGATATCGTTGCAATGTCCTTTGTTATTCTGATGGTGCAATGTCCTTTGTTATTTCGATGGTACGGAGGGAACCTATCAATCACGTAGATGATTGCTATTTCTGCGCGGTGAAAGTAGCAGAGATGAGTGACAAGGCTAGAAGAGAGATCAAGTATCCGTTCATTAAGTCAGCTATTCGGCTCGTACCGCACAGTTCGTCCTTGCCGGTCAAATGTACGGAAGGGAAACGTTCCGTGGAATGATCTACAGCTTAATGCGTGACACAATACACAATAAGAACTACAAAGTTATTTGCCGTAATTAAATCATAGCTGTTACGAGAAAACAGCTTAAGCAGAGACCGCGATAAGTAGTTACGGAAGCAGGGTTAGCCAATAGGAAAGGTACGTGCTTTAAGGGGTGATAGTAGTGGAGACTCTGAACAAAAAATTTCAAATGAACGTATACCCTTTTCTTAACCGTATCCGACATACAGCGCTTTGAAAATAAGAGGTGTCAGCCGCTTGGCCTTCTTCACCAGCACACATGTGCGAATACAACCAAAGCTACATCAGGCTATGTAGTAATGCTTTTACTGGCCATTTCACTGCGCACTTCGCGACGGAGCTCCCGCACGTTCCGTGCAGCCAGTGACACACTGCCTCACTGAAACATATGCTGGGCGTTGGATCGGTCGCCGTAGAGTCATTTCTTGGCCACCGACGTCACGCGATCTTACTCCATCAGATTACTGTTTGTGGGGTTAGCTTAAGAGCGAAGTCTACAAACGCAGACTGGAACAAAGGAGAAACCTCTCGTTCATATTTTACATGCCTGTGCTCAAAAAAAGGACTGTACGAATGAGCTCAGATGAGGAACACAGCTTTTTACAAGAGCTGTAAAATGGATTGCAGTTGACCGTGGACTCAATGAACATCTTTTGTGAGGAAATCTACACATTAACCGTAAATGCGAACATTTTAGGTTAGACTTTGGTGTGACTGATACTGACATTGAATGAAACAACAAATTTACTATTACCAGTCACCCTTTATTGTTCATTTCCACGAAGCGTTTAGAAGGTTTAAACCTCCATCAGCAGGATTTACATTTATTAGTGTGTGTGTGTGTGTGTGTGTGTGTGTGTGTGTGTGTGTGTGTGTGTGTGTGTGTGTGTGTGTGTGAGTGTCGTGTTACGATTTTGAGGGAACCTGTGTCACTGTCTCCAGTGGTCGCAGGTTCCACATCACATGTAAACTGCTATATTTTGTAAACAAAGGTGTTTGTTAACAAAATATGACAGTTTACATGTGATATGTCACAATAGTGAAAGGAACCTGTGACCACTGGAAATAGTGCACAAGTTCTCCCAAAACCGTAACACATACGTCATACTAACAGAAGTAAATCTGTCTGATGATGGTGGTTTAAACATTCGAAACGCTTTGTGAGGATAGATAATAAAGAGTGACTGGTAACAATAAACCTCTTGTTTCATTTAAATTGTACACAATTAAAGAAAACATTAGATCACAGTCTTTCATTTAGTATCATCTGACTTTGTTCCGTTGTTGTTTCATTAGTTTCCTCGGAAATGATTAAGAGAAGGAAATGTGTTCATACGACGTTTTTTGATCAGAATCACTATCACCCTTGAAGGCATGGACTTTTACTTCTCACTTAACCTGTACAAATGCACACAGTAGAAGATCACAATAGTTATGAGGAGAATAATTTTCTTTCTTTCTCAGATACAAAACGAAAAGAATATCTTAAAGAAAGCATTACAGCTGTAGTGAGGAGCACGTTAAAACTATGATTGGAAATAACTTTCACGAAGAAGAAAAAACGCCTGATATATCGACGAATCATTTTTCTGTACACTCTGCAAGGAGTACTGTGAACATTGGAAAAAGTAGAATACCTTGCGGTCGTTCCCAGAACCTCCAATCTAAGTCTCAACTGAGGCTGCGGAACAGAAAATGTTTTCTTCTCATACATGGTAGAGATTAGAAACATAATTCCTTTAGAAACCAATCAAGATAAGACAACGAATTGTGGTATGAAGAAAAGCAATGCAAAGTACAAACCAACACGTAACATCACAGCAGCTGTTGTCATTACGTCAGTGGTCAAAGCCGATGGTTAGTGCTGCAAATTCCATTTCACCCTACAGAAGACTATTATTTGTATCCACGTGGTTCAAAATGGTTCAAATGGCTCTAAGCACTATGGAACTTAACCTCTGAGGTCATCAGTCTCCTAGAACTTATAACTACTTAAACCTAACTAACCTAAGGCTATCACACACATCCATGCCCGAGGCAGGATTCGAACCTGCGTCCGTAGCTGCATCCGCATCCATGTGGATGGTGGGCTTTTTCTCTATGCACTTGAAAGATGCCAACACAATGGATACTGTCTATGCTTTCACCGTGTAGAGTAGGGTAATTGCATTAATACGTCTTTTCCATGTGAGACATCGAGTGTACAATTTTCCGTTCTTTTTAATCTGGCCACGAGCCGGTTATTAACATCGAACTTTAATGTCGTGCAATGTTTTTGAGGTGTTCAAGGGAATGAGTAGCCCACTGAGCACACAGTATGAAGTGGGTATAGACTAAAGAAAGACAAAATTATTTGACAGTAGGAAAAATGACATTAGCGACAAACTCATCACCAGAGTCGGTGACCACTTAGTGGACGAAATGAAGGATTTTGCTACTTTGAAATCAAAACAAGGCGTTTCGGAGGAAAGAAAGAAATGATAAAAAGCAGACGAGCACAGGAAAAAGGGGGCATTTCTGACCAAAACAAGGGTACCTGTATCAAACGTAGGCTTAATATCACAGAGAAATTTCTGTGAATGTGTGTGTGTGGAGCAAAACTTCGCCCTGGAGCGAATATGGATATGGTGTAAGAAGAGGACGTGGGCTGGTAGGATCTGAGGCAAGGAATCAGTGAATGAGATTCATAGTACTAGATGGAGCTATGTTTTCCTCATTATCGAAAAGCAAGTCCCCATCAGTGCCGTGGGTTTTTGTCCATTCAGTGAAGAAGATTCATGGTCCTAGAGGGAACTGTAGAGGACAAAAATTGTAGGGGAAGAGAGAAGCTGAAATATATATAGACCGGAAAATTCAGGACGCTGGATGTAAGCGGTTCTTTAAGACATTGGCACAGGATAGGAAATCCTGACTGGCCGCTACATTCCTGTTAAATGTTTGATGAACAAGGCCATCAACCAAAAAACTGGCTCTTCACAACTCACTAAAATTCTGTAATTATTTGTTTATTTTGTTTAGCTTAATATGTTGGACGAGTATGACGCAAGTTCTCTTGTAGTTGCTATGTTTTTGTGAAAAGTTAGTATAGTGGATGGAGAAACTTTTTGAATAGTTTTCTTCTGTCGTGTCTCACTTTCTATACTTCCTGAGGAATTTCTGAGAGATACTTCTCGTACGAATTATGTGCTTCTCTTTCATCAAGGTCGTGAAATCTTTAACTGTTCTGCATGTTTTATAATGAATGCCTTTTTTTCACTTTTGTACTCATATTCCAACAAACTTAATAATAATAAGTATAGGTTCTAAGAACAGCTAATAGCGATTCCGTCTCACAGCGTCATGTACTGTGGCAGGTTGCTGTGCAACAGAGTCTACACACGGGGCAATACTTCCCGTATTCGCAATTAATCTTGCGCATGTATTTGAAAAAAATTAATACTTCCAATAATTTTGAGCAAACCATAGATCTAACCCACACTTACTCAGTTTGATTTTGGGAGAGGGAATACTGTAAATTAATGTTGATTGTCTAGGTGCTGCATCAGAATTGTTCAAAACGTTCAAACTACCAAGACATATATTTGACTCAATACAATGTTGAATTATTCTGTTCAGTTACGTTTCTCTTAATTTGTCAATTTTATACAGATTCAAACTATATAGATGTATGTGTGCGATGATAGTGCAGCGTATCGCGGAGAAAATGAGTTGATGACACAGTTTGACAAAAAGAAGGGAGAGGTTGTCATGACGGAAGAAAGATCCGAAGACCAAGACCTGAATACAAGAAACAGACTGGCTGGAGAGCTGCATCGAATCAGTGTTTGAACTGAAGAGAACAACATCAGCAAAACTAAGGAAGCCAACAATAAACTTGTGAAATACAAAAACGGTAATTTCCGTAATGAATCATTAATTTTATGGAGGATTGTATCATTAAAAACTACACAACTCTTTTAGTGCCAATTTATGCTCAGTAATTTTACAATTTATTATTCAGTTTTAGTTGCACAGACCATGTCGGTATTTTATGAACCGAATGCACGTTACTATAGTTTTCTGTCCAACTAAAAATGACATTTAGTTCTTAATTTAAATTTGTTCAATTGCGGTCAGTAAATGTTACGTTAACAGCAAACTGTTACTGGGCACAGCACATCGGCCAAGTCAGAACTACAAATCGACTCTTACCGAGAACTGTTTAGTTAAGACAAGTAATATGATCTGCGACTTGTAAAATCCACATGCACGCGTGTAAACTGCAGAGTACATCGTAAAAACACAGCCACTACAATACAGCGTTTCAAGCCAAGACAAGGCCGTGAAAATAATCATAAATCTCTCCCCGCGCAGGAATCACATCAATCGCGCGACTACTGGAAACAGACACACGATGACGTATGGAAGTTTGGGTCGGTGCTGGAGGCGTGCTCGAATGACCGAGGCAATTGCGTAAAGCGGGAAATCCGGGTTCGAGTTCCGGGCCGGCACAAATTTTCACTGTCAGCAGTACGTTGTGCAGATGGTGTCTCATCATACTGGCAATTGTGAATACATTTATTGCCTTTCACAGAGCTGTCGACCTCAGCAGAGCCTTTTAGACATGCATTCATGTATTAAGGACATTGTAGAGTACATCGTCAAAATACAGGTACTGCATTACAGTATAATGTACTACTAGTTGGAACCGTCACAAAAGCACATAAATCATTTCACATTGACTCGGCCACTGTCTTCGAAGAAGAAGAAGAAGAAGAAGAAGAAGAAGAAGAGGAAGAGGAAGAAAAACAAGACGCTGGTCCAGGGAACGGCTTAGAAACCTGTTAAAGGAAGTCTTGCACTAAGAACCTGTTGATTACATCAGCCTCCCGAGGACACACAGTAAAACATTTCAAACTTGTTTAAAGTTTCTTTGCTCTCACAGTGAAAGGCAATACAAAAGTATGCGAATATTTATTCTCTTGTATTTGGTCCTCAATGGCAGTTCATTATAATTCCACAGTGATTGAACATTTAGCCCACATCGTCCGTGGAAGAACTGAAGAACTTAAACTTTTTTTTCATTGCACTCGTGCTTGTATGTTAAACGAAGAATATCGATTTTCTTCTTAGCTTCTTCCTGCGTAATTTATAGCTGTGAAAGTTGTGACACCGCTATCATTTTGGTAATTTACAGGGTTGTTATGTTTTTATCCTTGATCGTAGTTTCCATAATTGTTGAAGCTCACGATACAGTGAGATAAATTGCAAGAAACTATTTTTCACTGGACGTGTGCTGGTAGATGGACACAAACAACGTCCGCCACCTTGTCAAAATTTCCTTCTCTCAAAAATCCTGGCAAACACGTCAGGCACGCTTTGTGTTTGACAAACTCGTCAAACAGAACTTTACACGGTCAAATATTTGGCAAACGTAGTAAAGTTTGACAAACTGTCTGATCGTGTACTGGGGCTTCAGCAGGCAGGCGCAGCAATGTGGCTGCTGGGCGACAGGCTGCCGGCGTGAGAAAATACTTAGGAAGAGGTGTGCGTAGACGCTGCAGCCTTCAGTCGGAAATTGTAATGAATATAATTATATTGCAAAAAGTCAAGAAATGTCAGGGAGAATCTGAATGTTATGCAATCATCCACGAACCTAGAGGAAGTGAGTGAAGACAAATTCAGAGTAACATTAACAGTACTGTACTCCGACTCATTCGTATAATGGTTGACCGCTGAGGTGGACGCAATGGAGTTGTAGCCCAGTTCACAGTTCGTACAAATTGGTCGGCAATAGTCACCGCGACGAGCAACTTTAAGGAAATACCGTTAGTGCATTGATTGCCAAAGATTCTACACTCGACTGTGAGCTGAAACTATCCATGGTATTTGCATGAGGAACATAACAGGTTACAGAACTGTGAAACGAACGTCACACGGTAAGTGGCAAGAATTGTACAACGTAGTAGAGCGCGCTAGAGCGTACGTTCCCTCCATAAGAATACAAATCTCCATTACACAACACATATTTATACCAGCACTTTACCCAGTTCCTGATACACATCTGAAACTCGTTCTTTTAGATAGCTTATATCTCTCTCAGCGGTGAGTTTCTAATCTGATCTTCACGTGTGAAACAACTGTTCTTCAAGGTAATTCTTAATCTGTGGACTGAAGAACGACACATGGGGGCCAGATCTGGCGAATGTGAAGGCTGATCAAACAGTCAAAAACAAGTAACGAATTGTGAGTGGGTGCATTATCGTGGTACGAAAGCGATGAATTGTTCCGCTACAAATAGGGCAGTTTTTTCGGTTTGCTTCAGGCAGACGGCACTGATCTACTCGGTATTGATCATTCGACTTTGTGACAAGTGCTTACGGTGCATTGACCCGTTAAAATAAAGTGCGCAGTGAGAATAATCTTCACACCTGACCGAATTTGTTTAGCTTTCTTCGGTCCGACCGATCCGAATCCTTTCACTGGGACGACTGAGCCTTAGTTCACATGTTTCATCACCTGTTGTGAGACATTTCAATTGTTCTGCATCGTTGTTTATTTTATGTGGCGACTCTCGTGTAATTTTCATTCACCGGTGGTTTTTACTTCTTTTTTTGTAAATTCAACTACTTGGGACCAAATTTTGGTGCCAGACGTTTCATGCTGAAAACACCAGAAAAAATTTCATAGCATGAACTATGCGATATGTCAGCATCATCAGAGACATCTTTGACGGTGATGTGGCGATCGATCACAATCTTTTCCATATCTCTTTCCATGATTTCATCGGTTCATTAGGAGCATCCAGAGCGTTCGTCATCTTAAACCACCTCATGGATATCGACGAAGCGCTTATTCTACTATTAACCCTGGTTTTTATTCATAGCAGACTCAAGAAAAGCAATACTTAACAATTCTGAAATGTTTCTCTAATTTATTTTGTTATCGTCACAAAAATTACAAATTCTCTGACTCATTTATATATAAAATAAGTAATCGCGGTAGTACCAAATCACTTGCAACCTTCTAGACAGCTGACAAAAGATTAAATATCCGACATTGCTAACTGAACTGATACTTTTGAGATGTGTTTACCAACAGAACATCGAAAACATTGCGGTAATCCAACACACGAGATTATAAAGCACCCGTAACTTCTTGATCACATTTCGTACATAGTTTCCAAAGTTTTGGTTTATAGGAAAGTTTTACAGCACTGCGATGTGCGTATGCATCAGCAAGTGGCTCTGTGTACACAATAAACTCATAGCGTTCCCAAAACCAGTCTTGTGATCGAACGCTTAATTTAACTGGGCCTCTGAGTCTTCTTCACCATGTCATTAATCGATCATTAATATGCAAGCTCTAAAGTATCTATGCAGAGTGTGTACTCAGGAAAGCGCTCGATGGCTGGGACTGGGATTTCAATTGGCGGCAGGAAAATCAACAATTTACGATTCGCAGATGATTCTACACTAATAGCAGGAAGTGAGAAAGGATTTGTGTTCTCAAGAGTGAAAGATATTAGTCTAAACCTTGGTCTAGAGATAAACATGAAAAAAAAAACAGTTATAATTTGCCAAGGCATCGATCAAAGAAAACTTAAAGTATGTTTAAGAAATCTGGAAATTGTGAATGATTATATATATCTAGGCTCTCTGATCAATTGCACAGGAAAGTGTGATGAAGAGATAAGACGATGAATTATTCTTGACCGAGGCGCAATGCTGAAACTCACTGAGATATGGTAGAATCGGGCAATATCCAAGACAACGAAGATGTGCTTTGTAGGATAATTGGTGTTTCCTGTATTCTCACACTAATGCGAGGCTCGGACGATGAAAGGTAGTGATAAGTGCAGCAGTGATGCCTTTGAGATGAGATGGCGGAGGCTGCTACGTGTACCGTGGATACAAAAAAGAACAAACGTTTCAGTGATAGAAGAACTTAAAATCGCAAGAAGGTTAATTTCTTGTGTCAGCCAAAGATACCTTCTGTTCCTTCGGCACATCTTGAGAAGGAAACGGGATAATTTAGAGAAGACCTTCGTCCACGGAAAAATTGACGGCAGAAGACCACGTGGGAGAGCAGCAAACAGATGGCTGGAGCAAGCGAAGAAGATTACCAGCCTGCCTCTTCACATCATAAGAAAGAGCGAAGATCGTTGTGGATGGAGACATGTCTGAAGATTCAACTACGTAGGAATGAATGAGGAAATGAGTTCACGACACTCAGAAATGAGTAAAGCGACTAATGAGAGAGAATATGCAAGTAGGCTGGAGCTCAATTATTTTTCAGGCACGTGATCTCTCTTACGCCTATTGATACACTCTCAAGCAAAAGATACTAGAGGATTCTACAGAGATACACGATATATCCGTTTAATGTCCTGAAGAGCAACTGGTTCACTAACGTGATCATCAATAATACCTGCCTAAATGATTTATAAAATGCTGTCCTTAAGTTTCAGCTAGCAGTGACATTTACTGTGGTCCACACATTCTGTGAACATTGGTGACAAACGACAGGGATTCCCAGAATTATGGTGACCTGTGGCCAAAACCAGCACTAAATCCGGCCTAAGCTAGTGATACTTTGTGTCCAAATTGCAGATGATGGGGAGGGCAGTCGTTGTTATGAGAATACCAAGTGCTTTCGTTTGGTGAACCTTGTGACTTGTGTTTCCTCTGATGTGGTCAATATTTTGTAGAGCCTCTTCCCCCACGTCTGGTGTATGGTCATCTCGTTGCCTTCATCCGTCATCATCGCGCTCATGAAAGGCTCCCGTGTCGCAAACGCACTGAAAAAGAGGTTCAGCCGTTTTTCGGATAGGCTGGTGCTATATATTGGGGTACATATTTCGTTAGATTCGTGTGCTTACTCGGTCATTCCCATTTGCCACACAATAGACTAAAATTATACCGGCGTATTCTTTACAGAAATATTGGCCCCTTGTATGTCCTATTCACGGCTGGCATTTAGGTGTTAAAATGCAACACGGTCATGTACAGTGGTATTCTGAGGGCTATTATGTCATTTAAGAGAACAGTGTAGTTTAGTGTATGGAACGTATGTTCCCAAACGTGGACACCGTGCGTCGCTGTGATTCCAAAGCTCTAGGCTTCATTTTAGGTTAGAGTCATACATTGTTGTTTTTGTACACGATTCAGTTTGCGCTCACAAGCTGGACTCGCCCTAAGAACCATTACGTACAAATTGTTTTATGGACAAGAATGTAGCTTTTGCACAATTATTATCTTTCAGGATGTAACTGTGATCTATCGGAAACTTGTGTCAATTTTATGAAAGAAACGTAATCGTGTCTTTACTGAAACCGGAAGATTAAAGAGAAACAGAAAAGCATGAATGTCTGCTGGACTGCGCGCAATTTCTACTTTAATTATGGAATGTCTAAAATACTGATCATACACTACATAGCCCGCATCTCGTGGTCGTGCGGTAGCGTTCTCGCTTCCCAGGCCCGGGTTCCCGGGTTCGATTCCCGGCGGGGTCAGGGATTTTCTCTGCCTCGTGATGGCTGGGTGTTGTGTGCTGTCCTTAGGTTAGTTAGGTTTAAGTAGTTCTAAGTTCTAGGGGACTGATGACCATCGATGTTAAGTCCCATAGTGCTCAGAGCCATTTGAACCATACACTACATACTGCTGCATGATGGACGAAGACATTTATTGTGCAAAATGAATAAATTTTGACGCATTCTGGGTTTTATTGGCAGTACTACAGAGAGAGCACAATCTCAGATTATGGAGGCACGGGGAAAGAAATCAGTTTTGCCCATCTCTCCAGTTCCTATAAGCGATTTACCGAAAATCTAAATTTGGATTCCTGGGCAGTGAACTGAGTCGCCATCCAACCGAACGTTCATCGACGAACCACCTCTCTCGGACGATGTGCAGGAAACACAACGGCTTCATTGTCAATAAATTGGGGATTACTTTTGAGCAGTGGTTTTGATGTTTTTATTAAATTTCCTGCTAAGTTTAGAATTTAAAACTCCAAACCTGTTTGCTGATGATGTGAGGTAGAGAAAATTTCTAAGTTCGTTTATTGTAAATACAAAAAATGTGACACTAATGAATGGAAATGTGTGTATATTTTGCATATTCTTAAGATCACGAGACAATCATAACACAGACACTTCAGTTGGTGAACGTAGGTAGCGGTCCATCTATGTACCGTACTATTATGAAGTAAAACGGCCGGTTGCATCGTTTCGCGTGTGACATGTCAAGTCTAATGAAAAACATATGTCCTTGCTGACAAACAAGAAGTCAGTATGATGTTTGATGATAACGACAGCTAACAGAGAATCCGCAAGATGAACGCGAACTCCAGCTACAACATTTCCAAAATTGTTTGGGAAACATTCTTAGTATTTTAGTTTTAGCAACCATGGTTTCCGATGTATCCTATAGAGTAATAATAGAATTTTGGTATATTCCGTTTGTTACCACAGTTACCTTTGTTTTGTCAAAATATCACCACTTAAATAAAGCCGTCAACATTCAGTCCTGCATCGGTTGACCTTAACATGCCGCGTGTATCGCTGCTGGGAAAAAAAAAACACGGGACATAACTGAGCAGTTTTGGATGCACGCTTGAGGACGTTTCCAAAGAAGGCACACGACGCATATCGTTGACATTTGAATTATTGTGCAGATTTTCTTACTGCAATACTGGTTGAAATATGACCTAGGGTTAGAAATCGAACGAACTTTAAGTATTCTGTAACGAACCAACGGAGACCACGCCAACGTAACCCGAAAATATTCCTACTGTGATGCTACCTTATACTCGCACCTGTATAGATTTTATAAATCTTTCAGTTCATATTGTGTAAATATACTTACATCCTTAAGCTCAACCAGGCAGAAAGCGTACTCGTATTTGCAGCTTCCACAGCGTCTTATCAACGACAAGAATGATGTTTAAGCAACTGCCAGAATAAAAATCACCTTGCTCAAAATTTCAAGAGCTGCTTGATAAATAGGAGGTGAAGTGAAAGAAGGCAGAAGTAAGACAGTACATTTCTTCAATCCTTAGGTCCCAGCATTTTTTTTTTCTCTCTAATCTTGGTACAACTTTACACGACGTGCTTTGTGCGAAAGAATCTGTTACCTTATCAAAGTACGTCAGACGTTTTGCTGCATGAAAAATCAAAACGTGGGTGTCTAATACTGAAAAAACTGTTAATACGAGTAGTACCCAAGACTGGAGTGGTTTCTAAATTGATTACATCTATTTTGCCAGAATCTGCTACATAAAACAAAATAGGCCTGTATAATATTACATCAATTGTAGCACACGCCAAATAAGCGAGACTGTTCTGACACAAATGTCATATTTATGTGTCACATTTACATAAATAAAAAGACAAAACGTAATTCACGAAGTACCAGTATGAAGTGCCTAATAGGCCTACTACAAGCAAAAAGTTTTATGTTAGGATATAGTTCCACATTTCATTCATACGCTCCATTTTCCCAAGCATGAGATCGAAAAGTAGTAGTACGAAATTTTTATATAAATTTGGAACCGTCATATTCTTCCATATAATTTGTATGATGTCCCATTTCTTCTCCTTCCTTGTTCTAACAAACAATCTTCTCGTCACTATTTCTGTGACTATTTCTGTGATTGTCAAAACTTATAGCCCGCTCAACTGCACTCACCGGTTTAGTTATCCCGCGTTTGTTCTCCGGTTAGGCGTTATTACGTGTTCGCACAACGCTTTTTCCGCGCTATTCGGAGAGTAGAACTCAAAGGAACTGTTAACAGGGGACTCCACAAATGATAGTGTAGCGATCGGACAAAAAATTTTCTATATATTTACTAAGACATGTCGGAAAGAACAGATACCATCGGTGACCAAGCAGCTCGTTAGAATGAAATTACAATGAAATGAACACCCTTAGCTGCTTACAGGCATTGACATACGTCAACGCGGACAGATGAAAATGTGTACCCCGACCGTGACTCGAACCCGGGATCTCCTGCTTACATGGCAGACGCTCTATCCGTCTGAGCCATTTTTTTAAAATCTCAATTTGTTCCCTTTCGTTCGTTGCATCTGCTCTGGGCGGACGTCGTAAGACACACCTTCAAGTTCGTCGTCGATCGGTTAACTCAGTTTTTTTATTACAAAGGGCAGCTAACCCTCTGACAACGCTGAGCTATCGTGCCGGCTGAGCGATCGAGAGCACAGAGGAGAGCACGACTGCAGGGATTTATCTCTGGCACGCCTCCCGCGAAACCCACATTCTCAACGTATTGTCCCGCACTACATTCGCAGTGCCCCCGCCCATTATACTCATTACTCCCGTAAGAGTTCGGGCACTGTGCATTCGCACAGAAGAAGAAGATGGTCAAGTAGCCGGTGAGCCTTAACTATATATTTACTAAGAGTCCGAAAGAACAGAACCATCTTATTAAATACATTAATTTTTCTTCTTACTTTCAACGTCATCTAAGTGCTTACCTCCCCCTTTGACGAACACGCAGCTCCTACGGCCACGAAAGAGGACATCTTCACGTTACATTCTGCGCCTACCACCTGCGAACAGAGAGAAGGAGCAAACATTACATCACCTCTTCGTTCCTTATCGTGCACTGCCAACAGCATCTTCTTATAGCACAAGAAGCTCGCCGAAGAAGGCGTTCTTAGTGAGAGGAAGGCCGGGCTGTAAGGGAAGATGGGAGGCCCCTTAAAAAAAATCTGGCATGTTAGCAGGAGGTCCCGGGTTCGAGTCCCGGTCGGGGCACACATTTTTATCTGTCCCCGTTGACGTATGTCAACGCCTGTAAGCAGCTAAGGGTGTTCATTTCATTGTAAAAAATTTTCTGCCAAAATTTGGTTTTCTTGAACACACCGAGAAGATAAAATGTAATCTTTCTTACCTGTTACTCCTGTTAATCGTGTATTTCCACTCTGGTAGTCTGAATCTACGGATTTCGCTAATAATTATAAGAACGCTGATCATTCGCACACCCAATCAACCACATAAAAAACAGCAACCCGTTCGAGTTTATTTGGCTCAGCTCATACAGCAACATCCCCTTTTGCCTGCGGGAAAGTTTTTTATTTCTAGATTTGACGGGGATTCCAGAGACATCACGTACACTATGCACGCATTCAAAAATCATCTTACGATTCGTTCAAAAACTGAGATCTGTTTCAAAATGATATGAATAATCGATAGACGAACACGCACTGGATGCTAGGCGCTTTGTCAAACAGGTTTTTTTTTTCTTCAAGAATATGAATTTGACTCCTCCCCTGAAATTGCCGCCCTGGGCAGATACCCCAGTTTGCCCGACACGTAGACCCGGACCTGGCGACAAATCAAAGAAAATGGAAGCAGCAACATGGCGATATCTGTATTACTTGTCGAGATAGTGGCGACAAAAGACGCTAGATTGATGTCGGCGATAATCGAGCCGAATCCGAAATTTCTCTAGTTGTAACGTATACACAGTGGTGTTACCGCCAGACACCACACTTGCTAGGTGGTAGCCTTTAAATCGGCCGCGGTCCGTTAGTATACGTCGGACCCACGTGTCGCCACTATCAGTGATTGTAGACCGAGCGCCGCCACACGGAGGTCTAGTCTAGAGAAACTTCCTAGCACTCGCCCCAGTTGTACAGCCGACTTTGCTAGCCATGGTTCACTGCCTACATACTATCTCATTTTCAGAGACGACAGTTTATCATAGCCTTCAGCTACGTCATTTGCTACGACCTAGCAAGGCGCCATATTCAGTTACTATGTATTCTGAACAGATAATACTGTGAATCATGTACCATCAAGAGCGACGTTCATCATCAATGGATTAAAGTTAAGTATCCAACTAATTACGTCCGCTTTCTGAATTCTAATTCCTTGTCATGTTCCAGACCTCACGCTAGTCGAGTCCATCCCTGCTGTATGAGCTGGGCCAAATAAACTCGAACAGGTGAATCCCTATTGCTGTTTTTTATGTGGTTGATTGTGTGTGCGAATGATCAGCATTGTTATAATTATTAGCGAAATCCGTCGATACAGACTACCATAGTGGAAATAAACGATTAACAATAATAACAGGTAAGAAAGATTACATATTATCTCCTCGGTGTGATCAAGAGAATGAAATTTTGACTGAAAATTTTTTGCCACTTCGCTACACTACCATTTGTACAGTCCCTTGTTAGCAGTTCCTTTAAGTTCTATTCTTGGAATGGCGCGGAAAAAGCGTTGTGCGAAGACGTAATAATGCTTAACAGGAGAATAAACGCGGGGCAACTGACAGGGTTACTGCAGTTGACCGGGCTATAAGTTTTGACATTAACAAACATAGTCACAGAACTAGTGATGACAAGATTATTCTCCAAAACGAGGAAGGAGAAGAGACGAGACATCATAACAATTGTATGGAAGAATATGACGATTCCAAATTTATATAAAAATTTCGTGCTACTACTTTTCGATCTCATGCTTGAGAAAATGGAGCGTATGAATGAAATGTGGAACTATATCCTAACTTAAAACTTTTTGCTTGTAGTAGTGCTAACAGGCATTTGATACTGGTACTTCGTGAATTACGGTTTGTCTTTTTATTTATGTGGATGAGATACAGAAAAATGACAATTGTGCGAAAACAGTCTCTCTTATTTGGCGTGTGCTACAATTGCTGCAATATTATACAGGGCTATTTTGTTTTATGTAGCAGATTCTGGCAAAATAGATGTAATCAATTTGGAAACCACACCAGTCTACATCTACATCTACATCTACATTTATACTCCGCAAGCCACCCAACGGTGTGTGGCGGAGGGCACTTTACATGCCACTGTCATTACCTCCCTTTTCTGTTCCAGTCGCGTATGGTTCGCGGGAAAAGGACTGTCTGAAAGCCTCCGGGCGCGCTCGAATCTGTCTAATTTTACATTCGTGATCTCCTCGGGAGGTATAAGTAGTGGGAAGCAATATATTCGATACCTCATCCAGAAACGCACCCTCTCGAAACCTGGACAGCAAGCTACACCGCGATGCAGAGCGCCTCTCTTGCAGAGTCTGCCACTTGATTTTGCTAAACATCTCCGTAACGCTATCACGGTTACCAAATAACCCTGTGACGAAACGCGCCGCTCTTCTTTGGATCTTCTCTATCTCTTCCGTCAACCCGATCTGGTACGGATCCCACACTGATGAGCAATACTCAAGTATAGGTCGAACGAGTGTTTTGTTAGCCACCTCCTTTGTCGATGGACTACATTTTCTAAGCACTCTCCCAATGAATCTCAACCTGGCACCCGCCTTACCAACAATTAAATTTAAATGATCATTCCACTTCAAATCGCTCCGCACGCATACTCCCAGATATTTTACAGAAGTAACTGCTACCAGTGTTTGTTCCGCTATCATGTAATCATACAATAAAGGATCCTTCTTTCTATGTATTCGCAATACATTACATTTGTCTGTGTTAAGGGTTAGTTGCCACTCCCTGCACTCCGCTGCAGATCTTCCTGCATTTCGCTACAATTTTCTAAAGCTGCAACTTCTCTATATACTACAGCATCATCCGCGAAAAGCCGCATGGAACTTCCGACACTATCTACTAGGTCATCACAGTTACCAAATAACCCTGTGACGAAACGCACCGCTCTTCTTTGGATCTTCTCTATCTCTTCCGTCAACCCGATCTGGTACGGATCCCACACTGATGAGCAATACTCTTGGGTACTATTCCTAATAACAGCCTGCGTGAGCTGAAACGCATGCATTTCGGCCCCCACTAGTAACACGGTGTTGGCTCTTCTGCCAACACAACATACCCCTCGAACCGTTCTGGCCTTGCTCAAGCAGAGCACCGTTCCACGTGACGACGCGCTGTTCCGAGACCGTGGGACGCTGCGACACGGGACTCCCCTGTTCACTTTGCACCACCGCAACGGGGCCTCAGATTGCGGAGCAGGATTTCCGCACCGGTATGCTAATACTAGTGGGGTACGTACGCTGGACGTGGGGTGTGCTACCGGCACTCCGCGCCGTGCCGCGGGCGCGCGGCGGCGCTGCAGCCGGCCGGCCAGGAGGTGGGGGGAACAAGGGCGGTACTTGTTAGTGGGGCTCTGTCAACAGCGCCCATTGTCTGCGCGACGAGCCTGCCCCTGCCCGCTTTCCCTCCAGCCGCCCGCCCCGGCGACACGCCGGCTGCCTGATACGTACTACAACTAGAGGCTGCAGGCCAGCTGTTCCCGGCACTATCTCTCCACGGAACACGCAGCGCAGAAGGCTAAGTTGCGCCACTCCCGTCTCTGCTGTAAATCGGGAGCCCGCATAACGCAGTCACTAAATGCCAAGTGCCTTGCAGCGCCGCTGTATAGGCTCCGTTTCACAAATCTGCATCCACGTCCGTACTCTTCAAAACACTGTGATGTATATGGGAAAGAGTACTTCCCCTGTGCCAGTTCCATTAACGATGAAATGCGGGAAGAATGGTTTAAAGGCCTCCGTGAGCGCTTTAATTAATCGAAACTTGTCCTCAAATTCCCTGCGGGAGTGATACGTAGCGGCTTGTAGTATATTCCGAGAATCATCGCTTAAGATTTTTCACTCTGCAGCGGAGTGTGCGTTGATATGAAACTTCCTGGCGGATTGAAACTGTGTGCCGGACCGAGAAGAAGGTCCCGAGTTCGAGTCTCGGTCCTGCACACAGTTTTAATCTGCCAGGAGGTTTCGTCGCTTAAAGTGGTTTCTTAAAACTATCTTCAAGTGACAGCCGCTCCGGTTTCTTCAGCATTTCTGTGACTCTCTCTGGCGGGACAAACAAATTTGTGACCATTCGTGCTGCCCTTCTCTGTATGCGTTAATATCCTCCGTTAGCCCTACTTCGTATAGGTACTATACACTTACGGCATAGTCTAGGATGGATTGAGGAGGGAGGTGTATTAGGGTAGTCCCTGCAGTTATGCAAAGCCACTGTATCGGCGTGGAATACTGGTTAGCACATATTCCCAGTAAGGAACACACCCGGGTTAGAATTTTGGCCTTGATATAAATTTTCATTCGTAGCTTGTGTCTGAAGATATCACAGATGTTTCCGACTCGAAAAGGTCTCTGCAACCTTACGGTTTCATTTCATTCTAGGGTGGATCGCACGAGTGATTCATAAACAATCTACTCCCTAGAGTCGGCTGCGGTGGCCAAGCGGTTCTAGGCGCTTCAGGCCGGAACCGCGAATCCTGTCTCGGGCATGGATGTGTGTGATATCCTTAGGTTAGTAAGGTTTAAGTAGTGCTAAGTTCTAGGGGACTGATGACCTCCGATGTTAAGTCCATAGTGCTCAGAGCCATTTGAACCATTTTGAACCTCCCTAGAATCACTGCATTTTCCTAACATTCTACTATTAAAACCCACGCTGCTACCTGCTTTACCTATGACTGAGCCTGTCAGCGCCCAATTTCATATACCTACAAACTGCTACGCCCAGCTACTTGGATGAGTTAACTCATTTCAACTGCAAATCAAACGATACCTTGTATTCTTTCCTTCTATTCTGTAAAGAGCACAATAGCACATTTTTGAACATTAATGCCAGTTGCTAGTATTTAGGGCAATCTGAAATCCTATCAAGATCTGACTAAATATTTGTGCAGTTTTATTCCAGACAGTACTTCGTTATAGATAACTGCATGGCTTGCTAACAGCGCGAGGTTGCTAATACCATTTTCTTCAAGTTTATTAATATACATGACAACCAGAAAGGGTCCCAACACACTCCCTGGAGCACACCCGATGTTACTTCTACGTCTGCCGATGGCTGTTGATTCAAGATATCTTGCTCCGCCCGCTCTACCAAACATTCCTCAATCCAGTCTCAAATTACGCTTGATACATCAGACGATAGTACTTTTGATGATAAGAGTAGATCTGGTACAGAGTCAGGTGCTTTACGGAAATCGTGAAATACTGGATTCGTTTCTCTGTCTTAATCAATGGCTTCCATGTGAGAAAAGTGTGAGTTGCGTTTCACGTGATCTCTCTCTTCAACATCCCTGCTGGCTGGCATAGATCATTCTTCTCGAGAGACGTCACTATTTTAATCATTATCATAAGCTTGAAGATAAAAGTAAGACATAATCATGGGATATGTCGACCTAGAAAAAGCGTTCGACAATGTAAAATGGAGCAAGATGTTCGAAATTCTGAGAGCAGTAGGAGTAAGCTATACGGGAGAGACGGGTAATATACAATATGTACGAGAACCAAGACGGAATGAGACAGCCGCTGTGGCCTAGCGGTTCTAGGCGCTTCAGTCCGGAACCACGCGACCGCCACGGTCACAGGTTCGAATCCTGCCTTAGGCATGGATGTGTGTGATGGCCTTAGGTTGGTTGGGTTTACGTAGTTCTAAGGTCTAGGGGACTGTTGACCTAAGGTGTTAAGTCCCATAGTGCTCAGAGTCATTTGAGCCAAGACGGGATAATAACAGTGGGCGACCAAGAACGAAGTTCTCGCATAAAAAGGGTGTAAGACAGGCACGTAGTATTTCACCCACACTCTTCAATTTGCGCATCGAAGCAGCAATGATGGAAATAAAAGAAAGGTGCAGCAGTTGGATTAAAATTCAAGGTGAAAAGATATGAATGATACTATTCGCTGATAACATTTTTATCCTGACTGAAAGTGAAAAACAATTACATTATCTGCAGAATGAAATGAACAGTCTAATGAGTGCAGAACACAGACCGAGATTAAATTGAAGAAAGACTAAAATAATGTGAACTAGCAGGAATGAGAACAGCGAGAAACTTGATATGAGGATTAGTGATCACGAAGTGGAAGAAGTTAAGGAATTCTGCTACCTAGGCAGCAAAATAACACATGACGGACGGAGCAAGGAGGACATAAGCGTAGACTAGCATTAGCAGAAAGGGCATTACTGGCCAAGAGAAGTCTGTTAGTATCAAACATAGGCCTTAATTTGGAGAAGATATTTCCGAGTGTGTACGCTAGGAACACAGCATTGTAGTGCAGTGAAACATGGACCATGGGAACACCAGAAAAGAAGAAAATCGGAGCATTTGAGATGTGGTGTGACAGAAGAATGTTCAAAATTGGTGGACTTATAAGGTAAGGAATGAGGAGGTGCTCCGGAGATTCGACGAGGAAAGGAATATATGGGAAACGACAAGAAGAAGAGAAATAACCTCCATGGTACTGTAGGGAGCTGTAGACCGCAAAAACTGTACAGGAAAACAGAGATTGAAATACAGCCAGCAAATAGAGGACGTAGGTTGCAAGTGCTGCTCTGATATGAAGAGTTTGGGACAGGAGAGAAATTTGTGGTGGGCTACATAGCACCGGTCAGAAGATACCTGAAGTGGAAAAAAAAGAGGAAAAAACATCAGGACATTATCGGCTTTTTCTTGTGATATCTGAATAAAGCCTATAATTTAGCAAGGTACAATCTTAGTCCATGCCAATACGTTAAAATCAAGATCTCTATCAGCTGTTTGGGGCATCCATTTGCATGCAGCTTCTGGAATACTGTTCAGTTTTTCTTTATCTAAGTGGTGAAATCTTGCTCAGCTTTTCGTTGAATCGAACGGTATGTGAAGAGAAGTAAAATTTTGCTCCACACGTAATGGTGGTTTCGAAAATACAAAGAAATTAGTGAAAACATGTTTCGATGTTGAGTCAGTGATGTACAGGACTCAGCTAAGGTGCGATACCATTACCAACTAGATGCGCATAGCCTTCCATTTGAGAGTATTTAGTTGTGTGTAATAATCACGAATTGAATACTAAGGGTCATTACATAACTAGCTCGTCAAAATCGCTGCGAAAATTTATGAAATATTAATTGCAAGAACTTTCTTTGTTCAGCTTCATATATTGTTCTTACATAATCTCGAAACTGTTTCCTGATTTACCACTGATGAAGTACAAAGGTATATATAGAGCCTTACTCTGGAAAGCAAGAATTTTAGTCCAAACGGTTACTCGAAGCTTTCCAGCAAGAATATTTAAAGTTCTTGCAGAGATATATTCAAGAGTTGAAAAGTTGGTTGTATACTGATCCACATGTATTGTTGAGGAATCGTCAGAAAAATAAACCATTCCTGCCAAACAGGTATATCGTCTTCCACTTATGTGAGAACGGCGAGCTAAAAGACTCACAGTGCAACAAAACGAGATATTCACTGAAGAGGTGGAATTCCGTCATTTGTATTAAAAACACACTCCTGGAAATGGAAAAAAGAACACATTGACACCGGTGTGTCAGACCCACCATACTTGCTCCGGACACTGCGAGAGGGCTGTACAAGCAATGATCACACGCACGGCACAGCGGACACACCAGGAACCGCGGTGTTGGCCGTCGAATGGCGCTAGCTGCGCAGCATTTGAGCACCGCCGCCGTCAGTGTCAGCCAGTTTTCCGTGGCATACGGAGCTCCATCGCAGTCTTTAACACTGGTAGCATGCCGCGACAGCGTGGACGTGAACCGTATGTGCAGTTGACGGACTTTGAGCGAGGGCGTATAGTGGGCATGCGGGAGGCCGGGTGGACGTACCGCCGAATTGCTCAACACGTGGGGGTGAGGTCTCCACAGTACATCGATGTTGTCGCCAGTGGTCGGCGGAAGGTGCACGTGCCCGTCGACCTGGGACCGGACCGCAGCGACGCACGGATGCACGCCAAGACCGTAGGATCCTACGCAGTGCCGTAGGGGACCGCACCGCCACTTCCCAGCAAATTAGGGACACTGTTGCTCCTGGGGTATCGGCGAGGACCATTCGCAACCGTCTCCATGAAGCTGGGCTACGGTACCGCACACCGTTAGGCCGTCTTCCCCTCACGCCCCAACATCGTGCAGCCCGCCTCCAGTGGTGTCGCGACAGGCGTGAATGGAGGGACGAATGGAGACGTGTCGTCTTCAGCGATGAGAGTCGCTTCTGCCTTGGTGCCAATGATGGTCGTATGCGTGTTTGGCGCCGTGCAGGTGAGCGCCACAATCAGGACTGCATACGACCGAGGCACACAGGGCCAACACCCGGCATCATGGTGTGGGGAGCGATCTCCTACACTGGCCGTACACCACTGGTGATCGTCGAGGGGACACTGAATAGTGCACGGTACATCCAAACCGTCATCGAACCCATCGTTCTACCATTCCTAGACCGGCAAGGGAACTTGCTGTTCCAACAGGACAATGCACGTCCGCATGTATCCCGTGCCACCCAACGTGTTCTAGAAAGTGTAAGTCAACTACCCTGGCCAGCAAGGTCTCCGGATCTGTCCGCCATTGAGCATGTTTGGGACTGGATGAAGCGTCGTCTCACGCGGTCTGCACGTCCAGCACGAACGCTGGTCCAACTGAGGCGCCAGGTGGAAATGGCATGGCAAGCCGTTCCACAGGACTACATCCAGCATCTCTACGATCGACTCCATGGGAGAATAGCAGCCTGCATTGCTGCGAAAGGTGGATATACACTGTACTAGTGCCGACATTGTGCATGCTTTGTTGCCTGTTTCTATGTGCCTGTGGTTCTGTCAGTGTGATCATGTGATGTATCTGACCCCAGGAATGTGTCAATAAAGTTTCCCCTTCCTGGGACAATGAATTCACGATGTTCTTATTTCAATTTCCAGGAGTGTAAATATATAAAAATGAAAAATTAAAAAAGCGGTAATTGTCACATCAATATTGGGAATTTCGAAGAAACTAGGTTACTTACACTAATACACGTCTAATACTAATACAACTAGCTGTCGATTAACGTTTGATTTCAGTTATAAATGATGCAGGTGTAACTTTCAACTCCACTTTGCATTATGCATAATGACAAAGTGGGCCTTTTGCCCTCTGGTATGTGACAGTCTTAGCAGTTGGTTTCAAAACTGACACCGTAGAAATAGAGGATATATGTGTCTATATATACTTACGGTGAAAGAGAACAAGTGACTGCCATGGCTGTAGTAATGGTGCCCATTTCTAGCCAATAGCCAGATTGTGAATGGTCGTCCAAATTCATCAGTACGTCATGTTGGGTAAGATTGTGTAACATATCTGCGCTCGTGGCGCTGCCGCTCTCGTACGAACGTAAATAATTCATCCACTTCCCTGTGTCCTCCAGATTCCAATTTATATTGCTTCTTTAATAACAGACCCCTGATATTCAGATGTGGGAAAAATATTACTCTTTTGACAGATACTGTGCTTTAGTAGATCTATTTCTTGTAAATTGACTATTGTACAGTTCACATTTTCTATGAATTAATAAATATTTATGAGGTACACGTTCGCAAAAAATTCAGAATTTGGGACCATTCAGGAACGTGGTACAATGAACACCTACCAGAAGGGCCCGATCAATCATTTTCACAGATACAGGCTTGTGAAAAATAGCTTTCGCATCTGTGCACAGCTACTGTTATTTGCGTTCGGGATTGGTTTTTGGCATTCTGCAAACCCTTCGTCAATGAGGAAGGAAGCTTTGTTTCTCACGTGGCGCAGTTTTTCACCACATTTCAGTTACTTCATAATGGGGTTTCCAAGTCGTGGTTTGTCTGTTGAAGAAACTGTAATAAAATATATGATTTCAATGCCAGATGATGAATCTGAAACTGAAGATTCTCATGTTGTTTGCGAAATCCGTGAATTACAAGAAAATGACGCTGGAACTATTGGACAGAAACAGGTCGAAGAGAGGGCAACCAACGTTGCTTTACCTACAGCAAGTATATTGGTACAGCCTTTATATTACTATTATTATTACTATTGTATTTCAGCTCATACAGTATTTCGGATATATTTAGGGGTTTTCTTAGTTAATTTCATGCTATAGTAATGTGAATTTGTTTATGACGTATCTAAATTATTATACTATATATTTTCATATACGTCGGACAACACAGTGCCCTTAACCACAGCTAACAGCACAGCAGGTGTTCGTCGCAAAGGAAAGGAAAAATTCAGGTGAAAGGAAATCCTCCAATTGGTTGTAGTGAAAAAGCTAATGATGAAACAGCATGATCTGTTACACCTGCCCTAGCTGTTTCTGGAAGACGGTAACGGTGAGTCATATACGGAGCAACAAGCTTTGCGTTGAAGTTACCATGAGGCCCATCATTTTTCCTGAACACAGCAACCAGAAATAAATTCACTGAAGTATTGCTGTGTATGCGATTTGATGGAAGGACACACATTCACAACGACTAAGGACAAATAGCTGTTGCCTGTTACCGCTGAGTGGAATCATTTCTTTGCTCATTCCTTGCAGTGTTACATTCCAAGTGAAAATATCGCTGTGTATGAGCAGTTGTTTCCATGCAAGGTTAGGCGCTCTTTCGTTCAATATATCAATATTTAAGTAGAAAAAATTTAGAAGGAAGTTTTGGGTTGCAGTGGAAACAAATTCTAGGTATCTTGTGAATGGTTGTCCTTATCTAGGAAAGAAGAGCAGCGCCCCACAGATGTTTCTCCCGCAGAGCATGTTGTAACGCGACTTATACAGTCATTTGTTTCCTCAGGAATAAATATCACACGTGACTATGTTTTCAAAGTCAAATGCCCTGCTGAAATTTTAAATGTAAGAGTACAAGCGTTGAAGGCACAGTGGAGGAATCTACAAGGGAAAGCCCTTGTAGCAAAATCTGCTATGGCGCATTTGCACAGAGCTACGCTTTGCAAGTCAGGTGACACGATTTCAACATTCCATCCGGGTACAAAGAACAAAAATGTGCTTCTTTTGAGTTCAATGCGTGACACAGTTACTATGACTGAAAGACATCCTGGAAAGCTACCAGAATCAGTGATGTACTACAATAACAACAAGCGCGGCGTGGACATCATAGAAGAAATGGCTTGTGAAGTACGGATATATGGATGTAGGAGAAGGCCCATGCACGTCTTTTCTTTCATTTTCTTTTTTGATGTATTGACTTGGCAGCTATAAATACATGCATACTCTATAAGGATGTAACAGTTGAAGAAGTAAGCAGACGTCAGTTAATACACGAGTTGACGGAAGAGCACTCTGAATATTCAGGGGTGAGATGTCGCTATGCAGCAAATGACTTTGAATAAGCGAAATAACGATTGTAAGGTTGTAAATGTTGTCCCTTTACATAGTGTACTATTCAAAATTCTATGCTAGTACACATGTTTTTGCTAAGGAGTGTTACCCATTTCACATTTTGGTATCGTATGCACATGGATAAATTGTTAGGTATATAATGTTCATTGTACCATGTAATTCTTAGGTGAAACGTATAAATAGAATGAAATAAATTATTGTATATCAAAATTTGATTACTATTTTTAAAAATACAACTAAAACCACACGTCAAAATGACGGGTTGGTCCTTCTAGGTTGACCATAAGCCCCTGTCCTACTGATGTTAATGTATTTGAAACAGGGAGTGAGGTCTCGACACTTACAAGATACAGATAAATACGCTGAATTAATTACGTTTCTACGAGAACAAAGGCGCCATCAGTACAGATATTAACATGGTCCGTGGTAGAATGACAATGATGACATAACCTGAACAGTCCTACCAATCACAAGCCCTCCACACGCTATAACGGGCCACATGAACAGCAGACGTGATGGTCAGTCACTCCTGACGAAGACGATGAAGGCGATCATCGAAAGCTCCAGGTTTGTTCAGATATGACGCGACTGGTTTGATGCGGCCCGCCACGAATTCCTTTCCTGTGCTAACCTCTTCATCACAGAGTAGCACTTGCAACCTACGTCCTCAATTATTTGCTTGACGTATTCCAATCTCTGTCTTCCTCTACAGTTTTTGCCCTCTACAGCTCCCTCTAGTACCTTGGAAGTCATTCCCTCATGCCTTAGCAGATGTCCTATCATCCTGTCCCTTCTCCTTATCAATGTTTTCCACATATTCCTTTCCTCTCCGATTCTGCGTAGAACCTCCTCATTCCCTACCCTATCAGTCCACCTAATTTTCAACATTCGTCTATAGCACCACATCTCAAATGCTTCGATTCTCTTCTGTTCCGGTTTTCCCACAGTCCATGTTTCACTACCATACAATGCTGTACTCCAGACGTACATCCTCAGAAATTTCTTCCTGAAATTAAGGCCGGTATTTGATATTAGTAGACTTCTCTTGGCCAGAAATGCCTTTTTTGCCATAGCGAGACTGCTTTTGATGTCCTCCTTGCTCCGACCGTCATTGGTTATTTTACTGCCTAGGTAGCAGAATTCCTTAACTTCATTAACTTCATTGACTTCGTGACCATCAATCCTGATGTTAAGTTTCTCGCTGTTCTCATTTCTACTACTTCTCATTACCTTCGTCTTTCTCCGATTTACTCTCAAACCATACTGTGTACTCATTAGACTGTTCATTCCGTTCAGCAGATCATTTAATTCTTCTTCACTTTCACTCAGGATAGCAATGTCATCAGCGAATCGTATCATTGATATCCTTTCACCTTGTATTTTAATTCCACTCCTGAACCTTTCTTTTATTTCCATCATTGCTTCCTCGACGTACAGATTGAAGAGTAGGGGCGAAAGGCTACAGCCTTGTCTTACACCCTTCTTAATACGAGCACTTCGTTCTTGATCGTCCACTCTTATTATTCCCTCTTGGTTGTTGTACATATTGTATATGACCCGTCTCTCCCTATAGATTACCCCTACTTTTTTCAGAATCTCGAACAGCTTGCACCATTTTATATTGTCGAACGCATTTTCGAGGTCGACAAATCCTATGAAAGTGTCTTGATTTTTCTTTAGCCTTGCTTCCATTATTAGCCGTAACGTCAGAATTGCCTCTCTCGTCCCTTTACTTTTCCTAAAGCCAAACTGATCGTCACCTAGCGCATTCTCAATTTTCTTTTCCAGTCTTCTGTATATTATTCTTGTAAGCAGCTTCGATCCATGAGCTGTTAAGCTGATTGTGCGATAATTCTCGCACTTTTCAGCTCTTGCCGTCTTCGGAATTGTGTGGATGATGCTTTTCCGAAAGTCAGATGGTATGTCACCAGACTCATATATTCTACACACCAACGTGAATAGTCGTTTTGTTGCTACTTCCCCCAATGATTTTAGAAATTCTGATGGAATGTTATCTATCCCTTCTGCCTTACTTGACCGTAAGTCCTCCAAAGCTCTTTTAAATTTCGATTCTAATACTGGATCCCCTGTCTCTTCTAAATCGACTCCTGTTTCTTCTTCTATCACATCAGACAAATCTTCACCCTCATATAGGCTTTCAATGTGTTCTTTCCACCTATCTGCACTCTCCTCTGCATTTAACAGTGGAATTCCCGTTGCACTCTTAATGTTACCACCGTTGCTTTTAATGTCATCAAAGGTTGTTTTGACTTTCCTGTATGCTGAGACTGTCCTTCCGACAATCATATCTTTTTCGATGTCTTCTCATTTTTCCTGCAGCCATTTCGTCATAGCTTCCCTGCACTTCCTATTTATTTCATTCCTCAGCGACTTTTATTTCTGTATTCCTGATTTTCCCGGAACATGGTTGTACTTCCTCCTTTCATCAGTCAACTGAAGTGTTTCTTCTGTTACCCATGGCTTCTTCGCAGCTACCTTCTTTGTACCTATGTTTTCCTTCCCAACTTCTGTGATCACCCTTTTTATAGATGTCCATTCCTCTTCAACTGTACTGCCTAATGCGGTATTCCTTATTGCTGTATCTATAGCGTTAGAGAACTTCAAACGTATCTCGTCATTCCTTAGTACTTCCGTATCCCACTTATTTGCTTATTGATTATTCCTGACTAATGTCTTGAACTTCAGCCTACTCTTCAACACTACTATATTGTGATCTGAGTCTATATCTTCTTCTGGGTACGCCTTATAATCCAGTATCTGATTTCGGAATCTCTGTCTGACCATGATGTAATCTAATTGAAATCTTCCCGTATCTGCCGGCCTTTTCCAAGTATACCTCCTCCTCTTGTGATTCTTGAACAGGGTATTCGCTATTACTAGCTGAAACTTGTTTTAGAACTCAATTAGTCTTTCCCCTCTTTCATTCCTTGTCCCAAGCCCATATTCTCCTGTAACCTTTTCTTCTACTCCTTCCCCTACAACTGCATTCCAGTCGCCCATGACTATTAGATTTTCGTCCCCCTTTACATACTGAATTACCCTTTCAATATCCTCATACACTTTCTCTATCTGTTCATCCTCAGCTTGCGACGTCGGCATGTATACCTAAACTATCGTTGTCGGTGTTGGTCTGCTGTCGTTTCTGGTTAGAACAACCCGGTCACTGAACTGTTCACAGTAACACACCCTCTGCCCTACCTTCCTATTCATAACGAATCCTACACCTGTTACACCATTTTCTGCTGCTGTTGATATTACCCGATACTCATCTGACCAGAAATCCTTGTCTTCCTTCCGCTTCACTTCACTGACCCCTACTATATCTAGATTGAGCCTTTGCATCTCCCTTTTCAGATTTTCTAGTTTCGCTACCACGTTCAAGCTTCTGACATTCCACGCCCCGACTCGTAGAACGTTATCCTTTCGTAGATTATTCAATCTTGTTCTCATGGTAACCTCCACCTTGGCAGTCCCCCTCCCGGAGATCCGAATGGGGAACTATTACGGAATCTTTTGCCAATGGAGAGATCATCATGACACTTCTCCAATTACAGGCCACATGTCCTGTGGATACACGTTACGTGTCTTTAATGCAGTGGTTTCCATTGCCTTCTGCATCCTCATGTCGTTGATCATTGCTGATTCTTCCGCCTTTAGGGGCCATTTCCCACCCCTAGGACAGGAGAGTGCCCTGAACCTCTATCCGCTCCTCCGCCCTCTTTGACAAGGCCGTTGGCAGAATGAGGCTGACTTCTTATGCCGGAAGTCTTCGGCCGCCAATGCTGATTATTTATCAAAATTTAGGCAGTGGCGGGGATCGAACCCGGGACCGAAGACGTTTTGGTTATGAATCAAAGACGCTACCCATAGACCACAAAACAGAAAACATTTTATACAAGTATATCGTAGAGAGAACAGTCGTTCTCAAAGTATGTTAGCGTTTAACGTTTCATCGACAAGGAGGCTGGAGAGATGGGTCGAAAGCTTATAATGGACAAGAGCTGGGTAGGAAATCGTCCATGTCTTTTTGAAAGGAATCATTTCTGTATTCGCCTAAAGCGATACCAAGGAAAACCTAGTTACTGATTAAGATCTGGCGTCCATAGATTGCGAATCCAGTGTCTTAACCATTGGAGTACTAGTCCGATCACTTAAAACATCTTTGTAATTATATCAATAGACCTCGCCAGAAAGATGAGAAAACTACATCGAGCTTATTTTGATAGCGACTTTCTGCGAAACTTCTGCCCGTATGATAGATGTAAAGGTTGCGTTGTCAGAGGGTGTATGGATACTTGGATGAGTCCATCAGGCTTTATGGCGCCTGTGATGCGCAATGGAATGCCCAACTACGTATGAACTGATCTAAAAGCATACGACAACACTTGCTACACGAGCGTCACTTCTCGGCCAATGTGATTTATTTCAAGATAGTGAGACGTGTCCCCAGATCGAATTTATTCACAGGTAGGCCGACGAAATAGTGATGGTAATACTTGTGTTCACTCTTAGTAACGTTAACCTGTTTGTCCCTTCATACAATATTTAGGTCGGCTTCATTTAAACGTCATTGGTACAGTGGAATGAATAAATTTGTAAAGCACTAGAGGTTTTTGACGATTTGGAAGTTCCACGTGCAGATCAGGAAGAGAATAAATTGTACTGCATGGTTGTGTGGTAGACCCCGTGGGTTTTTCACCCGCTTAATCAGAAAGTATTTTCTTCGTGCACACACATAAGAGTCCTTTCCACGTGTTATTTGATAGTTGTCTTACATATATGGGTTGAATGTAAGTGACTGTAATGATTTTGTGCTTGCGTGTGTGTGTGTGTGTGTGTGTGTGTGTGTGTGTGTGTGTGTGTGTGTGTGTGTGTGTGTAGTGTACTGTAGTGTCATGTCTGTATTGTATAATGATGAGAGAAGGGAGAATATGAAATTCAGTACCAACACATAGCCTATTCGTCTCGAATAACAGCAAGGGGGAGTATCCAGCTTAACGTCGCCATCGGACTAACAAGTCATGATCAAAGTCATACGCCCTCACTTCAGACTTTGTAGATATTTGGAGTTTAATTCAGCTAGGGTGCAGGTGACACACTCGAAAAGACCAAAAGGGTTGCAACGTTTTTTTGTTACTTAGCACTGTGCCAGTGGAGTCACGCTAATGACGGTGTTAACTATAAGTTATCGTCAGCTTCGTCGTCTGAAGATAGGTGGTTACATCACTCCACTCCGCATGTTTTCATTAGGCTGCGAAAATACACAGAAACATTTATCATTCTCTCAGATTCGCTTCTCTCGTGTCTTTCCCAACGTCAGCGCTGTTGCTGCAGTCATTCTTCTCTTCCTTTTCTTGTCCGACTGATTCCTTAGAAGTTTAAAGTTGTGATATTCTGAGTTTGGGAGGTATCTACGATTCTACAAGCTTCCCAGAATTTCTCAATTTCTTTTAGCAGTATTAGTTATGGTAATTGTTTGTCACAGACGTTTTAAAATTTCCTATCTGGTTGCTTTTCTCGTACGTTGTTAACGACTAAATAACAATAAACACGGAAGTACTGCGCAAACGAAAAGGTGATGGAAAAAAATAAATACATATAAATTAAGGATTGTGCACCTAATAGCAATGTGTAACGCTACAAAGGTACGTATTGTTGATTATGATCTAAATCACTGTTGCATAAGAATGTTTCATTATGTCGAATATCTTACAGTTATAGATAATACACTGCGTGGTTTATCATTCGGATATAGTTCGATATTGCGTTATGACAGCCTTGTAAAGCAAATCACTGTTTGGTAAAACACCTAGTCATCTCAGCCTTTGCCGGGAACTTGATTTGAAAATGTGGCACGAGGACAGAATCGTTAACGCCTTACGTCAACGATGCGATATTTCAAGAGGAGACCATTTACTTGACACAGACAAATAAAAAATAGACATTTTCATGCACCAAGGAACCATTTTTAGAAGGTTATTTGTTACAACTCTTTCTTGTCCTTGAGCGGCATACTAGCATTCTGACGGTTTTAATTACAATCGATGAATTCAGGGAAGTGGCGAGAAACTGAATTCAGACAGTGTTCCTGTTCTCCACTGGGAGGAAAAAATGGCGGAACCTTTGCGTTAATTCCCGGAAAGCAACATGCGAATGGGAAAAAAATGGAATATCACACAACCTTATTGTACAGGTTCACAATAGAAAAATTGTCATTTTGCGTTCCGCCTTAACCACGTCGTTCTACAGATTCAGTACTGAAAACAGAAAAGGTGCGCTAATTCTTTGGTGTGTATTCTGTTTAAACTCACCACATTGTTTCCAAGGTGATTGAGACCTGACAGCGTTTTTAGTGCTTGTTCGGTGTTTGAACAAGGATAAAAATGCCCATGTGTTGCCCAATTGATAAACCATTGTCGTTTCTAATACAAAAATCAAGTATTATACAGAGTTAGAATCACATAATACTTCTGAAATAAGACATTTCTATCTTTGACTGTTAGTTTTACTTTAAATCAAAATATCAGGAAGCGTTATGTATCCACGAAATAGCCGCAACAACGAACTAAAGCTCTGCTTGAAATCTGACAATTTCTTGAAACAAAGGAACACACAGCTTTAAATACAGCCTCCGTGTAAATTCTTGTTGTATTTTAACAAATTTGCAATAAGAGCACAAAATACGTATGTTCTATGTGCTCTTATAGCTAATTTGTTGAAACACAAAATTTACGGTGGATGGGATGGATTTAATGCTACGTGCTGTGTTTCAAGAAATTAAAGCAGAGCTGTAGTCTGTTGTTGTCGCTATTTTTTAGTTTCCTGTTTAGGCAATCGGCTGCATGCGCATCGTGAGGGTCAAATGTCGATTATTCCGGTACACTCTATACTGAACCGAGCACTGCGTTTGCTTTGTTCTACCGTAAAGCAGAGACCGTGGGTTCTAGTACCAGACTGATCTGGTTTGATTATATTTGATTTACTCTGGGAGACAAACCAACAGTGGTCTTAGACCTCTGGTTCCCACATCGAAACTGAATTTACTATGCGCTTTCCCTCTTCTCTCTCTCTCTCTCTCTCTCTCTCTCTCTCTCTCTCTCTCTCTCTCTCTCTCTCTCTCTTTCCCGTCAATTCAGCCAACACCCTTGAACAATAGTAGGAGGCCCTTCCCTTACTAGGTCATTTCAGCCACAGTTTCTTCAGGTATTAATGACACCGAGCCAGATTGTTTACGAGCGTTTTGTGTGTTGCGACTGCAGTGTACGCAGGCCCCTATTCAGATTGCAACATTTTATTGCTTTTTGCTTGCTAGAAAGTTACTCCCCGTGGCCTCTCTATGGGAAAATCAATTATGATCTCTGATCTCAGTCTTGACCATGTACAGCAATGAAATTCGTTCCCATTTACGCAGAGTTGTAAACCGATTACTTAAGAGACTGAGAGGAAGGCGTGTTATAACACACAAGCACTGAAAGGTTATATTTGAAATATTCATATATTACAACTAGGATCTTTCAGAACGTTGAGAGCAGCCTTTACAAAAATATCTCTGCAGCCTAGAAATCACTGCAGACGACTGTAAGTAAGACACTTACAAAGAAACAGGCATTGTTAATAGTGGCAAACAACGTGGTTTTTTTCTAGAAGCTACGTAAACCTCCGCACTTGTGATAATACTGGTGAAAGCTGTCGAGATAAAAACATCAGAAAGATCAATACACTCGCGAGACTTCCGGCAAGGCTAAAAAGGAGGATGGCTACTCTGTTCTCTCGAAATATGGCGATATCGAATGTGGCTTGAAGGATTCAGAGAGCAGCTATTACTCTCGTAGTTGAAACATTTGCTTCCACCACGTTGAAATAGTGGCTCTTTATCAAGGGCGTCAAGGTAAAGAAAAATTGTAACGAGACTCTCGGCGGCAAGTATGTGGAATCGAATGCGGTAATCATTGGTCTCTTCCGAACGGACCATTAAGCAAGAGCTAATGTCCAAACAATCATGAAGGGAGGCTGAGATATATGCGTTTCATAGTTTTACAACAGCACAGTGACAGTGTTCCAGTAAGCTTCTGGTGTCAAAACATAGGTCTCTTGCCAAATGATGACAAAGGCAATGACTAAGTTCCACCCACTGCGGAAGCAGATCATGCCACCGTTGTTCGGAGGTTTCCCATCCTATACAGACGACAGTATTAATGTGCCTGTTTGAAAAAGAATAGGCCTGTGAGTATACGGTACCATCACACTTCAAATGGTGCAAATGGTTCTGAGCACTTTGGGGTTTAACATCTGAGGTTATCTGTCCCCTACACTTAGAACTACTTAAACCGAACTAACCTAAGGACATCACACACATCCATGCCCGAGGCAAGATTCGAACCTGCGACCACAGCAGCAGCGTGGTTCCCGACTGAAGAGCGTAGAACGGCTCGACCACAGCGGCCGCCCATCACATATAGTTATTTGATATCGATTATTAAATTTAATGACAAAGTTATCGACCCGCCATGCCATAGAAGGTGTTTTACAGCTACCTCTGTTTTACCTGAGGTCGGAGGTAATAAATAATTTGTAGTATTAGACAAGGCTTTTCAAGGGACGATAAATGTAGCCTGACACGAGCACAAGTGTTCCATTTGCAGCGGTGCAGTCTGGGAGTTGATCTGAAGCAGTGAATTAGCCAGCACAGTTAGTCTGTTCTACAAATGAGTTCCTAAAATGGTTATTCGCACAGCGGGTTGTTACCGTGAACGCGTTTAGTGTGAACACGATCGGTAAGATGTGTATGTGGCTTAGAAGTATATAATTAAAAGTATTTCGACACACAAAAATGACAATTAAATTGTGATACATTGAGAACAATTACAGAAAAAAGAAGTGCAAACTTTCATCCAGTTCGCCACCAGAGAGAAAGCTGTTTGGCTTTGAAATAAAGATTTAGACGCTGATCTGGCAACCACTTAAGATGCCTTGTAATTAAGGCGAAACACGTCTGGGTGCGCAAGGTAAATTAAAAATATCTAATGTGCAGTGTGCAAAATGCGTTTTTCTTTTGAATCATTGTAATTTATGTACAACAGCTGCGAAAATGACTAGCAAAACACAGTTCGTTACCTCTTAACAACCAATGTACTCAGTCGATTCTGTCAATATCAGCTTCCCTAAATCATCAGCACTTGCAGCAGTTAATTATTAAATTCCTGGAAGAAGGTGAACAATAAATCGTTTTAATGTAACAGCCCAGGTTTGTTCTAAGCCGTTCAGATATTTAGCGGATATTAATGTCGTCGTATCTCATGCTCATCATTTCATAGAACAGATCGTGGGATTTTGTTCTGCATTATTTAAGGAATCATCTACGATCGTCTGTTTACTCTCCGATTTCTCTTTGGGAAGTAGTTCTGCAC
Organism: Schistocerca serialis cubense; assembly: GCF_023864345.2. Lineage (NCBI taxonomy): Eukaryota > Metazoa > Arthropoda > Insecta > Orthoptera > Acrididae > Schistocerca > Schistocerca serialis. The sequence goes on from NC_064642.1 coordinate 546,320,986, forward strand.
ACACAGTTATGCACACTTCTGAATAAAAATAGTATTAAGAAACTAAATACACTGGAAACTTAGTTGTAACAATGGGGTTCAATAGTCTGTAGGAATACAAACCTGAATTTAATTACTTGGAACCTATTTCCTTCTTATTTGATCACTCACGAGCGCTCATGTATGTAGCTCGACAAGTGGTTGACAGTGTTCATATCAGTAAACAAAAGCAATTGAGACTGTTTTACAATCAGCAAGTCGACTCACTGAAGTCATCGGCCATCTGAATTGCGGTGCCCGCACCTACACTGTGACCGGACACCCTGCGCAGCACATCAACGACGCGCGTGTGGTCTAAGCTTTAGGCGTCATCCACTACGTAAAGTGGCGTGTGCAGGCCTTCTACGACCGTTTCATGGTAGCAAGGCAAGGCTGCAACAAACCGGCATGTTATTGCTGGATTCTCAAGACACCGCCCCTGCAGGTGCTATTTTCAATGTCCAGTCAACGACAGGAGTCGTAACCAGCACGGTACTATTTATCACCGTACGTCACGTGCCGGGAAGTAGCCCTCACTTGATAGCTCCGCCTCGGCATTAGGCCTGTGCACGGTCTCCGAGAATCCAGTCGTCGTCGAGAATTACATTGGGAAATTGCGCCGATTTCTCTCTGTTTCCTTATTCAGAAAGCCTCCTGACCAGCGCTAATGTCGCAGTTTCTGAAAACGGATCTTTCTTCCAGACGAAAACAGACTTCTCGACCTAGGCTTCATGCCACGCCCCCACTGCCTTAGAGCTTCATTAAAATTTTTCCAACAGAGTTACATGATAGAGTTGTCTCTTCCTGTAACTCACATCAGAGCTGTACTGTAAACTGTACTCTTATCTCCTTGTAATTACATCCAGAATAAACAGGACATTACATCCAGTGTATTTGATTGTTGTTACTGCTTCGTGCATCGATACCACTCGAACATGTAGATAAAATATGAAATCCATTGCTGTGTAACTGAATCGGCTAGACTTTTCCCTTGTAACACTAATGTCTCGGTCGCCGTACATATAGTACTTATTTAGCGACCGCCTACTTAATCAAAGGAAATCGGAAATTAATAACCTACATTACAACATGAGACCACTGTGAAAGAGGGTATTTTTAATTACAATATTGTTTTTAATTGTAAGAGGTATACGTAGGATGGGATACTAGATAAAAGAGGATATTTTGAATAAAATGTTCATTTAGTATATCAGGCATAATCGCCTTGAAATATTCAGCAACTGTTTGGATAATTAAGATCATTCTCATCTATTGTTCCGTCAGATTTGCACACTTTGAATTAGATTACATGCTTCGGTCACACTGGGTCATCTTCAGATCTAAGTAGTTGTGTCAGCAATATGTCATATTTACTCAGAACCACATATGGAGTACTCTGATATGTGGTTAGGAGTAGACAAACCGTTTTGCTGACAGAGCTACTTAGATCTCAAGATGGGCCAGTGTGATCGAAACACATAATGTAATTAAAAACGTGGAACTGAGACAGAACAACAAAAGAGAATTATCTGAGATATGTACAGTCGTATCACGTTATTCACGAGCCACTGTGCTTGTGTGAGATATATGACTCTACAAATAATACGCATCTATACATTTAAAACGGCCCTCTAATTCCATTAATATTGATTTTGTGCACAACCGATAACCTTACTAATAACACACGTACTCAGTGGTACGTGGTAAATTGTGTAATGCCCTGACATTGACTGTGAAAATTAATTTCATGTCCCTTTCGTGAAATATTCATCACGGCGTTGTAGCAGATTAAGTGCTTAAGAAGAGAGGAATACGATATACACATGCGACATCAGTAAAGCACGGTTGGGGGAAGGGCGTTGGTAGTTACAAAGGTTAGCACTTTATTTGTTCTTAATACATATGATTGCCCAGAATCTTTAAGGGTGTAGATGATAACGTCTTCAACATGTGAGTACAATGACAACACAGGAAATGAAACAATCTTAATTGCTTGGTTCCATAATACAATTATTCAACAAGTTCATCAATATGGGAATGTTTTTACAGACACAGTTCGCGTCATGTACACAACAGACATAGCGGGCGGTGTGGGACAAAGAAAACAGAAACGATTCATACGAACTACCATAACTATCATCAGTCAGCATGCTAAGATTCAAAAGTACATATTCCAGGATTTTACGAGAGAAAATGATTCAAATGGCTCTAAGCACTATGGGACTTAACATCTGAGGTCATCAGTCCCCTAGACTTAGAACTACTTAAACCTAAATAACCTAAGGAGATCACACACACCCATGCCCGAGGCAGGATTCGAACCTGCGACCGTAGCGGTCGCGTGGTTCCAGACTAAAGCGCCTAGAACCTCTCGGCCACAATGACCGGCCATTTTACGAGAAATCAACTACTATAATCAAAACAACTGAAGTGAAAGCAGGGGGAGCACAGAAGTGTTTGGGCTCAAATGCCGTAATGACGAAAAGCATATTAAATTCTGTAAATCCAAGATGAGAAAAAGTTCGTTACACATGTTAGTAGTCGTTCTGCTCGTGATTCCTTGTATTACAACATGGAAATACATATTATTCACTGGATGCAGGATAAGAGACAGGTGGCAAAGCCCGATTACTAAAACCGTTGGGTGGCTTGCGGAGTATAAATGTATATGTAAAACAAGGTTCGACACTGGAAGGAGACTCCTTAAGTCGCATAAAGTATACCCAAGGAAAATGGTGGACAATAACTAAGGTCAGTCACTAAAAGTGACGGTTCTTCAACTCAGAATAGTCTTCGACAGGTTATGCTGCTTGATGGGTTGACTGTAGTTAAAGATTCAAGACTAAAGCATGATTTAGCCTATTAGAATCAAACAAATTCCAAATGAATGAACTTCATGATCTCACTAACCAATACACATTCGATTTTGAAGTGAAACAAAGCACGAGATGTTAAATTGCTTTATCTATAGATGCACGTGTGCAAGTCTCACCATGGACAAAGGCTACCTTAGAAAATACGGATTAAATATAAGCAAAATTGTAATCACGAAGTTAACTACTGTATTGTAACCTTAAATGGAACCAACTGACGCCTGAGTCATTGTGAAATAAAACATCAGCGTATAACTCCAAACACAAATCAGTTAGCTCAAATGAATATATCACGCTGAACTCATGAGTCATTCACAAAGATGGTTTGACCGTTAACGAAATTCGGCTTGTCGTCCTTGCTGGCGAGTAGTGGGGACGGCCATAATCTCTACCAACTGCAGCAGTATACTGTAAGGTTGGTTTAGCTCATGCTGTTAACTCTCTGGCACCTCGAAATGCTTCTAAAATAGAAAAATTCATTCATAAGTGTTCTCGGGAAGGAAAGTCACTCAAGAAAGTCGTCTTGCTTAATAAATAAATGTATATTCCAATTCATTCTATCTATAGAGGCTCATATAAACTATAAAAGAGTGAGATATAAAGAGAATCACATGTTAACAACACGCTCGGAAACCTCAAGTGACAAATATTATGAAACGGGACTGACGGTTTCAAATGTCTTAATGACGATGCCACGTCTCAAAATTTGAGTACGGATGTTGGTTTTGGATGTGTCGTTTCTCCGTGTGCCCTATACACGGTGTTTCTAAACATTTGTAGGAAACGTCTGGGTGCATTTCCTGGAAGCAAATATAACTAACATGTCCTTACTAGCACGCCTTCTGTAATGCAGCAATAGTCAGGTACGAATATTGCGCGAAATGAGGTTTAGAGTGTTTCTATAGCAACTGTTTATTCCCAAATATGGTACCAAATTGACGAGATGCATTGATAAATTTGCGTAACACCTACACATGGAAAGTTTCAACACCCTATGCTACCCTCCATATCCGCATCCAGTGAGGCCTGTGGGCTGAGGATGACACGGCGGCCGGTCAGTATCGTTGGTCCTTCATGGCCTGTTAGGGAGGAGGAGGTGAGTGTATTCTGGTCCGCACCTTCATACATGAGCTGTTTAGCTGATTACAATCTTCGAAGCAGCTCATGTATTCAAGATTGCTGTCTTCAGAATTGTGTAAATGATGTCTTTGGTTCCTTTTTTTCCATTATTTTAAATATTCCGTAGAAATTTGACCTACCTTTTCTATGACCCCAAATCATTCTTTGAATATCGATTTGGATTCAGTATGTAGAATGATATTATCATTGCTAATCGAGTCGGCTCAGTCATTCGACCGCTCAGTTTGAATTCACTGTCGTATTTGATGGTATAAAGAAAAACATACTCTGTCCAAAAATGTGGCCCTAAAAACAGTTCATTCCCCCATGTAATTTAAGCATTACAGAGGCCTAGCGGGTTATCGACAACACCCTACAAAAAAGCGGTGACTTCCACGTACAAAAACAAGTGTACTGGATTACACTGTAACTGGACCTTAACCGTAGACCGCTGGAATATGGGGTTCCTGAATGGTATAGCATAAACCTTATAACCTGGTAGAGTGAAAGAGATGAAAAAGTAAAATTTCATGTAAGTGAAATTATGGATTTTCAACGCGAGGAGGATGGTGTCATAGGAAAAAACCTCTGTCGCGGACTGTTTGCTCATAATTTTAAACTGTTATGTTTTACAATGAACCGAACATTTTTGCCATATTCTCTTGCTTATCCACAGGTATATATGGGAGCAAATGGGAAGAAACTAGCTGATTTAAGGAACCATCAACCATACATAACAACAGAACATTGAGACTCTTATCAGCTATGTTAGGTATGTTAGGTATGTTTTTCTATGCTTTCCTTCTTTATTTAATTTCTAACAGTGTAGGTTGTGCAAAATTTGTTGTTTTTTCTTAAGAGAAGCACTGGATAAATGGGTTTTTAATGGCCACTTGCTCTCGCAGCTCCTCGCTCTCTACCTTTCCAGTCTAGAGAACCACCTACCAAAATGAAAACTGGACGATAAACTGTTCAGACAAGGAGAAAATAAATCTTTTGGAACGTGGCACTGCAGAAGAATGCGGAAGATTAGATGGTATGTCAAATAATTATTGAGGTGGTACTGGTTTCCCTACGGGCAGAAGATACTTATGGCACATATAGATTAAACGCGGGGAACGCTTGGATACTACGCAATCTGAGACACCGAATACTGTAAGCAAGTTCAAATAAATTTAGTCTGGGGTTGTTAGGCAGAGATGTAGAGTCTTGCACAGGTTGGGCTAATATTTCCTGCACCAGATTAGTATCCGAACTCGAGACCGTAACAAAAGAAATCGTTCTTCCCAATAAGACTACATTTAAAAAAAGAAGACTTTATAAAGTGTAATGTAAAAACAGTTGCAAAACATTATCATAAGTACTGCCAGTGCTTCACTACGAGCGCGCCTGTTATTTGGCCAAAAGGTCCCTGACTGCATGACGTGTTATCACAATTTTCAGATTTCCGCCTCCAGCCTGTCCTGTAATAAAAGTTCAACGTGTTTTATTATTCCACGTCGGCATCCACATTTTATGTGCTGCAGTGTTTTTCTGAAATTACAAGAAAATACTCCCAAAATTAAGATTTTTCGGACTGTTATAACGCATCCTAAAGAACAATACGCTCACGTACCTAGGAACAAATATTAGATTGAAATTCAAAAGCGTTACATTCAAAAAAATCTTTTCGGTATTGAATAGTTTATCTGTCACATTATTAATCTACTGCACACCAGTAATCAATAAGTGAAATCAAATTAAGCAGAATTATTATCAAAAAGTCGTTACAAGTTATACACATTATGCAACAGAAGCAATTGGAAATCAACACAAAAATGGTTCAAATGGCTCTGAGCACTATGGGACTCAACTACTGAGGTCATTAGTCCCCTAGAACTTAGAACTAGTTAAACCTAACTAGCCTAAGGACATCACACACATCCATGCCCGAGGCAGGATTCCAACCTGCGACCGTAGCGGTCTCGCGGTTCCAGACTGCAGTGGAATCAACACAAATTTACATTTTCAAGGCAGGTAAAATTGCCGAGACGTTAAAGAAATTGACTTCATCAGTAGGTACCAAATGTTCCATAGTTAAAGACTCTCTTTCGAGGTACACGACCGATGATGTATAGCTTAACTGCCTACATGTTTACTTATACAGCATGCCCCACTCGAAAAAAGCCCTACAAACATGTGTAGTAATCCCGCTGAAACTCTACCGCGTAACTTGTGACGTTTGACGTGACAACACTGCAATCGCAACATCGTTTGACGCAACAGCCAGTTTCCGCACGTCGCCGAGGTTGGAGCACAGTGTTCAATGTTTAGTGACAATGTATAGCTATTCTGTCGAAGAGCTGTGTTTCTTGTGAAACAATATGTGATTACTAGTTTCATTAGGACATGTTTGTTGAACGCTTTTGGTGAACAGAATATACCGTTTAAATGCTGCATGCAAAAACTAGTGAACAAGATGGAGAGCAGTGGAACGGTTTTGGATCTTAACGGTGGGGGACGGCGGCATTATCTGAAGAAAAAGTGACTGATTTGAAACAACGATTGTTGGCCTCTCGTACAAAATCTGCTCGACGTTTACTGTAGGAATGTGCAATGTCATGGAGCACATACCACAGAGCTTCGAAAAAAAGTCAGCATTCATCCATACAGGTTACAGTTCTTGAGGAACCGACTGTCACTGACAAAGACAAACGCGTTACATCTTGCCGACGGTTTCAGCAACTTGTTGCGCAGAGGCCAAGAATATTGCAGTACACATGGTTCAGTGATGCCCGGTTTTACCCTCTGGCTGTGTAAACTCTCATACTGTGGTGTAACGAAAATCCAACTTGCACTGGTCGAGCAATCCCTGCATTCACAAAAGATCGGCTTGTTCTGTGGAATATCAGAGCGTCGCACCACCGGACAAATGTTTTTCGAGTCTACTGTGACAAGTGCAGTTTATATCGAAATGTTTCGGGAATTTGTGAACCAGATGGACGAGGGAAACTTATCCTCGGCTGTTACCAACAGGATTGCGCTACATGCCCCACATCTTGACTGACCGTGCCTGAGGTCGAATCATTTTTCCCCAGTAGAGTGATCGTAAGGACTGTGGCCCTTAAGGTCACCTGATTTAACATCACCCGACCTTTTCTTATGGGATGGCCTAAAAGGCAAGGTGTATCGGAACAAACCACACAACTGGGAAGATTTACGGGAGAACATCATTCGTGGAATCTAGGTACTGACACCAAAGGTTCTGTATGAAAATTCGAGAATGTGCAACGTCGTGTTAAACTGTGGTTACAAGTCGAGGGAAGTCGCTTCCAGCAACTTTTGTGGTTCACCTTTATTTCCCTATAAATATGGTATGACGTTCATTTCATTCAATTTCCTAATTATTATGGAAGGCCTTTACGCGAAATTTAACCAACTGTTTGTGGAGCCGCTCTATAGTGGGGCACCTGTAACATATATTGCATTTTACTCAATATAAAATTCTGTACCTGAAGAATTGAAAACATATTTAGAATAGATTTAATATATCATGCAGCATTTAAATGTGTAGAACGCAAAATGTTTACAAATGAAGCGCAAAACATAACTTCACTTCTAACAATGACAAAGACTGTAGAAACTGGTGGAAACTGCTTATGGTTGTCTCTACTGCGCACTCCTTCGTTTGATTGTAAAGTACCTACTAAAAAGCATCGTGTGTCCCTACAGACATTAAACTCCAGGTACAGCACACTCCACTCTGAAATTTTCTTTGCCATACATTTAAAAATATGTTCACAAGAAATAATTATTGTCAATTCCTTAATACAGAACGTTGCATGCACTAACAAAGAGGCTGCCACATTTTCTCGGTGGTTGTATGTCGTCTTAGAGATCGCGTCCTCTGATGCTCAGTGCTAGTGAAAACATCAGCTCTACATGAAACAATGAAAACAGAGAGTTGTATGAATACATTCAGCCATAAATATCGTAAATACAATAAATAGTTAGAACATGAATTTTCTCCCGAGACTCACTTCAATATATGATGCTACAACAGTTGGAGGACATTAAAGAAATAAAAGACGAAGTTCGACTTGAATGACTCATAAATGCACATGTAGAATATCGCTTTACTGTCTAGCAGCGCTGTTATGAAAATAATTGCCAAGAGCACAAAGCTGCAGTCGATACCAGGTCGGTTAACGCTGTTGTACATCGTCTTGGCATCCTCACAATTTAACTGTGGTCCTGCAGCAGGGGCAAATAAAAAGCTTACATCATCGATAGACAGCTTTTGGCAAGCTTACAACATCCAGGCAGTGAGCGATGCCTCCGCTGCGAAAAAAAAAGAGCGACATTGTAGTCAATTTGTACTCAAAATACAACAACCGATATGAGATGGAAAGCGTATCGAGTGCCGTTTCTGATATATTCTTGCCACGATTTCGTGCTTGGCGCTACATATTCATGTACAATAATTCGGTGTTTAACTTAATCGTCTTCACGTACAGTCTCTGAGAGAAAAAGTCAACCTCGACGTCTCTTCATAAAAATGAAATGCCCAACCTGGCTGGGCAAATAGAAACATACATAGAAATTAGTTGACGTTTTTAAGTTCCCAGTTTTGATCAAACGGCTGCTTCTGATGTGGGTGAGTATACGTTGTTTGAAATCGAATTTCATCTGTAGAATTTATTCGCTTGTTTTAAAAACAAGCCAAGTATAATACTAATATTCATTCTCACGTAAGGAATTACAATATTTTACTTTGAGATTGATGATTTATTAATTTCCGTATCACATTTCGTGAACACTTTTCATTCAGACTCAAGTTTTTATAACCGAGAGCGGCTCCTAAGTATCCGTGTATCCATACTCATACAACTTTTTTTGTATTGTTCATGCCTTATAGGCAACACAAATGTGTGGAAAATGACAGTACTCAATATTTTCAGCAGAATAATGCACTTCCAACACTTTCAGTGTGTTTCCCTCATTGTTCGAAAGAAAATGTGAACAATCTATGTAAGATTAGCGATACCGTATAGCAAAAACATCGGTGTGACATCCTCATACTCCGAAGTACTAATGTGATGCTCTTTATGCATGTACTATGCGTGGTGTGCAGTACAACCGTTGCACCACAACTGACGTCGTTCATGATACTGTGGCAGTGTAAGGGTGATCCTCGGAAATTATTACTTGGTGTCGATAAACGCACGTGGATTCTGCACTATCCTTTAACATCAACAAGGACCGTTAAAATAAATATAAATCCTGAATATATTCAGGCTGGTAAATGAAAGTAACTCTGCACCGTAGTTTAAAGAATTGTATATCATGAATTACAATAAAAATCGTGCAGTTACGCAGGTTGTAATAAGTTACAGATGTAAGAAAAGTCGAAATGAATGTGATATTGGTTATTAGCAGCCGATGCCGCTCATAAATATTGATTATTGCCATCAGTTGTGTTAATAAATTCCTTTCACAAATTCAAAAAGTAATTAGTGTTTTTTTTTCTTAGAACATTACATGTAGTGTAGAATTTTGCGTCCGTTGTAATGAATGATCTAACATGGTGATCATGACCACTTTTTACCATATTTGTAGTATCACTTACCTGAAGGATATTTGCAAATGGTTTGCAGTGACGCTGGTGTTAGTTGACGAAGAACTTGCTACACCTTGAAGGAGTGACACTGTCTTTCAAACTCTTATTAGGACTAGGAAAATATACACGTACATATCGCATGTTTGCACCTCCTAAGATGAAAAATATTAGTTGCATCTTATACTTCCTGCTGAGTAGTGTGGTTAGTAAAGCCCCTCCCTAATCGCACGTGTTTACAGGCTCTGTTGTCACAAATGCAATTCCTTTTTATTTATTGAATGCCTCAACTTCAGTGCCCTGGCAATTGCGTTACTGTCTTAAAGTGTCTCACATATAACAACATTTTCAAGTTCCTGATCACGACTTGAACGTTCTTTTACATTTGTAACATGTGCACACAGTTCACTCGATCACTCACATTTTATTCTAGTAAGTCTGGATGAGCAATATTTAACTATATATTAAGGTAAGTCTCTGTATGTCCATCTCTTCAGAGATGGTTGCGGGACCTCGGCTGTTCAGTACAAAAAGTCAAACCAGACACCTTTCCGCCGTCTAAATTTCCAAACCGTTATTTTATTGGGCTACCAGTTTCGGCAATATATTACTCAATCATCAGGCCCCTGGGTACAGGCAACGCTGGTAACAGTATGAAATAGATAACAAAAGGAGGTGGTGCAAGTCGAAGACAGGGTGGTCCATTGATAGTGACCGGGCCAAATATCTCAGGAAATAAGCATCAAACGAGAAAGCTACAAAGAACGAAACTTGTCTAGCTTGAAGGGGGAAACCAGATGGTGCTATGGTTGGCCGGCTGGATGGCGCTGCCATAGGTCAAACGGATATCAACTGCGTTTCTTTTTAATATATGAACCCCCATTTTGATTACATATTCGTGTAGTAAGTAAAGAAATATGAATATTTTAGTTGGACCACACTTTTCGCTTTGTGATAGATGGCGCTGTAATAGTCACAAACGTATAAGTACGTGGTATCACGTAACATTTTGTCATTGCGGACGGTATTTGCTTCGTGTTACATTACCCGTGTTAAAATGGACCGTTTACCATTGCTATTGTGATAAAAATCCCCAACGGGCGAGTGCTATGTATGCTGCTCGGTATGTTGGACGATATCATCCAAGTGTCCGGACCGTTCGCCGGATAGTTACGTTATTTAAGGAAACAGGAAGTGTTCAGCCACATGTGAAACGTCAACCACGACCAGCGACAAATAATAATGCCCAAGTAGGTGTTTTAGCTGCTGTCGCGGCTAATCCGCACATCAGTAGCAGACAAACTGCGCGAGAATCGGGAATCTCAAAAACGTTGGTGTTGAGAATGCTACATCAACATCGATTGCACCCGTACCATATTTCTATGCCCAAGAAATTGCATGGCGACAACTTCGAACGTCGTGTACAGTTCTGCCACTGGGCACAAGAGAAATTATGGGACGATGACAGATTTTTTGCACGCCTTCTATTTAGCGACGAAACATTCACCAACAGCGGTAACGTAAACCGGCATAATATGCACTACTGTACAACGGAAAATCCACGATGGCTGCGACAAGTGGAACATCAGCGACCTTGGCGGGTTAATGTGTGGTGAGGCGTTATGGGAGGAAGGATAACTGGCCCCCATTTTATGGATGGCAGTCTAAATGGTGCAATGTATGCTGATTTCCTACGTAATGTTGTACCGATGTTACTACAAGATGTTACACTGTATGACAGAATGGCGATGTACTTCCAACATGATGGATGTCCGGCACACAGCTGGCTTGTGGTTGAAGCGGTACTGAATAGCATATTTCACGACAGGTGGATTGGTCGTCGAAGCACCATACCATGGCCCGCACGTTCACCGGATCTGACGTATCCGGATTTCTTTCTGTGGAGGAAGTGAAGGATATTTGCTATCGTGATCCACCGGCAACGCCTGACAACATGCGTCAGCTCAATGTCAATGCATGTGAAAGTATTACGGATGGCGAACTACTCGCTGTTGAGAGGAATGTCGTTACACGTATTGCCAAATGCATTGAGGTTGACGGACATCATTTTGAGCATTTATTGCATCAATGTGGTATTTACAGGTAATCACACTGTAAAAGCACGCGTTCTCAGAAATAAGTTCACAAAGGTACATGTATCGCATTGGAACAACCGAAATAAAATGTTCAAACTTACCTACGTTCTGTATTTTAATTTAAAGAACCTACATGTTACCAACTGTTCGTGTAAAATTGTGAGCGATATGTTTGTGACTATTACAGCGCCATCTTTCACAAAGCGAAAAAAGTGGTCCAACTGAAACATTCATATTTCTTTACTTGCTATACGAATATGTACTAAAACTCTGGGTTCCTATTTAAAAAACACAATTGATATCCGTTTGACCTATGGCAGCGCCATCTAGCCGGCCAACCATAGTGCCATCTGGTTTCCCCCTTCAAGCTAGACAAGTTTCGTTTTTTGTGGACTGGCAAGACAGCCAATCCACGAGGACGGGAGGCCAAAGGGCACGCGCTTAAGCTCACGCAGGATGGCGTGAGGTCTGGAAAATGACAAGGTCTTTATAGTAGCAAAAATAGTACGTAGCTTCTGGAATACTCAACTTTAATCCATAATTGGTGAACATCGGTCTGACGGTACATGCATCGCAAGATAAATAGCAATTGATAATGGCGCCTTGCTAGGTCGTAGCAAATGACGTAGCTGAAGGCTATGCTAACTATCGTTTCGGCAAATGAGAGCGTAATTTGTCAGTGAATCATCGCTAGCAAAGTCGGCTGTACAACTGGGGCGAGTGCTAGGACGTCTCTCTAGACCTGCCGTGTGGCGGCGCTAGGTCTGCAATCACTGATAGTGGCGACACGCGGGTCCGACGTATACTACCGGACCGCGGCCGATTTAAAGGCTACCACCTAGCAAGTGTGGTGTCTGGTGATGACACCACATCGTTCTTTGTAGTTTCTCGTTTGACGCTTATTTCGAGAGATATTTGGCCCGGTCACGATCTATGGACCACCCTCTATACAGTGGCAATATGTTATAACATCTCAATATCAGATTGCACAGGAAGTTACATCTAAGTTAATGGTAAATTAAGCGATAAAATAAGAGAACCGTTTCTCACTGTTTCAAAACAAACTAGGGAGCGAACTGTATATGTCATATAATCGTAAAAAAAGAACCTACTAAACAATGACGAATATTGCACGTTATGCATAGTTAATCACGGTCTAATGCTAGTGCTGTGCCCATGAAACATCCGGAGTAAAACAGCATATTCATATACCAATGAGTACAGACTGAATATAAAACATTTGATTAATGTTGTTACAAATATAAACCACTTACTTTAGGTCAACCGCATAGGTATCTGTATGATCATGTTCCATAGACTAATAAAAACTAATAAAACGAGAATGTGATGTTACATCAGTGCAATTTATCAATCACAGATTCGTAATATGTAACATATTAAATAAACCATTTGCAATGAATCAAACTATGAATCTAATATAATATATCATATAGAATCCCCATCAAGCGTTAAGAATTGAAATACAGTATATGGAAATGGGTATAAGCAACGTCATCACGAAAGTGATAACTCTGCTGGTAAGCAGGTGTGTGACTAAGTGATATCGCCCGCATCTCGTGGTCGTGCGGTAGCGTTCTCGGTTCCCACGCCCGGGTTCCCGGGTTCGATTACCGGCGGGGTCAGGGATTTTCTCTGCCTCGTGATGGCTGGGTGTTGTGTGCTGTCCTTAGGTTAGTTAGGTTTAAGTAGTTCTAAGTTCTAGGGGACTTATGACCACAGCAGTTGAGTCCCAGAGTGCTCAGAGCCATTTGAACTAAGTGATATCAGACCATAAGCTATTAAGTATGTCTGCACTACATATGCAGTATGTTAGCAAAACACTCATTTCGATCAGAACAGCCTCTATATGTCACGTAGCCGTGGGGAAGACAATGGATAGTATGACCTCCGACGGCTAAACCACTGGAAAACTTATGATGTTTAATGTGTCAGTAGGGACCTTTATGAGAAGATGGTTAATTGAAAATGTGGATGTGAAGGAACATACCAGAACACTGTGTCGGTATTATCAAGGCATTAGTGGTACATGTGTGTAATCTGAATAAACATTCATGTCAACTAATAAAAGTAGTGCTCACGCGAAAGTGAACACTCGTCTTGTACTGTGAAAACAACGCAAAAAGGGAGGAATTCAACACCAAAATTCCAACAATTGTAGTGTAGCAACTATTGTGGTTACCTGTCGAAGAATGAAGGTAAAGTAGTAAGCAAGCCAAGGCAAAGTCGATTATCTACGTGTAACATGCAGTATTGACCCCTGTGTAGTAGGTTCTTCTCCACGATTATATGACGTACATATTTTTCTTCCTACTTTGTTAAAACAGTGTGCAACTATTCTCTTACTATGGCTTAATTTATCCTTAACTTAGATGAAACTTCCTGTGCACTTTGCTATTATTACATTATTATATATTACCACTGTATATGAGACTTGTACCGCTCCGCCACTCGCCCACATCATGCCGTTTTCTGCTGCCGCCTGAAACAAAGTGAAAGGTTAAAGTATTGCTGCACCAGCGTAGGGTTGTTAAATGATATTCACAGCTCCCTGTTCTCTGTGAACTATAGTTTGTGAAGTACCTAACCGTAGTTGATGCCATTCGAATACATTTTGGCGTCGCATTGGATTCATGTAAACGAAGTCACATTGCGTTGCAGGAAGGATTAATTCAGGGGAAAGCTTTTACAGTTTCCACCCCATGAATGCTTTGCCCATCAAACACCATTCCTTTCCTGATTTATGTTTGTAATTTTTTACAAGATTTATCAGTTCGATTGTAGTTATAAAAGAATGAAAAAACTTCTCATTATTTTTGTAGACTTCAGTACGCCACTGTTCTCATTCATACTCCCCCAGCCATACACTGTTCTTATTTTATTGCGATGATACATGGATACTCCAGCAATTCAGAATGCAAACGTACTAAATTAGTTAATTTAATGATTTATTTGAGTTCTGAATGTGACAGCAGACTAAGGCAACAAAAGTGCTGGGGGACTGATGACCTTAGCTGTTTAGTCCCCCTTAAACATCCCAACAACGACCACCACCAACAAAAGTGCCATTAGTAAATTCACTAATTTCATATATAAAAATTAAGAGTGGATCTCGCGATTTGAAGATCGTTCATAAGACAATACTTCTATATGTGAAGATAATAACATTGAACACTTGGACATACATTTATGACCTCTTGCAACAGGTTAGTTTATTGAAAATGAAATCGTTTGGATCTGTCTGGCTCATTAACGAGAGATAGTAGTTCAAAAATAATGATTATTATGGAAATATATTATCTTTAAACAAAAACAAATGGCCATCGGTTCTTGCAATAAAATGCCAGTAAGAGAGACTTCAGCCAGTGGAACATAGATAACAAGAAAATTGGTCCAGAATGAGATTTTCACTCTGCAGCGGAGTGTGCGCTAATATGAAACTTCCTGGCAGATTAAAACTGTGTGCCGGACCGAGATTCGAACTCGGGTTCGCAGGAGAGCTTCTGTTAAGTTTGGAAGGTAGGAGACGAGGTACTGGCAGAAGTAGAGCTGTGAGGACGGGGCGTGAGTCGTGCTTGGCTAGCTGAGTTGGTAGAGCACTTGCCCGCGAAAGGCAAAGGTCCCGAGTTCGAGTCTCGGTCCGGCACACAGTTTTAATCTGCTAGGAAGTTTCAAGAAAATTGGTAATTTAAAATTTTTGAAAGCATTCTTGTGTGGATCACAGCGATCGGTGTAAAATGTTTAAAATCAATAAAAACAATCTTGATCGCGTCTATTGGCAACCCAATTCGGCTCTTTCCTTGGACCATCTTCAGGCTTACGCCGCCATTATGGCTGCAGACTGAGCGAGATGCCCAGAAGTTCGATTCTCACCATGACAACAGTACTTCTATGTATCTCGCTCCGTCTGCCAACAAATAAAAAATCTGAAAACACGATCGAGACTTAAGCTGAAACTTCCGGGCTGAGAGGCCGTGGTCGATGTATAAAATTTCCACCTAACGTTTCGTCTCCATCTGCGGGAGACATCTTCTGAGGTCGTCCGGCTACTGCCACTGAGGCTCCAGGTACTGTGCTTTAAAATATGCCCTCTTCCGCACACCATATTGACGCTTCAAGGGCTAGGAAATACGTGTGGATGTTACGCTGCCAGGTAGAGGCGTAGCAACGTAGTGGAGAGTGATGTGCTGTTGTGGTGGGCGCAGCACAATGTGCAGGATGGTCCCCTGGGAAGAGAGGCCGCAGGCGACCTCGCTCTGCTACACTACATTACATTAGGCCGCGCAATCAGGGCGAGCGGAGTTAGGTGGCGAGGCGAGGAAACCACCATGCTGCCACTGAGGATAGTGAAATCAAGCGTGCATCCCAAGTACTCACAGGAATATAACACCACACCACTCCCTAAAAAAATTAAGAACTTTTTTCTAACATTAGTTCCATTTTTACTTTCTGGGTGCAGAAGAAAACGTGATAAGAAGGTGATACCAGGGCAGAGGAAGTCGAACTGAGGAAAGCTTTCCAAATCATACATTATCTCAAGTAACCAGAAATCTATTAATGCACATTGAAATGGGTCGTGTCCCTCATGACGGGCCGTGCGGAGTGGCCGCACGGCTTGAGGAGCCATGTCACGGATTGTGCGGCCCCTCCTGCCGGAAGTTCGAGTCCTCCTCCGTGTGTGTGTGTGTGTGTGTGTGTGTGTGTGTGTGTGTGTGTGTGTGTGTGTGTGTAGTTGTTAGCACAAGTTAGTTTCAGTAGTGTGTAAGTCTAGGGACCGATGACCTCAGCAGTTTGGTCGCTTAGGAATTTACATACATTTGAACATCGTGACAGCTTGAACTCGGCTGCCAAACGTTCAGTGAGTTTGTGAACGTCTATAGAGGAATACCAGTCCGTTCTTACTCAAGAGCCGATCCAGAGAAGTTTGTGATGTTGGATACTGGAGTCTGGAACGAAGCAGACGTTCTGACTAATCCGGAAGGTGCTCAACCGGATTCAGGTAGGAACTCTAATAGGACAGTCACATTCGGGAATTTCACTGTCAACAATCTAATGCCTGGCAGATGCTGCTTTATGACAGGATGCACAGTCATTCTGATGCAGTCATCATTTCTGAACTGTTCCTCTGCTATCGCGGTACACAGTGCTGTATCCTTCCGCATTTAGTGATTTCACAACCGCAATAAGAAGACCAAACCTTAACCACCAAAAGTACCCCCATACCGTAAAGCCACCTCCTCCATGGTTCACTGCTGACACTGTATATGAAGGCATGTAGCGTTTCTGTGGCGTGCACCAAAACCAAACTCTTCCATCAGACTGCCACTGGGTGTACCGTGATTGTTCACTCCAAATCACACGTTTGCAGTAACTCAGTGTCCAGTGGTTTATGAGCTGCTCTATTGTTATATCTGATTCTTTTAAATCGCTACGTACAGTCAGTGTATTATCTGGAAGGCAAGTAGCACTTTGGTTCTCAGCAGTGATTTCTTCCGCTGATTACACGCGATTGTTTAAACCGCCCTCAGCAATGGTCGCTGGTCTCTACCGACAGACTCATTCTGCTGATACTGTTTCGTTACTAACTACACAATACCCCCCCCTCCCCCTCCTTCATATACAGTGGCGAGTCTGCCTCTTGTGACGTCTAGTGGTGAATTTTGCATCACAAGTGATGTCCGGAATCAGATAGTGTATTTCTTAAATTCGCCACTGTAGAGCTACGGCCGTAAAACGAAAGACCATCAGTGACTAGTAGGTGGAAGTGTGTGCATATCAACCAGCTTAACGAAACTAATATCTGCTGACCGGAAGAATTCAATTACAAATTACATCAGAAGAAAATAATTTTTTCTGCTGAGCGGTGAAAGCCCAACTTTAAGTTCTTATTCTCAGCTGGCTACTTTAGACGTGATTTTGTTGCGTCAAATTAACTTTATAGATGTAACAATACAGGTATAAAACGACTAGCACATATTCGAAATTTACTATAAACCTCCAACAACCCCAGAACAACTAACGGAATCATACACCAAATTATAAAACACCCAAACTCACAAAAAACTTCACGTAATAACTGATACAGCTACGAATAATGGATACAGTAGTAACAAACAATCCGAGCAGAAGAACGAAATTAATAAACAAATAATATCAGTGAACACAAAGCCACAAACAACAACACAACATAACCCAACACCAGCCTACACGCTCAGTACCATATCAGCAACACAAAAAAATCATGAAAATGTGGAGAAAGACAAAAATTGGTTCACAATGACATAAGAAAGCAACTCACACATCAAATCGCCATGTGCAACAGACAGCTGTTTCTAAGCTGACGAGAGATTTACTTATAGGACGAAGCAGGTACGTATCAGTCACAATTTGAGTTTTGTGAAGGGAGCTACGTGGGGCGGACAGGTAGAAAGATCAGTGCCCGTTACAAAGAACGTGAAATTGAGTCACAGATCACTTCACATTCTGAGAGCATCTAAGAGAATATTTCACAGGGCAAGAGGAAGACATGGAAGGAATCATAATAAACAGTAAAAGGCACCTTATAAGCTCGCAAGAAAATTGACATACGCAGAAACCCAACCGCCGAAAAGGAAACTCTTTTCAATGACCAAACGTACACAAAAATAACTCGTTATTAACATTAAAGGTAAAACAGTGATGTAATGTCCGGACTGTTGACCATTGGAATAGCGCTATACAGTCCCTTTCTCTCTACTGTTCCATGATCCTCACCCTCCCCCCTCCCCCAAACCACCTGTATCCATTCCTTCGCATCTATTAAATCCAAATTTAAATTTCTGCCACCTCCTCCCCGACCAATCGCTAGCCTACACTCTAAAAGTAACATAGCACAATGATAACTCTCCAGAAATATAAATAAAATGCCTACACGCACACACACACAGAGAGAGAGAGAGAGAGAGAGAGAGAGAGAGAGAGAGAGAGAGAGAAATGGAGGGAGGGAGAGAGGGGAGAGAGAGAGAGAGAGAGAGAGAGAGAGAGAGCAGAAATGAACAGGTTTGCATCATTTATATAAATAAATAAGAACAGAATATCAATTGGATGGACTCTTACGATGGAAATCCCTCACAGTACTCGTACGAAAACTCTGCATAACAGTCATGGTGTACACAGCAGTAACTTACAAAATATGAAAACCACAAAACAAAGAGAGATTGACATGACAGTGTATCGATGTTTTATAAGTACTGTGACAGTGCAATCTCTAACCTAATACCAGACTAGAGGAAACGCAGATTTCCTCCAGATAAACTCACAGCTGTAGAATTGTAACTTATTATTGTAAAATTATGACGAGAAATAATTTGTAATCTATAAGTATCGCATATCAATCAAAACTGTATTATTCCGTTTCAGATTAAAGGATGATGCATAAATGAAAATGGCTAATCACCTCGGGAACATAAATAATTATAGACTGCCGTAAGAAAAATGTTTTTCGATTTATAAACCCAGTCTCCTAACTGAATGGGACCACCTATAAGTAGGGCCGAAGTGCACTGACAGCCACGGTTGAGATCAAGATACCAAATAAATTACTTACTGCTTGTAAAATTTCTGAACGAAAGACAGAGACAGTTGCTTAGTCTGGGAAATCTGTGGCGAGCTATTTACAACTTACCGTCCAGAGTTTGGATACACGAGGGGGGGGGGGGGGAGGGGGTTATAATTATTGCAGCATCCTCTTCTTTGCTTAGTACTAGACTGCCATATGAGCAGTTGTTATCCACGCAGATGATTCTCTTTTCGCCAAAGGCACATATGTTCTGTCTTCCTGAGAAGACGATTGGATTGGCATTCGGCGAAGCGTCATTCAATTTCGACGAACTCACTTTGTTGAAAACCCGAGAGCTTTACGATAGTACAATTGACGCGAGGAAGACAGGGCTTGAACCACCATCTCCTGCGTTCCCCACCAGGCCGTTCTGTTATCTAGCAGTGTTGTAGCAAGCATTGTCGAAAGAGACCGACATGTTGACATGTGCATAACCCATCCTGAAGCAGTCGATTTTGTGAACATAGGCAGTGTCGCCCGAGAAAACGATGTCATGGTCCACAACACCAATCGCTGTCACGCTCTTCGCTTATCACCGTCTCTGCCGAGGCGATTCAGTGCATAGATTATGCCATGACTGCATGCCCATCATAACTGTCACTACCCGGTAGGTTTCGTGCGAACATAGTCTATCTTATCTTCTTGAAATCGACCGAAAGCTAGAAATGGCAGCGTCACGGGAAATGACATACGAAGTTTTTTGAGTAGTGGGAGAAAAGAATGTAAACGTCTGTTATTGAAATGAATGCATTCTCTTTCCTTTGCTTCAAAGGTGGCCATCATTAGTTGAACATACGTGGTAAACACACAACATTTTCAGCAGATGGCTTTCGTATGATGTGAAACAGAAGCGTACGCAAGCGCAGGAACAAGTTTGTAAGAAACTGTTCGCCCACTGCGGCTTCGCTGACTGATGTAGTTGAAATTTGTCGCAGCTAAGTATACACTTCAAAGTCGGAATACATTCGCACACCATTATGCGGCGACAAATAATACGGCAGTAACGAATGCAGTCTCTTTCCGCGTGCGTTGTCAAATTAACTGTTCCACACCTGAATTTTTTCTGGATGAAGAAAAATTTTTCTTTGTGGTAATGCTCTTAAGTGATTTTTTAACGAGTTTAGATGCAAAAAAATGTGTACCCGTTCTCAAAACATACTTGTAACACATGGCTTCATTTTATGCACTAAAATAACTAATTAAGAAATATTATCTATTGTAATAAACAAAAAATTACCAGTAATTAGCAATCAAAATAACAACTACAATATTCAACTACACAGTGGAATACAGGAAAGCAACCACATCCGTGTTGTCTGGTGGTCACGAGCTCCTGCGCACTGCTACATTGACTTGTTGATAGTTTCATAGTGATGCCCAACAGTTGGCAGTATTTGTGCATAATGAAAACGCTGAACATTCACAAATGCGCTTCTCTGGTTTCCATTCACAAGAAACATTTCCGTTGCAGCTAGCATACAGTGAAAGTTAATGTAAACAGTAGAAGTCATGGGGTCTAAAAGCATTAAAATAAATGTACTTACAGAAATTCTATGTATCTAATTTTAAATACCTTATAGTTAGGAGAAGAGTTCACTAACGAAAATAAATTGTTTTGAGGAGGCGAGGGTTTAGAGCTTTTAATTCTGTCTGAAAAATCAACCTGTAAGTCATTTTATTAAAACAACCGGTTTAGGTCAAGCATCAGACCATTAACAGGTATGAAAACGACATTAATTACAGGACACTAGATCAGTTATGATCATTTCTATCTAGATCAACGGTGTACACAGTCGGACTGAAGAAAGGTATGCACACAGGAGGACAAGAAATGACGTTATTTCAGCATTACAAAAGCAGTTCGAACCCAATTACCAGTATGATGTTCCACCTCCCTGACGTCGAAGCTTGCATTGAGTTCACTGTGGAGGTTGTCATAAAGTTGTCGTATGCCCCCGCGAGGTAAGATGGTCCGTAACTGTTGCAACTCGTCCTTGATATCGCAGGTAATGGCGCTAGGATGGAGTTCATATGCAAGCTTATCCTGCACATGTTCTGTCAGGGACAGGTTTGGGAATCGTACTGCCCATCCGAGTCACGCAGCCAGGTCAGAGACAAGCCCCAGCTATGATAGAGAACCGTTCTGGTGAATAATGGCTCCACAATATTGTCGAATTAGAGGTATCGATTTTAGGAGGCACGATGTCCGTGACACGTCACTGTGCCTGTCAGAGTTCGCTCAGTCACAACCAGCCGTGGCCTGATGCCCGATGGCTCCCAAAACCATGAGTAGCACCGCTGTGACTCTCCAAAACATTGTAAGAATGGAACATTTCCCCAGATCCTCGCCATGCCCGCCGACGACGGTGATCCAGATTAGTGCAAAACAGCGATTCATCGCTGATCACAATGCAGTGCCATCCATCAGCAGTCTGTGGTTCCCGGTCAGAGATCCATTGCCGCGCGATGTAGCTGCGTGGTCTTAGGGGTCTGGTCACGGTCCGCGTGGCTCCCCCCGTCGGAGGTTCGAGTCCTCCCTCGGGCATGGGCATGTGTGTGTGTGTGTGTGTGTGTGTGTGTGTGTGTGTGTGTGTGTGTGTGTGTGTGTGTGTGTGTGTGTGTGTCGTCCTTAGCGTAAGTTAGTTTAAGCTAGATTGGTGAGTAAGCTTGGGCACCGATGACCTCAGAAATTTGGTCCCATAAGATCTTACAACAAATTTCCAATTTCCAGAGCACCATTCCAAAAGTAGCCGTTTGTGTTGAGATGTTACTGCAGCCTACCACATGGAGTGGCAATTTCCTAGTCCGGCTGCTGCTAGACTCCGACCAACTGTGCAGGACGACACAAAATTTTGCAGGGATATCTGTTACCTGTTGTCGAGTGTCATGCGCAGACGTCAAGGAATTTCGATGTGGTCGGGTGATAGTACGGCGATCACCCCTTGCAGTATCAGATGTTTTCGACTGAAACCTTGTCATTTATTGTGCCCGCCCTCATGTTACCGTCGAGTTGCTGCACATCCAAATGCCTGAAAAATCGGAATACAGCATGATTCGACCAGCAGGTAAAATGAAGGCCCTCAATGAGGTCCTTTCCTACTCCATCAGGTGCTGATGTACGAAACATCTCAGTGTCCTTCGCTCAATATTGACGCTTTTCATTCACCTTATATCCTACAAGGCCTGGTAACGATGCTAAACAGGAATAACTCTCTAGTAACATGCCTGTCACAGAAGTGTATCTCTAACCATTCCCATTCCCACCGATGGATTATACGTGTACGAAGTTACGTTGATATCTGACTATGTCTCCTGGGTGCTTCACATTTTTGTTGTCAATCAGTGTATATAAACAACATGCAAATTAAAGAATGTAGTACTCGACTTTATATTAGGCAATATGGTAACAGATTTAACAAAAGGGCAAACAAATCGCATACTCTTCGCTCCTTTTTTAATATCTAAACATGATTTGTTCTCTGACGATAACCGTTTTAATACAGTAACGAGCAGTTACTATGCCAAATCACGAGTTTTCTAAAATACATACCCACATACCTCTGAATGCCACATATTGTAATTATAACAGTCTGTATATTCGGACTGAATCACTTTCCACTGAGGTGACAAAAGTAATAACGTAATTCCTCATATTGTGTCGAACCTCCTTTTGCCCGACATACTGCAGCAACTGGGCGTGACTTGGACTCAATAAGTCGTTTGAAGTCCGCTGCGAAAATACTGGGCCGTGCTGCCTCTACAGCCGTTCATAATTGCTAAAGTACTGCCGGTGCAGGATTATGAGCACGAACTGACCTCTCGATAATGTCCCATAAAAGCTCGGTGTGATTCATCTCGGGGAACCTGGGTGGTCAGATCATCCGCTCGATTTGTCCAGAATATTGTTCATAGCAATTACGAACGAAAAATGGTTCAAATGGCTCTCAGCACTATGGGACTTAACTGCTGAGGTCATCAGTCCCCTAGAACTTAGAATTACTTAAACCTAACTAACCTAAGGACATCACACACATCCATGCCCGAGGCAGGATTCGAACCTGCGACCGTAGCGGTCGCGCAGTTCCAGACTGAAGAGCCTAGAGCCGCTCGGCCACCCCGGCCGGCCAATTACGAACAACTGTGGCTCATTGGTATCGCGCATTTTCATCCATAAAATCCCTTTGTCATTTGTCCATGAATAGCTGTAAATGCTCTCCATGTAGTCGAACGTAGCCATGCCCAGTCAACGATGGCTTCAGACGAACCAGAGGACCCAGACCATTCCATGTAAACAGCCCACATCATTACGGAGCCACAACCAAGTGGCACGATGCCCTGTTGACAACTCGTATCCATGGCTTCGTCGAGTCTGCGCCACATTCGAACCCTTCCAACAGCTCTTACCAACTGCAATCTAGTTTCATATGACCAGGCCACGAGTTCCAAGTCGTCTACCCAACCGATATGGTCACGAGCCCAGGACAGGCGCTGCAGCCGATGTCGCCTGCTGCCATAGCCCATTAACGCCAATTTTCACGCACTGTCCTTTGTCCCACATTGATTTATGCTGTTATTTCACGCAGTGTTGCTTGTCTGTTAACTCTTTGCAAATGCCACTGCTTTCGGTCGTTAAGTGAAGGCCGTCAGTCTCTGCGTTGTCCAGGGTGAGTGGTAATGCCTGAAATTTGGTATTCTCGGCACACTCTTGACACTGTGGATCTCGAAATATTTACTTCTCTGACGATTTTCGAAATTAAATGCTTGTATCCAACTACCACTCCTCATTCAAGCCATGTTAATTCCCATCATGCGGTCATAATCACGTTGGTTTGCTTTTCACATGAATCACCTAAGTACAAATGACAGCCCCCCAATAAGCTGCTGTGTTTTCCTTGTTTATGCGATACTACAACCGTCTGTATATGTGCATTCGCTATCCAGTAACTCTTTTGGAGTCTCGCATTTGGGGACTCACTGTAAAAGGACCACTTTTGACCCGATTTTTATCTTGACTGTACGCGAAAATGCTTAAACGTGTTGTGTATTTAAGTATGCACAAATCATCAGGAAATTAGAGAGCTATTTTATTTCTTAAACTGCCTCGTTCATGATGAATTTGCTGAAGAGTCTGGTGTCTCTCATTGTGAGTCCACAGTGTGTTACTTGGTGCCCGCATCAATCACTCGCTGGTGTGTGACCAATTCCTAGCAATTACCAACTGCTAACAGGAAATGGTTTTTCTTGTGATGGTACTAACCATCTTTCCACTGTTTTCTGGGTATCAGCTCACCTAACTGCCTTACGGTTTTGTGTTTTACTTTCCAGATGGCATAAGTAACGATATATTGTCTTGCAGATTTTACTAAATGAATGGCGGCGAGCAGGGGAAAGGTCGCATTCTTCTGGTCTTTTAGGTGGGCTCTGCGGTTCCACTCCCGGTAGCATGGAATGGAAAGCCATCGGGTACAAATTAGTCACGGCTGGTGGTGAATGAGGAAATTCTGACGGCATATAAACGGACAGGATGCTTACGAACATGTCATCTGTCAGATTCGTATCTAGACGTATCAGGGCTCCCATATCACTCCAACCGCATACGCCCCACACCCTTACAGCGCCTCCACCAGCTTGCAGAGTCCATGGATTCGTGACAATGTCTCCATACTCGTACACCCCTACATTCACTCTATACAATTTGAAACGAGACTCGTCGGATCAGGCAACACGTTTTCAGTCATCAACAGTCCAACGTCGGTGTTGACAGGCCCAGGTGCTGCTTAAAGCTTTGTGTCGTGCAGTCATGAAGGGTACACGAGTAGGCCTTAGGTTCCGAAAGCTCATATCGGTGAAGTTTCGTTGAATGGTTTTTACCTCCCGGCCAATGACACAAAACGCTCATTTCTCAATGTTCCCACATATCGAGGAAACGAATATCGTACTGCAGTAACTTGGGACCGCTCTATCGAATGGGTGCGTAAAATTCCGATTTAAGAATTATTTTGTTTGTAACGAGAATCTAACCAACGATTTCCGTCCACTCCAGCCGTCCAATGAAATACGAGATGATCACTGTTAGTTTGTGCTGATTCCAGACGTACAGTGCCAAAACGGAATTGCAAACTGGCTCTGAGCACTATGGGTCTTAACATCTGAGGTCATCAGTCCGCTAGAACTTAGAACTACTTAAACCTAACTAACTTAAGGACATCACACACATCCATGCCCGAGGCAGGATTCGAACCTGCGACCGTAGCGGAGGCGCGGTTCCAGACTGAAGCGCCTAGAACCGCTCGGCCACACCGGCCGGCGGAATTGCAAATATTTACCGAAACACCAGAGACAATGCCGCTAAAGACTGTGAGGAGTAACACCCGGTAAATTATAGGAAAGGCAACAGAATAACGCACCAGCTCACACGTCGAACATCGCACTTAAATGGCACAATACACAAAAATCACGCTTGAGTATGGGAAAAGTATCATGCAATATATATAAAAAGAAATTCATTACTGGAAACACCAGTAGTTGTCTTACAACAAACAAAACATTAGACTGTCACTATGAAATGTGGCTGATGACAGACAGTTCAAATATTACTTCCTAATTTCATTGACATCTGCAGGTGACAACTCGTTGTTAATCAGGAAGTGAGGCCAGTTTGACGTACACAGGTGAGCTGGCAGGCACACAGCTCGGCATGTGGAGCCCGTGACACTTGCAGTGCGTCCCGGAGGTCGCCGCTTTCTCCACAGCCGCTGCACTTCAAAGCCTGCACCCGACTGGTCGTAATGGACACGGCTCGCAGCTGCTTGTGGACCCGTGTCAGTTCTCCTTGTATCTGCATGCGGCAAGTGCATTCCGTTTATATCCTAATGTCAGTACCTAAGCTGGGAATCCCATAAATACACCGAACACCCTAACATTAGATTGGTGCCGACAATACAACTGAAACATAGTTCGATGATGGTTTAGGCCGGAAGTAATGTGGCTTCGACAATGACCTTTCTTTATTTTTCATTATTTTCTGCAGGTTTGATGCGGCCAATCTGATTACCTACTTTGCCACTCTCTACATGTCGGGTGACATTTGTACCCAGCACGCTCAATTCTCTGTTTTCCCATACAATTTTTACCCGCTACATATCCATCAAGTACCATAGAAGTTAACCATGGGTATTTTAAGTGACGTTCTATCATCCTGTGTTCCATCCTTCTTGTCAGTGTTTCCCTCGTGTTCCTCTCTTCGCCGATTCTGCGGAAAATCGGCTCATACATCAGTTCATCTTGCTTTCAGCGGTCGTCTATAGCACATCATCATCATTTTCAGCTTCCCCACTGTCCAAGATTCACACAATGCTCTGTTTCTAACAAACATTTTCAGAAATATATTTCTCAAATCATGGCCGATGTTCGATACTAGTAATCTACTTCTGGCCAGTAGTACTTCCTTTGCCTGCGCTGTATGTCTCCCTTGCTTAAGTATCTTGTCTTGTCAGGTACATAAGGCAGCAGAATTCTTTGACTATGTCTAACTCGTGGTCCGCAGCTTTTATGTTCAGTCTATTACTAATCTCATTTTTGCTACGCCTCATTGCCTTTGCGTCCTTTCGCATTACTCTAAATCCATAGTTTGTGCTCTTTAGGTCATTCCTTTATACGTGTTCTGCAGCCGTTCAGCAGATGCACGTCTGTTCGTCCGTACACATCTCAAATGTGTGTGAAATCTTACGAGACTTCATTGCTATGGTCATCAGTCCCTAAGCTTACACACAACTTAACCTAATGTATCCTAAGGACAAACACACCCACCCATGCCCGAGGGAGGACTGGAACCTCCGCCGGGACCAGCCGCACAGTCCATGACTGCAGCGCATTGGACCGCTCGGCTAATCCCGCGCGGCGTGCACATCTCCACAGCCGTCTTTCACCCTTGTCACCTTGTAAGTAGGCTGTTTAGGTTTTTTTATTGGTAACGCCACCTCTGTATGAAAATCACTGGCTGTGCTGTGTGCAGTCTGTGGCTAGTTTGCATTGTTGTCTGCCATTGTAGTGTTGGGCAGCGGCAGCTGGATGTGAACAGCGCGTAGCATTGCGCAGTTGGAGGTGAGCCGCCAGCAGTGGTGGATGTGGGGAGAGAGATGGCGGAGTTTTGAAATTTGTCATGTACTGCTATATTTATATATATATTGATTTTTGATGATACTAAGGTAAATACATTGTTTGTTCTCTATTAATATCTTTCATTTTGCTAACTATCCCTATCAGTAGTTAGTGCCTTCAGTAGTTTGAATCTTTTATTTAGCTGGCAGTAGTGGCGCTCGCTGTATTGCAGTAGCTTGAGCAGCGAAGATTTTTGTGAGGTAAGTGATTTGTGAAAGGTATAGTTTAATGTTAGTCAGGGCCATTCTTTTGTAGGGAATTTTGAAAGTCAGATTGCGTTGCGCTAACAAAATATTGTGTGTCAGTTTAAGCACAGTCTTGTATAAATTGTTCAAAGGGGACGTTTCATATGGCGACCCTGCCAGGATTCGAACCTGGAATCTTCTGATTTTTCTTGTAGTTTGTGTAATTGGTGTAGCTATTGTTTATTGGTAGCGTGTAATCATAGAGGGAATTTCCTTTGTAGTTGTAGTTTTTCATTGTTGTACAGTAAAACAGTTGTGGCATGCATGTAGATTTGCACCAAGTATTTCGCAGCTGCGCTGGCAATTAAGTAGACATTATTTCCATTGCTATGTTATTTTATTTTGCTCTTCAAATTGTGCTTTTCTGTGTTATCGTGTGAAATATTGTGACAATTATGGCGTGTGAAAAACGTAATACTAGGCTCCAAAGTAAACTGAGAAATGACAGTGAAGACGAAGGCAGTGTGTTAGCGCCGCAGAGTAATGAATTAACTAATGTTCAAAGTAGTAATTTGGTAATTGCGCATAGGGAAATGGAGCGGGTGGCAAACAATGGTGTAGACAGTGAAACAGGTAGTGAACAGGGAAGCGTTATCGATCGATTGGTCGGCAACAGCTCGCCTCAGGAATCGGGAATGACAGAACACAATATTGCAAATACTGCAGACTCAGGTTTTGGGTTCTCACCGTTTTCTCAAATGAGTCAAGACACATTTTCCGCTTGTCAAAATGTGAATGTTGCCGGTGCAACTTCACTGCCGAAAAGCACTGAGGAACATGTTTCAGACACCAGTGCATTGTTATTACAATTAATGCAACAAATGGGACAATAGCTTGAAAAGTGGAACAAAATCTCAAGAAGTTAGACACAATGGAACAACACCAGAGACAAACACAGCAACAGTTAGACACAATGGAACAAAATCAGAGACAAACACAGCAACAGCTTCAAAAGTTAGACTCATTGGAACAAACTCTTGAAAAAACGCGTGAAGATTTAACTACTGAGTTACATAACATTGAATCGAAATGTCAAAAAGTCTGTAATGACGTAAAAACACAAATTTGTGAGCATTTTCAACCTATTTTTTTGCGGCATGAAAATGCATTACAGAATCACGAAGCAGCCATAAAAGAACTGCAAATTATTGTTCATGAAAATCATGAGACCTTGCAAGCTAAATTTGACTCAGTTGCATCTACCGATTCGGTTACGCAACTTGCAAAAACTCAGGAAAACTTTAAGGACACAGTAGATACTCTGAAACTTGGTTCAGAAAAACACACTGAGGAAATAAGTACACTATCGGAGAAAGTAGCCGAACTTTTGGATCAGTTCACTAATTTATCTACGAAGGTTGATGATAATCTGATTGACGCAAGACCGGTAGTCTTTAATGACACAGAAGAGTACGAACAAATTAGGAAATTCAAACAAAATCAGAATCAAATTAATACACAACACCAAAGAGAAATCCGGGAAGTACAAGATCAGCTGACACAGGTAATACAAGAATTACGTATTTCAGAGGACACTCGCACTCCAACACGGGAAGAGGGACTTAGAAACACGGAAAAGCCGCAAAATAATAACACAGGGCATTTCGGAAGTTATGAAAGAAATTGGCAATGTGCACCGAATTTTGAGATGGAACGGCTGATACGACCTAACAATGACCGATATGCGACTCGCCGACATGATGATTTTGACTATAAGCTGTTCATTACTACACGTAAATTCAAAACATTTAAAAATTCTGTCAATGACATTCATCCACAAGCATGGCTCCATCAATTCTCTCATTGTTTTCCTCCCAACTGGTCATTGGAGCACAGATTAGAATTTATGTGTGGCTACTTAGAGAATGAACCAGCTGTAAGAATGCGATCGGTCATTCACGATTGCCACAGTGAAGGAGGATTTTACCATGCCTTACTCTCAGCATATTGGTCTCAAGCCACACAAGATCGAGTAAAACATGGCATCATAATGATGAAACATTGCGAACAATCTGAATTCTCCAGTCTTGTGAAATATTTTGAAGACATGTTGCACAAGAATCAGTACCTGTCAAACCCATACAGCCCCTCAGAACTCATCCACATTTGCTTAATCAAATTACCTGAACATTTACGACATATTATTTTGGCAGGACGTTGCAAAGACGACATTGAAGCTTTTCAGGGACTGTTACAAGAACTTGAAATTGACACAGACAATCGCGGAAAGCAGGAGCACAACAATTACAGGTCACATACGTCACAATTCCGTGATGACAGAAACAATAACTGGACACGAAAAGGCTATTCTTACAACGCAAATCGTGACCAAAACAGACACCATCCATATGACAACCGCTGGCAGAGTAATAATAGTTACAGAGAAAGATCGCATTTCCGTAGTAATGACTATTACAGAGACAATCAGAGAAACAGACAATATGGGAACCAAAATAAATACTATCAAGGGAGACAGAATAACTTTAGACGCAACGGACCAGCGCGCAGTTACGATTTAGGGAGAAATTCTCCACCATGTGACCGACAAGAAAGAAACTATGGAATCTACCTACATGACGACAGACGATATGATCGTAACGACAGACCTGAATTCCATCAGAACTGGCGAGTTTTAAACAGAGCTGGGCCCTCTCGGCAAGGCGAATTTGTGGAAGTTAGGCCTCCTAATCCCAGTAACGACGCGCGGCAACAAAGAGACAGACAATGACTCGCACCGCAGGCATACACGTGCGCCGGCTGGCTCCGAGAAAAGTAACATTATATCTGGTACTGCTAATGAGATTTTAATGCAACATTTTGGTTGACCTGAAAATATGTTCTGGATTTAAAGTACTTTCTGTGAGATACCAGATGACACAGTGACAGTTACACGATTTTATCACGACGCTACTAATGAGTGACAATTTACAATGTTGCTTTTGTAGTGTTTCTGTTTTATTTCTGCACAGTTTTCTGTTTTATTCTGCAAAGTAAAACATGTTTTAGTAGTAACTTTTGTGGTATAGCTACAATGAGATTGCCTTTTCCGTAGCACAACAATACGTTACAGCACAGTACTTTCTTCATCATGGCAATAAGCGTAATAACTAAGATATCTATACATAAAGCATTTCACTTTTTTTTATCATTAGGTAAGTACATTGACTTCTGCAGAACTTAGCTATCGGAGGACGATAAGTACGACACTTCCACAGAATTATCTTACAGCAAGACGCACATTTAGCGCTGCAGGACACGCATTTGAGTGATTAATTTTGTACTTAAATCATTTATTTTTAAAGATATTTGAAGTACAATGATACAAAGGTTTTCAGTGATACATTTCATTTCATTGCTGTAATCTGTACACCTGAGGGTATAATTACATTAATCCTCAGGGGGGTACACGCCTACTTTGTGTACCATGTGTTTGGCAAGCACAAGGAACCCTAGCTAATATGGTATTTGCTTATACAACTTTACACATCGGTACCATATTTCTCTAACACACAAATTACACAGCTATCTGATCATTTAACTGAGAGATAAACATGTTTTTTATTACATCAGTGACACATGTTTACGTAATTACACCGTTGGATAACTTCACACTTACGAAATTGTATTTTGTCTGTACTGTGTGAACTCTTCATATTTTTTCGGAACCATTGTGATACTATGAGAGCTTTGAATGATGTATTTGGTATGGATTCATGATTTTTAAAGTACGTTTGAGGCAGATGACACTTTTGACATGAGCAGAGAATTTTTTTAATTATTGGAGGAAGCTACGACGATTTTGAGATTTGACTGAGGTGTTAGGATGTTATTTTTACGACGACGATGTGTTTTATGTTGTTGAGGAATGTTTATTATGCTACGTATTTCTCATGATGAAATATTGAAGAAGTGTCGATGAATATGTATATGTATAATGAGGTAAGGAATAATGAGTAGTGTTTAGGGACTCTGATTTGTGGAAAAGGTTGTTGGAAACCAAGAATCGTACTTTAAGAGTTATGAAATGTGTGTGTATATGCGTGAATGTATCACAATGCTGGCATAAATTTTTTGGACGCTGTTATATTCATAGGATTTTGTATCTACACATTTGCAACGAAAATTCTCGACCTCTGAAATTTTTTATGTGAGACTGTCACTGTAGCGGAAACTGCTGTCGTAAATATTTCCGTAAGAAAGTTAAGTGACCACCTGCACGTAATGCGTCGCGGGCACCCACCTGGGCGACAGCCGCCCGAAAAAAAAAGCCATTAGCCTTTCCGGAAGCACAGGTAGAAAAAAAAATGGAAAAAAAGGCAGGCCTTTATCCTCGCCATTGGCATTCCTTTAGAGAAAATATTGCAAATGCGACACGCTCATTACTTCCATTAACCTTGCTATTGACATTCCTTTGTAGAAAGCATCGCAAATATTACACGCTCATTACCTGAAAACATATGATTACTCGTACTTTGTGCTAATTACTGCAATGCTTATGAATTGATGGGAAATATTCGTACATCTGCACACCTGATTATGACAAGTGTCTTTCTATGAGAGTTGAGAGCTACTGACTTACGAAATGCCACATGACTATTGAATGATATTTTTATGCTTTGCTTTTTGTAGTTGCTTATTTCACTTGATATCTGGTTTCCAGCTGTGTTGCAGCATTGCTTTTATAAAATAAAATGCATTTGCTAATGTGAACACTTTCTGTCAACAGATCTATTAAATAATTATTTTATGATCCACATTCTTTAAAAAAGGAGCACTTGGAAAGGAAAGAACAATAAGAAGGAACTAGTAACAGTAACACATAATTTTCTTTTCAAGTACATGGTAATACTTCTTTTTACAATCAGTTGTTGTGGTGCACCACTTTAATTACATAGATATTAAGATGTGAATATACATTTCCCTTATCTGCATTGTTGTTTTTACTGTAATATTTTTTCTGCTTGAGCTATGTCATGTTTAGATATAAGTTATTTCTGCTGCTATTTGCCAGGCATAGTGCTACTGAACTTTAATTTGTGTTACTCTGCTAAGCCAGATTTATTTTTTTTTGTTTTGTTTGCTGCTCATTGCCTTATATTAGTTGTAATTTATGCTGCTTGCTTTGCCTTTTGTATTTTTTATCATTGCTGTTTGTGTTACTTATTTTGTGCTGCTGCATTGCCTCGTCCCTTAGTTTAGCATCTGAGCTCAGTAGATTTAAGTTAGCTTAAGAGGGGGTAGACTATATAAGAAACGAACTATGGAGAATAGGGGAAGAATGCTTTGAAAGTTACATGAAAACGGTTTGGGCCTAAATGAGTATTGTACAATGAGCCATATTTATTTTGAAAGAAATATGAATAGAATACAGAAAGCAGGTATAGATAGGACTTTTTGGGAATAATGACTAATGAAGGGAGATCTCCGAGAAATAATGCAAAATACTGCAGTACAACAAACCCTGTCCTTTCTTTTTGTGTTATCCCACTATATGTTTGTGTACCCTTGTGTATTTGTTTTCTTCCTGTCTCTGTGTAGTTTCATAGAATTTTTTCTTCTTTTAATATTAAGCTACATTCACTATGATGAGGAATACTGTTATCCTCGAATATAATTGGCATTAATAATATGTTATTTACTTTGTAAAGATGTTAGACATTATTAATTCTGTTCTGTTCAATGCTCATGTGTGAAGTTGATGTTTCAAAAGTTATTGTGATCCTTTATGTATGTACTCATGTCATAATTCCACTGATGTATATGTTTATTTCTATTCTTTTGTAAAGCCTGTGTTACTACAAATGTTATCTGTATTGTTATGTTCTTTAATAATGTATTTTGTACCTTTGTAATTGTATTTTCATGTTGTAAATTTATAATTGTACAGACACCAGTTCTTCAAATTAAGTTACATTTCACTGCACACGTTTCTGTTGGTCATAGTATATGGACAATATGTGAGAAGTAGGGACTGTTCGTGTTTGCACGTGTGTTAATAATTCTGCAAGGGACTGGATAACAGCATTGCTGGTTCTAAGGACAATTCCAAAAACTTTGTGAGTGCACAAGTGGTGGTTTATGGACTTGCTATATTCTCTGCAAGACTCTTCGATGGTGATTGTGCACCTGCACAGTCGCAACAGATGGCTGCTGGCCATTTCTACAAGGACTACAGTGGGTCTACACCTTTGCTGACTCACCAGTACCATTATTTCTACAAGGCCTATAGTGGGTCTGCACCTCTGGTGGCCCACCAATACCGTAATCTCTACCAGGACTACAGTGGGTCTGTTCTGTGATGACCTACCTACCAATATTCTTCAAAACGTCGAATGACTCTGCTGTGGGTTTGCTCTGTTGTGGAGCATTACCTGTCTGCATGTCAAGAGTCAGCACTTTTTTTCCGTTGGAAGGACAACACTACTTCTTCAAGACTGCATGGAAATCCACTACTTCTGTGGGCATTTTCTTTTACTGCTCAGACTTTGAGAAAAACTCTGCATTTTTACTGTGATGAACAATGTGGACTGTCTTTATGGACTGTGACAAAATTTTAGCTTTTGACCAACATTGTATCAATAAGTGTGTGCATTTGATTTCTTTGTTATTGTAATTATGAAAAATTTTTTTCAAATCTGTATTGGCCACTGCCCAATACAATTTGTAAAATTTTTTGTGGGGAGCATGGGGGCTATGTAAGTAGGCTGTTTAGGTTTTTTTATTGGTAACGCCACCACTGTATGAAAATCACTGGCTGTGCTGTGTGCAGTCTGTGGCTAGTTTGCATTGTTGTCTGCCATTGTAGTGTTGGGCAGCGGCAGCTGGATGTGAACAGCGCGTAGCGTTGCGCAGTTGGAGGTGAGCCGCCAGCAGTGGTGGATGTGGGGAGAGAGATGGCGGAGTTTTGAAATTTGTCATGAACTGCTATATTTATATATATTATGACTTTTGATGATACTAAGGTAAATACATTGTTTGTTCTCTATTAATATCTTTCATTTTGCTAACTATCCCTATCAGTAGTTAGTGCCTTCAGTAGTTTGAATCTTTTATTTAGCTGGCAGTAGTGGCGCTCGCTGTATTGCAGTAGCTTGAGCAGCGAAGATTTTTGTGAGGTAAGTGATTTGTGAAAGGTATAGTTTAATGTTAGTCAGGGCCATTCTTTTGTAGGGAATTTTGAAAGTCAGATTGCGTTGCGCTAACAAAATATTGTGTGTCAGTTTAAGCACAGTCTTGTATAAATTGTTCAAAGGGGACGTTTCAACCTGTGATTAAAGGTCTATGGTGCACCACAGTTCCCGCGACGCCGGATTTGGATAGCACCATCTTGCCATACATCGTATACTTTATCCGTGGCTTCATGTGAATAGTTTATCCATTTAGAAAATAGTTCCACCCTTAACCCGAAAGCCAATAATGGACATCAGATAAATCAATCCGTTTCCGTAGTACGACAATGACTACGCTGTTGTGAGCAGCCGCAACCCCCCCCCCCCATCCCACAACACCTACCAGCCGTTTTTCTGTAAGTGGTAATTAAACGCAGACGTCGAACAATGGCGGTGGTTACAAGTTGATTGTACTACCTATTAGCGAAGTATCTATAGCCTAGAGAACCTCAAACGCACGTCTTCATTCCCCAGTATTGAGTATCCCACTTATTGCTGTCTTCTGACGAGCCTGAGGGCTGCATCCAAATTTTAATCTAAAAGTAAGAATTTATTTAAAGTCTCTCTCATACACGTCTTTTTTACAATTTTCGATCTCCATGTACAATCCCCAGGTCTGTGTAGTTGCGTAAGCAACCCATTGACTCTGTATCTTAACTACATACGAGAATATTCTTCGTCGTACTGTGTTATACGATACTAGAAATGACAGTTCTGTAAGATGGTTCGATCGTCTCTTTGTGCGAGGAAATACTCACTTTACTGAAAATACCCTTTAATTTTTGGTGAAAACAAAAGAGCAATATTCACCTGTGAGCGCCTTCATCACTCTGAGACGCTCGTAAATACTCTTTGAATATAGCAATGTTATTCTTATGCGGATAGTCAGCGATGTCTTGTTATTTTCTAAAAAAGGAGGAAGTCTTTGTGTTGCGGTACATTATGGAAGACCGCTACTGGACGTAAATTTACGAATACTATAGTTTTATCGTTTTCGACGATTCTTTGTCTCCGATTAAGTTTATCGACATTAGTGCGAACTGACTTTGTGGACGAGCTTGCGCAAAGTCACAACAAGACAGAAAAAAATTTTGGTCAATCATCAGAACCAGTGTGATAATGTAGTGCAAAATTGTGGTCTACATATCTGCTCCTAGATGAGCCTTGCAGTTCACAAATTGATTTCAGATTCTCTGTCTCGGCGTGACGTAATCTTGGTGGTAGTTGCCATTGTCCTAAGGTCTTTTTCGAGTGCACCATACTTTTTTATATTTTGTGAACAGTGAATTTCCTGTTACCAGCCGAAGTTTACTGAAAAACACTATTAGTCTTCTTCCTCTGTCATTCCAGATATGAAGCACGTATCCTCCCGTATCTCTGTCTTCTGTTCCTTCCCCTACTGCCTCATTCGTACCCCATGACGTTCACGTTATCATCTTCCTTGACATACTGGGTTACTCGTTCAGCACCCTCATAAACTCTCTGTCTTCATATCCAGTTTGTAATGTCGTCACGTATACCGGAAACTTTGTCTTGGAGTTCGTTTTCTGTCGGTTTAGATGAGAATAATGCTATTGATTCTTCCGCCTTTTTAGGGGCACTTCCAACCACACTTTCAGTGCCCTAAAATTACTGCAATTCGAAATTTAAAAGACAGGAGGAAAATTTACGTTGGTCATGTTCGGCGTTGAACGAAAGGTGGCGAGTAACAGGAGCTACTGTGTATACAAGGAGGAAGGGGGGAGGGTAAATAATCGAAATCCAT
Organism: Schistocerca serialis cubense; assembly: GCF_023864345.2. Lineage (NCBI taxonomy): Eukaryota > Metazoa > Arthropoda > Insecta > Orthoptera > Acrididae > Schistocerca > Schistocerca serialis. The sequence goes on from NC_064642.1 coordinate 546,357,642, forward strand.
ATGAAATCTTTTGCTCCACACTTATCAGTAAGTCACCTGTATTTATTTTTTTGTTTTTTAACTCTGTATTTTAATTTGATGGAAGACGCTTCGATACATCAACACTGGATATCATCAAAGCTGTGAAGTGAGAGCAGCAAATAATCATTATAATGACACGAAATGCTTTGTTCTACTCAATTATGACACGAAAAAAGATTACCAGTTGATGCGATCACCGATTGAAACATATTAAGGACCTGAATCTGCTAACTGCCATGTCTCGTTGGACATAGAAGTTAACCAGCGTCGTACGTGGCCGGTATTTGACTGGGTACGCTGCGGGGTGTCGTTTGTTCAAAAAATGGTTCAAATGGCTTGAGCACTATGGGACTAAACATCTGTGGTCATCAGTCCCCTAGAACTTAGAACCAATTAAACCTAACTAACCTAAGGACATCACACACATCCATGCCCGAGGCAGGATTCGAACCTGCAACTGCAGCAGTCCCGCGGTTCCGGACTGAGCGCCTAGAACCGCTAGACCACCGCGGCCGGCAGGTGTCGTTTGTGATGGTTTGCATACTATGATGTTTAAGTGTGAACTCTGGTGACGTAAAGAAAATGATAGCGCTGCTTATAATAGTACAAGTTAATTAAAGAAAATAACAACATCGCGCAATGGATAGGTCTTACTGAATAGTAGTAGAGGTGGCCCAATTGAACATGAAAATATGGGTACCATTTCACGCACAAAGATATATCTGTGAGAGGTGGAATCATCAAATCTGTAACAGAAACAAGTGGTCACTGTAACAATCGCAAAGTGAAACACATGATTTACCCACTGAGACAATCAACTGAACGTTGAATACCGTACAAGGCGTTCTAATGGTGAACCTTGGCACAGGTGAGTGGACGTGATAAATGCGAGCTTTCAAATTTTGAAGGTGGCAAGGGTAAATTACAGGGAGCGAAAGGCTATTTACAACTTTTACAGAAACCAGATGGTAGTTATAAGAGTCGAGGGACATGAAAGCAAAGCAGTGGTTGGGAAGGGAGTGAGATTGGCTTGTAGCCTATCTCCGATGTTATTCAATCTGTATATTGAGCAAGAAGTAAGGGAAACGAAAGAAAAATTCGGAGTAGGAATTAAAATCCATGGAGAAGAAATAAAAACTTTGAGGTTTGCCGATGACATTGTAATTCTGTCATAGACAGCAAAGGAACTGGAAGAGCAGTTGAACGGAATGGACAGTGTCTTGAATGGAGGATGTAAGATGAACATCAACAGAAGCAAAATGAGGGTAATGGAATGGAATTGAGTGATACTGCGGGAATTAGATTAGGAAATGAGACGCTTAAAGTAGTAAATGAGTTTTGCTATTTGGGGAGCAAACTAACTGATGATGGTCGAAGTAGAGAGGGCATAAAATGTAGACTGGCAATGGAAAGGAAAGCGTTTCTGAAGAAGAGAAATTTGTTAACATCGAGTATAGGTTTAAGTGTCAGGAAGTCGTTTCTGATAGTATTTGTATGGAGTGTAGCCATGTATTGGTGAAACGTGGACGATAAATAGTTTAGACAAGAAGAGAATAGAAGCTTTCGAAATGTGGTGCTACAGAAGAATGCTGAAGATTAGATGGGTAGATCACATAACTAATGAGGAAGTATTGAATAGAATTAGAGAGAAAAGAAATTTGTGGCGCAACTTGACTAGGGCAAACTCTGAGGCACCAGGGGATCACCAATTTAGTATTGAAGGGCAGCGCGGAGGGTAAAAATCGTAGAGGAAGACCAAGAGATGAATACACTAAGCAAATTCGGAGGGATGTAGGTTGCAGTAGGTACTGGGAGATGAATAGGCTTGCACAGGATAGAGTAGCATGAAGAGCTGCATCAACCCAGTCTCTGGACTGAAGACCACAACAACAACAGACTTATTATTTTTATACGTAAACTATACTGTTGAACTGTATACAAACTGATTTGATTTTCTATGAGGAAGGACCTGCTACAAGTTGGTGTCAGTTCCTGTTGATGGTAATCCAACCTAAGTTAACAAGATTATTGATAGTTTTGGCGTCAAGTGCAAGAAAATAATTAACCAACTGACACCTAGCAATTCAAATAAATTAAGAACAAAGACACTCATGTATTTACGCAGATAATACAAGAATACGACCAGTGACTGTAAGCAAATTACAGGAAGCACGTAGAAGAATAGGATCAAACACTGGTGAGGTCCCAAAGCGCATACTGAAAGCAAACTAGCTTGCTGCAAAATATTAAAATGGTATGTCTCCTGACGGGAATGGAGTAATATCCAGTCTCTGCGGAATCGCCGATCGCAACGATGGCGCATCTTACGAAACTCTTAGCGTAATGCGGAAGGCAGTGGTGGCTGCGGCTGGATGCTCAGAGTTCAGCCCTCTTCCTGCACTCAGTGCTCGATTGTGAACCTCCTTCTGTACAACAGCAAGAATCTTATCAACCATCGATCAACATCTGTCATACCTCTGTGTAGCCTAGTACGAAGTCATCTCTTTTCGAGGGCTGTCAAAAGTATTTACTCCTCCGTCTCCTGACATGGTCTCCAAAGGTCTAACGCGAAGTCACTACTCTCCAAAACCCTAACACGAAGTGCTCTCTTTGTGAAAGCTTTGAAACGTCGCTCTACTAGTTACTGGACCCTCAGGAGAGGTACCATGCGGTGGCCAGTAAAGACAGACGATGCAATTTCCGTACAGTAAAGCGAAAGTATAAATGTTCAATAATCTCTTACTGTTGCGGATTTTGTGCTCTGTTGTGAGGATGAACACAGAAAATCTCTCTCACTACATGGCACAATTTTGAAACGGATCTTTGAGACGGCTGACACGTAGGCACGCCCGAGTAACAGAGTGCTGTACAAGAAATAACAGTAAGAACTAAGCAGAACGATGTAATCTGAAAATTTGGACGGAACGTTATATCATGGCTTCGCTCCAAGGTGACAAAGATTCATACGCTAACCTCTGGGAAGTAAAACATGCCTATAGCTCTCTTATCTTGTTGAAAGCTTCTACGAACAATTCAGTTTCTTCCAGACGTACCATATCCCGACTGGAGAACGGTTGGGGGGCGGTGGGATGAAGGAATTTAATGCTGGTCCTTCTACCTGAGGCTGTGACTTTGTCCCTGATTCTAAACACTGCTATGATAGCCAGTTCCTCTTAAAAGGTCTTTAGTTCGCCAGCCGTAGGCTACCTACTGTGTATTCCTTTCGTCCTACTAAAAAGAGAGAAGTGCAAAGAAGACGGTAAAAAGGAACATTCACAGGAGGTACTGAATCTTGACTGTAACTGTTACGCAACGTTTAGCGTAAAGTTTCTGATCGCCAGTTTTTGCTCCGGAGTCCTAAATTAAATTTCAAACCTTTTCACAGTGTTTCATGGAGTGATGACATGACACTGTTTTTGGTTAAGTGTCCATTGGATGGGTATGTTAAGCTCGATGGCCCAACATGTGCCATTCGGAAGTAGGTGGCTATGTGCTGACACAGAGTTCCTCTCTCTCCCTGCCCTCATCATCATAAAACACAAACGTGGCACCTCACTAAACATATATCCGTTACTATCATCTACACGTGTTAAAAATGCTTTAAACAGTGCGAGAAGGATAGGCAAATCGTTTCCAATTATCTGGCTGAAACTGCCCCCTTGGGGTCTCCCGACTAACCATGTCACGACTTCACATTGTACTTGTCGAATCCATGTGACGTAGAGCGGCTCTTAATGTTCACAGCAATGAGCTAAATTACCAGATGAATGAAACACTTCATGAATTGAGCTTTCCGTTAAAATTAGTGTTATCAACAAAGAACTCTATTTCACACTGACAATATTATGAGAAATGTACTGCCATCATAATATTAAGGGAATCATTCCGGCATTAGTATTGTGACTAGAAAAAACCACCAGATTGCCGGAAGGTAATTTATTTATTTTTTTAAGTTTCTGTATGTTATTTACATTCCTTGAGTACTTGGGTGGGTTCACAGACGATCTTCAGTGGGTGAATAAAACAATTAATAACACACGAAATTATGGTGCCAGGAAAAAATACGATATTAAACTTGACGCTCTTGCTGCAGTGGTTATTATTTTTGGGTGCTTATTAGCTGAATATAACACCAAACTAATCTGGACTCAGTGCAGCGAATAGACATGGATAAATTCGCTTCAAGAAAGTGTTTGTTAGTAACGGGGAACAAACCAACGTTTTCCGTCGAAGATGGTTGTCACATGAAATACGTGTTGAGCACTATCTGTTTCAGCCAATTTCATCTTGTTATTTCACAAACGGAACTTTAGTTACCTACCGAAACAGAATATAAAGTGGACCTGACGACACTTAGGGGAGACGCCCGGTACAAGGGTTGATGCTTTTGGACGTGGAGAGGTACTTAGCAAGATAACTGTAACAATTTCGTTCCGTACTGACGAAATTTCTTGGTGAAAAAACCGACCATAATTCCTTGCGAAAATGGTTAGGTTTGTGATACCGACCTTATGTAACGTAGTGATGAAAGTAATTCACAGTGGGCTTTGTCCAATGTATGGACAGAAATTGATGAGCAATCCAATCAGCTATGCTGGTGCAGGCTATTTTGGTTCAAATGGCCCTGAGCACTATGGGACGTAACTTCTGAGGTCATCAGTGCCCTAGAACTTAGAACTACTTAAACCTAACTAAACTAAGGACACACATCCATGCCCGAGGCAGGATTCGAACCGCGACCGTAGCGGTCCCGCGGTTCCAGACTGAAGCTCGTAGAACCGCTCGGCCACCCCGGCTGGCAGGCTATTTTCCAGAGTCGTCTAAATGTTCATGACACCAAGAAGACAAAGGATTGCCTTCGCTCTATTCTTCACTGTTTGTCTCATATATCTGATCTTGCTACTTATTGATTGTGCGCACAGTATTCTTGTGAAAACCGAGTGCTATATTTATAGTTCTGCAGATCCTAGATTTTAAAAAAGACATTTGCTCGCGACATTCCTCTGATTTATTTTGGAAATTCCGACTAAACATTGTAAATGACTTCTGCCTTGTTTGATCACAATGCCTTCCGAAGTTTTTTTTTTTTTTCTTTAACTCTGACGCTTATACTGAACACTTTATGACTTTCCCTATGAGTCAGAAATTCTTCTTCCTCGGAGAGAACATCAACGTACCACTCAGTCCACTTCTCCACACTCTACAGTGCCTTTAACAATGGTTCGTTTTGTCATTCTAAATGATAATGCCTTTGAATTTAGTTTTAACATTTCGTATTCCCAAAGACTGCAACACTGAAGTATATGTGTGAGTTGACGGATTCCAGTTGGGGCTCATTGATATTTTAGTCATTGCATTTCGTGAAGTGCATAATTTTACATTTCCGAACGTTTAAAGCAAATTGACAATTTTTGTACGACTTCGAAATCTTATCGAGACATAAGATCATATACTACTCCCCAACGATGGTTCATTGTGGTTTGTGTAGTACTGAGTCCAACGCATTTCGAAAATCGACGGAAATACCAAATGATTTGCTTGATCCATAGCTTTCAAGGTGACAAGAGGGACAAGTGAGTGTTCGGCTCTGACGTGTTGGTAATACATGCTGGCTGGTATCGAGTAGGCCATTTTGTTAGTGGCGGTAAGTTCCTATGGGACCAAACTGCTGAGTCATCCGTCCCTAGGCTTACACGCTACCGAATCTAACTAAAACTGACTTACTCTAAGGACAACACACACACACACCCAAGCCCGAGAGAGGACTCGAACCCCCGACGTGGGGAGCCGCGCGAACCGTGGCAATGCGCGTAAGACGGCGCGGCAACCCCGCGCGGTCGTTTTTTTTTTTTTTTTTTCGTGACATCAGACGCATAATCGCTTAAATTCATTGTATCATTTACTCTCTCTTAGATAAAGTATTAATCATTCTTACATAAATTAACTAACATGATCGGGAACGTGACAGAGGTAGTTATGTCTGTTTGCAGCCATAGGTAAATTTAGTTCAGAAACAACGTCTACAGACAAAAATTGCATAGAGACGGAAATGAGTTCTGCTTCGTTATAATATGTCAATTCCATTCAAGCGAATCGTAACCAAATACATAAACGTGACACACCGAGCGGTCATCTGGCAATGCCAAGAAGTTCCTTTCACTCTCGAAGCGGGATATTAATCGTAGCTCGCTGGCCGTCGAAATGACACAGTCTGTGCGAGTAGGTGGCGATGAATACGACGGGCTGGTTACAGAACAAGCTGCGCAACATCTGACACAGAAAATCTATCCCCAGTACATGGCATATTCACTGTTACCGCTATAACACGTGGCCTTCATTGTAGCTCTTGTTTCCACCACTTTCGGCAGCACCACGAGTCGCCGATGCCCAGCTTATGTCTGCTATATCCGGATATCGAGCAGTTTAAATTAGGGGGGAGGATACAAGTTACAAACACTGTCACTGACGTTACGCCGGACACCACCTGACTCAACTTACAAAGCAAATGTATAGCAATAAAGTAAAAAAAGGGAAATATTTTGGCAAGTGAGAAGAAATTACAAAGAACTTACAGCTTCCCATCCCATTTTAGCCACAGATCTTGAATACCGTCACGGAACAGTGGTCTGAGGATGACGTCTTGGGTCCCGCATTCGAATCCAGCCCCTGCTAAAATTCTGAATAAGTATAATCATCAATGGCGGCCGAAGACTCCCTGTTTAAGTCACGCTCTTTCTGCAAAGGGCCTAGTCAAAGAGTTCGCAGGAGCGGACAGAGGTCCAGGGCACTCTCTTGCCCCTGTGCCCGGAAACTGCCCCATAAAGACGGAAGGATCAGCAATGATCAACAGCATGATGATAAATAACGCCTTGGAAACTATCGCATTAAAGACACATAGGATGCATCCAAAGGACATGTGACCTGTAAGAGAAAAAGTGTCATCATGATCTCTCCATTTGCAAGAGATTACTGATTAGTCTCTCACCTGAATCTCGAGGACAGCCAAGGGAGAAAGTGATCATGAGAGAAACCTGGAATAACCAAAGGAAGAATAACATTGTAAAAGTCGGAGCAAGGAGTGTCAGAAACTTCAAGTAGTAGGAAAGCTGAAAATTCTTAAAAGGGAAATGCAAAGGTTAACTTTCGATTCGGACATGTCCGAAAGAACAGACATCACATACATAATTAAGGCGAGGACGAACAATTGATCACTGTAGTGCGGATCCAAACCATGCTCGAACTCTTATTGGAATCGGTTAAACGCCGCGAGTAATAAGGATAGTGGTCAAAGGGGACTACATTATTAGTATGTGGATAAGTTGGGTCTCACGGGAGACGTGCTGGGGTGGATCGTACATTCGCAGTGACCACTGTGTTCGCATGATGCAGTGGTCAGCACATCTGCGTAGTAAGCGGGAGTCCCAGGTCCCAGAACGAAACTTTACCTATTGATTTAAATCAAAGCCCACAGCCAGCTAACGTCATTCATTTGTTTGTGTCTCGATAAGGATTTCTGACCAGACGAGTATAGCATAATATCAAAAACAGCATACATTGGTATAACGGGAGTAGTATTCATTAGGAATAGGAAGATAGGGCAGAGACTGAGCTACTGTGAAGAGTTCAGTGACAGGGTTGTTCTTATCAGATTCAACAGCAAACCTGCACCGACAATAATAGTTTAGGTACACATGCCGACGTCGCAGGCAGAGTATGAAGAGAGGGAGAGAGACAGAGAGAGAGAGAGAGAGAGAGAGAGAGAGAGAGAGAGAGAGAGAGAGAGAGAGAGAGAGAGAGGGAGGGAGAGGGAGAGGGAGAATATGGCGATACTGACCGAGTAATTCAGCACGTAAAAGAAGACGAAATCTAATAGTCATGATGGACTGGAAAGCGATTGTAGGGGAAGGAGCAGAAGGAAGGGTTGTGGGAGAATATCGACTCTGTAGTAGGGTGAGATAGGAGAAAGACTAATTGAATTCTGCAGTACATTTCAGGCAGCAATAGAGAATACTCTGTTCAAGTCTCACAAGTGAAGAAAGCGAATTTGTGAAAGATACGGGAAGATTTCAGTTAGATTAAGTTCGTTCAGGCATAGATTCCGAAATCAAATATTGGATTATAAGGTGTACCCAGAAGCAGATATAGACTCCGATCACAATTTAGTAATGATGAAGAGTAGGATGAAGTTTAAGAAACTCATCCGGAAGAATCAGTGGCAAAACGAGAGATATTGAATTACTGGAAAGTGATGAGATATGCTTGAATCTCTATGAGGCTGTAGATAATGTGATAATGAACACCACAGAAGGCAGCTCATATGAAGAGGAATGGACTCGTCTAAAACGTGCATCCCGTAATTTCGCCAGACAAACGTATGTAACTGTGAAGGAACCTTGGGCAACAGAAGAATTATTTTAATTAACTGATGAAGTATGGATGTGCAAAAATATCCAGAGTATTCACGAACACAGTTACGTAGGTCACTTACGACTGAAACAAATAGGAAGAGGAGGGAATGAATATCAAATGGCTGCAGAAAAAAATGTGAAGATACCTAGAAAGAAATGGTTGTCGGAAGGAGTGCTTCAGGATACACTAAAGTTAAAACATGTTACGGTGAAATTAAAAGCAATTGCGTCAACATTAAAAAGGAAATCGGAATGCTAGTTTCACGCGCTGAGGAGAGGGCATAAGGGGAAAGACTACAATGAATGCTCCCACGAGGGCGTAGATTTGTCTCACGATGTTACAGAAGAAGAAACTGGAGTTGCTATGCAATAGTCGTGACTGAGGGAGAAAGGGAATCGATAGGAAAAAATGGGGGATCCATTATTGGAGTCAGTTCAGTAGAACTTTGGGAGACTTCCGATCAAATAAGGAGGAGAGCATACAGAACATGCCATCCTAATTTGTTAAACCATTGGGGGAAAGGACATGCATGCGACTATTCGAGTTAGCGTGTAGAACCCAAGGGTCTGCATATATAGGACCAAATTTTCAACAAAAAAAAAATCACCCACACATTCCCGAATAAAGCAAGGGTATGTAATAGTGAGAACTATGGCACAATCACGATAAAAGGTTGTGGAAGTTGTTGAAAAGAGTAATACACAGAAGAATGGAAACAAAACATAGCATGAGTTAGATGACGATCAGTTTGTGTTTCGAAATGGTAAGGGTCACAGAGGGGAGAAAAAGAAGAAAATGTAATCGTTTGATATGTGGCGCTGTAAAAGGATATTGAAAGTTAATTTTACTGAAATAGGTAATTAGCACGTTCTCCGCAAAAAGAGAAGAATGTACAGAAATAAATTAAGAAATAAGAAGGACTGGATGATAGGATATGTGTGGGAGGTGTAGAAGGTGAAATCGGTATGGGAAAGCAAGGATGCGAATACATCCAGTATATAATTGAAGTGTGTGCAAATGTTACAGTGAGTAGAGGAATACTCGTATTGGGGGACAACGAACCATCCAGAAGGCTTTTGAACCCCCGACCCTTTTCCCCTCCGAAAACTTCCTTCTTTACAATAGTATGGGATTGTTCATGTTAATATCCGTTTTGCCTATCAGAAAAAAAGTGTCATCAGAAAGTTAAAATATCATGACTGCAACATCCATATTCATTCCACGAATGTACTCCACAAGCCACCTTGCGATGTATGGCGGATTGGACGTTGCCATTTTGCCCGTTCTCTGTTGATTTCGAGAATGTAGCGTGTGAAGAACGACTATCGATCGAGTGTCGCACCTCTGATGTGTCTGACTTTTTTGTCGTGGACATGTCGTAAAACAGTGTGCCAGATATGGATACAGATATTATCATAATTGATACTTTAATATGAACTCATTTCATTGTGCTGATTGTTTTTTCTCTGTGTGTTCTCGGAGACACATCACATAACTTCGTAACTGATGTTTCCTACAATCTCCTAACTGCGCCACAAAGTTGGCTATGTGTGTTTGTCCAGACTATCCGATTTGTGTCCACCAGTCCACACTTCAATACTTGACTTGCTATACAGGGGAAAATATTAATAGCTTGATCGTGACTGCAGGTACTAATCTAGGTAAAAACATACTACTCGCTATAGCTATAATGATGACACTGCAAATGAAGGAAATACTGAATTAATGTTGTTCTGCACACCGTCTTTAGTCATCAATAAACACCTGTATGCGGGAAAAAGTAATATGTTGATAAATTCTTCTTAGAATGTACAATCTTTGAATTTTAACAGTAACCATCTCTACGTTACAAAACACCACTCATGTAGCGAATGGTTGATCATCCCTGGAACACTTGTGCACATAATGACCGATGCTGTGAGGAAACATGCGGCTCTTTGTTGGCTCTCTCTCTCTCTCTCTCTCTCTCTCTCTCTCTCTCTCTCTCTCTCTCTCTCTCTCTCTCTCTCTCTCATATATATATATAATCAGTGGTATCAGTCTGAAAGTGTAGTTTTAAAATGTTCAAAAGTGTGCGAGTTCCTAAGGAACCAAACTGCTGAGGTCATCGGTCCCTAGACTAACACACCACGTAAACTCACTTACGCTAAGAACAACACACACAACCCATGCCGAGGGAGGACTTTGAACCTCTTTCTTTTTTTTTTTCATTGTTGATCGTTGTGTTAGGTCGTTGCGGACGTCGCACGACATCCTGTTCAAGTTCTGTGGTTGATCCTTCCACTCAGCTTTTTATTACAGAGGCCAATCGGCTCTCTGGCCGAACACGCTGAGCCACCGTGCCGGCAACCTCCGGCTGGAGAGGCCGCGCAATTCGTGACACGGCGCCTTCAACCGAGCGGCTAGTATAGTTTTACTTCGTTTCCTTCCTCAGCCCACTCGTTTTACCTTAAAGCCAGCATCGTACACTGTTTGATGGTTTCATCTATCGTCAGCACTAACGACGACAGCTAGTTGCTCCAGCAAAGTGATTTTTCGCAGCTCGTGGTCGTGCGGTAGCGTTCTCGCTTCCCGCACCCGGGTTCCCGGGTTCGATTCCCGGCGGAGTCAGGGATTTTCTCTGCCTCGTGATGACTGGGTGTTGTGTGATGTCCTTATGTTAGTTAGGTTTAAGTAGTTCTAAGTTCTAGGGGACTGATGACCATAGATGTTAAGTCCCATAGTACTCAGAGCCATTTGAACCATTTCTTTTAAAGATTAACCGCTTTTTCAGTGCGGTGTTCCACTGAGTACAGGAACATTGAACACAGACTTAGATGTGTACTTAACTTGTAACATCTGCACAGCAGACCTTTGGACTTTCAGGCAGTGCTTCACTTAGGAAGAAATTTTTATTAATAATTACAATAACCAGTTTCGTCTCTTACAAAAATACAGGTGACTTCATTCGGTAAACGCCGTGACGTAATGACCATGTGTAGCCACTAAAGTCGTCATAGCGGCTCAGTGGTTTCATTTCGTAACCAGCCAATAGTTTATTACGGTAGCTAAATTTCTAATGTTAATGAATCATATTATTGCATTCTGTGAGAATAGAGCTAGATTTGTCCCTGGGAGAACTGCAGTTTCGATGTAGCAGCTAAATTTTTACAGTAATGGTTTAGAAAATCCGCAAACCATTAGAGTTTGTTTCAAATTTCCACAATGTTAAAAAGTAGTCCATGATTATTTATAGCTCTGTACAGAATTGTGGCACTCACTTGTGAATAATTTCACTTATGAGTGCTTACCGGCTGTAATGATTGTCGTGCTGCATTATGACCTTTTGCCTTTTTCTTACTAAATACCGTTTGCTCTTTTTTACGTATTATATCCAGGTTCTGCCAGACGATGCCCGAAAGATGCAAACTAATTTTAGAACAATTAAACAAAAGCAGCATTTTGCAGATGTTATTGTATAACAAGACATGTTCTATGCACACCGTGCAATACAATTTTTATAAGATGACCTAAACCACACACAGAGCGTCACTGACCACACAGATTTATTTTCCACTTGTTCGCCATCGGAAGTGCCGTTGCACACAGTTCAGTGCTCCCTCACACTAGTAGGAGTAAGTGACTTCGTTATGTGCTACTTTTCGTAGCGAACCAGATATCTCGCCTACATCTCTCTAACCCCGTAGTGCCGTAAACCATTTTGTTAGATGATGTTTTGGTACATCAACATATACATCACACTCCGCAAGCCACATAATGGCGTATGGCGGAGGGTACTTTCGGTACCACTATCGGATCCCTCCAACCCTGTTCCGCTCGGAAATAGTGCGTGGGAAGAATTATTGTCGGTAAGCCTGTGTATTGGCTCTAATTTCTCGAATTTGCTCCTCGTGGTGAATTTGCGAGATGTATGTGGGGGTAAGTAATACGTTCTCCGGCTCCTCCTGAAAAGCGCTGTTCCGAAATTTCAAAAGTATATCTCTCCGTGATGCACAATGCCTCTCTTGTAACGTCTGCCAGTGGAATTTATTTAGCATCTCCGTAACCCTTTCTCGCAAGCTGAACGATCCCTTGACGAACGCGCCGTTCTTCGTTGGATCTTCTATGTCTCCTCTAATTGTCCTATCTGGTAGAGATCCCAGATACACGAACAAAAGAATCGGGTGAACAAGAGCCTTATAAGCCACTTCTTTCGTGGATGAGTTACATTTCCTTAAGATTCTTCCGATGAATCTAAGTCTGATGTCTGCTTTCTCACTGTCTGTTTTATATGATCATTTCACCTAAGATCACTCTGGATAGTTAGGCCTAGATATTTTACGGCAGACGCTGCCACCAAGCCATTTGTTATCAATAGTGTAGCTGTACAGTAGTGGATTTCTTTTCGTATGTATGCGCAGTATGTTACATTTATTTACGTTCAGGATCAACTACCAGAGCCTGCACCAATCATCAATTCTCTGCAGGTCGTTCTGCAAATTCTTACTAACTTCCGGCTTTGCTACTTTGGTATAGACAAATGCATCATCCGTGACCAGCCTTAAAGAGCTTTGTATTATATGATTTATATATATTGTAAGCAGCAAGGGTCCTACCACACTTCCCTATAGCACTCCGGATATTTTACTGTTTTTGCTAATACTTAGATAATCTTTAACTTTTATTTTACTTTATTGTATATCTGGTCAAAACAGACTGCGCATGATATTGTATGACTGGTAACTGTGACTAGTGGCTGCTTTGCAATTTGTGTTATAATTGTGTTTTTTTATAGTACGTATGTGGTTAGTAGAGGACGGATACAGAGTCGACATTTCATAGTACACAAAATAAACAGCAAATGGAAATGAAAAGCAGCCAATGAAGGAAACAAATTTCTTTAAAAACGTTTATCTCTGCTGTCATTGCTGTTGCTACTAAAATATATTCTCGTAGTTATTCAGTCCTCTCATTCTCGTCCAGCGAAAGTAGTTGAACCAAGTGGAGCAATCGACATTTTCAAAACATTTTACCAAACCAGAAGCTACACGAGTGAGTGTGAGAGAGGAACTTAGTGCTCCTGTAGGGACAGTGTTAAACTATAAAGGTAACGCAGTTATGCTTTTGAAGGTTGGGCACACTTGTCGCCACTGTATATAATTAGAAACGGGACAACTCTGCATGTTGCCAAATTAAAGGTGACGTTACCTGAACTCGTGCTTGTCACGATGACACGACACCCTACTGCCGCTGTCGGGATTTACTGAAGTGACAAGTCTCTCGTAATTTCGCAGTTCGCGAGACCGTCTCCACTGGCGGCTACCGGTACTGTATTTTCGTAGAGCAAACACGCCGGCACTCGGGCGAGATGGGCTTCAATGAATTATGCTGTCTCAGAAATTTGTCTGGGATTTATCTCTAGCTATTAAGGTTAGCGTCGTGTTTGGTCGTTAATAACGAGAGCCGAAATTAATTCCGAACCCTTTCATTTGTGATAAATCTCCTCGTGTTACCGCCGCCGTGCTACTGCAGGCGGGCGGAGTGAGTATCTCGGCGACTGCAAGCGCCTTTATTCTAAGCTCTTCTCGAAGGTTGGCGATCGATCACGGCGGACACTTTGCAGGGGGAAGCGAAAGAGTTCCAGCATTAAAAACCGCTCATGGGTCCTTTTAATCATCGCCTTTTCCCCTTCGTCGCGCAGAACAAGACTCCAAATTGAAAGATCTCATTGGAATTAAATTATGCTAAAGTTCGCCTACCTAACAACGAATTAATGTCTCCACCAACTCCACTGAAGACCGTTAAAACATTGCTGATAAGCAGTGGCGTAAATGCTATTCCTGCAGACAAGTCGTCAATTTATGACGAAGGAAAAAAGCTCAAGTAAAGGAAACAGGTGGTATCTACAATCAGCACTGTAATGTTGACAATGCCATTCGTAATATTAGTATTTCAAACTATATTTATTTACTTTTCGCTACTTCCCACTCGTTTTTACTTGATACGTCTTGCGAGGTTGTGCACTGGGAGGAAACTGCACGTCACCGGCCCAGTATGCTCACCCTGATTAGAATTTACTGTTGATTTGCTAATGCGAATGCCGAGATGGAGACAGCAGAATTCCTTCCACATCGTTATTCTCCGTCTCCAGTCTGGTTCGGGAGCCATTGTCATAGTCTGCCCACACCCCATTTCCATTTCCTGTTCCATTGGCGGTTCCAACAACTGTCGGCGAGTCCAGTGGACGTCTGCAGAAGTTTTTCCTAAAGGCGGAAATATTCTACAATTACTACTTTTTGTATGAGGACGTCGGCCGTAAACAAAGGTAAGGGATAAGTGTGTTGTTGTGAGAAATTGCACAGTACAGACGCAATAAAATCTCATATATCTCATCTTATAAGGTACTCGCTGACAAACCCGGTATTGCACGAGTATTGGTTTTTCCAATTTTCTGTTATAAACGAAAAAAGTTAACTGTATTTGTAGTGTACATTTCCATGTATTCGTGAAAATACCTCTGAAATTGTGAAACAGTCGTACAAAGAAATTTGCATAAAGTGCAGTTGTATAAGTCCAGTATCCAAATTAAAAAACACAGTATCTCTGTACTCTGGGCGCAGCCGTTCGTGCCTACAACGCTATTTTGTAAATACGACACAACACCTGCTCATAGCTCTATGGACAGTTATTGTTTTCGCCTACAGCCGCTTGCGCTTCGCAGTTAAAAACTGACAGAAAAGCTGCAGGGTGTCAGGGATTTCCTTTAGTTGCCTCGACTGTAGGAGAGTATCCTACGTGTATTAAAACGTAGTGCATGTTACGGTATTTTTCCACGCATGTCAGAGCTTATGACGGTATATCACTTGCCCTTTGCGTCGTAAAGTTATACGCTGGTGTCGGTACAGTCAGCGGTATATGTGGATACTGTACGCGAAAAATGTTACGAACAGAGTTAGTTGCAAAGAAGTAATAAATTTAAACGCCAAGCATGATGTAGCAGTTTCTCACGCATCTCAGTGTTTATGACGTTATGTATTCTGATCTATGTGACATCAAATGATAAAACTTTGTAGGTACGTTCAGCAGCATACACTGATGAGCCAGAAGAATATGACCACCTGCTTAACAGCTTGTTTGTTTGTCATAGTACTTGCAGAGGATCCTGATGCAGTTTGCAATTCCTGTGTGATGGTCTTGATAGATTTCTGCCTATTACACATTACGACCCTCTTCAACTGTCTCTGTCAGTCAACAAACGAGGTCGGCCTGTAGGCTTTTGTGCCGTATGTGTCCCTTTACGTTTCAACTTCACTACCATATCGGCAACTGTGGACCTAGGGATGTTTAGGAGTGTGGAAATCTCGCGTACAGACGTATGACAAGTGACACCCAATCACCTGATCACGATCGAAGTGTGAGTTCCGCGGTGCGCCCCATTCTGCTCTCTCACGATGTCTAATGACTACTGAGGTCGCTGATACGGAGTACCTGGCAGTATGTGGTTGCAAAATGCACCTAATATGAAAAACGTATGTTTTCGGGCGTGTCCGGATACTTTTGATCTCATAGTGTAGACAGTGGATCCATTCCGCGAAACGAGAATCGCAACGGTTTTTTTTCTCTTATCAGTAGTGATACTGGTAAGATATTGGCGCTAGAGAATCCAATATTTTTGAAAATGTTTTAATTTCAGTAATATAAATGTGACGTAAGGTCATGCTGGCAGCAGTCGACCATTATTATAATAATCAGTAGTTCTGCATTCTAGCTGACTGGGTTCCAGTGACAGAAGTCTAACATCAGGCAACGGATGACTTTGTCGCTAATATGACGCCTTTCTGAATTTATCCATCATTAGATATCCAGGATCAATTAATGCATGCAAATATGGCATGGCGTTTCAAGTTAATTGTGAAACAACCGATCTCATCAATCGCAAACAATGAGAGTAGTCTGCGAATGTTTGCTTCAAATACTCGTACAACTTGAAACGCAGTATCTAACTGCAGACATCCCTCCGGGAAAGCCGGCCGGTGTGGCCGAGCGATGCCAGGCGCTTCAGTCTGGAACCGGGTGACCGCTACGGTCGCAGGTTCGAATCCTGCCTCTGTCATGGATGTGTGTGATGTCGTTAGGTTAGTTAGGTTTAAGTAGTTCTAATTTCTAGGGGACTGATGACCTCTGATGTTAAGTCCCAAAGTCCTCAGAGTCATTTGAACCTCCTGGATATTCCAAAATGCGTCATATGAGCAATAAAGTCATTCCTTGCCAGATGTGCGACTTTTACCATTACTACCCAGTCAGCCTGAATGCAGACCTAGTGATCGTCTTGATTTCAAGTTTGACGCAGGATAACAAGTGACAAAATAAATATTTTATTACAAATTAACGATTTTTGATTTTTTTTTTTCATTTACTTGTACCGTGAGACCTTACTTCTTGACAAATTTCGTGATTCTAGGTCAATGGCTGTAGGTTTTGATGAGAGAGTTTTACTGTATTAGAATATGTGTTGTAAATGGCCATATATTTTGACGGTATTTAGATTCTTCTATTTTTTTTTACACCGCCAAGGGTCAATAGACTTCATTCAGTATGTGACGTAAACTACAACTTTTTCCGTTTATGTGACCGAAAGAAAAAAGTGCTGTTGTTTTTTAACCGTAGGATAGACAGACGGGCAACAAAGCGGTCCTATAGTCGTTTCGTTTTCACCAACTGTGGCACGGAACACTAAAAATCTAAACTAATGAGGAGTAGCAGAAGCGAGATTGGCAGTAAACTTATCAGAACTTAGGACTACGTATGAAACCAAGTTGAAATTTGCGTTTGTTTTTGTGTTCGTAACATCGACTATCCCTTTAGGTAGTTATAAATGTGCCCTGATATTTTACTGATAAGCAAAACGAAATATGTAACGCCAGCCCAAAGGTTAAGTTTGTATCGCTATCTGAGTCGAAAACATCTCTGAGGTAATTACACAGCACACAGTTTCATACATCCTGCGCAATGTAATGAGAAAATAATGACCGGCAAATCTTAAAACACACAATACATGAATGAACAATTTCGTGAAGACAAGAGTTAGCTTGAGCATTTGTTAGCATTACGCTTAAAGAGTCCAAGAGAATACTGGGGAGGTTTGTTGTGAAAAGCGATGTAGCAGAAGCCTGAAATTCTACCGGTCGTATAACGATAGCGGTTGAATGAGGCAGTTCAACGACAGGTCCCATGTCAGCGCCAAGCTACACAGGCTCTTTCATACCATTACACAATTCCTGACATTAGCAGCCACGCAAAGAGAGTGAACTATTAAGTAGTAATGATAAGAATCAGCGTCCACTCTGTGACTGAATAATAGTTCATGAAAATAGCTGGGATGGAGGGGGGGGGGGGGGGGGGAGACTTAGGGAGTTGATCAATCAGTGCAGGGGTACCGCACCATCTGGAGGGAGATATATGTTGCAGACAGGTATTACCTGCGTCGTCCGTATCCTGACAGCCACAGCTTCAAGAGGAGTTTGAAGGGGCACAGGTTCACTACATACCGAAATCAGGACATAAACGCAGCCGCCACTTGACACTATTATATTCGCTACAGTTCTTGAAATATCCCATGTAGCTGCAAAGGGCAGGTTTCTGCTTTGCCGGAAATCTGGTTTCCTGGGGGACAATGTAGAAAACAGGTGTAAAGCTTAATAGTTGCCGTAGTTCAGCCAAATGGTGGAAAAAATCGCCGCAATTCCACTGGAGGATGACGTGATCGTGAGACTGGAAGCCATGAAACACTCAATGAGGCAGTCAGCGCCTCAGGGTCACCTGCTGCCACAGACTTATTTCCTGAACAGGCTATATCTATTGTGTCTGAGGGTCTGGCGAGATCTAGGTCCTCAGTGGACGTCAGAATCTTCACTTCATTCTCAGACGCAGCGCTTGTAGGCAGTGGCGGTGTGGGTGCCACTGCAATTCCCTTGGTGTTGCGGATCTTCTTTCTGGATTTCTCTCGCTGATCCTTGGGTTTCTCTGGTTGGGAGGGCTTCACTGATTCAGTCTCCAGGTCTGAGGATAATCGTCAAGCCCAAGCTGCTTTTGGGCACTAGCCACTGGCAGGTATCATATTTCCCACTAACAGAAACCAGGGTAGGGAGTGACCCAAGGGACCCCTCCCTAGTGAGAGGGGCCGAAGGCGACTTACGCTTCTCTGGCTGAGAAGTGGGGACTGGTGTCCCGATAGTTGGAGGGGGCAGTGCTCCTGAGGCAGGTGGCGTGGGGAACAGGGATGGATGTGCCCCCCCCCCCCCACCATCAAGTGAGTAGGTGTAGTCGTCTGGCTCTTAAAGCCGACTGGAATTCGAGGAGCTGATGGGGCTACAACTGTTCTGGCAGTAGAGGAGGTCATAGCCACAGGATGTAGGCGCTTTAATTTTCTCGTGGCTCTGTGTGTTTCAGTCGGTCCACACTCTTGTATTGGATGATTTTCCTTTCTTGCTGTAAAATCCTGCAGTCTGGTGAACAAGGGGAATGAAGCGCTCTGCAGTTGACACATATGGGAGGCAGGCCACATGGAGTATTGAGATGGGATGGACGTCCACAGTCTCGACATGTGATGGTGGAAGTACAGTGGGAAGACATATGGTTGAACTTCCAGCACTTACAGCACCGCAGTGGGGGAGGGATAAATGGCTTGACATTACATTGGTAGACCGTCACCTTGACCTTCTCGGGTAATGTGTCACCCTCGAAGGCCAAGATGAAGGCAATGGTGGTAACCTGATTATCCGTCTGACCCCAACGGACACGCTGGACTAAATGAACTCCTCGTCGCTCTAAGTTGACACGTAGCTTGTCGTCAGACTGCAAAAGAATGTGCCTGTGGAATACAATACCCTAGACCATATTTCAGCTTTTACGAGGCGTGATGGTAACAGAAACACCCCAGCTTTTCACAAGCGAGTAATGCCTGTGACTGGGCAGAGGATGCCGTTTTTATCAAGACTGACTCTGACCGCATTTTGGACAAGCCCTCCATTTGTCCAAACTTCTCCTCTAAATGCTCTACAAAAAAACCAAGGCCTCATCGAGACAAAGGAGTCCTCATCAGCTCTCGTACAGGGGCGAATAAGATTCGCTGCCATAATTAGCCTCGCGTTCGTAGCATGGTGTGGCCAGGGAGAGGTACGATTTAGGATCATACTTCCTTGCATTGTACTGAGAACTGCTGGCGTTTGATCACCAGCAAGTGATGATGTAGTACGCTTCATCGTGTGTCATCCACCCTGATGCTACCCACTCCGACCAGGGGCCCTCCCCACAGGCGCCACCCAGCCGCAGCAAACGCCATCTGGCAGGATGGCCATTGCCAGGAGTCCCTATGCCCCAAGGTGATGGGCATCTACTCCTTGCACACGTGGGGAGTTAACGGCGCAGGCATCAGCAGAGCGATCCCCGTGTAGTCAGGGGGCTACTACCAGTTGGGCACATGGCTGCCCCACCACAACGGACTGGCTACCATGCTGGATATGAGGAGCAAATAATTCCATGGTCATCATCTGCGCAGAAAACGACACTGCACAGTGGGAGGAGGAAAATGCGCCCAGGAAGGTGTCCTCGCTCAAGAGATGGAGGATGAAAGGGACTGCAATGCCACGACGAGAAAGTGGGCTAAAGATCTCAATACACAATGAACACGATGAGCCATGTAAGGTGCCCTTCCCCAATTGGCTCGCTCTTCGGGAAAATTTTGATAAATGGACGTCAAACCCTACAGGGGACCATCACATAAAGGCCGGAAGGTGTGAGACTCCTTTTAGTCACCTCTTACGACAGGCAGGAATACCTCGTGCATATTCTAAACCCAGGGCCCGGAGGGGGAGAGTCGGAGTTCTACTCCGAGGTGAAGACGGTGACACGGAAGATAGTCATAGCGGCCTGCATCAAACCAACCAGAAAGTCGATGACCTAGAATGACATGGCGGGAATATGTCGCCTGATTCTTCTCGGAATTTTAAGCGCCAAGTTCTCTCTCTCCCTCTCTCTCTCTCTCTCTCTCTCTCTCTCTCTCTCTCTCTCTCTCTCTCTCTATCTCTCTCTGTCTCTGATCACTGTCGAAAGACAAGGTAGCGATCACTTATAAAGGGTAATCCTCCTGGTCTTTCTAGAGTAATGCAGTTAATGGCTAAAAATGACTATAACCTACCACTGACAGACGGAACATTTTTTGCCTAGTTACGCCACTTCTCCGAAAAAGCGCAAGAAAATAGTCATTCGTAGAAGAACGTGTCAGTGTCTTTCGACCGTGTTCAGCCATCTGGAGTGTCCAAGAGTCCTGAGGGAGGTACTACCAGAGCGATCGAAATATCAGGGAATATGATGCAGCCTAACGACTTAGAATGTTTTATCACTGTGTACCGAATGCAGTATTTGGGCGTTCTGTCTCTTATCTTCCGCTTCAGTGCCAGTAGGGTCACTGAGTGACTGAACAGATGCTTTCTAACCTTTTTACAGTAACATAGTTATTATCTGTTCGATATCTCTTGTTCGCGAATCAAATTGTGGACAAAACCAGTGCACCCGTGCGAAACTTTTGTACGTTCGTAGTTTTAAATAATGTCAGTATTTGGATTGTGTGCAGTCGTTGGGATAATGGCAGCAGTGGTAATGAGATGAAAACACCTTGAAAAATGAACCGAAAGTCATGAATTTATGATTCATCCTTGTAGCTACAACTGCATGCACGTAATTTTAAACAAAATTCCTTACAAAGCGTTACAGTGCCTCGGTGTAAGCAGTATTTGATGTTGGAATATATTCTTCGTGTACTTTTTTATTTTCTTTGAGGGACAGAAGATGTTGATAGATTTATTACCCTTGAAAAGGATAACTGTAATTGTCCATAAACAAAGACGGGATTTGGTAATTACGCGTAAAATCCTGTTCTTTGAAATATCTTTTCCTTATACTTGTCTATAATGATCGCAAATGTAATTTTAATAAAGGACTGTATTCTTGTCAATTGAAAAGGAATGCTTGAATCAGACGGTGTTAAGCTTATCCCTGGTATTGCAACAGTTTCGCCGGTGTCAGGCAGCTAAGCACTGATTGTAAATTCATTGAGTTTTGTTACAACCATGCATGCTCTGCTGACTAAGACTTGTTTGGCCTTCAGATTTCTTATCAATATGATAATAGTGTTTTTCTTTACCAAGTGTTTATCATTACCGCAGTCAGGAAATAGTGCTGTAACGCACTGCTGAGATAATGAAACGGAAGCCGCAATGTACACGTCTAACTGCCAACCAACACTCCATTTTCGCCGCACACGTCCACCGTCTACGTGCTGCAGTCGCCCTGCGCTGGAACTGTGCATACGCTTCCCCGCCACGGCGCACACAGGTCTGCACAGAGGCAACTGCACCGCTGGCGAGTGCGCCGGACGTTGGGCGTCTGCCCGGGCAGCTGCGGCCAACTTGCCGGGATGGTCCAAGTTGGCCAGCGCGTGGGGCTGCCCGCCCCTAATTTAATAAGGGAAACAGAGTTCCGCGCGCCGGCAGCTATGCAAATGGGCGTTCGCTTTATTAAGCAGTTAAATGGCGCCAAACTGAGTTCTTTTTCGAGTCCACGGTGGGCGAAGAGAAGGAGGGAGTGGCTGCTACGCTGTTCCGCAGCTGGATTAGCTTCTTCTCAGGATCACATCAGCTTCCTTCTTTTCTCGAGTGTCCCACTCAGCAACGACACTGCGGAAACTCCGCCATCGCAGAAGTTTGTTTACTTCGGGATTCTTATGAACTGAAGCGCCAAAGAAACTTGCAGGGGCATGCGTATTCAAATACTGAGATATGTAAACACGCAGAACACAGTAGGGCGGTCAGTAACACCTATGTAAGACATCAATTGTCTGGCGCAGTTGTTACATCGGTTACTGCTGCTACAATGGCATGTTATCAAGATTTCAGCCAGTTTGAACGTGGTGTTATAGTCGGCGCACGAGCGATGGAATTCCTCCGAGGTAGCAATGAAGTAGGGATTTTCTCGTACGACCATTTTACGGGCGTACCGCGAATGTCACATATCAGGTAAAATATCAGATCTCCGACATTTCTGAGACCGGAAAAAGATCCTGCAAGAACGAGACCAACGACGATTGAAGAGAATCGTTCAGGGGGACAGAAGTGCAAACCCTTCGTAAATTGTTGCAGATTTGAATGCTGTGCCATCAACAAGCGTCAGCGTGCGAACCATTCAACAAAACATGATCGATATGGGGTTTCGGAGCCCAAGTCCCATACGTGTACCCTTGATGACTGCACGACACAAACCTTTACCCCCAGCCTGGGCCCGTCAACAATGACATTGGACTGATGATTGGAAACATGTTGCCTGGTCGGACGAGTCTCGTTTCAAATAGTATCGAGCGGATGGATATGTAAAGGTATGGAGAGGACCTCACAACTCCATGGACCCTGTATATCAGCAGGGGACTGTTCGAGCAGTTGAAGGCCCTGCCATGGTGTGGGGCGTGTGCAGTGTGAGCGATACGGGACCCCCGATACGTCTGGATACGGCTCTGACAGGAGAAAAGTACTCATGCCCATTGTGCATTGCGACGGACTTGGGAAGTTCCAGCAGGACAATGTGACACCCCAACACGTCTAGAATTGCTACTGAGTGGCTCCAGGAACACTCTTCTGAGGTTAAACACTTTTGCGGGCCACCAAGTTCTCAATACATGAACATTATTGAGCGTATCTCGGATGCCTCGTAACGTTCTGTTCGGAATGGTTTTCCATTCCCTCCAGTACTATTTCAGACATTAGTGGAGTCAATGACACGTTCTGTTCCGGCACTTTTGCGTGCTACAGGCGGACCTACACGATATTAGGAAGGTATACCAGTTTCTTTGGCTCTCCAGCGTACATGTCATGCATATTACTTTGTCGACTTCGCCGCTTCGCTGACGCAAATTGTAACCATCTGTCGCTAGAGGGCTGTGAATTACAGCGTGTAACATAGTAATGTGCAATGTAACTAAGTCAGTGCGTGAGAAACAGGCTGCAGTAACCTACACCTACACTGATGCTCATAAATTAAGGATAATTGCAGAATGTGGTGCCACACAACGTGGCACTACACAAAACTGGCGCTAATAGCACAGGCACATAGGGAACATACTTGACACGGATCTGTAAGTCCACGGTATTGGTGAAGTTGAGAAAACCATCCCCGCCGGCCGAAGTGGCCGTGCGGTTAAAGGCGCTGCAGTCTGGAACCGCAAGACCGCTACGGTCGCAGGTTCGAATCCTGCCTCGGGCGTGGATGTTTGTGATGTCCTTAGGTTAGTTAGGTTTAACTAGTTCTAAGTTCTAGGGGACTAATGACCACAGCAGTTGAGTCCCATAGTGCTCAGAGCCATTTTGAACCAAAACCATCCCGAAACACATGTGCTACAAAATGACACTGTTTCCTGCGCATGTACCCCGACATCAGTATGGGATATGATCACCATGCACACGCACACAGGCCGCACAATTTGTTGAGATATTCTGGATCAGGTGGTCGAGCAGCTGCTGGGGTTTAACCTCTCATTCTTACACCAGTGCCTGTCGGAGCTCCTGAAGTGTCGTAGGGGTTTGAAGACGTGCAGTGATATGTCGTGCGAGAGCATCCCAGACGTGCTCGGTGGGGTTTAGGTCTGGAGTACAGGCAGGCCACCCCATTCGCATCATATCTTCTGTTTCAAGGTACTCCTCCACAATGGTAGCTAACTGGAGCCGTGCGTTATCATCCATCAGGACGGTGGGACACACTGCACCACTGAGATGGCGGACACACTGGTGCAAAATGACGTCCCGATACACCTCACCTGTTACAGTTCCTCTGTCAAAGAGGTGTACGTGCACCAATCATAATCCCACACCACACCATTAAACCACGACCTCCACACACGTCCCTTTCAAGGACATTAAGGGGTTGGTATCTGGTTCCTGGTTCACACCATATGAAAATCCGGCGGGAATCACTCTTCAGACTATACCTGGACTTGTCCGTGGACATAACTTGGGGCCACTGCTCCAATGACCATTTACTGCGTTCTTGACACCAGACTTTACGGGCTCTCCTGTGGGCGAGGGTCAGTGGAATGCACCTTGCAGGTCTCCAGGCAAATAAACCATGTCTGTTCAGTCGTCTGTAGACTGTGTGTCTGGAGGCAACTGTTGCAGTGGCTACGGTAAGGTCCCGACCAAAGCTATCTGCAGTACTCCGTGGCCGTCTGCGGGCACTGATGGTGAGATATCGGTCTTCTTGTGGTGGTGTACACTGTGGACGTCCCGTACTGTAGCGCCTGGACACTTTTCTGCTGGATGACTGGGTGTTGCGTGATGTCCTTAGGTTAGTTAGGTTTAGGTAGTTCTAAGTTCTAGGGGACTGATGACCATAGATGTTAAGTCCCATAGTGCTCAGAGCCACTTGAACCACTTTTTGTCTGGTGGAATCGTTGCCATAATCTAGAGATCACACTTTGTGGCACACGGACCTGCTGTGTTTGACCAGCCTCCCGTCGCCCTAGTATTCTACCCCTCATAACGTCATCAGCATGTGTTCTCTGAGCCATTTTTAACACATAGTCACCATTAGCACTTCTGAAAACGTCAGCACACTTACTCGCTGCACCGTACTCTGACATTCACCAAGACACCTCTGCGTTGGACTGCTGTCAGCGCCACCGTGCGACGACCACAGGTCAAATGCACTGCCTGGTCATATCCCGAGATGATTTAAGGCCGCAAACCGCGCACCAGAGCGTTGTTTCACCATGTGCCAACATCATCCTTGATTTATGAGCATGAGTGTAGTTTCGAATTCGAAGAGGTTGTCCTCTCACGGAGGCCATCTCCTGTAGCATGACAATGCCAGAACACTTACGGGTGTTGCAACATCTGCAGCAATCCGACGGCTTGGGTCAACTGTCATCCTTCTCCAAACAATCTTGACTTGGAGCCGTCCGATTTTCATCTGTTTCAAAAACTTAAACACCACCTTCGGCGACTTCACTCGATAGTGCTGAACCGGTACAAAGACAGGGGAGGTTATGGCTCCGTCAACAAAGTCTACATCTACATCGATACTCTGTAAATCACAGTTAAGTGCCTGGCACAGGCAATCATTCTACAGTTACGATATCAATAAACTGGTCTTCCGTTGGGAGAAATGTTTCGTCACCATGATGACTGCACTGAGAAATAAATATGTAGAATTGAAGAACAAATATGTAGAAAGTTAACAACCTTTGTTTGATTGAAAAAACTTGAAAACTTTTCACGTATAAAATTCGTAGGCATTACTTTAAAGTAAGCCCCCGTATTACTGATGACGCCTCAGAAGCATTTCTTCTGAAACAAAAATTGTAGCCAACTGAAACTTCTACCACGGGAAAATCGGAGACTTTTCTGTAGTTCAAATTCTACAAAGGGGATTCAGTAAGGGTGCGACACTTTTTTTCTGAAAGCAGGTTGGCTTTATACAGAATTCCGATACACCATATAATCCACCGTTTTCCTGCCTTTGTGTCCCTACTTTTCAGCACCATCCCCGTTCAATGTGAAGGTCTTTCGCCATCTTTCTGGGAGGACCTTACGCCCGCGTGGCACCAAACTAATGGTCGATGTCTCGGCATCAGCAGCCTCTCCATTATCAACGAACTGCTTCCCGCCGAGTGCATCCTTCATTGGGCCAAACAGATGGAAGTCGGAAGGTGCGAAACGAGAAGTTCGATTCCATTTGTATGACGATAAACACGCTGAAGTCGTTTATACAATTCAAAATTTTTGAAAAACACAGCCCTCAGTCGCCAACACAATTAATTTGTAACCTAGGTTTCGGTGTCACATCTCCTTCGGACAAAATTAAAACTAAATGTTACAGCATAACGTCCCAAAAAATACGAATGCTGCGGTCATACCTGACAGCGTCAGATTGTCAGAATTAAACTAAAATGCAAGAGAGGTGCAAGCCACTAGGGGCTGCCATGTGTCTTCTGCTACAGTCAACACAAAGGGTTTTAAGTTTTGTGTTGACTGTAACAGAGGACACATGGCAGCCCCTAGCGGCTTGCACCTCTGTTGCATTTTACTTTAATTCTATCTGACGCTGTCAGGTATGACCGCAGAGGATGACACGGCGGCCGGTAGGTACCTTTCGGCCTTCATCGCCTGTTCTGGAGGAGTTAAGTTTTTCTTTTTTTTTTTTAATTAGCAAACGATGGAGCCGATCCTCATTGGTACACAAAACGGGTCAGAATATTGTTACACAAACAACGAAATAAACATGAAAAATTTAAACAGACGCAAAATGCCCAAGATTGGCGATCTTTTACAGAAGTTCTAAATTTATCGCGGACTTCAATGCGAGATGCTTATAACAGTTTCCACAACGAAACTTTGTCTCGAAACCTAGCAGAAAATCCAAAGAGATTCTGGTCTTATGTGAAGTATGCTAGCGGCAAGACAATGTCTGCTCTGCGCAATAACAATAGAGATAATACCGAAGACAGTGCTGTCAAAGCAGTTACTAAACACAGCCACCCGAAATGCCTTCACAAAAGAAGACGAAGTAAATATTCTAGAATTCGAATCAAAAACAGCTACCAACGTGTGTAACGAGCAAGTAAATATCCTCGGAGTAATGAAGCAACTTAGATCACTTAATAAAAGCAAATCTTCTGGTCCAGACTGTATAGCAATTAGGTTCCTGTCAGAGTTTGCTGCCGCAATAGCTCCTTATTTAACAATCATATACAAGCTTTCGCGCAATGGAAGATCTGTTCCCAAAGACTGGTAAGTTGCACAGGTCACACGAATATTCAAGAAAGGTAGTAGGAGTAATCCACTAAATTACAGGCCCATATCATTAATGTCAATATGCAGCCATATTTAGCAACATGAATTACCTCGAAGGAAACATTCTATTGATACACAGTCAACACGGATTTAGAAAACATCGTTCTTCTGAAACACAACTAGTAGCTCTTTACTAGCATGAAGTGTATAGTGCCACTGAGAAGAGATTTCAGATTGACTCCGTATTTCTGGATTTACGGATTTCTTTTGTACCACACAAGTGGCTTGTATTAGAATTGCTTTCATATGGTATATCGTCTCAGTTATTGATTCGATTCGTGATTTCCCGTCAGGAAGGTCACAGTTCGTAGTAACTGACGGGAAACTGATCGAGTAAAACAGAAGTGATTTCTGGCGTTTCCCAAGGTAGTGTTATAGTCTCTTTGCTGTTCCTTATCCATATAAACGATTTGGGAGACAATCTGAGCAGCCGTCTTCGGTTGTTTCCAGATGTCGCTGTTGTTTATCGACTAATAAAGTCATCAGAAGATCAAAACAAATTGCAAAACGATTTAGAAAGGATATATTTATGGTACGAAATTTGGCAGTTGACCCTAAACAGCGAAAAGTGTAAGCTCATCCACGTGAGTGCTAAAAGGAGTCTGTTAAACTTCGGTTAGACGATAAATCAGTCAAATCAGTCAAACTCAGCTAAATACCTAGGAATTCAGTTACGAACAACTTAAATTGGAAGGAACACACAGAAAATGTTTGGGGGGGGGGGGAGGGGGGGAGGAGGAGGAGGAGGCTACACAAAGACTGTGTTTTATTGGCAGGACACTTAGAAAATATGATAGATCTACTAAGGAAACTGCCTACACTACGCTTGTCCGTCCTCTTTTAGAATACTGCTGCGCGTTATGGGATCGTTATCAGATAAGATTGACGGGGTACATCGAGAAAGTTCAAAGAAGGGGAGCACGTTCTGTATTATTGCCAAATAGGGGAGAGAGTGTCACTGAAATTATAGAGCTTTTGGGGTGGACATCATTAAAACAAAGGTGTTTTTCGTTGCGTCGGAATCTTTTCACCAAATTACAATCACCAACTTTCTCCTCCCAATGCAAAAATACTTTGTTGACATCGTCCTACAAAGGGAGAAACGATCATGACGATAAAATAAGGGCAATTAGAGCTCATACGGAAAGATACAGTGTTCGTCTCTTCCGCGCGCTATACGAGATTGGAATAATAGAGAATTTTGAAGGTGGATACATGAACCCTCTGCCAGGCACTCAAATATGATTTTCAGAGTATGCATGTAGATGTACATATAGACCTTATTTCGTTGTTTTTGGAGATAGTGGATCACAGTTTAGTGTCATTTGCAATATAGTGAGTACAGGTATTGTGATCAATAGCTGGCATGATGAACTGTACCAAGTAATCGTCTCATTTTTACTTCTGTATGATTGTTGCAGTTCTGCAGAATGAGAGATCCTCAAGATGGCTATTGCATAGCCGAAACCGGTAATCTTGTCCGAAAAGCTTTATGATCAAGACAGCTAAATAAAAAAAATGTACCAAAGATGTTGGAATAGTTTCAATAGAATATGTTACTAATCCGCAATCATTTTATTAGGAACATAAGAAAACGCATTTTTCAAGCCAGCTGCATCATAAAAGCTATGAAAAATATCTTAAGTTACGATAATTGATGGTATGTATGACCTTGACAATACACTTTCCAGCATGACCAATAAATCTTTTACTTAACTGATCTCCTTTTTTCGCAATAGCACAGCAACGACGTGCTTAGAGCCTTTATGTTTCTGAAAATCGAATCTTCCTCTAGGAGAGAAAGAAGCTAATAGCTAATGTACTGCAACAAACCATCTTACAGAAAATGGCCCTGAACCGAATTACAAAATAATCAGTAACTATTTGTGCAGTGGAATCTCTTAGCAGACTTGCTACGCAAGTCGTATTCGCGCCTATCGGCTAATGTTCCTTTCAAACTGAGCTTGAAGACAGTAAAATCGTTTTCGCATAAAACAGGGTGAAGCTACTATGGTATAGTCATAATAATAAAAAAATACAATGTTGGATTAAAGTTACAATTTTGAGTACCACGAACACCCATTGTAACGTATATGTTGACGGCATATATTTGTCGCAATAGGTGTTCATGGTACTCAAAATAATTGTATCTTTAGTTGGAATTTGTATGGCTAATTCCTATGACTGTACCATCTACATGTGTAATGACACGAAATATCTAGCATACGGGATCTACTCGTGTATGAAAATGGTCATCACTGACCGAAATTAATAACCTTATAGTGGTCCTCCGTTAAGGGGCTCCGGAAAGGCTCAAAATCATGAAAAGTTCAATTTTTACTTTTTTGCATTTTCTGAATCTGCAGACTATTACCTTTTAATAGATATATAATTTATTCAATTCCGAAGACAACTATTTTTAAATTTTTTTTGAAATGTGTTCTACATGGGCGTGACCCACTGTGGCGCTGTTAAACTGCTGTCAAATGGTGTTATTATTAACGTCCGTGCTCATCAGGTACATTTTAGTGATGTGAGATAAAGTATGTGTTGTGGCTAACCTGTGATGGTTCAATATATATCGCTGGTGTGATTGTCGATTGTTTCATGTTAATTTACTCTGTCGTTATCTCGAAAATATTCGTAATTAATTCTGTTTCTTGAGTCTCTGTTGGAATAGAAACACTTCACTTTGGTGTGTATGATGCTGTTGCGACGTTCAATGATGGCAACATTGTAAGGTGCAAGGTATTTAGAAATATGGGAATGAAGATAGGTTCTAACACGGAACGAGCGATGCTTGCTTTAGACAAGGAACGCCTTCGGGCTGCAGACAGGGCTGTAAAGAGTCTAGAAATACAAGCAAGAGTAAACAGGAGGAGGAACAAGAGGAAGCTGGAGGAGAAGTTTGCAGAGGATGAAGATAATCCATCCTATGGACCTGGAATGCACTAAAAAGTTAATCCAATCTTTGTCGCTCGATTCCCAAAACTTTTATTTTCTCATACTAATTACATGTTTTCTAAGGGTCTTCCAAACATATTTGTTTCAAACTTTCAGAAAATGTTACACAGTACCTTCTGCATAATTTAACACAGCCTTTTTCCAAAAAGCTGTATATTTTTCAATATATAAATAAAAAATTGCAAAAAAAGTTGTAAATTTTCATTACAATTGAAAAAAAATCATCTTTAATAACTGAACTAAAATTTTGTAAAATCCCTGTGTTAAGTTGTAGCCCATTTTCCAATAAATAATCTGTAAAAAGTTCAACTTCCTACCTCAAATACTTTTTGAGGAAAGATGTAATTTATAAGTGTTATTTTAACATTGCAAGTATAGGCCGTTCCGGAGCCCCTTAATGGATTTATAAACAAATGATAAAATTTATTCCTGAAACCCAGTTTAACTGTCTTAAGTACTACCTAAATACACTTATGAAAATTTGTGCCGGATTGGGACTCGATCCCGGGATCACGCTTATCGCGAGCGGTCGTCTTATACTCAGACTACCCGAGCACGCTTCCGGGACCGAACAGTAACTGCCATATACCACATTTCTATCTATTTCCTTTCATAGATTATTAATTCGTGTACACCCACTCACAAACGCAGTGATTCCCGTTTTTAGAATCAAGACAACGAGAAGTAATAATCTTTGTCATTTTTATCACACACCCGTCTTTGTCTTGTATATAGGCTACTTATGTTTGATGACGAATTACAGTTTCAAATATTGAAAGTTGTCCCTTAAAATTCAACTTAACGAAGGTAATACCAAAAGTGACGATAGTCTGTAACTTGTCGTTGTTTCGATTCTAAAATCTTGCACGCGAATCGAGAGATGAGCAAGTCTGGGTAATTGAAAGATTAACATAGAAGAAGAAACAGGTATGTGTGTGACGTGTGGAAGTTCGTGCAGTTACAGGGAGCGTGCTCGTATAGCTTAAATGGTAAGGCAGCCACTAGTGATAAGCGGGAAATCTGGGTTCGAGTATCGGTGGGCCACATATTTTCATATGTTGATTTATTTAGTACATCGTACCTAATACAACCAAGTTCAATTTCGGGACTAAATTTCAATATTTCAAACTGTATTCGTAATCAAACATTAATAATTATAATCAAATACTTTCTGGAACACTGTGAAATCTTATTGTGACTATGTCGCAGTTTGCAAATTCTATCTTCAGCCAGGTGAATTGTGGGGAAGTCGTCACTAAAAGATGTCAAGTCTCCTTCCAGAGCTGTGTTAATTACACTACTGGCCGTTAAAATTGATACACCAAGAAAGAATGCAGATGATAAACGGCTATTCATTGGAGAAATATACTAGAACTGACATGTGAATAGACTTTCACGCAATTTGGGTGCATAGATCCTGGGAAATCAGTACCCAGAACAACCACCTCTGGCCGTATAACGGCCTTGATACGCCTGTGCATTGAGTCAAACAGAGCTTGGATGGCGTGTACAAGTACAGCTGCCCATGCAGCTTCAACACGATACCACAGTTCATCAAGAGTAGTGACTGGCTTATTGTGACGAGCCAGTTTCTTGGCCACCATTGACAGGAAGTTTTCAATTGGAGAGATATCTGGTCAATGTGCTGGCCAGGGCAGCAGTCGAACATTTTCTGTATCCAGAAAGGCCCGTACAGGACCTGCTACATGCGGTCGTGCATTATGCTGCTGAAATGTAGGGTTTCGCAGGGATCGAATGAAGGGTAGAGCCACGGGTCGTAACCCATCTGAAATGTAACGTCCACTGTTCAAAGTGCCGTCAATGCGAAAAAGAGGTGAACGAGACGTGTAACCAATGGCACCCAATACCATATAGCCGGGTGATATGCCAGTATGGCGATGACGTATACACACTTCCAATGTGCGTTCACCGCGATGACGCCAAACACGGATGCGACCATCATGGTGCTGTAAACAGAATCTGGAGTCATCCGAAAAATGACGTTTTGCCATTCGTGCACGCAGGTTCGTCGTTGAGTACACCATCGCAGGCGCTCCTGTCTGTGATGCAGCTTCAAAGGTAACCGCAGCCATGGTTAGTCCATTCTGCTGCAAACGTCGTCGAAATTCGTGCAGATGGTTGTTGTCTTGTAAACGTCCCCATCTATTAACTCAGGGATCGAGACGTGGCTGCACGATCCGTTACAGCCATGCGGATAAGATGCCTGTCATCTCGACTGCTAGTGATACGAGGTCGTTGGGATCCTGCACGGCGTTCTGTATTACCCTCCTGTCCCACCGATTCCATATTGTGCTGACAGTGATTGGATCTCGACCAACGCGAGCAGCAATGTCGCGATATGATAAACCGCAATCGCGATAGGCTACAATCCGACCTTTATCAAAGTCGGGAACGTGATGGTACGCATTTCTCCTCCTTACACGAGACATCACAACAACGTTTCACCAGGCAACGCCGGTCAACTGCTGTTTGTGTATGAGAAATCGGCTGGTAACGTTCCTCATGTCTGCACTTTGTAGGTGTTGCCACCGGCGCCAACCTTGTGTGAATGCTCTGAAAAGCTAATCATTTGCACATCACAACATCTTCTTCCTGTTGGTTAAATTTCACGTCTGTAGCTCGTCATTTCCGTGGCGTAGCAATTTTAATTGCCAGTAGTGTGCATAGATATCATTGGCCATTGTGCTTTTCCATATGGAACGACAGCAATCCGAGTTAGTTATACAGTTGTTCTAGGAGAGTAACTCAAAGGAGTTTTCTTTTTCAAAATCCGATCACAGTTTCGGAAAAATTGCGCTATTTCAAACTTATCTGTTATGAACATCAAGCTGACTGCTGTGTTATACGGAACTATTGCATTAGGGTGAAGGAGCACTCCTGTCTGACGCAGCTAAAACGTCGAATATAGGAGAAAAGTTTAGCTCGTAACATGCTAATCACAAATGGTTACATGCAGGTGAATCGACGCACCAACTGGAAGGCGATGGACTTGGCACATAAGGACGAGTCAGTAGTTAATTGTGGCATCGGTTTTGCTCTTGTTTCTGCCACAGCCTTGCGAGAAAGTTGCACGGTAAAAATTGAATTGATTTGTAAAACAACACTATTTGCTGTAAATATCGATAGAAAAAGGTTTCAGAAGAATATAAACATTTCCTTAAAATACCATTTATGAAATGAAATGTTCAAAATGCGCATCGACTACTGCAACACATGTGACCGACCTCTAGTGCAAATACTTCCGGAAAGACTGAAGAGATTCATTTGGTATTATAATGCTGCAACAACCAGTTGTTTTATCTTGGGTCAAGCAGCTTGCGCTAGACTTCATCTCCAAGTTAATGACAGAGAAAAATGTCCAGTGGCGTTGAATTAGTTGAATGACCAGGGCCTGTCCATCGACAATGAGAGAGCTGGATGAGTGCATTCCTAGCCACAAGCGAGTTTGAGCCGTGTACAGAACGAGCTGGTCCTACTTTCTCATTTATCATATTTCTGACTGGTTTGATGCGGCCCACCACGAATTTCTCTTCTGTGCCCTCTAAAGTTTGTAAAATCTACAGCTCCTTCTAGTAAAATTGAGTCATTCCCTGATGTCTTAATAGATCCTGCCCCTTCATCTTGTCAGCGTTTTCCATATATTCCTTTCCTCACCGATTATGCGGAGAAACCCCTCATTTCTTACCTTAGCAGTCGACCTAAATTTCAACATTCTTCTGTAGCATCAGATCTCAAATTCTTCGATTCTCTTCTGTTCCAGTTTTCCAACATTTCTTGTTTGCTAACATACAATGCCGTATTCCAAACGTACATTTTCAGACATTTGTTCCTCAAATTAAGCCATGTATTTGATGCTAGTAGACTTCCATTGCCCAGGAAAGCACTGTTCGCCAATGCTAGACTGCTTTTTACGTCGTCCTTGTTCCGTCCGTCTCGGGT
The DNA here is from genome assembly GCF_023864345.2 of Schistocerca serialis cubense. Classification (NCBI taxonomy): domain Eukaryota; kingdom Metazoa; phylum Arthropoda; class Insecta; order Orthoptera; family Acrididae; genus Schistocerca; species Schistocerca serialis. The sequence goes on from NC_064642.1 coordinate 546,391,868, forward strand.
TATTTTGCCGCCTTGGTACCAGAATTCTTAAACTCCATCTACTTCGTTACCATCAATCCTGATGTTAAGTATCTAGCTGTTCTCATTTCTGGTACTTATCTTTACTTTCGTCTTTCTTCGATCAATTCTCAATCCATATTCCGTACTTTGTTGAGTGTTCACTCCATCCAGAAGACGCTGTAATTCTTCACTTTCCGTGAGGACAGGTATTTCATTAGCGTATCTTACCTTTGATATCGTTTCACCTTGGATTTCAATTCCACTCTGGAACTTTTATTTCCATCATTGCTTCTTCGATGTATATATTAAACATTAGGGGCACCCTCGCAATTTTTGAAACTCCGAATAAACTTGGGGTGAGCTACAGGGGGAGACGAGTAATATACAACAAAAGTCAAGAGGGAATAATAAGACTGACAGACCAACAACGATGTACTCGAATTAAAAGGGATGTAAGACATGGGTAGTCTTTTGCCCCTACTGTTCATTTTATACGACCTGAAAAGAGTATTCGACAATATAAGATGGTGCTACATCTTGTACCATTCGAAATTTTTGAAGGTTTTTTTCAGGACGATAAATCCTATGAGCGTATTTTGATTTTTCTTTATTCTTGCTTCCATTATCAACCGCAACGTGAGAACTGCCTCTCTGGTGGCTTTACTATTAATAAAGGCAAATTGATCGTTATCTACCACTTCTTCAGTTTTCTTTTCCATTCTGTATATTATTCTTGCTAGTAACTTGGTTTCATGACCTGTTATGCTGACTGTGCGTTAATTCTCGCACTTGTCAGCATACACACCCATGTATTTCATATGTTACTTCCTCTAAGAGAGCAGCTAGCACTTCAGTCAGTAACCTTTAAGGTTTATTCATTGAAATGAGCACCTGTCACACTGTCACCAGTAACCCACAACAAATGTTCAGAAATTATTGCCTGTGATGCTCAATATGGCTGAGGAAGTACTGATTCTCAGCTGCTCAGTAATGCGTATTTCTGACGTCCATCTTTCTACGACCTGTAAATGTGGCTTCAATGGTTAAGAAAATATAGAATTTATTGTCCTTGCGGCGCATTACACCCGACCGACAGAATTACATGCGCATTATACAGTCCTGCTGGCTAACCGGCTGGTGAGCTGTCACATGATACAGGACACTCTTTGTGCACAAAATCCGAACAGCCTTAGACTGACTTATTCCAAAGATACTCATTATATCCGTGGGGTTAACGCATGAATTGTGAATAACTGCTGCTTGAGCATCTTCGTTCATTCCGTTTGTTGAACCTTTGCTCCTTACCCTTCACGTAGTATTTCAGTGCCTGTCGCATAAGAATTATTGCATCTTCGTTGAACAGTCATTCTAGCTGGACGTCTGTCGAGATATCTTTGTGCATACAGTTCATCTGCTCTCTTCTCCGTAAACAAGTAGCGTTTGCAGTTTCCTTTTGTTTGTGAATGCCATTTATTTTTCACTCTTTGCTGCATACTTTATGGTTAAAACTTTTTCCGCTGATGGTATTTCAGTCATTCAGCTTCTTCATCAAGTACATTGTTTAGAAGTATGACCATTGCGACCTTATAGATATGTTCAATTGGCCTTCAGCTTTCATTTCTATAATATGAATTTACTAAACGTAATTGGTAAATAAGTGTTGAAATTCTGATTGTTAAAACTGTTCTCGCCTTCCGTTACAGAGGATCACAGTGGTTTAGTCATTTTCTGGTTAGAAATTAGTGAGTGAACAGTGAAATCATATAGGGGGTGGAGGGGTTGGACGCAAAGACTGTGAATTCGGAGTCGAACGAGTTGGGGCCCGTTTCTTCTCCAATGTTAAGGATTCTTTCGTTTTCCGTAAATCACTTTCGGCAAATGTTAGGATCATTGCTTTGAAACAGAGACGACTGATTGCTTTTTCCAGCTCAGTGCAAACCATGCTTGTACTCTGATAACGCAGCCATCTACCGAACGTTAAAAACTAATCATACTTTTGTTAAACAGCAATATCGGTAGACATAGCTTCACCTTGCAGTTGTTAAATATGTATTACCTGAATGCGATCAGCGTACTGCACAAAACATATACGTTGCTAGATAAAATATGTATGTAATAAAAGTACTTACATAGGTGTATACTATAACAGTTTTAAATATAAGAAATATCTAAAGAGCACGTTGTTAGAGCAAAAGAGGAACTGAGGCAGAAGAAACTTCTGCAGGTCCTCACGTAGGGAGTGGCGCTTAGCTCCCACAGCCCCCCCCCCCCCCCCAAAAAAAAAAATATGAGCCTTTTGCTAGATATAATGGAAATTATTTAGTACCAAACTGCTTTCTTAATATTATTTATTCCTCATTATGACAAAGTCAAGTGAAAGGAGTTTCGAGTATAGATGAGTTGATGAAGAACAGCAGAGGAAGATTCACGAAACTATATGAGGCTTCATCTCGTGTAGAGCAGAGGAGACGGTGAACAGTTTCATAACCTTAATAAATTTGTAATTGTGTTAAGACTTCCATGGAGCTGGTAGTCGATAGCCCGAGAACAGGTCTGAGCTAATTAGCTGCCTTTGTCTCCAGTCTCAAAAAAACGGTTCAAATGGCTCTGAGCACTATGGGACTTAACATCTGAGGTCATCAGTCCCCTAGAACTTAGAAATACTTAAACCTAACTAACCTAGGACATCACACACATCCATGCCCGAGGCAGGATTCGAACCTGCGACCGTAGTGGTCACGCGGTTCGAGACTGAAGCGCCTAGAACCGCTCGGCCATTCTGGCCGATTCTCCAGTCTCAGTGCCATACTTAGCGATACAAAGGAAAATGTAGCTGCAACGGAGAAAATAGAGTAAACTCATGGTTAGCACCTTTGTTCAGAAACTTATGTAAAGTTAGTGTATTCCTCTCACGCAGAAACAAAATAGCGAACGATCTTGACTTTTCTTTGTAACCTTCTGTTAATTTCTTTTAAACTGTCGAGGTATCTGCTTTCCACTGCGTACCATGTGAGACATATTTCAGTAATACTGGTGTAAATGAAATAAATATTTATCTACAAGTTTTGCGGAATTATTACAATGTTTAATCGAATCTGTATTTATATTATAACGTAAAAAGTCGTCACACTAGATGAAATTAGCTTTTCGATTTACCCACCCCTTTCCCCGTAACATAAACTTGTGTGCTAGCCAGACTGTGTGTGATATTATTCCTATTGTCACAAATAAAAATTCCTGATTAGTATATCGACCAATGGAAGAGTAGCAATATCGAAAACTTTCTAGAAGTTGACAGAGTAGCAATGAACTTAGGAAATCAGTGAAATTTTGATATTTTCCAATGGTCACGATGGGTCCGTTTGGCACAGGCATCCGTAGCGAGATTTAGCTGGGGGTCTTTGTCGATATCTGCGTCACGGTCGACTGCCCTCGGGAAGCAGAAGCCACTGCGGCAGACCCGTCCTCAATTGTGCTTCGGCGTAATCATTTCTGCCCGTTAACGTTCAGCAGATGTCGTAACTGCTACCTGTGGTGGTATTGCCTTCATTTACGAGCTCCAGAGGATGGAGTTTAGGTGTTAAATGCGTCATCAACTTTTCATACGCATAGAGATGTCAGCCTTGCGACTCATTCTCTTGCCAAACAGTAGAAAATACAGCAAGAATTTCCCTTCAAACTATCGGTAATAGTTGTAAGGTTAGTTGCTACCTCCTGGTGTCTGCGATCTGCCTTGTTGTATTCCCATGGGTGAGCGTCCTCATTAGCTATTTCACATTACCCTTCCATGTTTGCTGCCTCCAATAGAATTCAGCTATGATCGGGTTGCTATACATTAGGTATGCCACAAGTATTTGTGCTGTTAGTGGTCCGCAACGGATAACACGGAGATGTAAAAATGAATGGGTAACGTTGGCGTTGCAGGCATAAGAACAAGGCTTGAAGTACGAAATTTTTTCACTGGTATCTCTTGCTAACAATATATCTCCTTGAATGGTTATTATAAGAGCAGGGTATAAGATATGACACAATAATTTAAATATATTCTGTAACATTATAACCACAATATCATTACGTCGATAATGCGTATGATGCTTCACCTAAACAAAGCGGGGATCTGTAAGCAGCGGCGTTTGCGTACAGTTGTCAGTGCTACCAGACGAGCAGCTGTGCTTGAAATAACCAAAGAAATTAATGTGGGTCAACGACGAACGTATCCGTTTGGCTAGTGCGGCGGAATTTGGCGTCAGTGCACTATGGCACCAGAAGAATGACGCAAGTGCCTTTACTAAAAGCAAGAAATGGCATGCAGTTCCTCTCCTGTTCTCTTGACCATTACGGTTGGACCCTAGTCGCCTGGAAAACCGTGAATCCCTATTTCAGTTCTTAAGAGACGAAGGTAGTGTTGGAGTGGGCGCAGACTCCCACGCAGCCATGGACCTAAGTTGTCAACAAGGCACTGTGCAAGCAGTGCCCAATGAGCGAGGTGGCGCAGCGAATAGTTAGCACACTGGACTCGCACTCGGGAGGATAATGGTTCCATTTCTGTCTGGCCTCCCAGATTTGTGTTTTCCGTGGCCCAAATCGCCCCAGGAAAATGCCGGTATGGTCCCATTGAAGAAGAGCACAGCCGATTTCCTCCTCCATCCATTCGTAATCCAGGCTTGTACTCCGTCTCTGATGACCACGCTGTCGACGGGATGTTAAACTTTAATGTCATTTCAAATGACCATTAGAGATCATTACTTGGAACCCATCAGAGACAGAGCATCGCGGTTTTGCTATAAAATGTTTATGTGTGTGTGTGTGTGCAAGCAGGTAGTGGCTCCATAAAGGTGTGGGCTGTGTTTACATGGAATGGACTGGGTCCTCTGGTCCAACTGAACCGATCAATGGCTTGGAATGGTTATGTCCGCATTTGCAGTTATTCATGGACTACAGATTCCCAAACAACGATGGAACTTTTATGGATGACAATGTGTCATGCCACCGGGCTACAACCGTTCGTGATTCGTTTGAAGACCATTCAGAACAGTTCGAGCAAATGATTTGGCCATACAGATCGCCTTGCATGAATCTCATCGAACATTTGTAGGACATGATCGAAAGGTCAGTTCGCGCAAATAATTATGCACCGGCGACAATTTCACAATGATGGACGGCTGTAAAGGCAGCGTAGCTTCGTTTTTTTGTGCAGGTAAGTTCCTAAGAAATGTTGAGTCCATGCCACGTCGAGCTGCTACACTACGCCGAGCAAATGAGGTCCGATACGATATCAGGAGCTATACCACGCGTTTTGTCACCTCAGTGTAAGTCGAGATTTAAGCAAAAAGGGGGGGGGGGATTTATATACACATAAGCGTATTCTTTCGCTATGGAAGGCCGCATATTACACACACAAAAAATGTTTTGCATCAAACAAAAACAACTCCTGAAGAATGACATTGAATGTGGATATTATATCATAGACACAATCCCTTTGACTGTCCAGACACGTCACTACACCCGTCAAAAGATTTAAACAACCAGGCATGAGCAGCACTTATGAGACGGAGGGATCCGACACCCGATCAGTTCCACGCATTCCACCAAGGAGGAGGTACATGGCTCGTGTTTTCTGTAGTTCAACCATGCCTAGACGGTCAATACCGCAGTTCGATCTCGTCTGCATTGTTACTTTGTGCCAAGAAGGGCTTTTAACAAGGGACGTGTCCAGGCGTTTCGGAGTGAACCAAAGCAATGTTGTTCGAACATGGAGGAGATACAGAGAGACGGGAACTGTCGATTAAATGCCTCGCTCAGGCCACCCAAGGGTTACTACTGCAGTGGATTACAGCTACCTACGGATTATGCCTCGGAGGAACCCTGACAGTAACGCCACCATGTAGAATAATAGTTTTCGTGCAGCCACAAGACGTCGTGTTACGACTCAAACTGTGCTCAATAGGCTGTATGATGCACAACTCTACTCCCGACGTCCATGGCGAGGTCCATCTCTGCTACCACGATACCATGCAGCGCGGTACAGATGGCCCAACAACATGCCGAATGGACCGCTCAGGACTCGCATCACGTTCTCTTCACCGATGAGTGTCGCGTATGCCTTAAACCAAACAATCGTTGGAGACGTGCTTGGAGGCAACCCCGTCAGGTTGAAAGCCTTAGACACACTGTCTAGCGAGTGCAGCAAGGTGAAGGTTCCCTGTTGTTTTGGGGAGGCATTATGTGAGGCCGACGTACGCCGCTGGTGGTCATGGAAGGCACCGTGACGATAGGTGAGTTCCATACTCCGATCGATAGTGCAACCATATCAGCAGCATATTGGCGAGGCATTCGTCTTCATGGACAACAATTCGCCCCCTCTCCCCACCTCCCATATCGTGCACATCTTATGAATGACTTCCTCCAGGATAACGAAATCGCCCGACAATAGTGGCCAGCATGTTCTCTAGACATGAACTCTACTGAACATGCCTGGGATAGACTGAAAACGGCTGTTTATGGACAACGTGACCTACCAACCACTCTGAGGGATCTACGCCGAATTGCCATTGAGGAGTGGGACAGTCTGGACCAACAGTGCGTTGATGAACTTGTATATAGTATGCCACGACGAATACAGGCATGCATCAATGCAGGACGACACGCTGCTGTGTATTATAGGTACCGGTGTGTACAGCAATCTGGGCCACCACCTCTGAAGGTCTCACTGTATGGTGGTACAAAATGCAACGTGTGGTTTTCATGAGCAATATAAAGGGCGGAAATGATGTTTATGTTGATCTCTATTCCAATTTTCTGTACAGGTTCCGGAACTCTCGGTACCGAGGTGATGCAAAACATTTTTTGATTAGTGTATTTTCAAATAAATACCTTCAGTTAGTCTCTTTAAGTAGATTTCACACATAAAGGAGATAGCTGCGGTACCAAAGTAAAGGTGTATTTCCCTGGTCTTTGGTTAGTGCAAAGGGGCGGAAAATAATTAGTATTTCCACTTTACAGTAAAAATGAGTCTAATGGTCTCAATTACACGTAGTGGTCGAAGAAACATTTTGTTCCTGACGCAGATTCACAAGACTATTGAAATAGAATTTCTTGGAAAACATATCTCAAGTATTAGACATAAAATAATAGTTACTCAAGTTACAAGTTAAGTTTCTACAGTGATTATACGAAAGAATTTTCTCCCTTTCTAGCAGCAGTTTATCGTAACGGGCTGGAGGAACGAAGGGTACTTAGCGACTACAAAAAAGCGCAGGACATTCCCATTTTCAAGAAGGATCGTCGGACAGATATACATATGCACATAATTATTGGCCTACATCGTTTACGTCAGTCTGTTGCTGAATTATGGAACATTTTTTATACTATTGTGGTATGACGTTTCTGGAGAATGAAGATCTCCTTTCTGAAAAAAAATATGGATTCCGCAAACACAGATCTTATGAAACTGTTCTTTCCGTTCGTCCATAAGATTCGCAGCACTGTAGACATGGGCGCTCTGGTAGATGCCGTGTTTCTCGAATTCGGGAAGGTATTTGACACCGTCCAGCACAGCCACCTAATGAAAAAAAAATTCAAGCTTCTTGAGAATTGGACCAGATTTCCGACTTCTTTGTACACAGAACTCAACACGTCGCTCTAACGGATCAAATTCGATGTATTTGAAGGTAATTTCGAGAGTAGCCCAAGGAAGTGTGACAGGACCGTTACCGTTTATATTGTTTATACGAGTTTAGTCCACGCGAGGGCGTTGCAAAGACGCTCAGAAAACTTCAGTGGAGTCGCTACAATAGTGTTGTTGTGCATTAAGAGAGGTCTGCAGTTATAGTTTCGAAAGATTATAGTCTGTGAAGAGGCTGACTACATAGTAACTCCTCCCATATACATCTAGCGAAATTATCATAACAAGAAAATGTGAGAAATTAGAGCTAATGCAGAGGCATACCGAGAATCTTTCTTTCCATGCGTCATGTGTGAGTGAAACTGGGAAGGGGAAATTAGTTCGTGGTACTATAAGTACCCTCCTGCACACACTATTAGGTGGTTCGCAGAGTATAGGTATAGAATTTGGGTGCGTAAATATCTTATTAATGATTACTTACGCAAGGAACAAGTTGTAGTCTATTCTCAAGATCATGAGAATACGTATACCACACAAAAACTCCATATATGCTCCTGCGTTATGGACCGAACGACGTAAATGTATTGGAATGTACTCAGTTGATTTCTGCAGGAATGTCACAGTTACATTCCGAGAACAGCTCGTCCTATAGCTCATGCGGAGTTGTATTGTAGACCTCTTTCTTGGCCCGACACCATGACAAGAAGTCACAAGTTGTTAGGTCGAGTCTTCCGGGAGGCCATTCATGTGGTCCTCGCCATACCAGACAACGTCCTGGAAAGTTTTCGTCCAGCCAGTCACCAACGATGCTGGCAAAATGAGGTGGTACTCTGACTGGCTGAAAAAGGATATCCACAACTTTGTGCCAATATGATGTCAGTGGCCACACATGTTCGCTCAGTATCTGTCGATGCCGGTCGCTGTTCATGGTGTCTCGCAGTATGAATGGACGAATGAGGCGATCCGCTGTCGTCTGCAGCAGAGTGTTAGTTTTAGTCGTCTTTGTGATTTTTCTGCTGTCATTTGTTTCTGCCAAGCAGTGGTGATTGTGTCGAGTGACGAATTCTCCAACGTGAAACACCGCCTCATCGCTCCAAACTATGTTCTTGAACAAATCCGGCCGATCGTTATGTCATGTCAGTATAATTTCTCCATATTTCATACACCTGTCACAGTCCCCCAACGATAAATCCTGAACGTAATGCCGTGTCCAGGATTTCCAGATCAAGTCTTCCTTTAACACAAAAGGCACCTGATTCCCGCTGGTTCCACTCTCACGAACTGTCTGGCGCTATAACATATCAGCACTACGGGTGAAGATGTCCCTCACTGCAGCTACATTTTATGGAGATCGCGTCACCGAAGGTCGTGCTGCTCGTGGTTTATCCAAGATCGACCCAGTTGTCATTAGCTTGGTGGGAAAGTTCGAAATGGTTTTGTGAGCAGGTGTTGCATAATCGCTGAACATGGATTATAGATCGGCACATTTCAAACCGCGAAAGGACCTGTGCACGCACTTGTAAAATCAACCTTCCTGCCACCTAGTCGGTCACCGAAATGAATTCTCAGTGGTTCTGTAACAAAAAAAAAGAAAAAGTTGATTGATAAATATCAATAACCTGCCACCTCGTCGTTTACCGAAATGTATTCTCATGGATGCTGTAACAAAAAACAACAACGTTCATTAATAAATATCAACAATTACAAAACTTACGGACATCTAAATCTAGGTAGGGACTTCTCATCAACGCTGCGGATGAACAGTATCTGTGAGATCTGTAAACAATATAAGGCTTTGATAATTGAGTTAATTAGACAGCTTTTACTTCAGGACAATTAGTAAGGGAATTCTGATTCACTGATCTTGACATAAGTATCCCAATGAAGCCTTTGGAAATGTAATGATAATTAGAATAACAAATAAAGCGGAATTACAATAGGGGGAAAGAAACACAACTTAAAGGAGCATTTAGATCGAAGAACGTCACTGTAAACAAGGAACGAGTTATAGGTACCAAAAGAAAGGAGGTGCCAATTACAGAATGAGTATTTAAAGACTTCAACAGAATATAAATAGCCGCCTGGAATTAGCCGAGCGGTCTGAGGCGATGCAGTCATGGACTGTGCGGCTGGTCCCGGCGGAGGTTCGAGTCCTCCCTCGGGCATGGGTGTGTGTGTTTGTCCTTAGGATAATTTAGGTTAAATAATGTGCATGCTTATGGACTGATGACCTTAGCAGTTAAGTCCCATAATATTAAAAAAAGAAAAAAATAAAGGTTCAGCTAGTAGTGTAACGGTATGTGTAGTGCACCATAGGCAAAACATCGCGAGTTCAAATACATTCACTTCTACATTTTTGCCGGCCGGAGTGGCCGAGCGATTCTAGGCGCTACAGTCTGGAACCACGATACCGGTGCGGTCGCCGGTTCGAATCCTGCCTCAGGTATGGATGTGTGTGATGTCCTTAGGTTAGTTAGGTTTAGTAGTTCTAAGTTCTAGGGGAGTGATGACCTCAGAAGTTAAGTCCCATAGTGCTCAGAGCCATTTGAACCATTTTTTAAATAAAGGGTAGAGGAAACTATTCTCAACTTTGGCAGCCCCGAAATTATGATTTAAGAAAAACAAACAATGGTCCCATAAGGACCGAACCTGAGGTGACGAATGATTTAATAAGTATTCAACTGTTTCCATTCGACACAGAGGGGGAGAAGGTAAATGTTATCAGCCTCGATACGTGGTACTGATAAACGCAAACATGAAATATTAACCACATGCAGGGGTCGGCTGTTCGAGATTTGAGTGGCGGGCCGGTAATGCCCAGTGAGAGACTGGTGATTGAGAAGAGACTTTTTTATTCTTAATTACAACATTTCTCCGTCGTCAACGAGAGGCAGACACGCCCCACTGCGGCGCAACGGGCCCTTTATGATCAGCGCGTGTCTGGTCCCCGCCACAGAAGGACGACGGTACTAGGGTCGGCACCTTGCGATGCTGACGTCGGACCGGGTAAGCGGGCCGCCGGCTCTGATACTGTTCAGAGTGCTACATTAGTAGCTTCACAATTATCCGGCCCTCCCGTGAAGCTGTCATTTGATTCGAAGTTGGTTCCCAGGTAGGTGTTTAGGAAAGTAAGGTTTTATTTACGAAACAATTCCAAGGTTTCGTCTGACCAGTACGACTGCGGTTGTGTTTTGTTCAAGTGACTCCCACCATAATAACTGATAAATCAAACGTTGATCCAATAACATCTCACACAGGTCCATTAACTAACAACCCATTGCTTATTAGCTTCATGTCTGCCACTCCCATGAGCACACCTTGTTCGCAACAGTTCGCCACTACCCTTGCATCGTCGGACACCGAGTATGCCCAATGTAAACCCGCTCACTGTAAGTTTGGCTTCGGTTCTATCACCTACTTTGGCCGTGGGCGACCCTCTGTCTTGCACCTGAACAGCTGCTTGGCAGCTTATCTCCTCCCGTATTGATCTTGCGTGTAGACCACCCCGGCCTGACATTGCTCTAGTTATTCGTTCATTACGATATTCCGATCTATGTCTTCTTTTAGTAACACTCCTCTAAATTCCCCACTGTTTTCAACTTTACAAGCTAGGAGTGAGCCGTGTAACAGCTACATAATGAGTGAGTGTCCGCCACCGGCACTCTCATCGAGACATACAACTGTGAACTATGCGTCCTCACCTCCACAGTTGCTCCACTACAGCAGAAACGCAGGTTTTTCTACCAGGCTACGCTCTTAACTGTAGCTCTGGTCGTAGCTCTTTCCGCACTTTCCTCAGTTACTTCAGATATTGCTTGGATGTCAATAGGACAGGACTCAGTTGCCCATGCAGTGTCTGATGAGTGACTCGCTGCAAGCTGATTAACTCCACTTGTACCAGTACAACATAGTGTCTCACGTATTTCACAGCCACTTGGCGGTATGATTTTAAAAACATTTTTGTAATTATATGTGCATACGATCTTTGTCAGTAATTAGTACTTATGAAACAGTAATACGATGCTGTAAGAACAACTAGGAAACTATTATCTCAAAGATTTGTAGTAAACACGCTGGGAATATCAGGGAAATTCACACTGCACGCAGCCCAAAAGTCCGCAGCCCGTGGTCGTGCGGTAGCGTTCTCGCTTCCCACGCCCGGGTTCGATTCCCGGCGGGGTCAGGGGTTTTCTCTGCCTCGTGATGGCTGGGTGTTGTGTGCTGTCCTTAGGTTAGTTAGGTTTAAGTAGTTCTAAGTTCTAGGGGACTGATGACCATAGATGTTAAGTCCCATAGTGCTCAGAGCCATTTTTTGCAGCCCAAAAAATATCTTTTAATGTAACAGTAACTTCATGGCGGGAGCGCAACGCTGTCGTAATAGTGGAAGGAAAGTGGATAATTGCGAATCATCTATGGTGAGATACGGCTGTGAAGTATTGGGTCGCTAATGCCAAACGGAAATTGTTCTGGAGTTGGTTTTCTAAAATGTGTACATTTAAGTGAGCGAGCACGTGCATGGGCACAGTTCTTTGTTATAAGAAGATATGGTAATTAAATAAGATTTATGTGTAGCCCAAAATTTTTGAAGATGCTCGTTAAGGAAGAAGGGCCTGTTGATAGTGATAAATACTGTTAAAAACACTGCACTATAACAACAAACTCATCATAAAGTAAGGTCAAGCCAGGTATTTGTAGCTGTGTTAATTTTCTTTCATCATTACTGTGCTGTGTAGTCAAACCAGAAACTAGGTGAGTGAAGCAATTGCTCCAAGTCATTAACCATCACCAGGGTACCATCTTTTCGCCAAAACTTCCGAGAAAGTCACAAGTAAAATAAAAAAATTAGAGAACAAATACAATTTTACAGCAAACTTTCAGTCAAATGATTATTGAAATCAGAGGCAGCAGCAATTATAGTTATTCGTTAGTATTGCACTACGGTTACAGACCGTCAGTCAGATCAAAAGTTACTTTAAAGCAATTTATATTTCAATGACAGAAGTATGTTGACACTATTGCAACCAAAATAATTATATGGTTTTATGTTGTGTTTCACAAATAATTCCATGTGTTTATGTGCTCGTAACATTGCCGTTGGCAAAAAAGTTATTGCTATAAATGAAATCGTTTACAGCCTTAATCTCAGAAGTAACCACAAAGAAACAATATAGTTTTTGGTCATGGTTCTTTAAATTTTTTTAACAAACAGCGCTACCGTGAGTTGCGTAATTCAGTACAGTTCCCGTAAAATGTAACTGATCATTACTTATTATTTGTGTTCGTAACTATTAGCACTGTATATTCCTACTTAACATCATTTTGTTCACAGTTAAACGTGTCTTTAACGTCTCAGATACCCCGAGTGCACGTTGTTAAGCAGCTTCATTATTATTCACTCCCAGTTATTCACTCACGTGATTTCAAAGTCACATTAGTCATTAATCAAATTTAATTCTGCTCGTTTTTGAGCTGTCGACCGTAATGATTCTGCAATCTAAACCCATTCAAGCATTTATTTATTCAAAATTATTGATATCTACAGTGAATCAGTACCTCATTATGATATTTATATTTCGATCGCTGTTGTAATTAACAAAACCCCGTGCAGTAACGTTTAGTAAATGACCACCTGTATTACTTCGTTAAACATTGTTCTTCGGAATTGTTCTCCTGTTCCCATTAATTACGCAACTCTAGGTACACGTGTCACAAAACCTTTTATACACTGGCGAGTGTAAGTACGTTATGCACTCCATTACGTTCTGCACTCTAGCGTGCCAATCTTGCAATCTTGCGTAACAACCCGTCACACACACTGAACTGCCGCTGCGTACTGTGTTGCTTACAACTCCCATCAGAATCTGCACTGCTTACCATCAGGCAACGTCTTGACCTAGTACTTTTATTACCGCGACTTTCTCGCTTAATACGCCTACATTTTTGTGCTTTTACACAGGTTTGTGGATTACTTGGTACTCAAATTCACTGAGTTAGAATGGATGGGTCTTTCAAATCTTGTAACCACTTCAAAGCTACATGATCAGTGACTACTTCAAACTTTCCCCCCATCAAGGTAACACCGAATGTAGGCTACAATGCCCACCGGTTATGCATCTCGTTCTGTGTGGCAGAGTAATTTGTCTCTGCTCTGCTCAGTTGTCTCGACGCTAAAGCACTAAGTGTTCTTTTCCATTGATCTTCTGATTCACAGATGAGAGCACGGTTCGATGAGTTGCATGGTGGTAAAACTCCTGAAAATCCAGGAACACGGATAACTCAACCCGACTCGAACACTTCCGTCAGTTTGTCAAATATTTTCTGAAACTCCTGACCACACAAATTTTGATATCTTTTTACAGCAATTGCGTAAGCAGTCCGACTAAATCTGTGAACCCCCTCGAAATCTGCTATAATGATTCGTGCGTCCCAGAAACCACTGTAATTATATGCTCATCCCTGGTACTGGAAAATCTCATACAGAATATCTCTGAGATCGATCCTCTCACTATCCTTACGTGTCTCGAGTAATTCACTCCTTCTAACTCAAATTGACACTTTTTGACACTGTGTTAAATGTGCAGCCCATAATCTGCTGAATACCTCTCTCAATCGCTATCTGTGTTCATGCGTATATCTCGAACAAATAATTACGTCCTTCAAAGACACTACGGCTTTAATCCCTTCAACACTCAGCCTAACAAACGCTGAAATGTTGCTGGTACATTCTTCAAACCAAACGGTATTCTTTTATACTGAACGTCCCAAAAGCAGCGAAAACGCAGTCATTGGCCTGTCTTTTGGAATCACCTCCAATTGTTGGTACCCACTCCTCAAGTGCATTATCAAACATACTGGCGTGCTCGAGATTGTCAGTTGTTTCCGTGATGTTTGGAACGGGATAAGCATCTGCGATCGTCTTACTTTTCAAGTGGTGATAGTAGCAGCGAAATCGATACTTCCTTGAACCGTCTACAATTTTTTTGTGAACGATTACAATTCATGCCTCTCATAGGCTACTAATTTCTTCCATTATCCCATCGGCTAGCAGCTGATTAATAAATTCTTCTACAATAGGCTGCAGATACTTAGGTACTCTGTACGGCTTATAGTACACAGACGTTAAGTTACCAAGGAAACAATAATGCTATGGGTGCCAATGCCTTCTACCTACTACATCGCTTGAGAAACTTATTCCTTCTTCCACCTGATACACTATGCCACAATCCGCCTCCGCATTCGTTTTTGCTCCATTCGTTTTTACCGGGAACGCCTTTCGGCGGTTCTTGGGTTCCTTTTTGAGTTTATGAGGTTTATTGCCACCCTGACCAACTCTGCTATTATTCCTGCAATACTTGTGATAGTTCATACCTCCCCTATTCCTCTGAGGCTGGCGGCACTGCCTCTGCACATTCACCATACGCCCACATTTAAAATTGTTTACATTAGCCGTAAACACAGTTCGTCTTTCTCTCACTCTGCTGAAACATCAGTTTCTTCAAATTCCATTGCCACCCTCACTACTGATTGAAATACTTAGATGCACCAGTGCGCACCCTTACAGACATTTCTGTAGCCAGACCCCTTAGGAATGAATTAAGTGTGCTTTGATCGATTTGTTAGGCTCATCTCTTTGCGGCACATTAATTTTTCTAATTCTGTATGAAAAATTTCCATGTGGTTTCATTAGACCTCTTACCAGTACCAGCTGCTCACGAAAAAACTACAGACTATTCAGTTTCTTGCACCATTGGAATAATCTTTGATTTAGCTGGACGATTTAAGATCATTAAAGACGCAAGGAATAGATAACACTCCATCTCAATCTCTAAAATTACTGACAGAAACAGCAACACACTGGCTACTCATCTTGGTGTGTAGAATCTATGAGTATGGCGATAAACCATCAGACTCTCAGGAAAACATGATCTACACTCTTCTGAACACTTCGACAACTGTGAAAACTGTCGCACAATCAGCGTAACTGCTCATTCACCTAAGATGCTGACAAAGATAATGCACGGAAGAGCGGAAAGGAAAATTGAGTGTTGTTAGATGTCAATCAGTTTGGCTTTAGAGAATGTGAAGGCACCAGAGCGGCAATTCTGACGGAGTCCTGATAATGGAACCAAGACTGAAGAAATATCAAGACACATTCACCGGATATGTCGACCTACAAAAAAATGTGAAATGGTGCAATATGTATAAAATTCTGAGTAAAACATGAGTAAGCCACTGCCTAAATTTTGATAAATAATCAGCATTGGCGGCCGAAGACTTCCGGCATAAGAAGTCAGCCTCATTCTGCCAACGGCCTTGTCAAAGAGGACGGAGGAGCGGATAGAGGTTCAGGGCACTCTCTTGTCCTAGGGGTGAGAAATTGCCCCTAAAGGCGGAAGAATCAGCAATGATCAACGACATGAGGATGCAGAAGGCAATGGAAACCACTACATTAAAGACACGTAACGTCTATCTACAGGACATGTGGCCTGTAATTGAAGAAGTGTCATGATGATCTCTCCATTGGCAAAAGATTCCGTGATAGTCCCCCATTCGGATCTCCGGGAGGGGACTGCCAAGGGGGAGATTACCATGAGAAAAAGATTGAATAATCAACGAAAGGATAACGTTCTACGAGTCGGGGCGTGGTATGTCAGAAGCTTGAACGTGGTAGGGAAACTAGAAAATCTGAAAATGGAAATGCAAAGGCTCAACCTAGATATAGTAGGGGTCAGTGAAGTGTAGTGGAAGGAAGACAAGGATTTTGGTCAGATGAGTATCGGGTAATATCAACAGCAGCAGAAAATGGTATAACAGGTGTAGGATTCGTTATGAATAGGAAGGTAGGACAGAGGGTGAGTTACTGTGAACAGTTCAGTGACCGGGTTGTTCTAATCAGAATCGACAGCAGACCAACACCGACAACGATAGTTCAGGTATACATGCCGGCGTCACAAGCTGAAGATGAACAGATAGAGAAAGTGTATGAGGATATTGAAAGGGTAATGCAGTATGTAAAGGGCGACGAAAATCTAATAGTCATGGACGACTGGAATGCAGTTGTAGGGGAAGGAGTAGAAGAAAAGGTTACAGGAGAATATGGGCTTGGGACAAGGAATGAAAGAGGAGAAAGACTAATTGAGTTCTGTAACAAGTTTCAGCTAGTAATAGCGAATACCCTGTTCAAGAATCACAAGAGGAGGAGGTATACTTGGAAAAGGCCGGGAGATACGGGAAGATTTCAATTAGATTACGTCATGGTCAGACAGAGATTCCGAAATCAGATACTGGATTGTAAGGCGTACCCAGGAGCAGATATAGACTCAGATCACAATATAGTAGTGATGAAGAGTAGGCTGAAGTTCAAGGTATTAGTCAAGAAGAATCAATACGCAAAGAAGTGGGATACGGAAGTACTGACGAATGACGAGATACGTTTGAAGATCTCTAACGCTATAGATACAGCAATAAGGAATAGCGCAGTAGGCAGTACAGTTGAAGAGGAATGGACATCTCTAAAAAGGGCCATCACAGAATTTGGGAAGGAAAACATAGGTACAAAGAAGGTAGCTGCAAAGAAACCATGGGTAACAGTAGAAATACTTCAGTTGATTGATGAAAGGCGGGAGTACAAACATGTTCCGGGAAAATCAGGAATACAGAAATACAAGTCGCTGAGGAATGAAATAAATAAAAAGTGCAGGGAAGCTAAGACGAAATGGCTGCAGGAAAAATGTGAAGACATCGAAAAAGATATGATTGTCGGAAGGACAGACTCAGCATACAGAAAAGTCAAAACAATGTTTGGTGACACTAAAAGCAACGGTCGTAACGTTAAGAGTGCAACGGGAATTCCACTGTTAAATGCAGACGAGAGAGCAGATAGGTGGAAATAATACATTGAAAGCCTCTACGAGGGTGAAAATTTGTCTGATGTGATAAAAGAAGAAACAGGAGTCGATTTAGAAGAGATAGGGGATCCAGTATTAGAATCGGAATTTAAAAGAGCTTTGGAGGACTTACGGTCAAGTAAGGCAGAAGGGATAGATAACATTCCATCAGAATTTCTAAAATTATAGGGGGAAGTGGCAACAAAACGACTATTCACGTTGGTGTGTAGAATATATGAGTCTGGCGACATGCCATCTGACTTTCGGAAAAGCATCATCCACACAATTCCGAAGACGGCAAGAGCTGACAAGTGCGAGAATTATCGCACAATCAGCTTAACACCTCGTGCATCGAAACTGATTACAAGAATAATATACAGAAGAATGGAAAAGAAAATTGAGAATGCGCTAGGCGACGATCAGTTTGGCTTTAGGAAAAGTAAAGGGACGAGAGAGGCAATTCTGACGTTACGGCTAATAATGGAAGCAAGGCTAAAGAAAAATCAAGACACTTTCATAAGATTTGTCGACCTGGAAAAAGCGTTCGACAAAATAAAATGGTGCAAGCTCTTCGAGATTCTGAAAAAAGTAGGGGTAAGCTATAGGGAGAGACGGGTCATATACAATATGTACAACAACCAAGAGGGAATAATAAGAGTGGACGATCAAGAACGAAGTGCTCGTATTAAGAAAGGTGTAAGACAAGTCTGTAGCCTTTCGTCCCTACTCTTCAATCTGTACATCGAGTAAGCAATGATGGAAATAAAAGAAAGGTTCAGGAGTGGAATTAAAATATAAGGTGAAAGGATATCAATGATGCGATTCGCTGATGACATTGCTATCCTGAGTGAAAGTGAAGAAGAATTAAATGATCTGCTGAACGGAATGAACAGTCTAATGAGTACACAGTATGGTTTGAGAGTAAATCGGAGAAAGACGAAGGTAATGAGAAGTAGTAGAAATGAGAACAGCGAGAAACTTAACATCAGGATTGATGGTCACGAAGTCAATGAAGTTAAGGAATTCTGCTACCTAGGCAGTAAAATAACCAATGACGGACGGAGCAAGGAGAACATCAAAAGCAGACTCGCTATGGCAAAAAAGGCATTTCTGGCCAAGAGAAGTCTACTAATATCAAATACCGGCCTTAATTTGAGGAAGAAATTTCTGAGGATGTACGTCTGGAGTACAGCATTGTGTGGTAGTGAAACATGGACTGTGGGAAAACCGGAACAGAAGAGAATCGAAGCATTTGAGATGTGGTGCTATAGACGAATGTTGAAAATTAGGTGGACTGATAACGTACGGAATGAGGAGGTTCTACGCAGAATCGGAGAGGAATTGAATATGTGGAAAACACTGATAAGGAGAAGGGACAGGATGATAGGACATTTGCTAAGACATGAGGGAATGACTTCCATGGTACTAGAGGGAGCTGTAGAGGTCAAAAACTGTAGAGGAAGACAGAGATTGGAATACGTCAAGCAAATAATTGAGGACGTAGGTTGCAAGTGCTACACTGAGTTGAAAAGGTTAGCACAGGGAAGAAAGAAAAACAAAAAAACAAAAAAAAAAGCTTGTCTCCGTCGCGCAGGTGTTAGGGAGCCATTTCCATGGAAGACGACAGATTCACGCCCACCCATCGGCATGATGAAAGACGTATGAGGACCATGCAACGCTCTGTCGCTGCACCAAAGTCCAGTGCCGATGGTCACGTGCCCATTTCAGTCGTAGCTGCCGATGTCGTGGTGTTAACATTGGCACATGCATGGGTCGTGAGTTGCAGAGGCCATCGTCAGGAGTGTTCGGTGCACTGTGTCTTCACACACAGAATTAAAGCCTGAGTTCCGCCACAGTTCGCCGATTATTCTGTTTTACCAATCTGCCCAACCTACGACGTCCGATATCTGGAATCAGGGGTGGCCACCCAGCCCTACAACGTCTAGACGTGCTTTTACCTTGGTTTCGCCATGTTCTAGAGACACCCACCACAGCAGTCCTCGAAGTGTCCGCTACCATAAATCATCCTTACCAAGCCTTGCCTCCGACAGCCCGGTCTTGCCTTGTTAATGCTGCCTTACAGTTTTCTTTGATTTTAAGATCATTCAATTCTTTAGTTGTTGATTGCTGAACCTTCTAACAACCCTACCACAACAAAGGTAAAAAATTATGATTGTAGTGTTGCTCACGCTGCTAAATACTGCATTTTCAGGCAACAATAAAGTTATATTATGTGGCAGGTGTCATTAGAGCACAGTTGATAAAGTCATTTCATGAAATAATGGATAAACTCGGCACTCATCTTTTCGTGTTTCCCACGCTGGTCTCGTTGTGAACTCATGGCTCAATCGTCGAAAATCTAGGTAGTGATGATTCCAAGCTGGGATGCAAAGCGGCCTAGGTGTTATTCGGCGATATTCCAAAGTTTTATACATGTGTTTCATAAACCATTCTTGAAGATTAAGCTTTTGCAAGTTAGGACAACGGTGATGTAAAAAGTAATCAACACTCCGAATTTAAGTTATACTTCTTTTTTATTACTTTTGTGCAACATCACTTCGCAACATAAAACATACTTGAAAATATCTTCCTCACTGTTAAAGTTCACATTTCATAAACTGACAACAATTTGCGTCTTTTCAACATGACGACCAAGACTTGACACTCTAATAACTGCTTACGCGCCCAAAAATCAGAGTTACAAGTACGTCAAAGATCATAGTGATAAAAGAAAGAACACACGTAAGAATAATATCATTGAAATATAAACATCTCGATGTATCAAAGTACATCTACATTAATGAAATCAAATCTGAATGTTGTCACAGAAATATGTTAACTATTTTACAGAAACGCAGTAGAATATTGCTGGTATCGAGAGGCTGAGGTGAGTTGCCGTAATGGTTACGTAATTCAAGTACCATTACAACCTGTAAATTTTAAAATCGTTGTTACATTTCTGTTCCAAAATTTTTAGTTCCCAAAGGGCTCTCCAAATCTTTTGTCGTAATCCTAGACCTGCAAATTTTAAAATGTTGTTCTTGTTGTTGTGGTCTTCAGTCCTGAGACTGATTTGATGCAGCTCTCCATGCTACTCTATCCTGTGCAAGCTTCTTCATCTCCCAGTACCTACCGCAACTTACATCCTTCTGAATCTGCTTAGTGTATTCATCTCTTGGTCTCCCTCTACGATTTTTACCCTCCACGCTGTCCTTCAATACTAAATTGATGATCCCTTGATGCCTCAGAACATGTCCTACCAACCGATCCCTTCTTCTAGTCAAGTTGTGCCACAAACTTCTCTTCTCCCGAATCCTGTTCATGATGGTATAAGTACATCTTGTTAAATAAAAGATTACCAGCTAGTGTGAAGCAACAAATGACTCTTCGTAAACTCAGCCTGCACCCTCCTCCTGCCCGTTAAGTTGCTGTCGTGTCTGGAGCGTCGACTGAGATCTCAAATGATGTTTCATTCATTATCTATATAATCAGCTTTTGGGACTGCGTAACAGGTACTGTAATCTGTTACGGTAAAGTTTGCTAACACTTTCCTCCAGCAATAATGTAAAGCAGTGTTGTCGGCGTAAATGATGGAATGGGTGGATTCACTTGTGTAGAGACGACGCAGTAGTGGGTGTGATTTTTAGGCGGTTTTCCACATCCCGATAGGTGAATGCTGGGCTGGTCCCCACGTTCTGTATCAGTTACACGACTCACATACATTTGAACACGTTCGCACTATTTCATGGATTAAATTAGACACAGACAGCAGAGGTACAATACTTACATCCCGCGGTTTCGGGATGGCAGCAGGAAGGGCATCTGGCCACCCTCTGCAACTAACATTGCCAAATCCGTAATAACACGGCCGATCCCACATTGGCGCGGGACAAGGCCGAAAGAAAGAAAGAAAGAAAAAAGTAATGTCACTCTGAATTTTAATCCCATTCTGGAACTTTTCTGTTATCTCCATCATTTCTTCAGGTAGACCAAACACTATAGGTGAAAAACTGGAGACCCGTCCTACATCCTTTTTTTTTGGTCATCAGTCTACTGACTGGTTTGATGCGGCCCGCCACAAATTCCTTTCCTGTGTTAACCTCTTCACCTCAGAGTAGCACTTGCAACCTACGTCCTCAATTATTTGCTTGACGTATTCCAATCTCTGTCTTCCTCTACAGTTTTTGCCCACTACAGCTCCCTCTAGTACCATGGCAGTCATTCCCTCATGTCTTAGCAGATGTTTTCCTTCCCATCTTCTGTGATGGCCCTTTTTAGAGTTGTCCATTCCTCTTCAACTGTACTGCCTACTGCACTATTCCTTATTGCTGTATCTATAGCGTTAGAGAACTTCAAACGTATTTCGTCATTCCTTAGTACTTCCGCATCCCACTTCTTTGCGTATTCATTCTTCTTGACTAATATCTTGAACTTCAGCCTACTCTTCATCACTACTATATTGTGATCTGATTCTATATCTGCTCCTGGGTACGCCTTACAATCCAGTATCTGATTTCGGAATCTCTTTCTGACCATGATGTAATCTAATTGAAATCTTCCAGTATCTCCCGGCCTTTTCCAAGTATACCTCCTCCTCTTGTGATTCTTGAACAGGGTATTCGCTATTACTAGCTGAAACTTGTTACAGAACTCAATTAGTCTTTCTCCTCTTTCATTCCTTGTCCAAAGCCCATATTCTCCTTTAAACTTTTCTTCTACTCCTTCCCCTACAACTGCATTCCAGTCGTCCATGACTATTAGATTTTTGTCCCCCTTTACATACTGCATTACCATTTCAGTATCCTCATACACTTTCTCTGTCTGTTCATCCTCAGCTTGCGACGTCGGCATGTATACCTGAACTATCATTGTCGGTGTTGGTCTGCTGTCGATTCTGATTAGAACAACCCGGTCACTGAACTGTTCATAGTAACACACCCTCTGCCCTACCTTCCTATTCATAACAAAACCTACACCTGTTATACCATTTTCTGCTGCTGTTGATATTACCCGATACTCATCTGACCACAAATCCTTGTCTTCCTTCCACTTCACTTCACTGACCCCTACTATATCTAGAGCCTTTGCATTTCCCTTTTCAGATTTTATAGTTTCCCTACCACGTTCAAGCTTCTGACATTCCATGCCCCGACTCGTAGAACGCTATCCTTTCGTTGATTACTCAATCTTTTTCTCATGGTAAACTCCCCCTTGGCAGTCCCCTCCCGGAGATCCGAATGGGGGACTATTCTGGAACCTTTTGCCAATGGAGAGATCATCACGACACTTCTTCAATTACAGGCCACATGTCCTGTGGATACACGTTACGTATCTTTAATGCAGTGGTTTCCATTGCCTTCTGCATCCTCATGTCGTTGATCATTGCTGATTCTTCCGCCTTTAGGAGTAGCGTCTTTGATTCATAATCAAAACGTCTTCGGTCCCGGGTTCGATCCCCACCACTGCCTAAATTTTGATAAATTTGCGGCATAAGAAGTCAGCCTCGTTCTGCCAACGGCCTTGTCAAAGAGGGCGGAAGAGCGGATAGAGCTTCAGGGCACTCTCTTGTCGTAGGGGTGGGAGACAAGCTAGCAGATGATATTTTACAAGACCAGGAGTTTGATAGAGTAGTTCGAGCAACGGAAAAAGGCGGGTTCCAATTGATGTGCTGACCCACCAACTCGCAATATCTGAAGTGGATCGAACACATCTGGGATGTGATTGAAAGTAGCGTCAGAGTTAATCGCACCCCTCCCCGGAATTCACCGGAATTAGGCGACTTGTGTGTGCAGACCTACCGACACCTCATTGACTTCCACGCCATGACGCGTCGCCCCTCTTATCCATGCCAAAGGTGACATACTGCGTGTTAGATAAGTGGTCATAATGTTCTGGTTGATCAGTGTACTGTAACGACGACGAGAATCTAACAATTTACAAACTTAGCCGTTTCAAAAAAGCTGCCATACTTGTCCCGAAAGGCAATGCTCATGCCCCTTTTGACACCATATGTCGGTCCGTTATCACATTACGACAACAAATCAACTATTTTCCACATCGCATGGAATGCGTTTTATACACTCTCTACTCTGGTGCTGCCCCCTTCCTTCTGTGAGTCGCTATTGCACGTAGACGTCGAACATACGTAGTGGGTACGTTAATGTGACCGGACCGTGTATATTGTACAGTGGATTTCCGTTCACGCTTGTTTGGGATAATCCTGAAATTACCTTTTCATCCGACGATCTTGTTCCGTGAAGAGCGACATGTTGAGCTGTGTCTGCGAATAAGTTCTGAATCCAATCACAAATCTGGTCCGACGATCAGTAAGCTGGTATTGTCATATTAATCTCCGTTAATGTATTTGAGATTATGTGAATCCTGTAATGTTCAACATAGAATATAAGGATAAAATATTTAACAATATATCTCCCTTCATCCCGCTATCATTTCCTCTTTCGCAGTACTCTTGTGTGAGTATTGTTAAAAAATGTAGAACCCTTCTCCACCGAGAAAAGGTTCTTGTTGGTACCAAACAAAGGGAAAAAGTCTGTAAGTAAGAGTTGAGAGTGGTGTGTGAGCAGTTGAAGAGTCTGGCGCCTCACCTCGCTCTGGAGCCAATGCGGCGGCGAATTTAACGGGCAGTGCCGCACGCGTGTTTGGCAGAATGCCCTGCGCGAGCGCGCGGCCGGTCGTCCATCAGCAGGTGCCTATCTGCGCGCTATCGGCTGGCTGCAGCGCTGGCCGTGTGCCCGATCCCTGGAGGGCCCGAGCGCAGAGAAAGCGATCCTCATCTGCAAGTCACAGCTGCCTCTCCCACCTGCCGCGTACGCTGTTTATGGCATCCCATACATTACAAAGTCAGATCTGTCGCTGTCGCCATTCCAATGGTCCTAAATATAGCTACACAAGTACAGTATTCAATGCTCCGCATACTGATTAATTACTCTCACCCTCCCACTTACTTGAATTAGAAGATCTCTCATTTTCAGCTCAAATTATTTGAAACAGAAGGCAGCGTAGGGTCCTAAGGAATGGCAGGTGTTGTGGATATACTGGACAAATTTCAGTACGTCATTAGTTAATAGAAATGAAATCTGAACTTAACATATTACTGTAACAGCGATTCCTAGCAGGCTGATAATGACAGTTTGACCTCGTTAGCTGCAAGACAAGAAATCTTTGGTCTTACAAGTCTTATCAAAATATCTGGCTGTAATCTCTCACGCACTTTATACTGCCTGTTTGAGGAATAAGTGCAGATGTTTTTATTGGTAACCTAGGACACTGTACTTGTACATTAATTTTGATAGCTATTGGGAGTAGTTCGTTTATAGGTTGGTTAGTATCTCGAAGTAGATTTAGGAAAAAACACGCCATTAGTGCTTATTTTTCCTTGGGCAGCAGGTCAGATGTTGAAGCGTGGACACGTTGATGGAAAACAGTTAGTCTACACTGACAGGTGTAATCCACTTAGTGGGGAAACTGCGACCATGCAGAAAACATCAGGTTGTAAATTATGTGACGTGTTTTCGGGAAGATTGTTAGACGCCGAGAAAAAACAACTCACTGAATTGGGTACATATTAAGGTAACAATGATCAAAATATTTGTACATATACCCGTAACGGTATATGTATATAAAACTCAGGCTTACATACACTATAAAGGTACAATGGTTCACCAGAGGTGATAAACTGAGTGCTAATGACCAGCACTGAAACCAAAACATGACAAATATTTACATTTTAAATAACAGCAACTTCCGAATCAATAGTACCTTTTGCTTGTGAATCATTAAACACATTTAGGAGCAATCATAAAATTGTTTAAAATAAACGTTAACGCAGAAACTCTACACAAAATGATTATACATGAGTTA
Organism: Schistocerca serialis cubense; assembly: GCF_023864345.2. Taxonomy (NCBI): domain Eukaryota; kingdom Metazoa; phylum Arthropoda; class Insecta; order Orthoptera; family Acrididae; genus Schistocerca; species Schistocerca serialis. The sequence goes on from NC_064642.1 coordinate 546,417,260, forward strand.
CACTGTTTTCATTATTTTGTGAGAAACTGAAAATCCTGTGTGTACTTGAGGACGTAAGGGTGTTCGATAAAATAAAACGCCGCTCATATCCGTTCCAGCATTGATTGTTAAACATTTGGGTGCAAGAGAGCATCTGACCCTGCGTTTGCAACCTGGATGTCGTGTTTTGATTGAGGTGCTTGCCATTTGATATCGTCTTTACAGCTTGAAGCTTCGGATGCTCATGTATTGTTGCTTAGGCAAAGCTTTCAAAAAAGGAAGGCTGCACCGATTATGATGTTGGATTTAGGTGCACAATAAGTGATTAAGAATGTGATATTACGTTATTACAGAGTGAAATGACGACAGTTTGTCAGTTGAGTGACAAGTGCTCGCCAGTGGTACAAGCCAAAAACATCCACTGTGCTCCAGCCGACTCCTGCAAGATATACGTTAACAGGAAGCCGTTGTAAGATACATGGTTAGACTTCGTAGCTTAATAGAAACTAAAAAATGACTTCAACTTTCCCGACCGCGGTGGCCGAGCGGTTCTAGGCGCTTCAGTCCGGAACCGCGCGACTGCTACGGTCGCAGGATCGAATCCTGCCTCGGGCATTGCTGTGTGTGATGCCCTTAGGTTAGTTAGGTTTAAGTAGTTCTAAGTTCTAGGGGACTGATGACCTCCGATGTTAAGTCCCATAGTACTCAGAGCCATTTGAACCATTTGACTTCAACTTTAAGGATATTTTAGTCGAAGTCCAGAGCACGAGTACGCTCGGTAATTTATTACTAGTGATCGTTAAAATTTTGTACCTCATTTTCAGCTATAAAAATCTTTCTATATCCACAGGTAATATAAATCATTAGCGGATATTTCTCATTAATAAAAAACATTAACATAATTTGAAAAAGAATAAAACTATAGATATTGAAGCTTCACAACATCATAGTAAAACATGACAGTCATCTGTACCATTTAAACACTTGACTACAGACATAGGGAAATAAACAGCAACCCACACTTAACAGTAGTTTACCAGATGGAAACGAACGAGAATGAAGCTTGACATGACATGACAAGTCACCCCAGTCATAAAAGAGCAAAGAACAGACGTACACAATTTAGCAAGGATACTAGCTCACGTGAAACATGCAACACTAAGACAACATAACGGAAGATAGAAGAGAATCAAAAACGCAACCCCGTAAAAATCATAATCACTGACGAAACAACGTCGCAAACACACATGATCTCGCAGCTCAGCTGAGTACCATGCTAATGTATCTGTGTGGGGTACCTAGGTTTACAGAGTACACTCATTATGATGAAACCACAGCGTCCATCTACGACACACGGCACCGAGGTGATGGCAGGCCAACAGCCTGCACCCGATGCCTTCACTGTGGGCAGATGCCGTCCTCTGTGCATGACACGGAGAAGTAGCAGACAAACAAACAACCATTGCTGGGTGCGCATAGCTGAGGGCTGGCCTCGTAGCTCAGCAGTCGCGGACAATACTCCATTACACAGGCACTCCGCGGACCCTGCGCTCCCTTCGTCATTCCTTAGCTGACTCCTGACTGACACTACGCACCGACCAACGCTGCTTGACTTCACCTCGTCCAGACACAACAAGCGTCTTAGCGCACTTGCGTCAAGACTCAATTGCCAGAGACGTATTAATACGGCTCAGGATTGTTTTTTAAAGTTTTACACTGTTTTACTAAGCATAATCCTATTGGTGTTTTGCTCCAACCTGTGATAGTGGGACCGCTGTGAAACGTTGAATTTTTAACGTTAATAGCAAATTCCAGAGATGGAAGAAGTGACAAGTTGGATAAAAATCGCACAGAAATTGAATCGAAGCGCAGACCTTTCGATCCGTTGTTTGGCATCAAGCATCAAGCAACATGTTGCACACAACGTTTTTACTCATTTGATGTTTTTCTACAAGGAATACCCTATTAAAGAGAAAAAAACACGACACTGCCTTAGTATTCTACAACATTTATTGCTTTACAAACCGATCTTCGGTAGTTACGCCACCACAGGTAAAAAGATATAAATTTACCTTTGTACCTGATGACGGTGTAACAACCGACAACCCGTTTATAAAACAACAGACATTGAAGAATTTTACACAAGTGTCGCCTGTTTTTTAGCTTATAACGTAAAATTAAAAAAGGTACTTAAATATGCTAAAATCTTGTAAAAAGACTGTAGATTCCGATGGTAGCTGCTTCTGGTTCAAATAGCTCTGAGCACTATGGGACTTAACATCTGAGGTCATCAGTCCCCACGGTTACTCGTACTTTAGGTACTGGAGCTATGCACGGCTCTGTTTACAAATAATAGGTTGATCTCATAGGGTCGAGCCGCGCGCGTTCGCTTTCCTGCCCCACAGGTAAGTGGCTTGCAAATGGCCACACGTAGCTGGGAGCTTGCATTAAAATAGTCTATGCATTGGCTAGAACTGCGAGTTTTGTGGATATTGAGATATTGTTGTGTCTTTGGATGTGCCTTAGTTTTCGGAGATCCCAGATGTATTCAGATATGTGCTAATATCTGTCAGTGAGTCGAGTCTTAGAGGGCTGTAACTTAGGTGTCTACATGACGTTGTGACACTCCGCAATTTCCTGGAACCCCCACAAAGGACAGGCGAGTAACAGCCGTCCAAATTCCCGCCTCTGAGATTTACCCAGTTGTCCAGGCCTTTGCTAACGCACGTGGCTCGCCTGGAGCGGTCGTGGCGGCCAGCCCGTCCGCGTCGTTCTATCGGCCCTGGGGCAGCACAGCTTCGCAAACAAATCAATTCTAGGAGGCTGATTAGCTCCCACACATACACAAAACATGTTGGAGATGGAATGCTATTGTCTTCCTGAAAAAATTGTTCAAATGGCTGTGAGCACTATGGGACTTAACATCTGTGGTCATTAGTCCCCTAGAACTTAGAACCACTTAATCCTAACTAACCTAAGGACATCACACACATCCATGCCCGAGGCAGGATTCGAACCTGCGACCGTAGCGGTCACGTGGTTCCAGACTGAAGCGCCTGGAACCGCACGGCCACACCGGACGGCTCCTGTGTTCCTCCAACCTGTTATATGGAGACCACTGTGAAACTTGAAATTTTTAATATTAACAGAAAACGCCAGAGAGGGAATATTTGATAAGTGGGAAACAAAAATCACGCAGAAAACTGCGAATCGAAGTACAGAACATCGAATCCGCTGTTTGGCTCCTAAGTACTAAGTCTCATTTTAAACAAAGTTTTTGTTAATTTGATGTTTTCTACAAGGAATACCATTACTATGGAAGAAAAAAAAAGAAAAGAAAAAGAAACTAGATACTGATGTAATATCCTACAACCTTTATTGCTTTCGGCTGTTACCTCACCTCAGGAACAAAGATAGATATTTCTACCTGACGATGGCATAACAGCTGAAAACCGGTGTATGAAACGACTGATATGTAGAATTTTACACGAGTGTCGTCCGTTTTTTCACTTATGTTTTACAGTTAAAAACTTTTTTAAATGATTTTTGTACTAAAAATCTTCTACAAAACTAGATTCCGCTTGTAGCTGCTTGTGGATTAGCAGCTACACTCGGACTCTACAATTTTTTAGAAGTTTTTACCACAAAAATCTTTTAAAAGAGATTGTTTAAACTGTGTATGGTTTAAGCTGCGGCTGCCCACATAAAAATTTATACGTGCATAATTTATAAAATATTTTAACAAGAACGGACGGTGCAGTTAATTAATGATCGAGTATCGTTAACAGCAATACGATTTTCACTGGGAGTACTAATTTCAGATTGTGAGGTAACGGGCGAGCTGCGGAGCCCTGGAAGTATTCTGAGTTGGCGGCCACCGCTCGGGCCGTGCGGCAGGGCCGAGCTCGTTAGCTTCGGCGTGGTGCCTCACAACGGCCGGAGCTCGTGGTCCATCGACGAAGAGGCTGGGAATTCCATCGTGACGCAGTGTTGATGAAGGACACACACCGGAAGTGCCAAATATGGCGGACTTTGTGAAACCTTAATGGCAGAGATTTCACAGTCCGTATAGGAAGTAATAGTAGCCAGATGAATCGTGATACATCAAAAAGTAACATGTACAATACTATTGTTTGCACGATGATTCTGATGGTGTAATCAGATTTCCAATATCCTTATTAGTTTAAAGTTTAGTATCTAACGGTAAATTATACAAGTAACACCTAGCAACAAATTACCAAAATTTAAACGCTTCATCCGATTTCGTCGATCGACGTGTCTTTAGAAACTTATTAGTGTAAACCTGAATTGGTATCTGTTACAGGCATGTAACTTACATAGTACATGAATTATTGGAGGTCAAAGTGTCCGGTTACTGTCGACCGCGTCAGGCCATAAGTACTTCACAGTTACACGAAAAAACGGTAGCAGAATGCTTATAAATATATTTATTCGTCTATGTCTTTCTTTATAACCTATATATACTATTCACGAAGAAATTGGTTAAATATTTACTGTGTTTTAGAATGCACAGAGACATTAGGCTACTGGCTTACCGTCCGTTCTATTCCTTTGACATATCTTTGATTTGATTTGTTTATGTATCTAATAATGTGAGTTAGAGCGTGTTTACGGTCCAGCAGTAGGAATATTTATTCAATTTCAAGTATTTAAAAGCAAATCCAATATTTCGTACGTGATTTCTGTGGTATCAATAGCTACGATGCCACGGCTTAGGTTGGCACTACAACAGAGACCGACGACAGCGCCCTCGAGCCGGCGCTGGAGATTTCTACGAGCATCGCTACAGATTCAGCCCATTTCATCAGGTGCAGCCAGCCAGGAAACTTTGCTTCAGCTTTGCTCTACATACAATAGGTCTAAGACATCGCATCTGTACAAAGTTATGTATTCTTCTTGCTCCAGTAAACCATTTTTACTCCCTACAGTACCGACGTAACTTTCCTGCCCCTACTCCTACCCACGCGCCGCCTTCCAGGCGGGATACGAAACTTTCATTATGTTTGTGACTGTGTGCTGGCATGAAGACACGGCACAAGCGCTCTGCCCAATGACAGCGCTCAATGGGAAGACTGTGTGGAAGCGTGAGAGGACCATCGTTTCCGGAGAGGACACGAGGTAGTTCGGAACAGTGGGCAGTTCTGGAGAGTACGGCACAGGACACGGGAGTGCAGGACTCGACGGCGCGACGGGCGGACGGTCGGGAGAGAGACTTTGTGTGTGGGACGGCTTGCGCGTGGTCACGAGAGATAGCAATACTTCGGAGTGCCGACTTGTGAACGTGTGAGATTTCTGAGGTTTCTACAGTGAAGAAGTAGTATTCGTTTTGAAGTGAATATCTCGCGAGCTTTGTTGTCGTTCATAACTAATTGGCTTGGCTCTGAGTACTATGGGACTTAACTTCTGAGGTCATCAGTCCCCTAGAACTTAGAACTATTTAAGCCTAACCAATCTAAACACATCACACACATCCATGCCCGAGACAGGATTCAAACCGGCGACCGTAGCGGTCGCGCGGTTCAAGACTGACGCGCCTAGAACCGCTCGGCCACTCCGGCCGGCATTCGATTAGTGTATATATTCATATTGTATACTATAGACTCAGCAGTATTTGGCTTGTAATGTGGCAACTGTATTCCAGCCCCTAGACAACGAAACCAGAAGAAACTTTTAATACTGCAACTCTTGAGTCTGAGGGTGCGTGGTTGAGTGTAACACCACAGCATTTATTATTATTGTTTGAAAGCCCGCAAGATTAGGATATAACTTCGCTTTTTTCTGTAGAGGGAGAAGGTACGACATGAGAGCTGATGATACACAGCTGCTTTTACGGCTGAAGCTTACAGTTCCCCATAGCAGCTAAAAAGATATGTTTTACTAGCTGGTCTGTCCTGGAAATCAATGCCAGTTTGTAATGTTCCTCTTGTTAGTGGCTAGATTAAATTCTAATAGGCTTTATAGTTTGTGTGTTTTACCAGCTGCTTTAGCGTTGTTGGGTCGGCAGTCTGTAGGATGTACGTTGTGGTAGCTGGTTTTATGGCGGGGTTGACATTCTGGTAGGTAGAGTGTATGTGGAATAAAATATTTGATTAGAAATTTGAACCGTGGAAGTAAATAGTACGTGACTATAATTATAGTGTAAATGTACCAGTTGTTGTAAGGACACACATCCAACGGACGCATTTGTGCTATCAGTAACAAACAAAAAATATAGAAAGGGAGAAATAAATAAATATACAACAATCTGATTGCGATAAAACAGCCCCACTGGTTTATCTACAACCGCAATAACCTTGAAATACTGATAAAACTTTGACTACCTCAAAAGGTCTCAGCTAAATTGTACTCCTAACCCACACATAAAGACATACACTGAAAAGCCAAAGAAACTGGTACACCAGCCTAATACCTTTCACGGTCCCCTCGAGCTCGCAGAAGTGGCGAACACGACGTGGCATGGACTCGACTAATGTCTGAGGTAGTGCCGGAGGGAATTGAGACCATGATTTTTGCAGGGCTGTCCGTAAGTCCTTAAGAGAATCAGGGGTTGGGGATCCCGTATGAACAGTACGTTTCAAGGCGTCCCAGATATGGTCAATAATGTTTATGACTGGAGAATTTAGTGGCCAGCGTAAGTGTTAAAATTCAGAAGAATGTTCATGGTGCCATTCTGAAGCAATTCAGGATGTGTGGGGTGTTGCATTGTCCTGCTGGAACTGCGATACTCCGTCGGAATGCACAATGGCCATTAACGGATGCTGGTGACCTTATGGGATGCTGGTGATCATACGGGATGCTTACGTACGTGTGACGTGTCAGTGTCATATCTAGGCGTATCGCGGGCTCCAAAAGCCCATATCGATGGTGATTCCCAAGCTGACACTTGTTGATGGCTCAGCATTGAAACCTACCACAATTCGCCGTTGGTTCCATTCTTGCAGGATCTGTTTCCAGCAGCAGCGATGTTGGAGGTTTCATGCTTTACCACATTCCTGACGTTCAATATCTATACTCGCGAAATGGACATACGGGAAAATCCCCACTTCATCGCTGCGTCGGTGAAGCTGCATCCCATTGCTCGTGCAATGACTATAGCACTAAGTTCAAACTCACTTAAATCTTGATGATTGCTTTTTATCAGCAGTAACCGATCTAAAAACTGTACCAGACACTTGTCTTATGTAAGCGTTGCCGATCGCTGCGCAGTATTCTGCGTATTTACATATCTCTTTATTTGAATACGCATAGCTATACCAGTTTCTTTCGTATTTCAGTGTATACCGCCTGTGCTCGCTGAACTTGAAGGTATAAAGTAGAAGAACACAAACATAGCTTTGCTTCTGCATGAGGTTGTAGCAGACAGAGGAGTGCAGAATTAATCACTGTTATTAGAATAGCCGAGTCCTGGCGTAGGGTAATGATGGATTCCGGTAATGGTGAGGAAATAGATCTTACTAGGTTTCGAGGAAACTGACTCATGAGGTCGGAATTAATCTATACACATCTATTTATTTGAAGAAGAAATTACAATTTCAGGCTCTGGCGGTACTCTTGCGAAGTAGTAATGGAAATAACATTCATATAACAGTGTGTTGGACAAAATTTAAGAGACCAAAATAGTTCCATGCACAGAAATTAGAAGAACAATACGTCAGTAATTCATTAATACACTGAAGCGCCAAAGAAACTGGTTTAGGGAAGCGTATTCAAATACAGAGATATGTACACAGACTGAATATGGCGCTGCGGTCGACAACGCCTATATAAGACAAGTGTGTGGCGCAGTTGTTAGATTGGTTACTGCTGTTACAATGGCAGGTTATCAAGATTTAAGTGAGTTTGAACGTGGTGTTACAGTCGGCGCTCGAGGAATGGGGCACACGGAGGTAGCTATTAAGTGGGGGTTTTCCCGTACGACCATTTCACTCATGTACCGTGAATATCAGGAATCTGGTAAAACATCAAATCTCCGACATCGCTGCGGCCAGAAAAATATCCTGAAAGAACAGGAACAACGACGATTGAAAAGAATCGTTCAACGTGATAAAAGTCCAACCTTTCCGCAAATTACTGCAGACTTAAATACTGGGCCTTCAAGTGTCAACGCGGGAGCCATTCAACGAAACATGATCGATAGGGGCTTCGGTGCTGAAGGTCCACTCGTGTACCCTTCGTGACTGCACGACACAAAGCTTGACACCTCACCTGGTCCCGCAGCAACGATATTGGACTCCTGAGGTAACGGGCGAGCTGTGGCGCCCTTGAAATATTCTAACTTCGGAGTTGGAGCGGCTGCAAAGGCCGCTCGGCCAGCCGGGGCCCGGCAGCAAACGCGTGGTGCCGAACGTTAGCCGGAAGAGAGGGGTAGCCCCTGCCTCGTGGCTGGGAATTCCGCTGTGACGAGGACGGTGCTTTGTGTCGATGAAAGAGATGTCTATGCCGGGGAGTGCCAAAGATGGTGGACTTTGTGAAACCTTAATGGCAGACATTTCAAAGTTCATATAGAAATTAATAGCAGCCAGATGATTCATGATACCTCAAAAAGAAAAAAATAATGTATACTACCATTATTCGCACGACGATTCTGATGGTTTAATCAGATTTCCAGTAACTTTATTAGTTATCTGACGATAAGTTATACAAGTAATACCCAGCAACGAATTTTCAAAATCTAAACGGTTCATACGATTTCGTCCATCTACGTGTCTTTTGAAAGCTATTAATGTAAATCTAAATTGGTATGAATTACAGACATGTAACTTGTATAGTACATGACTTATTGGAGGTCAAAGTGAACGATTACTATTAATCGCATCAAGCCTTAAGAACTCCTCAGTTACACGAAAAAACGGTAGCAGCATGCTTATAAATATATTTGTTCATCTATGTCTTTGTTTATATTTGATATATACTCTACATGAAGAAATTTTGTTAAATATTTACTATGTTTTAGAAAGCACAGAGACATTAGGCTACTGGCTTACCTTTCGTTCTATTCCTTTGATATACACTCCTGGAAATGGAAAAAAGAACACATTGACACCGGTGTGTCAGACCCACCATACTTGCTCCGGACACTGCGAGAGGGCTGTACAAGCAATGATCACACGCACGGCACAGCGGACACACCAGGAACCGCGGTGTTGGCCGTCGAATGGCGCTAGCTGCGCAGCATTTGTGCACCGCCGCCGTCAGTGTCAGCCAGTTTGCCGTGGCATACGGAGCTCCATCGCAGTCTTTAACACTGGTAGCATGCCGCGACAGCGTGGACGTCAACCGTATGTGCAGTTGACGGACTTTGAACGAGGGCGTATACTGGGCATGCGGGAGGCCGGGTGGACGTACCGCCGAATTGCTCAACACGTGGGGCGTGAGGTCTCCACAGTACATCGATGTTGTCGCCAGTGGTCGGTGGAAGGTGCACGTGCCCGTCGACCTGGGACCGGACCGCAGCGACGCACGGATGCACGCCAAGACCGTAGGATCCTACGCAGTGCCGTAGGGGACCGCACCGCCACTTCCCAGCAAATTAGGGACACTGTTGCTCCTGGGGTATCGGCGAGGACCATTCGCAACCGTGTCCATGAAGCTGGGCTACGGTCCCGCACACCGTTAGGCCGTCTTCCGCTCACGCCCCAACATCGTGCAGCCCGCCTCCAGTGGTGTCGCGACAGGCGGGAATGGAGGGACGAATGGAGACGTGTCGTCTTCAGCGATGAGAGTCGCTTCTGCCTTGGTGCCAATGATGGTCGTATGCGTGTTTGGCGCCGTGCAGGTGAGCGCCACAATCAGGACGGCATACGACCGAGGCAGACAGGGCCAACACCCGGCATCATGGTGTGGGGAGCGATCTCCTACACTGGTCGTACACCACTGGTGATCGTCGAGGGGACACTGAATAGTGCACGGTACATCCAAACCGTCATTGAACCCATCGTTCTACCATTCCTAGACCGGCAAGGGAACTTGCTGTTCCAACAGGACAATGCACGTCCGCATGTATCCCGTGCCACCCAATGTGCTCTAGAAGGTGTAAGTCAACTACCCTGGCCAGCAAGATCTCCGGATCTGTCCCCCATTGAGCATGTTTGGGACTGGATGAAGCGTCGTCTCACGCGGTCTGCACGTCCAGCACGAACGCTGGTCCAACTGAGGCGCCAGGTGGAAATGGCATGGCAAGCCGTTCCACAGGACTACATCCAGCATCTCTACGATCGTCTCCATGGGAGAACAGCAGCCTGCATTGCTGCGAAAGGTGGATATACACTGTACTAGTGCCGACATTGTGCATGCTCTGTTGCCTGTGTCTATGTGCCTGTGGTTCTGTCAGTGTGATCATGTGATGTATCTGACCCCAGGAATGTGTCAATAAAGTTTCCCCTTCCTGGGACAATGAATTCACGGTGTTCTTATTTCAATTTCCAGGAGTGTATGTTTATTTGTTTTTTTTATGTATCTAATAATGTGTGTTAGAACGTATTTATGGTCCAGCCGTAGGAATATTTATTTAATTTCATGACATTTAAATGTAAATCCAGTATTTAGAAAGTGTTTCATTATGTTTGTGAATGTACATTCGCTTGAAGATATGGCGGGAGCGCTCTAGCCAATCACAATGCTCGTGAATAGGGAGACTGGATGGAAGTGGGAGGAGAGCATGGTTCCCGGAGAGGACACGAGGGAGTTCTGGCAGTGCGGCAGTCCTGGACAGTCACACAAGACACGGGATGTGCTGGACGGCGCGACGGACGCACAGTTGCGGGAGACGGACTTGGAGAGAGTGGAGCGGTGGTCGCGGCTGATAAAAATATTTCGTAGTGCTGACTTGTATACCTGTGAGATTTCCGTGGCTTCTACAGTGAAGACGTAGCGTGCGTTTAGAAGTGAATATCTCGCGAGCTATGTGGTCGTTCATAACTAATTACGCGCAGTAGGAATCTATTGTTTCCCTGTTATTCGACTTATATTTTATTTAATTGCTGGACCATCGACACCAATAAGTGTTATCCAGAAATATACCGCATTCACAAAAGTACTTCCACTACTGTACTTATCATTAAAATTCGTTAAGATAGTACCTGCAGATTTTATTTAATTCCAGTTTTCCCTTATAAATTAATATTTTTGCATAATTCGCAATTGCCGATTGATAGAAACGTTCGACCATTCGATTCATGTGCGTATTCTTATCTTATACTGCAGACTCAGCAGTATTTGGCCTGCAGTGCGGCAACTACGTATCTCAGCCCTTAGACAACGAAACCAGCCAAAACTTCTAATATTTCGACGTTGAGTCTGAGAGTACGTAGTTGAAGGCCACCCACATCATCATTAACAATGCGAAAGTCCGCAGACTGTTGATGACTGAACTTGTTCCCTTGTCGATGAGTCTTGTTTCAAGTTTTCTCAAGCGGATGGACGTGTACGGGTATGGAAACAATCACATGAATCCATGAACCCTCTATGTAAGCATGGGGAAAGCTCTCTAATGGTGTGGGGCATGTGCAGTTGAAGTGATATGTGACCCCCGATACTTCTAGGTTAGGTTAGGTTAGTGTTGTTTAACGTCCCGTCGACAACGAGGTCATTAGAGACGGAGCGCAAGCTCGGGTTAGGGAAGGACGGGGAAGGAAATCGGCCGTGCCCTTTCAAAGGAACCATCCCGGCATTTGCCTGAAACGATTTAGGGAAGTCACTGAAAACCTAAATCAGGATGGCTGGAGACGGGATTGAACCGTCGTCCTCCCGAATGCCCGATACTTCTAGATGCGACTCTTACAGGTCACACGTAAATAAGCATCATGTCTGGTCACCTGCATCCATTCATGTCCCTTGTGTATTCCGACGGACTTGGGCGTTTCCTGCAAGACAACCCACCTCACACGTCCCGAATCGCTGCAGAGTAGCTCCAATGGTTCAAATGGCTCTGAGCACTATGGGACTTAACATCTACGGTCATCAGACCCCTAGAACTTAGAACTACTTAAACCTAACTAACCGAAGGACATCACACACATCCATGCCCGAGGCAGGATTCGAACCGGCGACCGTAGCGGTCGCGCGTTTCCAGACTGAACCGCCTAGAACCGCTCGGCCACATGGGCCGGAGTGGCTCCAATAACACACTTCTGATATTAAAGACTTCCGCCGGACACTAAACCTGCAAACACGAACATTATTAAGCATATCTGGGATACTTTGCAATGTGCTGTTCAGAAGAGATCTCCACTCCCTGGTAGTCTCACGGATTAATAGACAGTCCTGAAGTAATCGAGGTGTAAATTCCCTCCAGCATTACTCTCATACATTCGTCGAGTCCATGCCACCTGCGTGCCCGCAGGGACCCTAAACCATATTACTCACGTGTACCTATTTCTTTGCCTCTTCTGTGTATTAACACTTCTAAAAATCATGTGGTATAATATGTGAGATCCCCTGCTATACGCGCAGCGCAGGACAGATAGTTTAAATAGTGGAAAGGGGCTAAAATGAGTGGCTGTTAGTTGCACTCGAGCATACTACTTTATACATTTGACAAACATTACAAGCGCAAAAAAAAAAAAAAGAAACATTAAAAATAGATGAAACCAAACATTAATTTTAAAACTTAATTCCCAGCTAAATGCGCCATTGAGTCTCACGCCTCGAAGGCCAAATAGGTTTAATTTAAAACAGGCTGAAGGCGAATCACTTAAGACTCGAAAACAGGAATTTGAATTTAAAAGGCAGAAGGCCTTATCTCAAAACATTTCTCCAAATTAGGCTGAAGGCCCAAACAATCTCACGCATTAAGGGCAAAACAACTTCAATTTAAAATCGGCTAGAAGCTATACATAAACAAACCACAAGGACAAATAAGAAAAGGCAGCACATCAAACGGCGCTCAGAAGTTTCCATGGGTCGACCCGGAATTGAAACACTAACGCTCGCTTAGGTGAGACAGGCAGTCGGCCCAACAATTCTCAATCCGACGGCAACACAAGGTCAGACAGTCAACGGACCAAGCGACAGGCTAACTTCCGCTCCACCCGACCAGAACATAACAGGTAGTTCAATGGAACAACGTAGAAGTTATCGCGCACCCACAACGCATTACACTTTCAGCTGTCAAAGTACACGCCATGCTGGACAGCCACAACACGACGACGAAAATACACTGCTTGAATTTACGTCAATGGCCAGGGCAGGTAACCAAAACGTTAACGGCCTCAAGGCAGAAGATTCCTCTTGTGCACTTCAATTCACAGATGATCTAGTTAAGTTTAACTCCACAGGAGGGCGGCTAGTATTTCGCTAAATATAAAATACACGTTGTTGCCCGCGGGAATGTCCCAACAGCCCAAAACGAAATTCAAACGGGACAATGTGAACAGTTGGGCTGACTGGTAGATTAAGTAAAGACTCAACTTTCGTGACCGCGATCGGTGAGCCACGGACGTCTTAGCAGTGGGAACAGCCCCTCACACTCCGACCGCGCTTGGACGATGCCAGCGGTCCCCGGCCAGAAACGTGCCACGGAGACTTCCTCGCTGCTCCACGCCATTAGACCAACTGTTCGCACACGGCACAGCCGGAAACTATAAGCGCGAGGCCAAAGATAGTACAAGGATGCGAATATCGAAACACGCTGCTGCTGTGACTCGCGGAGGGATAAGATAACAGCATAATCGCGATAACCGCGGGAAACTAATCACAGAATAGCAACCAAGGTATAATGCAAAGCATAACACGAGCCAGCCACGGCTCAATATGGACTTCATCAAACAAAGGAATAACATAAATCAAAGTAGCATAAAAATCTAACAACGGTCTCCACAATATATAGTCTGGAAAAGAGATTTTATTCTCTTTTTCACTTTGAAGACACTAGTTAGACGTGACATAATTGCGGATCGGTAAATATTGAATTAAACTGCGAAGCACAGACGTAGACGTTGGCAAAGGAACTGATTCATTTCTGTGTCATACCCGTCTGAGTTGGTGGTCTGCCGTCGTTGAATGTTCATTCCTTCTTCCCACCTTTGTGCTGTAACATTTGCACTATCAGGATGTACAGTGTTGCAGCACTTCACTTCTGCCAGTTATTAGCTGTCTGGGATTGCCTGTAGATTTGCAGATGTATGCTATGACAATAGCGGCAAGCACCGGGCAGCGATCATGTTGATGCAGATCTTATTGTCCGCTCACAATGGGGCCACGCCTACTCGTCATTGCAGTTTCCGTCCAAATTTATGGTATGTGAAGGGCTTGGACAGAAATGAAAATGACAGGGCTGGTAGTTCCAGACGGCCAAGCGCTTAGGAAAAATAGCATTTTTGACGTGGGTCAGGCGAGGCATCAGATATTAACGCTAGCATAGTTTCCAGATAGCAGGTGGAACAGTGGAAAGATTACAGAATGTTGATACGAAGATCGTGGGGTGAGTCCTCATGCGGAAACTACTTTTTTCTGCTTATTTTCAGTTTTTAAGTTGCTTGCACTGCAAGTAAACCGAAATAGTGCTCCATATATTGTGTTTATTAATACTTTCATGAAAGGGATAAAAATTAAAGGCAAAGAAAATCTTGCAATTGCACATAAATTTCCAGGAAAGGGTTGTAATGCGTACACGAAAACTTGATATACAAAATTAGATACTTTTATTACTTTACAGGTGATGATTTACAGGAGCTGGGGTGATATACACCGCAAATCGGGGAAAGCAGTATGTTTTGACAGCTTATAAAGGTCACATTTTTGTAATTACGAGGTGGTTGTAAGATTTCTATAGAAACAGAAACCTGCTTTAAATTCATAAAACGTTTTCTCTCATTCTACAATTCGGCAACATACCGTGCTCAACTCATCACTGCAGCAAATAATGGTGAGAATAGCTGGCGATGTACAATTGAATGTAATCTGAAGTTTGTCTTCTCCAGTGAATGAACCTAATGAAATTAATGGAACACAAGTGCTTTACGCTTTAATTACTATCTCTTCCTGAAATGTTATTTATGGAGTCCTCGTGGACACTGTAGGTATAATTCTTTCTTGGAAATTTATTTGCAGTCCAAAATTTTCCTTCGCTTTTTATAAAAATATTAATAAATACAATATACTGAATTTTACCTCAGTTTATTTGCAACATAAGTAAGGTAAAAATTGAAAATAAAAAACAAAACTAGTTTGTATAAGGTCTGTACCCTACGACCCTCCGATTACCATTCTAATTTTTCCACTGCTCCAACATTCGTCTGGAAATTATGCTGACGTAAATGACTCATTGTACGATATAGCAGTGCCCGTGTTGTTCAAAAGTACAGGCCTATTTACTTATTTATTTCTGAACAGCGCAGGCAGTGAAATATGTTATTTATCTGCTGACACGAGGCATGCGATTTTCAATTAAAATGTCACCCCTGTACGGGAATACACATACTGAATGTACGACTACAAGTTGTGTACCCATGGTTGACGACGTACTGAATTTTTTGCCTGGCCGTGAGTCGTGCTCGGACAACGTAATCTTAAGTCGACCGCTCGCGACAAACGGGAAATCCGGGTTTGTATACCAGTCTGGCACAAATTTTCACTTTCGTCATTCCGTTATACAGTTGCTGGTTGTCCATATTCGCAACTGAGATTTCATTTATAAATGGTTCATGCTCCGAAAAAGCCCTTATGGGATAGCGTGTTACCGTGTTGGAAAATAGCGTGTTAATAGCGTGTTAGAAAACTGAAACGTAAAGAGAGCTTCATCAAAGTTTCAAGTTAAAACCTAGCTCTCAAACAAAACCTGACATCGATAAAAGCGTTCAGTTACTTTTCCAATGAAGTTTCTTCATCAGTACTGACTAACAACTGTAAGAGACTTCGGTCTTAAGTAAAATCAGTAAGGGGACCGAAATCATCTGTGACCATATCGGCTCAGAGACGGAGGATAACAGAGACGAGACTGCAATAATGAATTCGGCCTTCTGAAATTGTTTCATTGCGGAAATGGTAACACGGTTCCTCTATTCAATCGTCGCACTAACGTCAAAACAGCAGTTATTGATACAACACATCGCAGAATAGAAAAGCAACTACACTCACTTAGTAGTGGATAAGCATCGGCTCCAGATGAGATACTCGTAAGATTCTACAACGATTATGCAAAGGAACTCGCTCCACTAACAGCAGTTTATCTTAGTTCACTGGAGTAATGAAGAGTAGCTTGTGGCTGGAAAAAAACGCAGAGTATTCCCGTTATCACGGAGTGTCGTATGGCACAGGCACATAATTAAATACCTACATCGTTGACGTGAACCTGTTGTAGAGCTGCGATTTTCGAGAACGAAAATATATCGGCGCTCAGGTTGATGCCTTGTTCCTTGACTTCAGAAAGGCATTTGACACCATTCCGCACCACCGCTAAGAGAGGAAAAAAAAAAAAACAGCTTACCGACTATTTGACCAGATTTGGGACTGGATTCAAGTCTTCCTTGCTGATAGAACTTAACACATCGTTCTTCAGGGAAGAAAATTGACAGACGTAAAAGCAATTTTTCGTGTACATCAAGGGATTGTGATACGCCGTTACTGCTTACAACGTGTATAAATGTAGTATACAGCGTCGGAAGCGCTTTAAGTCTAGAATGAAATTTTCACTCTGCAGCGAAGTGTGCGCTGATGTTAAACTTCCTGGCAGATTAAAGCCGTATACCGTAATGAGAATCGAACTCGCCACCTTTATCTTCCGCGGCCAAATGCTCTACCGACGGAGGTTAGCATTTGTGGCCGAAGACTTCCGGCATAAGAAGTCACCCCCTATTCTGCCGACGTCCTTGTCAAAGAGGGCGGAGGAGCGGACAGAGGTTCAGGGCACGCTCTTGTCCTACAGGTGGGAAGCTGCTCCTAAAGCCGGAAGAATCAGCAATGATCAACGGCATGAAGATGCAGAAGGCAACGGAAACCACTACATTAAAGACACGTAACATGTATCCACAGGACATGTGGCCTGTAACTGAAGAAGTGTCATGATGATCTCTCCATTGGCAAAAGATTCCGGAATAGTCCCCCATTCAGATCTCCGGGAGGGGACTTCCAAGGAGGAGGTTACCATCAGGAATAGACTGAATAATCAACGGAAGGATAACGTTCTGCGAGTCGGTGCATGGAATGTCAGAAGCTTGAACGTGGTAGGGAAACTAGAGAATCTGGAAAGGAAAATGCAAAGGCTCAATCTCGATGCAGTAGGGGTCAGTGAAGTGAAGTGGAAAGAAGACGAGATGAGTATAAGGTACTATCAACAGCAGCAGGAAATGGTATAACGGGAGTAGGATTCGTTATAAATAGGAAGATTTGGCAGAGAGTGTTTTACTGTGACAGTTCAGTGATAGGGTTGTTCTTATCAGAATCGACAACAAAACACCAAAAACGGTAGTTCAGGCATAGATGCCGACGTCGCAAGCTGAATATTAAGAGAAGGAGAAAGCATATGAGAATACCGAAACGTTAATACAATATGTAAAGGAATATGAAAATCTGGAATGCAGTTGTAGGGAAAGGAGTAGAAAACAAGGTTAGAGGAGAAAATAGGCTTGGGACAATGAATGAGGGAGGAGAAAGACTTATTGAGTGCTGGAACAAGTTTCAGCTAGTAACAGCGAATACTCTGTTCAATAATCACAAGAGGAGGAGATGTACTTGGAAAAGCCGGATGATGGGGAAAGATTTCAGTTAGATTACATCATGGTCAGAGAGAGATTTTGAAATCAGATACCGGATTGTAAGACGTATCAAAGAGAAGATATAGACACAGATTAATAGGAAAAATTAACACGCAAAGAAGTGGGATACGGAATTAATGAGGAATGACGAGATAAGGTTCAAGTTCTAAGTCTGTAGATACAGCAGTAAGGAATAGCTCAGTCGGGAGTACAGCTGTAGAGGAATGGACATCTCTAAAAGGGGCCATCACAGAAGTTGGAAAGGAAAACAGGCACAAGGAAGGTAACTGCGAAGAAACCATGGGTAACACAAGCAATACTTCGATTGAACGATGAAAGGGAGAAGTACAGAAATATTCGAGGAATCTCAAGGGTATAGAAATATAAGTCGCTGGGGAATGAAATAAATAGGAAGTGCAAGGAAGTTCAGACGAAATGGCTGCAGGAAAAATGTGAAGACATCGATAAAGAAATGATTGTCGGAAGGACAGACTCAGCATACAGGAAAGTCAAAACGACCTTCAGTGACATTAAAAGCAAGGGTGACAACATTAAGAGTGCAACGGAAATTCCGCTGTTAAATGCAAAGAGGAGAGCGGATAGGTGGAAAGAATACGTTGAAAACCTCTATGAGGTTGTAGATTTAACTTGTGTTACCCATGGTTTCTTCGCAGTTACCTTCCTTGTGCCTGTTTTCCTTTCCAACTTCTGTGATGGCCCCTTTTAGAGATGTCCATTCCTCTACAGCTGTACTCCCGACTGAGCTATTCCTTACTGCTGTATCTACAGACTTAGAACTTGAACCTTATCTCGTGATAGATGTGATAGAAGACTGAATGGATAGATAACATGCCATCAGAATATATAAAATCATTGGGGGAAGTGGCAACAAAACGACTATTGATGTTGGTGTGTAGAATGTATGAATCTGGCGACATGCCATCTGACTTTTGGAAAAATATCATCGACACAATTCAGAAGACGGCAAGAGCAGACAAGTGCGAGAATTACAGCACTATCAGCTTAACAGCTCATGCATCCAAGTTGCTTGCAAGAACAGAAAAATGAAAAGAAAATTGAGGATGCGCTAGATGACGATCAGTTTGGCTTTAGGAAAGGTAAAGGCACGAGAGACGCACTTCTGACGTTGCGGTTAATACTGGAAGCAAGACTGAAGAAAAACCAAGGCACGTTCATAGGATCTGTCGACCAGGAAAAAGCGTTCGGCACTGTCAAGTGGTGCAAGATGTTCGAAATTCTGAGAAAACTATGGGTAAGCTACAGTTAGAGACGGATAACATACAATACGTACAACAGCCAAGAGGGAATAATAAGAGTGGGACGACCAAGAACGAAGTGTTCCTATTAAAAGGGTGTTACCCAAGGATGTAGCCTTTCGCCCCCTTCATCGAGGAAGCAATGATGGGTATAAAATAAAGGTTCAAGAGTGGAATTAAAACTCAAGGTGAAAGGATAGCAATGATATGATTCTCTGACGACATTGCTACCCTGAGTGAAATTGAAGAAGAAGTATATGATCTGCTGAAAGGAATGAATAGTCTAATGAGTACAGAGTATGGATTGAGAGTAAATAGACGAAGGTAATGAGAAGTAGCAGAAATGAGAACAGCGAGAAAATTAACATCAGGCTTGATGGCCTCGAAGTAGATGAAGTAAAGGATTTCTACTATCTAGGCAGCAAAATACCCAAAGACGGACGGAGCAAGGAGGACATTAAAAGCAGACTAGCAATGGCAAAAATGGCATTCCGGGCCAAGAGAAATCTATTAATATCAAATATCGGACTTAATTTGGGGAAGAAATTTCTGAGAATGTACGTCTGGGAAAGCCGGAACAAAAGAGAATTGAAGCATTTGAGATGTTGAAAATTAGGTGGAGTGATAAGGTAAGGAATGAGGAGGTACTGTGCAGAATCGGAGAAGAAAGGAATATGTGAAAAAAACTAATAAGGAGAAGAGACAGGATGATAAGACATTCGTTAAAACATGAAGGAATGACTTCCAGGGTACTAGAGGGATCTGTCGAGGGCAAAAACTGTAGAGAAAGACAGATTGGAATACACCCAGCAAATATTTGAGGACATAGGTTGCAAGTGCTACTCTGAGATGAAGAAGTTGTAGCACAGGAAAGGAGTTTGTGGCGAGCCGCATCAAAGCAGTCAGAAGACTGATGACCAAAAAAAAAAATCTCGTCTCCTACCTTCCAAACTTCAGAGAGGCTCTCCTGCGCTTGACCGCGAAAGGCAAAGGTTCCGAGTTCGAGTCTCGATCCGGAACACAGCTTTAATCTACCAGTAAGTTTCGCCTTAAGACTGTTCGCAGATGATGCAACGCCAGAGACTGTATTGATTTGCATAATCCTACAGAAGATTGATAAATGCAGCTGGTCTGCCAATTGACCCTAAAAGTCAATAAATGTAAGATATTGCGCATAAATTGGAAAGGAATTCCACTACTCAGCAACTGTACTTTGGATGACAGATTGCTTGAAACATTATTTACTGTAAAACATCTAGTAGTAACTGTCCTGGACGCCTTTACGTGGGAACCACAAGTGACACAAATAGTAGGAAAAGCAGATCCCAGGTTGAGTGAGATTCATACGAAGAATCTTAAGGAAATGTATCTCATCCACGGGAGAAGTGGCATACAAGGCAAGTTTTTTGAAATTCTTGATTATTGTTCGTCACTCTAGGACCTTTACCAGATACGACTGTTAGAAGAGAGAATGTCGAACGGAGAGGGGTGTTGGTGAATATAACCACAGCTCGTGTAAATCATCACCTGCAAAATAATACAAGTATCTGATTTTACTTATCAAGTTTTCGTGTACGCATTACAATCCTTTCCTTGAAATTTATGTGCGATAGAAAGATTTTCTTTCCCTTTACTTTTATGAAAATATTAATGAACACAATATATGGAGCACTATTTCGGGTTATTTGGAGTGCAAGCTCTACGAACTCCAGCGGTAGAATCTAAAAGAGTGGCGTTATGCTTGACAGAAAGGTTTACTATTGAAACTTCGAGAGAGTACTTTCCGGGAAGAATGTTAAAATATGTTACTTCCTCCCACATACATCTCGCCAAATGACCTCGACGAGAAAATTCGAGAAATTAGAGCTAAGAAAAAGGCTTACCGACGATCGTTCTTTCCACGCGCCATTCACGAGACGAACAGGGGAAGAGGAATCAGAAGTACCCTCCACCATACTACACCAGGTAGCTTTCAGATATTGATGTAGATGCCCAGCCCGACCTAATAAAGAAAGCAAGAACTTTTTTTTTTTACTAGACACTTGGCCACCTGGAGCTCCCGCTTCATTTCTGGCCAAGCGCTGTATATTCCACAAGGACGACATGGGTGATGCGGCGTAGGTGCGATCCCCTTTTTAGTGACGTGAGGTCCCGTCAGGAAGCAGCGCTCTGGAACCAGGACACTCGTACGCTGGCCGGAGTTTCAGGCCATGGAATACACATGACGGCATCGCCTCGGCGGATTCATTTCAAGCCTCTCAACCATCAGGGCTAGCAGACGGCTAATACAGCAGTAGCTTCTTTTAATCGCTGAGTCTAGAATATTTTAGCCATCTGTTTGATCGACGAGTGATGTAGAGATGTGCTGGTCGAACACACGGCGTCAAAAGAGTGCTGCTACCATCTGAACTGAGAGTATTTACACGTCCTATGGCAGAGTGTGTTATGACAGCTGGTAGGCTCCCGACGCGTAGTCAGCTGTGGAAAAACACATTGTGGTACACCATCTAGCAATCTAGTCAATCACTGACAGCAGAACGCCTATTGCTGGGTGCTGCACCCAGTTGCACAATTACTTTGGTGGATTGTATGCAGATCCCTCGGCTGGTTGTGAAGGGCTTCTAGAAACTTGGTCCACAACAAAAGTGACGCTGCCAGGAAGGAAAGAAATTGCAGACGATAACATCTGTTTTACCTTGTTATAACAATGCCTTTGTTGGGCTCCAGGGCTCAGGCCTACTACAATAGAGCCAGATACATCAGGTCGCATAGCTTGTCAGATGCCAACAGCAAGTGAATAGCAACTATTTACAGGTTATTTTAAGGAAAATTCCACTCAGACTGATGGCGCCGACTACGCCACCGGCGGCGCTCAATCCACCACATGATTTCACCTATGCCGGTAACATGTTCACAAGTGAGCCGGACACACATTTTTCCACACCTCATTTTCCAAGCATCTCTGCCAGGCAAGACGAGAGAATAACCAACACTAACAAATTTCCAAGAGAATTTCACTCATAAATAACAAGTCAGATATTACACTCATACTTGTATTCAGAAAACATGTTGACGAACAGTGAATAATATCTTTGGTACTAGGTAGAAGATCCCCGCCGGTCAGCCACGTCGTTACACACTGGCCTATAAATTATTAATTATTGTATTGTCCTGTCCATAAAACGTCAGAGATAATGTAGTGACTGTTTCGTGTTTTTTGACGAGTGCCTTCGCTGCAGCGAGTATTAGCAATCTTGGCTATTGAAACGGTTGGTAAGATATTACAGTTCAGATAGTGCCAAACTTCAGGACTGAGATCAAACGAAGAGGTCAATAGTAGCACACACATCCATGCCCGAGGCAGGATTCGAACCTGCGACCGTAGCGGTCACGCAGTTCCAGACTGTAGCGCCTAGAACCGCTCGGCCACCCCGGCCGGCACACTAAAGGCCAACTTATTTCACGTTTGCACACAGAACAACTCAGCGTCTCAAACAGCTTAACCACATTCCTTCAGGGACCTTTACCTTGATATAAATCACGAAACTTGGATCTCCGAGTTGCCCCAAAACACAGACTTGCCGACAAATACAATTGCGCGGTATACCATGCTGATAGGGCACACCCGGTCACAGTCGACACTCCATTCCCCGGAGACGATCCACGTCTCTCTCTTTTTCTTTTGAAAGCTAACGGCTGACTCTTGAAGCCCACCAACTAGGAAGAAAGCCACACGATATGCAAAGATCTCTTATACAATCCAAAATCGATCGCAACGATATAACGAGGATACCCGTTGCTGGCGCCAGTCCGCCACGGCTCAGTGTTATTCAGGTACTCATTGTGTGACAGTAAATACTAATTTTTCCCTCTCCCACCCCCTATTTGTACGGTTCACTACAGTCTCTTTTGACTGAAATGTGATAGAGAACGAATTTGGGTTATACTACAAAGAAGAAAGAAGTCGGCTACGTTAGGGAAACGATATAAAGCAGAGTGACTGTATATTCCTCCCAGTCATTCCCGAACCCACGCTTTCTCTCCTCCCACACTTCGCGAGAATTCTCCAGACGGGTCTGTAAAAAATTTCTTGCTCTTTTCCATTATACCCGGAGATCAAAAAGTCAGTACAAATTCGAAAACTTAATAAACCACGGAATAACATAGATAGAGAGGTAAAAATTGACAAACATGCTGGGAATGACATGGGATTTTATTAGAACCACCCCATATTGCTAGACGCGTGAAAGATCTCTTGCGGGCGTCGTTTGGTGATGGTCGTGTGCTCAGCCGCCACTTTAGTCATGCTTGGCCTCCCAGGCCCCCAGACCTCAGTCCGTGCGATTATTGGCTTTGGGGTTATCCGAAGCCGCAAGCGTATCGTGATCGACCGACATCTCTAGGGATGCTGAAAGACAACATCCGACGCCAATGCCTCACCATAACTCCGGACATGCTTTACAGTGCTGTTCACAACATTGTTCCTCGACTACAGATATTGTTGAGGAATGATGGTGGACATATTGAGCATTTCCTGTAAAGAACATCATCTTTGCTTTGTCTTACTTTGTTATGCTAATTATTGCTATTCTGATCATCTGTCGGACATTTTTTGAACTTTTGTATTTTTTTTGTTTTAATAAAACCCCATGTCATTCCAAGAATGTGTGTCAATTTGTGCCTCCCTATCTACATTATTCCGTGATTTATTCAGTTTTCAAATGTATACTGACTCTTTGATCACCCTGTATTTAAACTGTTTTTCAGTTTCAATAATTTATGAAAGTGTAAAAAAAAAATCGACTATAACTTCGTTTGTGTCATGGTGCTTCTGGTTTTTCGACGGTAGGGTTGTACCTTCACAATATGTTTACATTTTTGCGGCTACGTATACAGTTTTTAAGCGCAATCGACTTCCTCTATAACTATGGCAGTATCTTGCGATCAAATGGACTAAAATGGGAATAATTACGCATCTTACGATGTTTCGTAGCTAAAACTCTTAATGCATAACTTAGATATCATATCGTGATAAAGTGCAACTACGCAGTGACGGCACAGTCGAAAGTTAGATATCTGCTACAGTTATTACGGAAAAGATATTGCCTATTATGAGCTGTTGGCTGGTGCAGCGTGACATGTCTGTAGTACTCCAGCACTACAGCTGTGCTGGAACAGCGGGACCGGACCGCCTCTGCCCTCCTACATAACGTTTCTCATGAAAAACTTAGGTCGTAGCGACAAAGTTTGGTGCTCCCTCGGGAAACACACGAGCATGCTGGAGGATTTCTCGTTACGTACCGCATACAAAGCACATTTTTAAATAAAGAGTGAGACATAGGTCCGAAATGTTATGGTTGTTGTTTAAGTCTGTCACATATCGCACAGCTATACTCTTAGATTTGATTTCATTAAAGGATCTTTCCTTCCTTGTCTAATTTTGGATTGGGAGAACATCAGCAGGAAATGCAGGCTAACTTGCAATATTGTATATCTTAGCGGAATTGTGAGACTGATGTTTATGAATGCATATTTCGCACGGATGACGTCTGCTAATTGGCTATAGACGTAATTAATACATATTGTATTTTTTGCGTAGTTGTTCCTCAGTTACCTGATTGTTGTTCGTTTATTTTTATTTCGTAGGTATATAGTTTTCAATCACATAGTTAATCCGTCCACTTGTGTGCCTTGTCTTAAATATTTTATTCTGATTACTTAAATCTTTTTATCGTAAACACAACGGTATCAAAATGCATACCAAAGGTACAGTAACACATTAAATACTGAGCCATACGTAAAAAATAATTGCGTGCAACTAGCGTTTGTTCACGGATCATAGGAACAAGTGGCACTTTAGAAATTTTCTTCAGTTTACAGTTCGGTTTCATGCCAGACTGCAGATATCGAGGGAACCTGTAACAGTTTTCTATAAAAAACCATATTTACTTTATTTTGTTTTAATTGAAGTTTATAGTATTTAAAATACCAAAATATGCGCAAATTATGTAAGTTTAACATCAATGGTTATTATCTGATTTCCAACATGAGACTTGTGTGTTAATGGTCATCAGTTTGTCTCCACTAGATTTAACTTTCAATTGACAGAGCAACCACGATATTAATTTAAATGTCAGACAAATGTGAGCTAAGTATCATTTAATTAATGACAATTTCCTTTTCAGCCACATAATTAATACAGTATCCTACAGAGACGTCGTGAATTAAGGTCGAAACAATTTTGTTGTATCTACCAGAACAGAAACGAGGTTGAAGTGGTTATTAGTTTCATTAACAGTGAGTCTAGTGCGTGCACGTAACGGGGATATTAGTGTCGTAATTTCGAAAATGAGAGCGGCAGCTCTAGCCTACTCTTTTTATATTATTTCGATACATCAGTCAGTTTTACAACTATATCTAACCGATTCAGAATCTGAATTTTATTAAAACAATCAATGAGATTCATACGATAACGTATTGGAGTCTAGTAGTGATATGTACAATTGTATGAAGACTCATATGAAATCACGGGCTAGCAGGACGAGCGGATGCGGTTATATTTGCGGAAAGGGGCCAAAATACGTTACTGTCAGATGCACTCAACATATAAACTTGCACAATGACACAAGCAAGAATCAAAACTCTCAAGGATTTAACGAAAGACGTCATTTGATTTAATTTAGATCGGCTGAAGGCCACATCGAAAATTCAAGGCACAATGCCTATGCAAGAAATTGAGGTACAAGGGGGTCTTATGGAGGTTTCACTTCTTTAGAAAATAAATTTTATCTTCAATATAAATAGGAGGAAAGATTTAGCTTAACTTTTTCCCTTAGAACTCTGCTGAACGCCTCACATTAATCAAGAACAGTGTTACTGCTTAAGGCCGAGACAAAGATTTTCAAAGTTTAATCTAAATAGGCTGAAAACTCGGCTGAAGGACGCATATCAACAAAACATTATTTCGGATTAAGGTGTAAGAAGAGGAGCTTTCAATTTGGAAAGGCTGAAGGCCGTATCTTAAAATATTTCACGTAAAACTCGGATGAAGGCCTCATACTAAAGAATAACAATCTTATGACTTAAGGGCAAGACAAGGATTTTCAATTTTTAATTTAAGAAATATTGAAACTCTGCTGAAGGCCACACACCGTGCAGAAAACTAATTTACAGTTTAAGTCCTGAAAGTAAGAGCTCCTAAATTTCAACTAAAATAGGTTAAAGGCTTTATCCTAAAATGCTTCGCATAACTCTGGGCTGGAGGCCACATACGAAACCCAAAAAATCTCGCGGCTTGAAGTCCAGACAAAGAAATTTCCAGTTTTTAATTTAAGCTGGAAAACTCTGCTGAAGGCCACATAAGACCTAGAAATATTTCTTCCGTCTTAAGACCCAGACAAAATTTTCAACTTCTGATTTGAAAAGACTGAAAACACGACTGAAGACCCCATACCAAAACGAAACAATTTTTTTTAAGGCTTAAGGCCAAAGAAGAAGAGCCTTGCAGTTTCAACAAATTAAAACTCTGCTGAAGGCCGCAGAGTGTACTTAAGACTAAAAGGAAATCACTGTGTAAAACACAAGGAGCGGTGATCAGAAGGTTCCAAGGATCGGTCTGTTAAGGTAACACTAACGCACGTTTAGGTGAGACAGGGAGCCAGACCGTCAACCTCTTAATCGGAAGATAATCCAATCGAAATCCGGCCGACGGACCAACCAACAAAATCGGTTCTGCTCCACCTGACCAGCATAAAAACAACAAAATGTCAATGGCACAACGTTCTGGATACTGGTTCCCAATCCAGCCAAGTCAAAATAAACGCTCAAAACCGCTAACAACACCTCAGCTGTCGAACTACACGCCATGCTGGACAGCATCAACACGACAAAGAAAATACAAAAATGGCTCTGAGCACTATAGGACTTAACTTCTGAGGTCATCAGTCCCCTAGAACTTAGAACTACTTAGTCCTAACTAACCTAAGGACAACACACACATCCATGCTCGAGGCAGGATTCGAACCTGGGACCGTAGCGGTTGCGCGGTTCTAGACTGCAGCGCCTAGAACCGCTCGGGCAGTCTGGCCGGCAAGGAAAACACACTGCCGAAAACCACGTCAACGACCAGGCCAGGTAACCGGAACATCAACGGCCACAAGGCAGAAGATACCGCTGGTACACTTCATCAAAGAGGGAATGAATTAAATTAAGTTAAACACCATACAGGAAGACGACTGCAATTCTAGCCGACCAATGCACACACGTTGTTGCTCATGGGAATCTCGCAGAAAGCGAAAAAGCAGGATCAAATGAAGAGATGTGATAGCAGTTGAAGCTTTATAGTAGGTTAGGTGAGCACTCAAATTTAGTGTCCAGGATCGGCGGGCGACGAACTTCGCAAGAAGCGCATCACACTCCTACCACGCGTGACTGCCGCCAGAATCTCCGGCCTGACCACACGCCACGGAGGCTTCCTCGCTGTTCTGCCCCAACTGACCGACTGCCTAGGCCCGGAAATGGTCAATTGACCAAATACATGTCGGCCGATGAGACGACCGACCGAACTTCCATCGGGCAGTTCAACTGTGTCGCCAGTGGTCGGCGAGCACTGGCTGTCTGCCCCTCACAGGCGCTCCATCCCGACTTCACTGCTGCTGCGTCCCGACTGATCTCAAGACACACGACGACCCAGAAATACTATCAGTCGCTCCAGAGATGGCACAACAGTGCACTTATCGATAAGCACTGCTGCTACCACTCACGGCAGATGACGCAGAAAGTTAGTAACGCCAGTAAATAGAATAAGAAAACAAGGCGGCAGGACTATAAGAGAAGATGACAAACAATAAACGGCATGAACACGAGCCGTGCACGGCTCATCATACTTTAGAGTTTGGTTAAAAAATTAAACTTATTTATAAAGTCAGACCAGTTGACATACAAATGGTCAATAAACACAAGCACTGAACGCTCATATCCTGTCAGTGTCTTGCTTTTCTATATGTTGCTTTATATGTTTTTACTATCAAAAAGGATAAGGCATATATTTTTTTAATAATGCTAAGGGATCGAAAACATTATGGTGAAATTAACATGGTTCTTCACAGTCAAAAATATCTGGATGATAAGAAACATGTGCAACAGGGAACTCTGTAGAAGAAAACAAAAAAAAAAATTGTTAACATATAATGGTTATAGAATGAGATTTTCACTCTGCAGCGGAGTGTGCGCTGTTATGAAACATCCTGGCACATTAAAACTGTGTGCTGGACCGAGACTCGAGCTCGGGACCTTTTCCATTCGCGGGCAAGTGCTCTGCCAACTCTTTTTTTTTTTTTTTTTAATCGCATGTTGTTCCCTTTCGTTCGTTGTATCTGCTCGAGGCGGACGTCGTAAGACATCCGGTTAAGTTCGTTGTTGATCGGTTAACTCAGTTTTTTTTTTTTATTACAGAGGGCTGTTAACCCTCTGACCGAACACGCTGAGCTACCGTGCCGGCTGTCCAACTGAGCTATCCAAGCACGACTCACTCCCGTCCACACAACTTTACTTCTGCCAGTACCTCGTCTCCTATCTTCCAAACTTTACAGAAGCTCTCCTGCGAACCTTGCAGAACTAGCACTCCTGAAAGAAAGGATATTGCGGAGACATGGCTTAGCCACAGCCTGGTAGAGTGCTTGTCCGCGAAAGGCAAAGGTCCCGAGTTCGAGTCTCGGTCCGGCACACAGGTTTAATCTGCCAGGAAGTTGCATATCAGCGCACACTCCGCTGCAGAGTGAAAATCTCATTCTGGAAACATCCCCCAGGCTGTGGCTAAGCCATATCTCCGCAATATCCTTTCTTTCAGGAGTACTAGTTCTGCAAGGTTCGCAGGAGAGCTTCTGTAAAGTTTGGAAGGTAGGAGACGAGGTACTGGCAAAAGTAAAGCTGTGAGGACGGGGCGTGAGTCGTGCTTGGGTAGCTCAGTTGGTAGAGAACTTCCCCGCGAAAGGCAAAGGTCCCGAGTTCGAGAC
Organism: Schistocerca serialis cubense; assembly: GCF_023864345.2. Classification (NCBI taxonomy): domain Eukaryota; kingdom Metazoa; phylum Arthropoda; class Insecta; order Orthoptera; family Acrididae; genus Schistocerca; species Schistocerca serialis. The sequence continues at coordinate 546,446,240 of NC_064642.1, forward strand.
TAGGTCCGGCACACAGTTTTAATCTGCCAGGAAGTTTCATATAATGGTTCTTTTTATTGCTTGTGTTTTAATAATGATGCATCTATATATTATGAGTAAACAAGATACATCGTTTCCTTTTGACTCTGTCATGTTATAGTATTAACCGGCTTCACCCTAGCGTTTAACGCGATCTCTGAATAAATATGGAGCCCTGCGTTCTCCAATTGGCGATGCCGGAGCTGGAGAAGGTCTTTTGGTGCGAGATAAAATATTGCCTGACACTAGAATCGAACCTGTGAAATTTGACACAGGTAACGTGAAATAAAGCGCCTGATCAAACAGCATTTACTTAGAGCTATACAGGTAAATCACGAAAAACTTAAATCAGGATAACCAGACAAGATCTGAACGGTCGCGTGTGAGGATGTTGCGTGTTTTCATTTTTGCCAGAATGTCATCAGCCACATCATCAAGTATACCTATCGAATATCTTCACTGGTGACGAGACGCAGGCCTTTATGTCAATTTCATAAAAAAGAAGTTGATAGTTGAACCCAAACAGAAAAACATCTCAAGCAAGGGTTTGTGCAAATCCTCAGAAGCTAATGTTGTGCATCTCATGGCATAAAGAATGTGTTCAGTGCTACGTACTGCATGCCCTGGTTTGTACATCGCTGCTAGCATTTGTTGTGAAGAATTGAGACACCTCTCGGTCGCTATATAATCAAAAACGAACGGGATGACTGCAGCTAATGACAAAATTGTACGGCAACGCCCGCCATCATTTCGTAGATGATCCGAAAGAAGCTATGCCGAGCCTTAGTTGGGAAATAATCCGTCACTACCCTTATTCTTCTGTTCTTATGCTATAAAATGTTTGCATTTTAAGATACTTATCTAACAACTATCAAGAAAATCTATTTCCGGTCGAAAATGAGCTATAGAATTGGGTTAACAACACATTTAACTTTGCATCAGTCGGTTAAACGACAATGTAAAATGCTCTTATCGTAGCACGAAAAAAGGCAGAGTTAGGGGTGTAAGAGAAGCAACTACTTTTTAGACTTATCTGGCATGTTGGAAGAGATGTAAAACAAAATGTCTTGTCATATTTGCGATTTTATACTTATTGGTAATAGTACCCATGTCATATAATGCATCGTGTCAAGTGAAGTAACATGATACATGATGTCATATAGATAACATGACATGCCATCGTATCATCCAACATGGCATTTGTAAAGTCGTGCAATATAATACAAGGAGACATTAAAGTTTAGCTTGAATGCATCCCGCTTCGCGATACTTCCTATTATACAGTAGATGCACCCCCTACTTGGATACTTCCTGTTGCAGCTGTATCCCACTCTCTAGAGGCTCTAGATTTGTGTTTGTTTATTCTTACACCCCACATCATATGTGTAACAGTAGGGATAACTGGTAAAGAAGCACGAAGATGTCAAGATGTTTTGATTTATATATTTTTGAAGCTATCAGGTGGGACGAAAATCAAGTTCCCTTCTTGTACTCCGTAACTCCGCCCAGGACATATTAGCTTCTTTTTTTTATACAATAGGAGCATTTTTCATTCCGGTTCCCAGATTTTACTCAAGCAAAATTTTGACATTAGCCCGTCATAGCTTGGCAACTCATGTAGATTTTTGTCGACTCGAGCAACAAATGATCCGGTATAAGTTATTTTATTGACTTTATAATCATGTTGGTTATTTCATGGCAATGGATAAAGCTTTCACAAAACAATGGGACGACCATTAATTGCATATATTTGTCTACCTTCTTAGAATGCCTGGACCGATTCGCACCAGTCTCAAATACGTAAGTGGCGCGTAAAACTCGATGAAAACTTTTTTTTTTCACAGTAAAACCAGCGTGAAGGAAGATGTTCGAAAGCGAGCTTTGAGTTTCATTGTAAGAATGCACTTTTTATTCATTTTATTCACCTTAAACCGTTTCCGACTATTCAATTCACGTAAGAACTAATATTACGTATTACATTTAGCTCGACTTTATACCATCAATTGCAACGAAGGATATAGATTACCGTATATAAACATTTAAAAGTGTGTGACATTGTGTCGACTATCGGGGGCAATCTGAACTGTTATATTATTCTTAAAAAATAAGGTTCGCCAAGCTCGCTCGTAAATCTTTTAATTGCCAATCAATTTAGAGGATCTCTGCAGTCATCATCGGATCTTGTAACATATTAAGAGAAGTTCAATATCTTTACAAACTTTCAAGTCACACCGGGATGTTGCGTCACTTTACAATATTTGTTACTTTTTATTGTAAAGCGACGCAACGTCACTGTGTGTCTCGCAAGTTTATAAAGATCGTAAACCATGTGAACATATTACAAGATCCGATTCTGATAGCAGAGATAATCAACTTGATTTTCTGAGAATAATATAAAGAACAAGTTTTGACTTTATCCATTTATAGTATGAAGGCTTTCACGACCGGATGACATATCTTCTGGTAAACCTTGCGGGATGTAAGGTCGTGGTCCATGAAACTCTTCAGCTCCTAACGTTTCGTCCAGTGCTTCGCTGGACATCTTCAGAGGGGTGTTTCTCCTCCGGTGAGTCTTGCCGACTCGGCAAGACTCACCGGAGGAGAAACACCCCTCTGAAGATGTCCAGCGAAGCACTGGACGAAACGTTAGGAGCTGAAGAGTTTCATGGACCACGACCTTACATCCCGCAAGGTTTACCAGAAGATTTATCCATTTACCTATCTTCTTGCAAAGTTTGACGGTATTAGTACAAGTTTAAAGTATAGTAGTGACACACTACAAAAACCTCCCAGAAAAACATGTCTTTTTTCACGTAACATCCAAAGGAAGCAAGGTCTGTAGTACAAAAAATAATAATAATAATAAATAAATAAATAAATCTTGGGCCAAATCTGAACCATATGTCCCGCTGCATTCCGGAGTTATTTGAGGGTGACTGTGTTTGCACGTAGAATCCGAACGAGAGTGTTTTTGCATGGAAAGTCCGAACGGTACACGTATAACTGGCGCCATTAGCTCAGCATTAATTTCAACACGGTTGAAAGCTTTTGCAAAAAGAATTAATCGATTTGCACAATTTGCCTGGGCGCAAGCTCCAGTTTTTCGTTCAAACCTTGCATAACATACTGTGGCAGAACTACAGAAGACAGATGTTCGAATGCCTATACAAATAACCACTGGTCCTGCCTATACCAAAAACTTTTCACCCCATGATCCTAGCTCAAATAGGAGCCGAACACCAAACTGTGGCCATTTTCAAAATGTTTGTTACAGCGGTTCCATGCTGTTACATTCAGGTGTGACAACGACAAAGTATTTTAGCATTCTCAGAACGGTTCAAATATTATGAGAGAATATATTTTTGATGATTAATGTGTCTCTCTTAAGTGTATCATTCGTGTTCAATAGCCGCGCGGAGTGTCGGCGCGGCCTGGGGCGCCGTGTCACGGATCGCGTGGTCTCTTCCGCCAGAGATTCGAGTGCTCCCTCCGGCATGTGTGTGTGTGTGTGTGTGTGTGTGTGTGTGTGTGTGTGTGTGTGTGTGTGTGTGTTGTTCTTAGCATAAGTTAGTTTAATTAGTGTGTAAGTCTAGGGACCGACGACCTCAACAGTTTGGTCCTTAGGAATTCACACACATCTGTTGTTCGACAACCTAACAATAAACGCTGCAATGTACGAATTGTACTAGTACAAGAGTACCTGCCTCCGTAACCGAGGTCACTAATCCACGCCTGTGTGGTGGCACCCAGCTCGGTGGTGAGGCGGTTCGATTCCTGATGGTGGAAAATTACCAATGCAATGTTTCAAAGTTTCAATACATGTCCTAGTTTGTCAGTCCCCTGTTGTTCGGGATTCTGTCACAGTTCTCCCATGAACGTAGTGCTCGTGTTGAAAAGGATGTAAGACAAGGATGAAGTCTTTCGATACTATTGTTCAGTCTATACATCGAAGAAGCAAAGACGAAAATAAAGGAAAGTTTTAAAAGAGGGATTCAGGGTGAAAGGATATCAATGATAAGATTCGCTGATGATGTCGCTGTCCTCGGTGAAAGCGAAGAAAAATTACAGGATTTGTTGAACAGTCTAATGAGTACGGAATATGTGGATTGAGAGTAAACGGCAAAACAAAGTAATGATAGGCAAAAGAAATGGGAATAGCGAGAAACTTAACATTAAAGTCGGTTGTCATGAAGTAGAGGAAGTTAAGGATTTCTGCTAGCTTGGAGGCCAACTAGCGCGTGACTCACGAAGGAAGGAGGACGAGCAAAGGGAAAAAGGCACTCCTGGCCAAGAGAAGTCTACCAGTATCAAATATAGCCGTCCGATGTGGCCGAGCGGTTCTAGGCGCTTCAGTCTGGAACCGCGCGACCGCTGCGGTCGCAGGTTCGAATTCTGCCTCGGGCATGGATGTGTGTCATGCCCCTAGGTTAGTTAGGTTTAAGTAGTTCTAAGTTCTAGGGCACTGATGATCTCAGATAAGTCCCGTAGTGCTCAGCCATTTGAACCAGTATCAAACATAGGTCATAATATGGGGAAGAGATTTCTGAACATGTACGTTTGGAGAACATAATTGTACGGTAGTGAATCGCAGACAGTAGGAAATACGAAATAGAAAAGAATCGAAGTATCTGTGATGTGGTGTTACAGAAGAATGTCGATACATGGACTAACAAGATAAGGAATGAGGAGTTCTCCGCAGAATCGGCGGGAAAAGGAACTCTGAAAAACACTGACAAGCAGAAGAGACAGGGTAACAGGCCGTGTATTAATGCATCATGGAATGACCTCCACGTTACTAGACGGGTTCGATCAAGCTAGAGTACTGAAATACGTTAAACTCATTAAATGAGTGAGAAGAGATACAGTTGTAAAATATTGAAGATTTTCTCTGATAATTAGACGTATACGTCTTCGTCTACATACTAATTCTACACGTGACCACATGCCGCATGGTGGAGGGTACACTGTACCCCTACTAGTTATTTCCTTCCCTGTTCCACTCGTATATAAAGTGAGGGAAGGTGACTGTCCATATGCCTCCGTAAGACACCTAATTTCTCTTATCTTCGTGGTTCTAACGCAAAATGTCAGTTCTCTAAATTTTCTTAATTGGGTTTTCCGAAAAGAAAATCTTCTCTCATTTACGTTTGAGTTCATGGAGCATTTCCTTAATGCTCGCTTGTTGATCGGACCTACCGGTAACAAATGTAGCAGCACGCTTCTGAAATTCTTCGATGTCTTTCTTTAGTCCGACCTGATGAGAATCCCGAACACTCGAACAGCACTCAAGACACTGGTATTCTACACGCATTTTCCGTCATAGGTGAGCAACACATTCCCAGAATTCTTCCAAGAAACCGAAATCGATCATTCGCCTTCCTTCCTATCGACATTATGTGCTCGTTCCATCTTACAGCGCTCTGCAACATTACAGCTAGCTGCCAATAAAATTTTTGCGGATTTCTGACAGCATTGTCAATGTGTAAAACTACCGACGTTTCGGTCACTGTGGCAAGGGACCTCCTTCAGGGTGTTTTTCTTTTTAATGATGAATGAGAAAACTTTGTTTCTTATATACCCGCAAACATTGTTGTTATCTAATTCTGATAGGCTATGAAAGATGGGGAGAGATGTAGGAAGTTCTTTATTGGTGTTTTTGTTATTTCTTTTCATTGGTGGAAACCCGACGTTTTGATTGGTGTTTGCGTTACTGCTTGTGATTGGTGGAAATTGGCGAATGAAAAACCAGGCTGCAGTTGTGACGTGGTGTTGTCTTCCTGCTTTCTAGCGCCGGCTCAGGCTCACCGGTAATCTATGTACCTGCGTCCGCTGAGGTCTCCCGAGCGCCTGTGTGTATTGCTTCACGTGAGCTGTCGTCTCGTAACGCTGCCACTGCTGACCGCCAAGACGTCGGAAGTCGATACCCGTCTTCCTGTTCATGTTGGCTAGCCGCTTGGCTATTTCTATTGCATCTCTTATCTTCCTCCTGGAAGTAAGAGGCTGTTTCGCCAGTACGCTAGCTTCACCAAAATCTGTTTGCCGCACCCATCCTGGTGTTCTGCTACCGTTGACTTGGTGTGTTGTTTTTGTCGGATATATCTTTCGTGTTCAGATATCAGTGTGCTGATGGGCTGCCTCGTCTCACCTACATGCACTAGTCCACATTCGCATCTGGTTTCATAAACTCCAGTAGCATGTAGTTCGCCAACAGCATCTTTCGTAGTGCGAAGAACATCTTATATTCTATTGCTGCTTTGGAAAATTGGCTTGATACCTGCTTAACGGAGAATTTTGCCCACCCGTTCAGTGACATATTGAACATATGGTAAGAGAGAGGTGTTTTGTGCTTCCGTCTGCTCTCCTCTATTGTCTTCTTTCTTTGTCACCATACTTTTATCTGTTAGTTTCATCCCATAACCATTGGCACCAAAAATGGACTTGAGGTTTTGTAGTTCACCCTTCAGAAGTTCGTTATCGCTGTTTCTGTGAGCCCTCTTGATTAAAGCGTCAGGGGCGGATTTCTTCTGCGTGGGGTGATGATGAGGCATGTAGGATCCTGTCAGTACTGGTTGGCTTCCTGTATACTCTATAGCCCACTTTAGCATCAGATTTTCCCTATACTTCCACGTCAGGGAAAGGCAGCACCCCATTTTTTTATCTCCATAGTGAACTGGATTCTGCTGTGCTGCTTGTTGAGTTTTTGGTGGAAATTTTGTAGCTCTTCCTCTCCATGTGGCCTGATAACGAAGGTATCATCAACATATCGGAGCCAACACTCTTGGCGGAATTGTGCGGACTGGAGCGCTGTTTCTTCAAATGCTTCCATGAAGATGCTTGCTGCAAAAGGCGAGATGGGAGCCCATACCTACACCATCTGTCTGTTCATAGAGTTCCCCTTTCCACCTGAAATAGGTGGTCGTTAAACAGTGTGCAACCGAACCGCTGAATCTTTCCATCAGTAAATGGGGTATGTTCTCAACTGACTCGGTTGTTTTAGCCCCCTCCACTGACGGAATGACCCGCTTCCTAATTCGGTATGTATAAAACCAATACGGACTTGCAGCTGTCACGCCTTTGCTCTTACTGCTACGTATTTTAACCGTAAATAGCTCAGTCCTAATGGTAAGAGGTAGTAGTGAATTCACGTTGTTAATATTTGAATACAGCATAGCTGTTACAAGCTCAGTTCACTTTTACTCCACTCCTACCCTCGCCATTGCACCACATTAACTATGTGCTACGTGGACCTTGCTAAATTCACTTGCGTGTTCATTTTGACCTTTACTCGCCAGTATTTATCTAATGATTAGCACACTCCTAACCGGACTACTTCCCAAAGAGCTGTGATGATTGAACGGGTTCGATCCACGGCCTACAGTGCCCTACAGTTCACACGGTAACACTGCCTACCTGACCCACTTAACTTGGTAGTGAGCTTATGTATCCAATCACCACTGCTAGCAGCAGTGAATAATCCTATAAGCACGACGAGAGCAGCAGACTTACCGTCGAATCCTGAAAATACTTGTAACTATGGTCGCCAGCTCTGAAGCAGCAAAAGAATAAATCAATTTTTGGCTCGTTTCAAAGTGAAACGGCTTGAGTTGAATTTAAACTTAATTCTGAATATTACTATTTCTGATCATTCGAGGTGATTCTACAAAGCAAATACTCTTTCAATTTCTGTGAGTTGGCTTGGTAATTACTACCAAGACTATTTATGCAACTTGGGTTAACAAAATTCTATCCTTCAACTTTATGTAATGATTTTGGATATTACTCTTTGGACAATTGATATAGAATTACTTAAGTGACTTTACTTGAAAGGTTACTCAGAAAAATTTAAGTAACTATAAATAGGCGACTCATTCTGGTGTGACCATTGCTCTTTTCAACATTCTTATACGCTAAAATATTCTACAACAAAAAGAATTGTAAATGAAAGAGGCGATGGTGGCCTCAGTCTGATTTCACTATACTACACTTTACAATGAATAACATGCGTCGTAATTTTATTCATTACTATATTCTGTCCTCTGTACTTGTATAAAAGAAAACTGGTATTCTCCTTTTACATCTATACAAAGTTCGAATTAACAATTGCTAGCAGTCTTGCCTTGGGTAGGCGTGTCGGTGCTGGTGGTGAGATGCATGTGGCTAACGCAGCTCTTCACGCCTCATGCCCTTAATGGCGGCTGGAACTACGAGCCGTAGCACTCGTATAAGCTACAGCACGTCCGCCATAAAATCTGGGCGCAGGAACTCTTACAATCAGCCCCAGTGGCATAGAGGCGGCTTCGATAACCATTCGTCGCGTTTTACTCCACAAACGGCGACGTTATTCGCCTCTTCGCTGTTGCAAAATCACTTTTGCGTGGGCACAGTTACACACGTCCGATCACGTCAACACTCCCCAGGCCATTCCATTGTTCAGTCCCTGTGTCTCCAGCTACCCCTAGCTACGCTCGTATCACCAAGAGTGGGGGCGTTCCCCTACCACCTTTTCACTGAAATCATTTAGTATTTAAGAAAATTTATATTTATTACCCTGGAGTTCATACTAGTCATAATAATTTACTACTAGCGCTTTACAATATTAAATTATACAGTAATAACTTAAAATTACCAAGAAAAAGAATACATTTGACTCCGAGAGCTTAGTGCATTGTCTGACAGGTAGCGCTAATACCCGGTTTCGCCAATAGATGGCATCAGGGTGCACTCCCTGGCAGTCTCACACCAGTGCGCCCGTTTCCGACGCGCGGGCTCCATATTACTGGCAGCCTACCCTCATTTCAGTTCCGTTACAAGTGGCGCACTGGCACGCAGATATCGGGTGCCATGCGTTCCTCTAAGATGTTCATGGTATCTTGTACTGGTAAATTCGCGAATAAAGACTTCACGTTGAAGCTAACAATTAGCTCTGCCGCCGAGGTACACTTTTCTCTTAAAAGTTCTGTAAAATGCGTGGAGTGCTTAACATACGAATTTGTGTGGCTTACCAAATGTCGGAGCCTTGGACACAGCTCCTTTGCTATACTGTACCTCGGTGAATTAATTGTACTCACAATCGGTCGTAAAGGCCGCTTTATGGACCTTCCGTACACCATATAGCCCTGGTGTCTGTGGAACTTCTGGAATGATTCTTCTGGCCCTGTCAAAGTTCATTCTAGTTTTCTTTAGCAGTTCTTGCGTCGATTTGATTATCTTGACAGTCAGATCTCACTTAAACTTTTTATACATGGGTTCACTCCATTCATTTGTTGTAATAGCAGTCCCGATAGCAGTGTGGTCAGCGTGACGGATTACCTTCCTACGGGCCTGGGTTCGATTCCCAGCTGGATCGGAGACTTTCCCCGCCCAGGGACTGGGTGTTACATTGTCTACATCATCATTTCATCCCCATCCGGTGCGTAGATCGCCCAATGTGGCGTCAAATGTAATAAGACGTGCACCAAGTCACGTGTTTATAATTGCAGCTAGCTATTTAATCGACGCGATTGTATCAAGCAACACACCACTAATACTGTATTTGACCACTGCAGGATTGTTTTCCATACTCTTCTGCATTAACTTATTTAGAGCGTGTTGTCATTCATCACTCCACATAGAAGTTCTGTATCTTCCTACAGACACTCGACGACAACACTTCCTCCTGCGCTACAGCGTCGTCTGCAGTCAGTCGGAGACTGCTGCTCCCCCTACCCGTCATATCGTTCATGTATACTGGGAACAAGTGTGATACTATTCCACGTCTCTGGGGCACTTTCAGCTGCCTGGGCTCTATTGTTTTAAACTTCTGAGAGCGACTCAAGTATTTGAAAAGCGATTGTGTATGCTCGGGCGTTGCATGATCAAACGCGTTTTTCGAGTCATAGAGTTCAAACAAATGTAAATGAGAGTTCCCTATTATTATTTTGCAGATGGTATTAATCCCATTTAAACCTTCGTTACCAGATACTGTCTGTATCCTGCACTTTGAAATATACGGGTTTCTAAAGTGATTACGTTACATACTTTCAGAGATGATGGAGAAAGGTAAATGTATCAACGGGACGTAAGGGGTACTGGTCCGGAAACGATCGAGTCGAAATTTACGACGCGCGTTTAATAAGTAATGCAACACTTTTTTTTCTGAAAGCAGGTTAATTTTATTCAGGATTCCAGTACACTGTATTATTACCCCTCTTTTGACCGAGAAACCCTATTTTTCAATATAATCTCGGTATAGCATGGCGACCTTGCACCACGTTACTGTATGCCCGCATAGTACCATTCTACTGGGCGACGTCGGAGCCAACGTGTCACTGCGTCGGTAACCTCCCCGTTATGCACGTATTGCTTCCGCGGAGTGCATCCTTGATTGGAGAAAACAGATGGAAGTGGGAAGAGGCGAGATGCGGACTCCGCGGCTAATGAGGAAGAACAGTCCAATGTCGTTCTGTGAGCTCCGCCGGGTGCACAGACTTGTATGACGCTACTTGTGCAGTGGTGTTTGATTGTGATCTGTCAAGCATCTCAAATATGAGTGCCCGCGCGTTCCAACATTGCGGATTCAGCTTTGGGCGGCTGGCCGGCACATGCAGTACCGAACAAGTTTGCGCGATCTTGTTGTGATGTCAGACGCCTCGCCCACTGACTCACCGTGCTTTTGTTCACTGCCAAGACTCCGTAGACATTCTACAAGTGCCTGTTCAAATGTGCGATGTCTAATTATCCGCCGAAAGAAACTCAATAGCAGCGCTCTGCTTGGAACGCACCTCCGTTACAGAAGCCATTTGAACGCTACTTACAGTGCCACGACCTATCAGAACTCCATCAAGCTATAGGGACTGAATCGGGAATATTCTGCGATGTACGAGAACAAATTTCTCATATTTTCAAACAAACCTGGCAGAGAAAGAATGGTGTTAGATTACTTATTGAACGCCCCTCTTATAAGAGAAAATCGTTCTGGTACCTCTGGCAATGGAGCTCTTCCATTGAAAGCTCCCATACTTTCGGAGGTGCTAGTATCGTCCTAATCAAGGAAAAAATGTCCAAGTACCCATGGGCTCTAAAATGTACGTGTTAACTTCACTACTGTATAATACACTTCTTCTACTGAACAACTTCCCAAAGCTCTTAAGGTATGTTTTATAGATCCCATGTCTGCTGGACTTCTTTTTTGTTTTGGTCCTTACTACAAGGAAAGGAAAGAGCTTTCAGTAGGCGAGACACACTGCCAGAGGTATCAGAACGATATTCGCTTATAACTTTCTACTCGTTGGCGTCCGGGCGAGGATTCCTTACCTCAGGTTGATACGATTACCCTTCTCCATCATCCCTGAAAACTTATATCATCATGGAATCGCCATGGATTTAGAAATGGAACACACATTTAATTAGGGTCTGTGAATTATAATACTTCATACTAATAAAAAAGCACTTCGTCTTTAGGCCACATGTGGCCCATCGGGACCATCGGACCGCCGTGTCATCCTCATATGAGGATGCGGATAGAAGGTGTGTGTGGTCTGCACACCGCTCTCCTGGTCGATATGATGGTTTTATTTGACCGGAGACGCTACTATTCGGTCGAGTAGCTGATCAATTGTTATCACGAGGCTGAGTTCAACCCGAAAAATGGCAACAGCGCATGTCGGCCTGGATGGTCACCCATCCAGGGGCCAGCCACGCCCGACAGTGCTTAGCATCGGTGATCTCACGGGAACCGGTGTATCCATTGCGGCAAGGCCGTTGCCTCATGTTAATAGAAGTGTATAATATAAGGAACTAGAGCACTTGCATCTGAGTACCCTGAGACGACAAAGGCTATGGGATACTTCCTAAATCGTGTCGGACCACCTTCTGCCCTCCGTATTGTATCACTCGAGATATCATGGACTCGACAACTCGTGGAAAGACCCCTGCAGAAATAATTAGTCATGCTGCCGCTATAACTGTCAGTAATTACGAAAGTGTTGCCGGTGCAGGATATTGTGCACGAACTGGCCTCTCGATTATGTCCCATAAATATTCTGTTGGATTGATGTGGAGCGATCTGGATTACCAAATGATTCGCTCAAAAATCCTGAATGTTCTTGAAAGCTATCGGGAACAGTTATGGTCCGGTGACGTGGCGCATTTTCATCCATAAAAATTCCATCTCTGTTTAGGGAACGTGAAGTCCATGATGGCTGCAAATGGTCTCCATGTAGCCGAACATAACTATTTCCAGTCAATAATCGATTCAGTTGTACCAGAGGATCCAGTCCATTCCATATAAGAACAGCCATCATTATGGCGCCCACATCAGCTTTCACAGTGCCTTGTTGACAACTTGGCTCCATGGCTTTTGTAGGGTATGTGTCACACTCGACTCCTATCATGAGCTCTTACCAAATGAAACTGTGACTCTTCTGACCAGGTCAATTGTTTTCCAGGCGTCTAGTGTCCAACGAGATGGTCACCAGCCTAGAAGAGGCGCTGCAGCCAATGTCGTGCTATCAGCAAACGCATTCCCATAGGCCGTCCGCTGGCATAGCCCATTAATGCCAAATTTCACAGCACTGTCCTAACGTATACGTTCGTCGTATGACCCACACTGATTTCTGTGGTTATGTCCTACAGTTTTTGTTTGTCAGCTAAGTGAAGACCGTCGGCCATTGCGTTGCCCATGGAGAGGCAGTGCTGTGGCCTTCTCCACCAGACATCACGGTGCCTAGAGAATGAACAACCAAACTGACAGCCGGCAGCCGCGGGTTGCCCACTTCGCAGGCACACCGAAGCACTACACAACCGACAGGCAATATTGATGAATGGCCACAACAACAACAACAACACAGCAAAGACACCGGCGGGTACCAGGGGCCACTACCGGCCCAAATAAACATAAGGAAGAGGTCGCTGAAGATCCCGGAACTATTTTCATACGTCAAACCACGTGATGGAACATAGTTCCGAGGTACTCATCCGTCGAAGCGCTATGAAGGCTGGTGCTCGGCCGCACATCGGCAGTTCATTAACCGCCAGCAGACGTGGATAGCTGCCGCCCCGGCAGCCCAGCTTGGATCTTCTCGCTGATCTCTGGATTAGGCTTGGTAAATCGGAGAAGTCTCTGGCGAAGACTAGTAGCAAATTATTTCAGTTGTTTTCTATATTATTCTTGTATGTAGTTGTGATTCGAAGACGGATCACTGTTTTGCGTTGGTGTTATACTTGGAGAATTTGTTTTGGTTAATTCAACAGTCCAGTAAATTGTTTTCGGACTTTGATCGTTAGTTTCTTCTGCTTACGCCGACATATCAGGTAGTGCCTGAAATTTGGTATTCTCGGCAAACTCTTGACACTGTGGACCATAAAATGTTGGATTCTGTACCGATTTCCGAAATAAAATATCTTATGCGTCTGGCTCTAACAACAGTTCCACTTTCAAAGACTGTTACTCCCCATCTTGTGGTCGTAATTACATCGGAAACCTTTTCGCCTGAGTCACTTGAGTACAAATGGTAGGTCCGCCGTTGCACTGCCCTTTTATAGCTTGTGTACGCGATACTGCCACTGTAGTGACGTAACAAGACTGTTACGCCACACGGTAGTCGAAAGAAAGGCACGCATACACACACGCCGACTGGCGTCAATTCTGGAACAGGATAACTATTGAATGGTAGCAAGAAAAGTACGTAGCTGCTTTATACTTAACTTTTATTATGTGATGAATACAGCGTTCTTCTTGAGACCTTTATACTATAACTCTCAAAGTAGGTAAGGCTAATGGCGCCTTGCTAGGTCGTAGCCATGGACTTAGCAGAAGGCTATTCTAACTGTCTCTTGGCAAATGAGAGGAAGGCTTCGTCCGTATGGTCGCTAGCAAAGTCCTCGTACAACTGGGCCGAGTGCTTGTTCGTATCACGAGACCTGCCTTGTGGTGGCGCTAGGTCTGCGATTACACAGTGGCGACACGCGGGTCCGACATGTACTAAATGGACCGCGGCCGATTTAATCTACCACCTAGCAAGTGTGGTGTCTGGCGGTGACACCACAGCCACCATATCTGTATGTGCACATCGCCTATGTGTGGTGTACGTGCTGTAAGACCTTCGGTACACACACCATCAGATTATTTGACTTGTCGCTCTAACGAAGTAGGCGAGTGTCAGCAATATGTCTCGTGGTCTTATCAAGGCGTATTCATCTTCTGCCGTTAGGTCAGAAGATAAAAATGCCACTTGCACACTTAGAGTAGCAGATTGATGGTGACCAAAAATTGACAATCTGAAGTTCTTTTGGTCTTGGTACGTTAACCTTATTCTCACATATCTCTGATACTTGACAAAAGTGTCTATACATCTATCTTCATGGCTATGTGCAGGAATATGGTAATCTTATTAGGTGCAGACTAAAACTTGACTATAGACTAGTACAGACAGGTACAGATAAATGCAGACTGGTACAGACTAGTGCAGGTAAATGCAGACCGACTAATCGGAGGTCTGTACACTCGTTACGATGACTTTTGCCAGTTCAGTACGTGAACTACAGCCTTACAAATGGTAAGCGAAGGTCCCCCAACACTAGACAGAGAGCATTTGCAGTCGTTTGGTGACCCATGACGTGTATGAAAAGGTCCATAAACTCGACACACATCCATTTGTCTTCGTTATCATTTGCAATTCAAGAGAACATGTGCGCGTACTACGATACATGAGAGTGCTTTTCCTCGACTGCGGAGGTCGCCAGCTGCTCCACATCGGATCGCAATCTGGCTGGGAGGGCGGTCTCCGCTGGCGCGGAATGGCAACTGCGGAGTAGCAGCCGCTATCGCAGGAATCAACAGGCGGGCGGTCCCCGTAACGTAGCCGGCTGCTGTTTATAGGTGCCGCCTTCTGCGACTGCGGCGCCAGCCGGCAGAGACGTGAGATAGCAGTTGGCAGACCCATCTCCCGAAGCGGGTGTGACCGCCCCACCGGCGACAGGTGTGACCCAGATAACGCGCAGCCATATGTCTCTGCAGCAAGATGGAGTTCTTCGTTGCTCAACCAGACTGTTTCTCAGATGTATCTTCCTTTCCACGAATGTTGCAGACTGACACTTCCGTGAAAAGCACTCAGTACCTCTCACGAGGAGAACACAGGGAACCATCTTTCTTGTAGTTCATTGGATTTATGGGAGTTCAGAACTCAAACATCATTCCCCAAAGCAAGTGAATGCAACTCTCAGAAAATCTGGGGAAAATCGGCTTAGAAGTTTTACAACTTCTTCAGTCAGCCCGGCCGACAAGTGCGAGAATTATCGCACATCAGCTTAACACTTCACGCAGCCATGTTCCTGACAAGAACAGTAAACATAATATGGTAAAGAAAAGTATGTGGTAGACGACGAACAATGTGGCTTTAGCAAAGGTATAGCCAACAGAGAGGCAAATTTGACGTTGCGGCTGATAATGGAAGCAAGACTGAAGACAAATCATGACACGTTAGTAGGATTTCTTGACCTGGAAAAAGCGTTCGACAGTCCCAAATGATGTAAGATGTACGATTTTCTCAGAGGAATAGGGGAAAGGTATACGGAAAGACGGGTAATGTACAATATTGACAAGAACCAAGAGTGAACAATAAGACTGGAAGACCAAGAACGAAGTAGTCTTTCACCATTGCTACTCACTCTATACATCGAAGAAGCAATGACAGAACTAAAAAAAAGTGAAGAATGGGACTAAAATTCAAGATGAAATGATATCAGTGATACGATTTACTGATCTAATTGTTGTTCTCAGTGAAAGTGAAAAAGAATTACAGAATCTGCTCGATGCAATGATCAGTCTAATGAGAGATTAAACCGAAGAAAGGCGAAACTAATGAGAAGTAGCAGAAAAGAGAGGAACGAGATACTTAGCATCAGAGCTGATAACCGCGAAGTACACAAAGTTAACGAGTTCTTTTACATAGATAATAAAATAACCCCTGTCGGACGAAGCAAGTAGGGCTTAAAAAACAGACAAGCACTGGCAAAAAGACAAGTCCTGGCCAAGAGAAGTGTACTAGTATAAAATCCAGGCCTGCCTTTGAGGAAGACATTGCCAAGAACATACGTTTGAGGCACAGTACTGTATGGTAGTGAAACTTGGACGGCGGGGAAACCGGAAGAGAATCGAAGGATCTGACATGCGGTGCTACAGTCCAAGGCTCAAAATTACGTCGACTCGTAAGGTAAGGAATCAGGAGTTTCTATGGACAACTGCAAGGAAAGGAACATAAGGAGAACACCGACAAGAAGAAGGGCCAGGATGATAGGATGTGTTTTAAGACATCAGGGAATAACCTTTATGCTACTACAATGAGCTGTGTATATATCCGGCATATAATTGAGGGTATAGGTTGCAACAACTGCTACTCTGAGGTGCAGAGGTTGGCACAAGAGAGGAATTCAAGGCGGCCACATTAAACCAGTCAGATGACTGACGGCTCAAAAACAAATAGTTGAACGATTTGTCGTTGAGCTTTCTGGCTCTGTAGTAGAATGCTCGCGTGACACGTAGGCGATCTGGCAAGGAATTTTTTTAAACGAAGTTGCATTTTCTGCAAGCCTTTTCGTGAAGAATAAAATACATAAAGATAGAAAAATCCTTGCTGTAGTGAAAGAAACACATTCAGAAAACATTAAAGTCAGTTTTATCGAGACTTTTTACACTTTCATTGAGCACTTTGTGATATTGATATTTGAGTTCTGAACATCACAAAATTACATTCCCGAGTGGCCTCCTCGTCAGTGATTGTCTTTTATATCTGCTAGCTTAGTTCGATGGCTGTTTCCGAGAAAAGTAGGTCAATAACACATCAAAACGACGCTGGATTCGCATGAGACTCCAAAAATGGTCCTCAATTACAAGCATACTAGCGAACATTTTGACCACGCAACAGTGAAATAATATTTCAGGGCAATACTAAGCATCCATCTGAAATTGGAAGATTTACGGCAGGCGAACACAAGAATATTACTTGAAATGTATTCGCAGTTACGAATACGGGCAACCATAAGCTGTACAACTGAATCACGACACTGAGAATCTTTGCCGGACCGAGATTCGAGCCCGCTTATGCCAGCAGTCGCCATAACCGCCTTGGCTATCCGTTCGAGACTCACACGCCAGACATGAGCCTCCATATGTCATAGTTCCTGTGGGACAGCCTGTAAACGTCCGCACATTAGGCAATTCCCATACCAGGGAGGACATTTTGATTGAAAGTCGCTGCCTGGTGTCGGCGGATAAATACGATGTTCAAGCATGTCCAAAAGAACATTGTGTCATTCTTCTTAAGAACACAGGCACTTAAATACCGAGTAGAAGACATATTTGTCCGCGGGATTCTGAGAACAGCTGTGGATTTATGAGAAACAACAAGCAAGATGGTATTGCGACCAAGTTACATTGTTCTGGATTTTGGAGTCCTTTTCACATGAGCATGACGATATACTCTTAAAAAACTAAACTCCACCCGAACAGACCATGAAGGCCCAACGGTACATACCGGTCGCCGTGTCATCCTCAGCCCACAGGCGTCAATGGATGTCGATGTGGAGGGGCTTGTGATCAGCATACCGCTCTTCCGGCTGTATGTCAAGTTACGAGACCGGAGCCAATCTCAATCGAATAGCTCCACAGTTTGCCTCACAAGGGCTGAGTGCACCCCGCTTGCCAAGAGCGCTCAGCAGACTGAATAGTCACCCATCCAAGCGCTAGCCTAGCCTGGCGGCACTTTGGTGATCTGACAGGAACCGGTGTTACCATTGCGGCAAGGCCTTGGAACGATATTTCCTTACATCGAAGGTATTCAGAGGCGAGCAGCTAGTATTGAAGTAAATCAGTGTAACCCTTACGCACTGAGATGACAAGAGTCATGGGATGGCGATATGCACATACACACATGGAAGTAGTATCGCGTACACAAGAATATAAAAGGGCAGTGCACGGCGGAGCTATCATTAGTACTCAGGTAATTCATGTGAAAAGGTTTTCTGACATGATTATGGCCACACGACGGGAATCAACAGACTTCGAACATGGCAGAGAGCACTGGCGTTTGCCTAGAGTTGTCAGTCGTAACTACCAAATGACAACATTCTATGTATGAGAATTAATATGTTCATAATGGTCAATTATGTATTAGCTGATTAGCCACTGTTCTGGCAGGATGTCTGCATGTGTTGTTTGGCTCCTTTATACCATTTTTTACAGGAACCGTTCGCAGCTCGTGGTCTTGCGGTAGCGTTCTCGCTTCCCGCGCACGGGGTTCCGGGTTCAATTCCCGGCGGGGTCAGAGATTTTTCCTGCCTCGAGATGACTGGGTGTTATTGTGTCGTCTTCATCATTATCATTCACCCCCATTACGGTCGGAGGAAGGCAGTGCCAAACTACCTCCGCTAGGGCCTTGCCTAGTACGGCGGTGCGGGTCTCCTCGCAGTGGACCTCATCATCATTACAGAAACTTTGAACCACATGCGAGCATTTAGGATCTGTTCTTTTACTAATAGATCCATCATCGTGTTAAATATAACTCTTGGTTTTGTTTTAGGGCCACAGCTAAATTCTGCATGCATCTTACTGTTGGCACTCGCAACTAATGCGATAGTTCTAAGTATGTACCACTTTTTATCTTTAGATTTTTAAAACTTTGTGAGCTTTTGGCTCTTAATTTTAATATTCTATCTGACGTCTACTTATTTGTGGTATACTTTTCTGTACGGCCTTCGGATGTGTCTGAAACTGGTTTTGAAAATAAAATTACTTTTATGCTGCTGGTTGCTGATAATTTCGATATGCGTTGAAGATGGAGCCAGTGATTCTGTTCAGAGTGTTATGACAGAGTTTGATCTTTTTAATTCGACCTTTTACGGCATTAAATAAAGTTGGAGTGAAACTTTTGGACTTTACGTTAAAATAACGTGAACTAACTGGGAAACGAAAATGTACAACAGGACCAAAAAACTAAAAAAAAAAAATAAACTAAACTTTGCGTGAATAGGCCATGAAGACCCAACGGTACCGACTGGCCGCCGTCTCATCTTCAGTCCATAGGCGTCGCTGGATGCGGATATGGAGGGACACGCGGTCAGCACAACACTCTCCCGGCCGTATGTCAGTTTACGAGACCGGAGCCGCTATTTCTCAGTCAAGTAGGTCCTCAGTTTGCCTCACAAGGTCCTCACTACGCTTGCCAACAGTGCTCGGCAGACCGGATGGTCACCGTCGAAGTGCTAGTCCAACAGCGCTTAACTTCGGTGATCTGACGGGGACCCGGTGTTACTACTACGGCAAGCCTGTTGGCTTACAGCAGGACCAAAACCAGCCTTTATTGATGATGGGTATACACCTGGTACAAACAACAACGTCCAGTCAGAGGAGTTCTTTTTGAATGAATCGAGCTGCTGGCCGCAGCGGATAATTTAAACACAAATTAGGTGTAGAAATTCACACAATAGTTTATGTAGCTATTAATTCGATTACTATATACACTGCTATATAAACTGTAAGTTACGTTGCTCATTATAGCTTCAGAGAATATTTATGTTATATGGCAGTAATTTGTACTAAAAACAAAAATCCACTGATTGTGATTTAAAGTAACTATTCGAAGAGCCCGATTAAGACAAAGAACGTCGCATAATCACATCAGTTTCCCCACTGCTATCTCTGAACTGACAAGACAGTTGACAGGATACATTTGAGTCTATGAGCATAACAGCACTGGCTCACTCCCGCAGCGATATTCGCCTCGCCAACCACTCTGAGAACAAAGCCAGCCGGCGGCGCTTCTGCTCTTGGAGGCGGCGGGCGCGCCACTCATTACGGGGGTGGCGAGATAAGGCTAAGCAGACAAACAACAACCGCCAGCCCGCTGCCGTTGCCGTTGCCGGGCTCTGGTCTGCCCGGCGTGGGGGGGAAGCCGTAAGAAGGGAGGAAGGTGAGATCACAGCAGCCGCGCACCTCGACTCTTCCCCCGTACCCTCACTCAGCGTCATTACCGCCACCCCGTTACCTCCGGTCGTTATCCTCAGATTGCTCGCAGACGCCATCACCACCACCACCACCACCACCACCACCACTACCACCGGCACCTCGGCAACTTCTCGGCTAAGCCCGTCTGTGCTTGCAGCAAAACCTCCCTTCTGTGCACCCGTAACGACCCAGGTGAGGATTCCACAAACAACTTCTGAGAGGGATCCTTTTACTGTTTCATTATGCGGTTGAAAACGGACTTTCACACTATCAAAATTACTGACAAACGTGCATTTCGTCGCATTACCGTTCGTAATATCGATAAATTACCCTAGAGGGTAATTTGGGATGCTACATTAATCTCTTCGATAATGATGCTCTGTGTGATTAGCTGTTATAGTTACGAACGAAAAATCGAATAAGGGGCAATTAAACAAGCTAACAATCCTAGTTACGTTAGGTCGAATAGTTTTCCCGATACTGTGAATTACGACTTAGTACATTAACACCCTATAACAGAGTCTCTGAGGATACAAACAGTAGCCATACTCTTGAGGACAAATACTTTACCAAGTGTTCCACACGGCCACCGTTAATTCGGAGGCAGGCTTCAGCACGCGTGCTCATCTATGCCCGTACTAGTGCAAAAATCTCGGAAGTCTTCGCGAACACATTGACAGCCATCACAGTGCTTTTCCGGAGTTCATAGAATCCTCCAACATGGTTTCAAAGTATTTTCACGCAAAAAAATCCAATGGGCTCTACTCTGGGTACGCTAGGTCGTGATACTGACGAGCTGCGACCGATAAACTTTTTGTCAAAGAATCTTGCTACGTATCCCCGAACAGCCTCATGAGACTGTACCCGAACATCATAGCGCTTGTACCAAATACACATCCATTCATTGTAAGCAACATCATCCAAATACACATTAACAATGTCGAAACACTCACATGATTTCACTTGTAGATATACGGGATAGGCAAAATAATGTGAACACACGTACATACTTGGGAATGGTTTATTAATAACGGTTTTGCCCGTAATATAGCTGCCATTCTGTTCGGAATACTTTCATATAATAATTGTATAGTCTCCAGTGGAATGTTATGCCACTCTTCTATCAGAACTTGTTCTAACTCCTGTTAGATAATGTTCAAGTCCGGAGATTGTGACAGCCAGGGAAGACGCTGCAGTTCAGTTGCATGCCCCTCATACCGCGATTGTACTGTCCTGGCTGTGTGAAAGGGTGCATTATCGTCCTAAAATATGGTAAAATTGTGGGAACAACATTTGAATCATGGGGGTGCACCCGATCACATAAAATGTTCACATAATCGTTGGCTGTAACACCGCCTCTGAGAGTAATAATGGGACCATCAAAATACCATGATATGGCTGCCCACACCATCACTTATCCAGCTCCGTGCTTGACCGCTGGAATCAAGCAGTCAGGATTCTAGGCTTCTTTTGGCACTCTCCAGACATAAATCTGGCCCGATGTTGGAAATAACGAAAACGTTGATTCATTTGAAAATATGACGCGTTTCCACTGATCAGCCGTCGAGGATTTATGCTCCTGACACAGTGTTTTACGCTTCTTTGCGTCGATTGTCGTCACTAATGATTTCGGTATAGCAGTTCGACCATGAATATTTGCTTTATGGAGTTCTCGGCGGACAGTATCGATAGATACGGAGTGTCGAAGATGGCTATTGAGCTATGCAGTCACTTAAGCTGCCACAATTTTGTGTTGTTTTGACACAATTCGTGTTAGTGTACGATGATGTCTGTCATTTAGTTTTGATTTGCACCCACTATTACGTTTAGACGATTATGTCTTTCCATGTTTTGTGTAGACTGTCATGAGTGCTGAAACAGCTGCTTTTAAACATTCAATAAATTGGCTGTCTTGGTTCCTGATGCTCCAGCTAACCGGCCCTCGACGACCGGAGTGACCGATAGCTTCTAGGCGCTACAGTCTGGAACCGCGCGACCGCTACTGTCGCAGGTTCGAATCCTGCCGCGGGCATGGATGTGTGTGATGTCCTTAGGTTAGTTAGGTTTCAGTAGGTCTAAGTTCTAGGGGACTGATGACTTCAGAAGTAAAGTCCCATAGTGCTCAGAACCGTTTGAACCTTTTTAACCGGCCCTCACAATCTGTCCTCTTTTTCATTGCACGTCGAGGTCGGCCTCTGAACGCAAAAACGAAGTGTGCGCTACTCGTGAAAAACCTGCACTGATGCCGAATCCTTACTGAACACGCACAGTCCAGCGCGACACGTGCCTTATTTGCGTTGTTGACCGTCAAACGCAACCATCCGATTATTACCACTGTTCACATTGTTTGCCTATCCTGTGTACGTCGTATCGTAAATACATCTGGTTTCTGGACCTATGTTTATCACAAATACTTGCTTGTTTCATTGTCTTCTAATCATTCCTTTCATTTGTTCCTATAAACACCATCCAAAGCCCTCCCGCGAGAAATGCAGGAAAACATGCGGAGCATCGACACTTGGTGGAGGGATTGACAGCTGTTTCCATTATGAACAAATACATTGTTTTCTTGAAATAAGGCAGTCTCGGTTTCCATATCTTTTTCATTTACAGTAAAAGACGCGTTTCGCCCTTTTGGGATATCATGAGCTTGGCCTAGAGGTGAAAATGACAATAGGCATATGCAGACTAAAATGGGGAAATGAAGTTAGTATAACAACTGAAAAACGGCAATATTCAGGCTGTGCAGCTGTCACTACAAATAATCAAAGAAGTGAACTTAGTAAAAATTAATGTGGAAAACCAACATTCGTCCATTAATGTCCACATATCAAGACAAAATTTTATAATGAACCATCGTCATGTTTATTTTCTTTTTCTTTATTGTAATTTCATTCCTCGTAAGAGGCGGGCCGGCAGCGGCCTACATATGCCACTCTCTGGGCAAAAGTAAAACAGATAGTAAACATGAGGATAGAAAAACATACATACATGAATGGTAAGGACAGGAGATGTACATAAGAAATGAGATGAAGTCGTTCGCGAAAGGCACTGGTTTTACAAGAAAGTTCAACAGTGCACACAAACATAGACAAACAGTTTTACATTTGAACAAAGGAGCACACTAAAGAAAACACTGATGCACATAGACAAAGAGAACACTGTAGCACATGGGTGTCGATCTTCGGCACACTGATGAGATTGGGGGTGGGGGGCTGGGGGGGGGGGGGCTGCCACTGAGTGCAGGGGATGGGCAGGGGGGAAGGAGGGGAGGAGGAAGAAGGCACTGGGAGAAAGGAAGGGTGAGGGGTGTAGAAGCCCGGGGATGGGGGGAGGGAGTGGGAGAACTGGGAGAGAGGAGGGGAGAAAGGAAGGTGAGGAGGGAGAGAGGAAGCCCTTGGGAAAAAGGGGGAAGGAAGGAAAGGGAGGATTAGAGCTAATAGGAGGGGTATATGGAAGGAACGAGGTCATCATCAGGAAGGGGGAGTTCGCGGAAGCCACCTTGGGCAAGGGTGTGGAGAGTGTGAAGATGGAGAGCAGGTGGGATGCAAGAATACAGGTGTGGCAGTAGGTATGGATGGTAGAGGATGGGAGAGACAAGTGGTTGGGGAGGATCAAGCTTGCGGGAGGTGTAAAAGATTTGTATCCATTTGAGGAAAAGGAGAAGGCACGGGAAAGGAATCAGGATGGGAGACGGATGCAATAGGCGAGGCAGAGTTCATGACATTCAAGGATTCGAAGGGACTTAGAGTAGGTGGGAGGGGCAGATATCCAGGTGGGGTGGGCATAGCAAAGGATGGGGTCGATGAGGGACTTATAAGTGTGGAGGTTAGTGGAGGGGTCCAAACCCCATGTTTGGCAGGAGAGGAGTTGGAGGAGGCGGAGATGGGTTCATGCAAAGGCTTGGCTTTGACTGTTCGGAGATAGGGGGGTTCCAGGAAAGGCGGCAGTCGAGGGTGACACCAAGGTACTTCAGGGTGGGGGTGAGGACAATGGAACGGCCGTAGATGTAACAATCGAGGAGATGGAAGGAAGGCGTGATGTTGAAGAAACCATCGTCCTATCATCATCAAGAGATCAATAAATGCGCTACGGAACCTGGACCGAGCATAAAATGTTAAGTATAACTCGGTGTCTCCTGGGCAGGAAAACCATTACAAACCAAGAAATCTTCTTTAACACGGAGCAAAACGCGATCGTTCCGGCATACACTGCATGGAGAGTTGCGTACAGCTGACAAATAGTAGGTAATGCGGTCGAGAACAGAATAAGTCAGCCCTCCAGCGGCCACAAGACCATAGAGCAGGAGATGCATGATTATACGACAGTAGCAGCAGACATTAAAGGTAGATGGCGTCGGCTAACCAAAGCGTTTAGAAAAAGCGATTGCATAATTAAATTACGTATGCAGAAGACAAGTTAGGTAAAACAGTGAGTAATTAAACTTTAATTTCGTACAAAAATTGTAATAAAATGGTAACAAAAGCACAAAATTGGTATGTGCAAAATGATAACTGTAAAGTGCAAAATTTATAAAACCTGTCAAGCTCTAAAAATTTAAATGACGCTAAAACATTAGTCAGACCAATAAACTAGATAAAAGATAAGGAATAAAAAAGTTAGTGACACATTAACAATAAACGTCTTCTGATGGGGTGGAATAGTGGGTATCATAAATTCATGAAAAGACTGGTTTCTGCTGACCAGTTGATCGTTCAACAAAATACATTTCTTTGTGCCGGAGAATTTTAGAATTTCAGTTTCCTGTAAGTGATTTAGCCTCTTCCCTGTGCTGGTAGTATGAAGTACGTGTAAATTGTTTAACATACGGGAGCAGTGCTCACTAGATTTTAGGTGCTCTACAAAGGGGGAATTGTGTTTAATTTGTCCATAATTGTTAAGAAAATGTTCACTACGTCTGGTTAGAATTTTCGTATCAGTCAGGCCCCAAAATAAAGCTTCACAGTCCCGCACGCGTATTGTGTAAACTTCAGATTCAGCGTAATTGTCGTTAGTAGATATTTTGTTATGGATGTACCAATACTGGACTTCGCGACGAAAAGGCAAAGTCCACCCTGCATGTTTGCAAGGCCATACGATAAGGTGCTTAGAAAAGGGATTTTATAAAACCTACTGTTCCACAGACCTAGTGGAAGTTTAGGTTCACCAGGATAGCTTTTGTGTTGATACAGATCATCTATGATGTTAGGATTGTATTCGCTGCTGATAGTAATATGCTTAAGGTTAGCTAATTCTTTCTCAGTGGAAGACTGACTTCGTGGAACTTGTGAAATGATAATTAAATCAAGACCCTAAGACGTCGACAGGCGGAGATGTACATCAACGGGGACAGTTGAAAATGTGTGCCCCGACCGGGACTCGAATCCTGGATCTCCTGCTTACATGGCAGACGCTCTATCCATCTGAGTCACCAATTGCACAGAGGATAGTGCGACTGCGGGGATTTACCCCTTGCAAGCTCTCCGTGAGACCAACATTCACAATTTAATGTCCACACACTACATTCGTAGTGCTACAATCATTCCTCGAGGCAGACAATCTTACCGAGACCCGTAAGAGTTTGGACAATGGGTGTGCACCCAGCACAGAAGAAGGAGGTCAATGGCCGGTTGGCTTTAACTGTATGAAGATGGTATCTGTTCTTTCGGACATGTCTGAAAGAACAAATGGTTCAAATGGCTCTGAGCACGATGGGACTTAACATCTGAGGTCATCAGTCCCCTAGAGCTTCTAGGCGATTCAGTCCGGAACCGCGCTGTTACTACGGTCGCAGTTTCGAATGCTGGCTCGGGCATGGATGTGTGTGCTGTCCTTAGGTTAGTTAGGTTTAAGTACTTCTAAGTTCTAGGCGACTGATGACCTCAGAAATTAAGTCGCATAGTGCTCAGAGCCATTTGAACCACCACTTTGTCCGGATGACGTAGCACTCACGGTAGCTCAAAGTGTTCGTTCAGGGGGTTGGCTGTTCTCTACCATAAAAAGAAGGGTGAGTGAAGTATTCAATGATAAACTTGACCAGATGTCGTATGATGTCCACACAGACCAAATGACGAGAACAATAACAATCAAAATTGGAAGAAATAATAATAAGAAAAGAGGCTTAGTGCTCAGAGAAAGTTCCTAGCAAGCAGGACACTCACGTTTAAATCCTGCTCCGGCACCAATTTTCGACTTTACCTATTGATTTACACCAATTCCCACTCGTAGCCGTTGTCTGTAACTCAATTGTGTTTTAGTAAAGACATGACTAAAATTCATAATTTACAGTAAAAGTGGCACTGGTCTTTTCGTTGGAATAATCAGTTTTATTATAGCTTGAATAAGATTTGAATTACGGCATATTTTGACAGTTAAAATCCTGGTCGCTTGGGATTAACATAATGAAAGACAAAAAATATAAATTACACTACTGAACATTAAAATTGCTACACCACGAAGATGACGTGCTACAGACGCTAAAATTTAACCGACAGGAAGGAGATGCTGTGAAATGCAAATGATAGCTTTTCAGAGCATTCACACAACGCTGGCGCCGGTGGCGACACCTACAAGTTGCTGAGATGTTGAAAGTTTCCAACCGATTTCTCATACACAAAGAGCAGTTGACCAGCGTTGCCTGGTGAAACGTTGTTGTGATGCCTCGTGTAAGGAGGAGAAATGCGTACCATCACGTTTCCGACTGTAGCCTATCGCGATTGCGGTTTATCGTATCGCGACATTGCTGCTCGCTTTGGTCGAGATCCAATGACTGTTAGCAGAATATGGAATCGGTGGGTTCAGGAGGGTAATACGGAACGCCGTGCTGGATCCCAACGGCCTCGTATCACTAGCAGTCGAGATGACAGGCATCTTATCCGCATGGCTATAACGGATCGTGCAGCAATTTCTCGATCCCTGAGTCAACAGATGGGGACGTTTGCAAGACAATAACCATGTGCAAGAACAGTTCGACGACGTTTGCAGCAGCATGGACTATCAGTTCGGAGTCTATGGCTGCGGTTACCCCTGACACTGCATACAGACAGAAGCGCCTGCGATGGTGTACTCAACGACGAACCTAGGTGCACGAATGGCGAAACGCCATTTTTTCGGATGAATCCAGGTTCTGTTTACAGCATCATGATGGTCGCATCCGTGTTTGGCGACATCGCGGTGAACGCACATTGGAAGCGTGTATTCGTCATTTCCGTACTGGCGTATCACCCAGTGTGATGGTATGGGGTGCCATTGGTTACACGTCTTGTTCGCACTGACGGCACTTTGAACAGTGGACGTTACATTTCAGCTGTGTTACGACCCGAGGCTCTACCCTTCATTCGATCTCTGCGAAACCAAACATTTCAGCAGGATAATGCACGACCTCATGTTGCAGGGCCTGTACGTGCCTTTCTGTATGCAGAAAATGTTCGACTGCTGCCCTGGCCAGCACATTCTCCAGATCTCTAATCAATTGAAAACGTCTGGTCAGTGGTGGCCGAGCAACTGGCTCGTCACAATACGCCAGTCACTACTCTTGATGAACTGTGGTATAGTGTTGAAGCTGCATAGTCAGCTGTACCCGTACACGCCATCCAAGCTCTGTTTGACTCAATGCCCAGGCGTATCAAGGCCGTTATTACTGCCAGAGGTGGTTGTTCTGGGTACTGATTTCTCAGGATCTATGCACCCAAATTGCGTGAAAAAGTAATCACATGTCAGTTCTATATTTGTCCAATGAATACCCGTTTATCATGTGCATCTCTTCTTGCTGTAGCAATTTTAATGGCCAGTAGTGTATAAATACTGTGAGTAGCGTGCTGGAAATTCGACTTTCACATGTAGCATTCCTGTCATATGTTACTGCCCCATATTTTGAATTAACTCAGTTTCATACTGAATTGTGACTTCTTGATGAACTGTTTGTGTAAGTTGTAAGAAAGGTGAGTGTATACGTAGAAGTTTCTCGCCATGCTCCTTAAACTCAGACGTTGGTAACTGCTGTACCATATTTAATTATATGGTTAACGATTTGACCACTATGCCTTCATTTAACGTAACGTATCTTTGTAGTTTGCGTGTTACCTTATTGATACGACAGTGAATTGTTCCATGTGCAGCGCTCCTGAATGTGAGATATGCATATTTGCAACTTGGTTGGTGTATACAATATGTGTATATATGAATAGCGTTACAGCCTAGCCGCGTTTTCTAGTCGGGATCTCGTCAAGCACGTGACACTCGACTTGCAGTGATTAGCCAGTTTTACAGCCATAAGTGGACTCTCAGTCTCATACTTTTGACGGGCGACGGACGACGCTTACCCCAGGCGGGAGCGTTCCGTGTGTAATGTCATGGTTGAGCGATGCCTTTCTTGCACTGCAGTTTTTGAAATTTGTTACTGTTTCACTGATTACACTTATTTCATAATTGTGAAATCTGACAATGTAGCTAGCTTTTTACGATAAAATTCCATAGTATATCTGTGTAACGTTCTGCATCGTCTGCAGGTCTCATACTCTTCCGTAAGTAATTAATACATGGTGTGTAGAAGGAAACGTGTCACATATTCTACCATAATACAGAGCTGGTTAAATACAAGACAAAAATTTTGTAGCCATATATCTCGAAGCAAATATCTACTGAGACTTGGATTACACTGTTCTAGACAATCATATCTCAATGTTGCACGAGCTACTCTGTGTGGTTACGATTCATCCGTTCACATTCTTCAGTATTTCTCAGGCAAGGCCAAATTCGTACGAGCACACCTTTCTGCCCCAGGAATTGGTCACAGCTATAGTATACATCTTACTATAACGTGTGCATGTAGTCGATAGGTATAGAACTCTTTAGATGTCTCAAAACCAGAAAGGGAAGAGATTAAGATGAGTTGATGTCGTGATAGTAGACCTCCACCACCAATACATCAAACGTTTGTGATCCATATTGCAGTACATGATGTAGAAAATGGGGTAGTACGTTACTGGGGTAAATATTGATCAATTTTGGTCATTCCTTTCACAGAAATTGATGATAAGATGCACCTGCTGATCAGTAATGTGTACGGCCCCACGAGTATGCCACCCACAGTTCCTCTCACGTACTGATACTTAAGCGAAGTTAAGACCTTACGTACAATGATATCTTGAGGATTTGCATCTGCTACTGTGTGTGAATCCCGCTTCATCTGTAACTGAAATGGCAGCTGTGGGCAGTGAATTATTAGCACTCCGTCTTAGAACCCACTGGTACACGTCACAGCCTTCCTGAGTCTATGCACAGACGAAGATTGCGGCAACACGCACGAAATCCCGTTATTTTAGTACTTTAGCATCTTTCAGAAGGTTATCAGAGAGACTAGCTCTGTTTACAAGTTAGTACTTTACCCATCCACGTTCACGCACTGTCACCTTCAAAATAGTCATACTGTACAACAATACAGAATTCCCAGCTAGAAATGTTGGCAGACTTAGACGTGGTAATCCTTCTGCTCTTGGGTGAGCACATTAAGATAGAACTTGGCAGCAACACGTCGCATGTTAAAATCACAAGTGTGGAATACCTACATTGTTCCTTACTACACACCGAGAATAGCAGCAATATTGTGGATTGTCCTCCAAGGATCCTCATGCGCAAGTTGCATTGGACATGTTACACAGCTAATCTCGAAACTTTTCGATTTCCTGTGGTAAACATTTAATAAGATGATGCAGCAGTACATCAAGAAGAATTTTTATGAAATTTGCACCACCAACGGAAAACTGCGTAAATACATGAGTGTCTTTGTTCTTAATTTATTTGAATTGCTAGGTGTCAGTTGGATATTTGTTTTCTTGCACTTGACGCCAAAACTATCAATACTCTTGTTAACTTAGGTTGGATTACCATCAACAGGAACTGACACCAACTTGTAGCAGGTCCTTCCTCTTAGAAAAGCAAATCAGTTTGTATACAGTTCAACAATATAGTTTACGTATAAAAATAATAAGTCTATAGGTTCCATTTCCAGATGATCAAACGATAACATATTTTAAACACATTTCATCTATTCTGAATTTCTAGTCTCCATGATGCAGACATAAACAACAAAATTTTTGACCATTTATTGTGTAGAGTTGCAGCAAAATCTTGTGAATGAAACAGAAGGAAGTCATCACCCTCCATTACTCTAAATTCACAAGCTTTCTGTTCAACTGGAGGAAATGGGAGAGTCTCACGGAAATGACGCGAATCCTCCAATGCTTTAAGAGCAACTCTGCAACTAGTAGCCCCGAAAAAAAGTGCTTCAAATGGCTCTGAGCACTATGGGACTTAACATCTGGGGTCATCAGTCCCCTAGTCTTAGAACTACTTAAACCTAACTGACCTAATGACATCAGACACATCCATGCCCGAGGCAGGATTCGAACCTGCGACCGTGGCAGCAGCGCGGTTCCGGACTGAAGCGCCTAGAACCGCTCGGAAACGGCGGCCTAGTAGCTCCGACAAAGCCGATGAAAGCAAATGAGAGTGCTCTATCAGAACAGAGCGTTACATAAATTAACGCTCAAATAAGTTACTGAGACAAAACTCGTAATGCCTATGGATACAGAGAGAAAACATACTGGGTCAAATCGTTCCAAGAATTGAGTAACGACACCATCATTTTAGAGGGTTGTAAGAGTTGTAAGAAGGCTCAACTCAGAGAAAGCTTAGTTTACAGACGAATAGGAGAATGATGTATACTCTCTTGGAAAAATCGAGACACATATGACTGATTACTAAAGGATTATTCCCGGAATAACCAATGAGTCTTGCTCATTACTATCCGACTACTTTTGTACTATCATCTAAGGCGAACAGCCATCTAAAAGCCATTTCGCTGGCTGCAGCTCTTAACTGAATAATTCTCTTTTGTTCAACTTACCACCAGAAGTTTGTGGAGGAATTACGCGGAATTAAAGTAGATGAAATTTTTTACATCATACAAAAATGAAAAATGGAGGGTTTCGACTGTGTATTTGACAGGGGTTAGGAGATGAATAATAACAAAAGTAAATCAAGGGCACTGGAGCGTAGTCGAATTAAATCAGGCGACGGTGAAAATAGGAAAGTATACTATAAAACAGATGATGAGTTTTGCTACCTGAGCAGAAAAATAATATACGATGACCACAGCATGGGAGGTACACACATCAGAAAAAGTTTTTGCATTACCTCGGTTCCGAGAGTTCCAGAGCCTTTACAGAAAAATGGAACAGAGATCGACATGAACATCATTTCCACCCTTTTTATTGCTCATGACAAACACAAATTGCATGCCATACCACCATACAACGAGAAAATCAAAGGTGTTGGTCTAGATTGTTGTACACAACGGTACCTCTAATAACCAGTATCACGTCCTCTTGCATTGATGCAAGCCTGTATTCATCGGGGCATATTATCCACAAGTTCAGCAAATCACTGTTGGTCCAGATTGTCCCGCTCCTCGACGAAGATTCGGTGTAGATCCCTCAGAGAGGTTGGGGGGTCACATCGCCCAAAAGTAGCCCTTCTCAATCCATCCCAAGCATGTGCGATAGGGTTCATGTCTGAAGAACATGCTGGCCATTCTAGTCGAGCGATGTCGTTATCCTGGAGGAAGTCATTCACAAGATGTGTACGATGGGGGACCGAATTGTCGTCCGTGAATACGAATGCCTCGCCAATATGCTACCGATACGGTTGCACTATCTATCGGAGGATGGCATACACGTGTCCTACAGCCGTTACGGCTTCTTCCACGACCACCAAAGGCGTACGGCGGTCCCACATAATGCCACCCCAAAACTTCAGGGAACATCCACCTAGCTGCACTCACTGGAAAGTGTGTCTAAGTAGTTCAACCTGATCGGATTGCCTCCAAACACGTCTCCGACGATTGTCTGGTTGAAGGCATATACGACACTCATCGGTGAAGAGAACGTGATGCCAGTCCTGAGCGGTCCACTCGGCATGTTGTTGGGCCCATATGTACCGCGCTGCAAGGTGTCGTGGTAGTGAAGATGGACCTCGCCAGGGACGTCGGGAGTGAAGTTGAGCATCATGCAGCCTATTAAGCACAGTTTGAGTCGTAACACGACGTCCTGTGGCTTCACGAACAGCATTATTCAACATGGTGGCGTAGCTGTCACTGTTCCTCCGAGCCATAATCCGTAGGTAGTGGTTATCCAATGTAGTAGCAGCCCTTGGGCGGCCTGAGCGAGGCATGTCACCGACAGTTACTGACTCTCTGTATGTCCTCCATGTCCGAACAACATCGCTTTGGTTCACTCCGATACCCCTGGACACTTCTTTGTCTAGAGCCCTTCCTGTCACAAAGTAATAACAATGCCGCGATCGAACCGCTGTATTGACCGTCTAGGCAAGGTTGAACTACAGACAACATGAGCCGTGTTCCTCCCTCCTGGTGGAATAACTGGAACTGATCAGCTGTTGGACCCCCTCCGTCTAATAGGTGCTGCTCATGCATAGTTGTTTACGTCTTTGGATGGGTTTAGTGATACCTCTGAACAGTCAAAGGGACTGTGACTGTGGTACAATTTCCACATTCAAAGTCTAGCTTCAGGAGTTCAGGGAACCGGGGTGATGCAAAACTTTTTTTATGTGTGTCTAATTTGCAGAGTGACAAAGGCAAGGAAAGCGCAAATGAAAAAGAAAATTAGCTGTCTACATCAAATTTACGTGTTATGAAGCGTTTTTGAAGTTATTTGTCTCGATCACAGTCTATAACGAAGCGAATAGTGGCCGATAAACAGTGCATGCGATAGCAGAATAAAAGGTTTTGCAATATGAAGGGACGGAAGAATAATGAAGAGAAGGTAAATCGAATAACTAATGAGGAAGTACTGAAGTAGGGAAAAAAGAAATTTTTGGCACTAGTTGGCTGAAAGAAGGTATAGATTGACAGGACTTGCACTGAAGCATGACAAAGTATATACGAGGGGCGTTCAGAAAGTAAGCTCCGATCGGTCGCGAAATGGAAACGACTATGAAAATCCGATAAAGCTTTGCACAGATGTGTTGGGTAGTGTCTCTAGTATAACCCCAGTTAGCATCACGTCGCTCTTCTCATTTCTGAGCTCGCAGTGAGTGCGTAAAGATGTCTAGAAAATAGTGTCTGCCGCCAAGTACGAGGGCCTGGTGAGAAATTTCGCCTGAAGCTATGCAGCTAACATTACATAACTGTCGTGCTGTTTCTTCTTCAAGACAATTCTCAGCCGCATTCTGCAGGGGCAATGAAGATGCTCCTGCATCGTTTTCAAATGGAAATGTGAGATTACCCACAATACAGTCCGCAATTGTCTCCCCCTGAGTTTCATCTCTGGTCACATGAACCGCTGTCTTTGAAGACAACATTTTGACACAGACAACGAGGTGTAGGCCAGCGTGGAGAATTGGCGGAAAGCACTGGCGGCTGCCTTCTATGATGAGGCTATTGAAAAGTTGGTACAACGCTATGACAAAAGTCTAAGTCAGAACGGCGACTACGTAGAGAAGTAGCTGAAAGGTGTAGCTAATTGTTACAAGTAAAACATTTCTGATGTTCACTGTGGTTTCAATTTGGCAATCAATCGGAGCTTACTTTCTGAACAGGCCTCGTAATTTGTTATTGTAGGAATGTGTGGGGTTATAAGTTGTAAGGAGAGATTCGGTGTTGGCTGCCCCGGACACACTAGCATGGAGAGGTACATTAAACCCAATCTCGTACTAAATTTCGTAGCTAAAACAACAAATATTTCATTCTATTTCAACAATCCTACAACACTATGAACATGAAACTGTATCATGAAAGAGAAATAGATTTCTACTCTTGTATAGAGACGAAGCACCGTATGTGAGGGAATATCTAAAAATATTTGAAATTCATCTGTTTCTACAAGCAACGAATAGCAGATCGGCAAAACAGATTTAACTGCTGATGCCTGAAAATGTCTTTCATAAATTCAGATGCGGGACTGCTACTCTGCAGTGTTGAGATTCTGTGAGCCAGTCAGCGGCATTTTCCAGCGCTGCCTGGCGGCTGCGCAATAAATTTCACGCGTACCGTACTTTTAAAATATCTGGCCTCGTCATCACTGTTCGGCCCTGCAGGTAATTTACGTGGTATGTTTGTGGTTTTATTGTTTCCCCGAGCAGTGATGAATGCACTGTATTGTGCCGCGTTGTTGCGTTCATCATGCCCTTTTTCACCAACTGTGAAAGGAAAATAATTGGACGAGCAGGAGGTGAAACATGAAAGTTTACCGAAATGAATGGATAGACTTCTTTTCTACGAAGGTGCCTCCGTGTATGAAAATGACTATTGTATGTAACTTCTACAAAATCATGTGTTAGCGTTTATACTACATAATGAGTGTGTTTCGCTCAAGAAGAAAGTTTTGGATCAAAATCTAACCGACGACAAGTTTATTAGACAGATAAATAACTGGGGTCGACAGAGATGAGTTCAGTCATCTTTTGGAGTCTTTGTGACAGTACGTCACATAAATGGACATTTGGAGAAAGGGAAAATAAGTTTTTGTTATGAGATGTGTGAACTATAAATTATTTCAAGAACGTGTACGTGTGCCGATGTATAACAAATAGTAAAGAACGTAAGTTATTAATATCAAAACACAAATTTCGATGTAATTAACAAAACACAGTTTTTTGTATAATCTCTGTGCAACATAGGCCATGAAGATCAGAGACAATTCTTTGATTGAACCGACTCTCCTGTTTTGTTTCATCTAGCGGTAGGCAGCCATTGTTGCGCTGTCTGATAATTAACGTAAGGTTTATCTGTATTTTTGAAGAAAAATAATAGAAATCGTTATTAGAAAGTGTGTATTATTGACTTAGTTGTCACCTCTTACGACCGCAACGATTAATTATAATTAACAAAATTTTTGCAGAATTTCGTAGTGCAGGGAGCTCATCTCCCCTAGCAGGATATAGTCGACCATCACGCTGACGATTCATGTTATTAAATGTAAATGCAAGAGACATCTCAGTTTTGATCTTTCATTAATTGTAAAGTTAAAGACAGTAGTGACAGATTTCATTTACGAAAATTCACAGCACTGAATGAGTTCAGTATGTTTCATTTTGGTCGCCTAACGGCGGATGAGATTCACTCCAGTTTTGCCTTGCAAATAATGAACAAGAAATATTTAAAATCATTACATTCCGCAGTATCGCAGTTTATCTTTGTGTAGTTTGGTACATAAATAACCAGTAGTCCCTGAGACCCATATTAATAATTACAGTTTGCGTAAGAATACGCATATTTTCTTTTCCACAGTAAATGATAACAGCCAAACAGTTGCAGGATAAAGATTTATTAAAATTCTTGACCACGGTTTAGGTATATCTAAATATAGCTTCATCAGAAGTAAAATACACCTGAAGAGAAAGACACCTTCATAACAAAAACATAGCTTCGGAACAGAGAGAGAATTTTTTTTTCTTTATTGTCATTTGTTCACCTTATACAAAGGCGGTCTGGCAGCGGATACATCTACTCCGCTCTTCAGACACAAGCATTACAATAACAGAAGAAAGGGAGACAGAAAAGTAACGAATCGGTGGCCAAAAAAAAAAAAGAAAAAAAAATCACACACAGGAGATACAATAAAAAACATGAAGCCATTCACACTCGACGAAAGCACACGGAAAACTGTCGGCACTGCACACAAACACAAACACTGACGAATGAGACGGTACAAGTGAACGAGGAGCGTGGCGGCGAAGAGCACTAAATCACAATCACGACGGCACAGACACTAAGCTGATGGCAATGATCTCCGGCGCGCGAATGTCCACTGGGCGTGTGCGAGTCCGGCGTCCTGCCAAGAGGGGAGGAAGGTGGTGGGGGGCGGGAGAGGGGCCGAGAAAGAGAAAAACACTATAGCTTAAGTAACTGTAAAATTACCAGAGTATTACAAGCACAAAAACTTTTAGTCACTTACTAAACTCACATGCTGCAGTGGAGATAAATAAAACAATTTTGCCAAAGGCTTCGTCAGTAGTTAAAACATCATCTCCCTTTATACAACATAATTATGGACAGAGGGTTGATGCGAACATAGAATCATTACCTCGCATGTGAACTAGCGTTAAGAGGGTGTGAAAGCCCTAGGGCAGACAGTTTCACCGAGAGAGGGCACTTGTGGTATGCGCGAGACACTCGCGCACATTCTACCAAACGTACGGCCGAAACAATAAAGGAATTGGAAATCGAATTTCTGGAATATCTGGCATATGCTTCAGACCTGACTCCAGACGATTTCCATATGTTTTACCCAGTGAAGAAAGCGCTTATGGGAAGATGATATGCTACTGATGCAGAAGCCTTGATGCGCTGCAAAATTGGTTACAAATGCAACCTTTTTTCTGACAGAATCAAAACAACTTGTGAAACGTGGGAAAAAGTACGTTGAAGTGCAGATATCAGCCTGTTTAATTGTTTTTTTCCTAAAAAAATAAAACGAAGGAGCAAGAAAAATTAACTTCATATGGGTTTTTATAATACCTTATTTTATAAAATGAGAAGGTTCGGCGCCGACTCAAAGAACCGGCAGAAACCGTCCGCCAGGGCAGGGTCCATGAGCAGCGGCTATGTGAATGTAGACGGGACAACAGCAACAGAGCAAAATAGTGGTGATGCCATGGAGGAATATCTAAGTTCGAAGGAGTAATCCAAGAGTGAAAAACTGTGGCTAGCGAAATCCGAGGCCAAACCAGTGTTGTGTAATAAGAGCAATATGAGGACGCAGTGAATACACAATTGAGGCAAAGTCTTGTTGCAGCTAGTTTTATAGTGACACCACAAAGCACTAATTGGCTAACAAGGTAGGCATTTGTGGCACTGCAGCGCTATAAGTCCACCACTGCAGAGGCGATGCTAGCACTTGCAGATTTAGCACTGTCATCTAGTGGTTGCCAAGTAGCTCCAAGCACACTACTTGGAATATATTGCGATATTACGCTCACAACACAACGTGTAACAGTAAGTCACATAAACTGACATTTTAAAAAAGAAAAGGGTTTTTGCTTGTGTGACGTGTGAACTATAAATTATTTCAAGACTGCGTACGTGTGCGCGATGTATAATAAATATTTAAAAAAATGTTATTACCATCAAAGCTCACAAATAGCGGTGTGATTAATAAAGAACATTTTTTGCCTACAATCTCTGTGTAATGAAAATGAACATGAGCAGCGATTATTGTTTTGTTGAACTCACTCTCCTATTTTGTTTCGTCTAGCGGAAGGCCGTCATTCTATAGCCGTATGGTATTCAATGTAAGTTTATAATTTAGCAAAATAAACTTATAATTGTTATGAGAAAGTGTGTATTATTGATTTAGTGGGCACCTCTTATGATAGTAGTCATTAATTATAATTAACAAATTTATTTTCAGAACTTCATGTTTTAGGGAGCTCGTCTTCCCTATCAGCATTTGGTCGTTCATTACGCTGACGATATTTTATAATGTCATAATATTAAATGTAAATGTCAGAGATTTCTCTATTTTGATCTTCCAATAGTTTCAGAGTTAGGAGAGGAAAATAGATTTCATTTATTAATATTTAGAATACTGAATGAGTTCAATATATTTTAAGTTCGGCCGCCTAACGGCAAACGGGATTCTCTCCAGTTTTGCCTTGCAAATAACGAATATTAAAAAGTGAAAAATATTCCATTCAACGAGCATAACAATATCTCAGTTACTTCAGGGAGTTTGGTTCAAAATGAGAACCAAATTAATCATTACAGGCTGCGTAAAAGCACACAGATTTTCTTTTCAAAATAGCAGCGCTCACGCGAACTATCTATTAGAAGGCCGTGAGTCGCTCGTCGTGTTTAAAATATTATTCCGTACGTACTTCGAAATAGCCGAGGTCCGTACGTATGGTATAATGGTATTGGGTTATTTCAAAGTTTCATGCTACCACATAATATTTAACAGAGTAAATGATATTGCATTATTTAACAGATATTTATTTTTATTATGTACCGCAATAAGTAAAAGAACCAAAAACACCCGTGTACCGCGATAAATGGTCCTGTAGGGCAGTCGAGATAGGAGTTACCAATACTGAAATGCAGGAGGATCTGCAGCAAATTGACGCATGGTGCAGGGAATGGCAATTGAATCTCAATGTAGACAAGTGTAATGTGCTGCGAATACATAGAAAGATATATCCCTTATCATTTAGCTACAAAACAGCAGGTCAGTAACTGGAAGCAGTTAATTCCATAAAATATCTGGGAGTACGCATAAGGAGTGATTCACAATGGATTGATCATATAAAGTAGATCATCGGTAAAGCAGATGCCAGACTGAGATTCATTGGAAGAATCCTAAGGAAATGCAATCCGAAGACAAAGGAAGTAGGTAACAGTACGCTTGTTCGCCCACTGCTTGAATACTGCTCATCAGTGTGGGATGTGTACCACATAGGCTTGATAGAAGAGATAGAGAAGATCCAACGGAGAGCAGCGCGCTTCGTTACAGGATCATTTAGTAATCACGAAAGCGTTACGGAGATGATAGATAAACTCCAGTGGAAGACTCTGCAGGAGAGACGCTCAGTAGCTCGGTACGGGCTTTTGTTGAAGTTTCGAGAACATACCTTCACCGAGGAGTCAAGCAGTATATTGCTCCCTCCTACGTATATCTCTCGAAGAGACCATGAGGATAAAATCAGAGAGATTAGAGCCCACACAGAAGCATACCGACAATCCTTCTTTCCACGAACAATACGAGACTGGAATAGAAGGGAGAACCGGTAGAGGCACACAAAAATGGTTCAAATGGCTCTGAGCACTTTGGGACTCAACATGTGAGGTAATCAGTCCCATAGAACTTAGAACTACTTAAACCTAACTAACCAAAGGACATCACACACATTCATGCCCGAGGCAGGATTTGAACCTGCGACCGTAGCGGTCGCGCGGTTCCCGACTGATGCGCCTAGAACCGCTCGGCCACACAGGCGGGCTGATAGAGGTACTCAAGGTACCCTCCGCCACACACTGTCAGGTGGCTTGCGGTGTATGGATGTAGATGCAGATGTAGATGTAGGCTTTCCACCCTCACCCCCACCCCCATCCTTGTGGAAGCTTGGTATACCTGCATTGTCATCGAGTTATGAGCTATGTTTAAAATTTCAAGTCTCTTGCTCATCAGGAAATTAGTTTAAAAACAACTGCACAATTTGTACTGAACAAGCAGACAGACAAGAAAACGAGCTAATAAGAACACGTTTAAAAATATATTTAAGAGAGCGAATAAATTCTTCGTGGCCTGTAACCACACAACCTTGTTGTTACAGCCTGAGAATGAGTTAGAGTGGTGTTTCAGCAAAATGTCAGCCGCCGCCGTTTCGCATCAATCGTAGCACGTTCAGAAGCAAATTCGGCTCGTAAAGCTAATTTGAGTGAGGGGAAGCGAGGTGAGGCACACGTCCGCATTATCCGGCGGCCGGCCGGTCCGCTTATCGAACAGCAATAAAGCAGCGGCCAGCGGCCGGCCATCAGCAGGGCAGGGCAGGGTTGGCGAGGGCGGGTCCCGCTGGCGCGGCGCCAGGAAGGCGGCAACCCACTGTGCTGTGCTGTGCTGCTGGTCGCCCAGGCTGCGGTCTGGCTGCGGCCGCGAGCAGGAGGAGGAGGAGGCGACACGGCGGGGACTTGTCAGGCGCAGCCGGCCGCGGTTGGGCTCCCGCCAGCATGGGGGGGCGCTGCAGCGAGTGGGAAAGAGAAAGGCCGAAAAGGGAGCCGCAACCGGTCGTACATTCCCTTTCGCTATACCGCTGCGTCCGGCCGCCAACAGGCCGCACCAGCCCAATTACGACCAGGAACCGCACGGTCACCTCTATGGGTGCACCCCATCCATTACCTCACTTTCCTAAATATGGAGCTTTTTCTTGTATGA
Source organism: Schistocerca serialis cubense (assembly GCF_023864345.2). NCBI lineage: Eukaryota > Metazoa > Arthropoda > Insecta > Orthoptera > Acrididae > Schistocerca > Schistocerca serialis. Next base: position 546,486,182 of record NC_064642.1, read on the forward strand.
AACCTTTCCTTCGTTGATGGGGCTGTAGTGAACGAAGTCGTACGATTAATTAGACTGTAATATGGTTATACGTTGATCGATTTCGAGAAATTTTGGCAACCTGTTGGAACTGAAGCGTGTTTGTTTATCTATCTAAATCTGAAAAACTGGCGAAACTGTTTGTTTCTGTGTTTAAACACGTTTATCTCAGAAACTACTAGACAAATTATCATGAGGGTTTCACAGGTAGCTTGAGCGTAGATTGGGGTTCTGGTACCGCACGCCGTGGAATTTGAATCCGCGCCAAACGTCATGGACGTCGAAGACCCATAGAGGTCTCTGCACCGTAAGCTGTAGCGGCACGCGCCTCCTGGCCTGCTTTTAGTGTGGGGGCGCCACAGTGGAACATGTGGTCCCAGCGGCCAATAGCAGCACCCCCGACAGTGTACTTAAACGCCGGCCACTCGCTCAGCCAATCCCAACCTCACCTACCTTGGCCTCACCATTGACTGTCACCTCACCTCGATCTCTCATCTCCGCTCCATCTAATCCAAAGCCCACAACCGCCTCCGAATCCTCAAACTCCTCTCTGGCCGGACATGGGGGTTGCACCCCTCTACCATCCTTCACACCTACAAATCCTTAATCCGTCCCATCCTCTGTTATGCCAGTCCTGCCTGGATATCTGCCCCCACCAAATTCTATAAGTCCCTCCAGATCCTTGAGCGTCATGCACTCCGCCTCGCCTTCCGTATACACCTCCCATCCCCCACGTGGATCCTCTATGATCTCATTCCTTTCCCCATCTGCTCCTATTCCTCGAACATATCCGCATCCTCTACACCTCCCGCCGCCTTTATCCCCTTTACCCCCTGGTTGATCCACTCCTCTCCCATCCCCACCCCCTGCCACGTCTTCACTGTTGTGTCCCCCCTACCCTCCATCTCTACACCATTCACCTCCTTTCCCAAGGTGGCTTCCATCAATCCCCCTCCCGGATGATGCCCTCTCTCCCTCTATTTATCCCTCCTATCAACTCTGATCCTCACTCCCCCTCCTCTGTCCTTTTCCTGGGTTCACTCTCCCCCCCTTCTATCCTCTTTTTTCCCCACCTCCCCTCTCTCTGCCCCCTTCTTTCCCCTGAGTCCTTTTGCATTTCCCTCCTCTGCCTCCGCTCATTCTCTCTCGCATCTGCCCTGCACCCTTTATGAGTCCTCTCCCTCCTTGGTTTCCCCCCCTTTTTCGTTTTTTTCCTTCCTCCCTCCTGGTTCTTCCCCCTCCTCCAGTTCCCCCCCCCCCCCCCCATCTGACTTTGGCTCAGGAGTGTCATCTTTGTGCCGCCATTTTTCGTCCAGTATTTTACAGTGAGTGTTCCGTGTTGTGTTTTTTTTGGGAAATATTGCGAACGGCCATCATACTGTCTTTGGGTGTGCTTTTATCTCTTGCAAACAGAAACCAGACTGTCGCCATGTTCTTTAATTGTGTGTGTACTACGTTATTAGTCTGATTCCTGTGTATTTTATTAACATTGCCAACCCCTTTGCTTTCTGATTTAACTTTCCGTAATTTTCCGCTATTTTTACACTTTAAGTCACCGTTTTATTGCCTGGTTTTCTTGTTTCTTTTCTTCTTCCGTTTTTAAAAAAGTCTGTAGGCTGTAGAGCATCGTACTAAGCTGCTGCCAGCCCGCCCCATTCGGGGGGAATTGAAATTCAATAAAGGAAAAAAAAAAACCTCAGCCAGGTCAGTCTAGTCTCGCTTACGTCGCTTTACACCTCGTTTTGCGCTAGACTGCTTACTTCCTGGTTTGTGTACTAGTTTCTTTCCTTGTGACTCTGTTGTTCGGTCTCGTTGTACTCGTTCCGTCCTCCGTTGGTCGTGTCCCTCCTCTCCCGCTGTGTTGTTGTTCGCGGGCGTCTCCGCTGGTCCCGCCGCGCCTTCCGTCATTGCTACCCCGCGACCGCCCTGGTCACAGTTACAACAGGGGTACCGTATAACCTTTATTTAATCAAAGTCGGATCATGGTAAAAAAATATCATGGTATAAAGTTTTATCTAAAACTGTCGTATCCGTCTGTTTGAGCAGCTGATATCTTTCGTGGAATTTTCAGATGATGATGACGATGTTTTAGTATGGGGGCGCTCAACTGCGCGGTCATCAGCGCCTGTACAAATTCCTAATTTTTACACAGTCCAATTTATTTTTCGCATTCCAGTCTAGTCACAGTCACAAATGAAGATGTTGATGAAGTGATGAGAACAACACAAACACCCAGTCCATGGGGGAATTTTCAGAGGTAACCTGATCATAGTTTGGGGCACCGTATAGGCTTTGTTTCATCGAAATATGACTACTTGAAAAAAATACCATAATTCAAAATTTTATCTTTACTAATATTACAAATGCGAAAGCAACTCTGTCTGTTACATATCCACGACGAACCCGCTGAAGAAAAATGTCTCTGAACACTATGTGACTAAATATCTGGGGTCATTAGCCCCTAGACTTAGAACTACTTAAACCAAACTAACCTAAGGACATCACATATACCCACGCCAGAGGCAGGATTCGAACCTGCGTCCGTAGCAGCTGCGCAGATCCGGACTGAAGCGCCTAGACCCGCTCGGCCACAACAGCCGGCAAACCCGCTGAACTGATTTCGATAAATATCGACATGGAGATAGCTTGAACCCTGAGGATGAAAACAGCTCCCCTATGATGTGCCTTGTACAGAATACTTATTGATTTGAGGAATATGAGGCGCATTCTCGAAAAAATATTACCCTTTTTAGTTGGTGTGTTCTACGTGATACCATTCAAATTAATGAATACATTGCGTTCAATCCATACTTGCACACTATTTATTCCATACTGTATGCTTCAGATAATCCGTAGCTACTTCAATAGCACCATGTATAGACGCGCATTCCTGCCCTTGCACCTGTCTATGCGTTCCTCGGCAGAGACGCTGCGCATGCCCATGCATTGTGCGATAGGACAACTTGGGAAGTGGGGAGAGCGTGTTGCTTATACGATCAGGCAGATACGTGAGCGCAACAGATGTTATTTCACGTACATTAGCTTAGTTACTCACCCACCATCACTCATCATTATAGAACTAATGACACGCGAGCACAACCATGCGCAACAGCTACTATAAAAATAAATTATATTTTTTCAATTTATCTTCATCGATTTCGAGGCCTTTATCCAGGCCGAAAACAGCAGCAGAGGATGTGGCTTCGTGAGTATTGCTTTGTGTCCTTTATTCATGTGGATTATAGCAACACTAGTGTCTAAGGCCTTCGAAATGTGGGTCTGCTTATGAATGTTAAGAATATTTATAAAGAGATACGAAGAACAGAAAATGAAAAAAAAAACCATGTTAGTTGAGATCATAGAAGCGAGGAAAAGTAGACTAACAGAACGTAGTTGCTGATGGAATTTGTTTTGGGCCACTTGTTTGGCACCTGCTACCTAGTTAAGCATTTGACCCGAAATGCGGAGAATCTGAAAGCTTTTTACCTTCTGTAGAAATTACAATTATTTGTGGTTTATAGGAATTTTGTTATCACTAAAATGTTTTCTTTTGACATACTTCTCCAGAGATAACTTTTCCTTCACACTGCACTGAAAAACATGCCCTATTTCAAAGTTGTTAATTTACAACTAACAATATTTTTGCTATTTGAATTCATTCACGATGTTGAATCCATTCCATTCATTAAAACCACTTTAATCCACCTAGAAAAGAAAACTTGCGTGCTGGTACTTAATACAAAACCAGTTTTGTACATAATTCATTAGTAAAAATTTTGATGATTCATTCTCATTCAGAAAAAAAACAACAGAAGACTTTAGATAGATTCAATCTTCTCTTAATTTTCATTTTCTCTGAGGCACACATTAATATGATAATTTCTGAACTTTTGGTATTCTAATGTACCAAAAACGTCTGGTGAAATTCTTGATACACCTATTCACTTTGCCATTTTTAAATCCACTATCGCTATTTCTTCATGCGCAAATGAAAATAGGATACTCTGAGCACGTCTAGTCACTGAATACTGCATTACGGTTGTTGTCTGTGCTTAAGTAATCATGTAGGCAAAGGACAGTTCAGTAAAATGATTAATGCAAAGCAAATGGTTAATGAACTTTGAAACTTGGAACATACAAGGTGCCAAACCAAAAAGAAAAGAGGTTTTCGATTAATTCGAAAAAATGAAAATAGAAATTGTTATTGAAACAGATACGAAAACGAAGAAACGAGTGGTACAAGAAATGAAAAAGTTGGTCAATTTATCCATTTTTGTGGATGAGTTAGTAAAAGACAAAGAGAGGAGTAAAAATCGTAGTACATTAGGAGCTGAAGGGTAGCATAAAGAAATGACAAGAAGAAAACGAGCGGTTGTGTCTTTAGAACTGAAGAAGAATATACACGATATAGCAATGGTTGGTGTATGACGCTGAGAATACAATCAAAGATACTTTTTATTAAGATTTGATGATGTGGTAAATTAAATTAATGTACGGTTGGAGACTTTAATGGCAGTACAGGAAAGACAGAGAACACGAAATCGTAGCAACATATTGGGGAGAAAACTGAAAACGAAAGTAGTAAATAACTGGATGTTTTTTGCGGAGCGCACTCATCGAGCATACAAAAATGGTACTTTCCTCAGAAAGAAATACGTAAGTATATCTGTGTGCAACCTTTAAAGCACTGATGATTCATAACACATTCGATGATATAACCTAAAAATTCTGAATGAGAGACGTAAGATGTTAGAGTATACAGAAGTGCAGAAAGTTTATCAGACTATTTTGCAGTCAAAGCAAAAGTTCCAGTAAGCTACAAGAAACTCATCGCCCACGGTAAGAATGAACGGAAATGGAAAATAGCTGAAGCATTCGCATATAATTTGGAAAGTTTACAAGATTCTGTGAAATTTTTATAGATAATCAAGACTCGTCTACAAATTAAATAAATTTTTGGGTCATCAATGAATCCATAGCAACAACATCATACAGCGAAGTGAAAGAATTTATTGACAGTGCACCACGACAGGCCATAGGAACGAAGGATAGTTCTAAGAAGATGAATCCGAATGGTGAACAAAGGGTATTGAGGAAATGATGAAAGAGTACAAACAACTCTATGAGAAGCGGTGGACACAGGGCATTCAGGAAATGGTGAAAGAGAACAGACAACTACACCAAAAGCGGTACGGTACCCTCGACAGTGATAATAGGAAATGCTATGCAAGATGTAACTGGGAGGTTGAAAAGGAAATTTCAAGAACTAAACGTGTTATGGGGACAAAAGGTGTGAGGAGATCAATATGCATGTGGATGTACTAAAACAATGTATGTCTGGAATCCAAGTAAAATACCTTAGATCAGATAGAGTAGAAAAACCTAATGTCCTTATAATTAGTGCGCAGGAGTGGAAGGAGCATTACTAAAAGCTATTGAGCAAGAACAGGACTGAGTATGCCGAGGCAGTATATCAGCTGAAAGATGTAGAAAGCATGTATGCGGAACCATTGATGAAGATCTCCTATATGCTGAGAGAATTAATAGGAGAATACAGCAAAACAGGACTGAAGCTAAACAACAAGGAGACAAATACTTAACAACGGGAGTGCAGTCGACAGATTTTGAAATATCCGGTGATGCAATCATCGACAAATGTGAAAGCTACAAACAGCTAGAGAGCATAATTAATCGAGATAGTCCATGTGATGGTGACTTCAGAAAAAGATTGAACTTAGAAAAGAGAACAATATTAAAATTCAACTCCCTTTTGTGGTACAAAAAAATTGGACTATAAAAGTAACTTAATTAATAACTTTTTAAACCAAGGAATATATTCCCCGATATCGTAACACATGTCCTATGATCCTGTTCGTTCATGTTGTCAGAGCTATCTATACAGGGTGTTACAAAAAGTTACGGCCAAACTTTCAGGAAACATTCCTCACACAGAAATAAAGAAAAGATGTTATGTGCACATGTGTCCGGAAACGCTTAATTTCCATGTTAGAGCTCATTTTAGTTTCGTCAGTATGCACTGTACTTCCTCGATTCACCACCAGTTGGCCCAATTGAAGGAAGGTAATGTTGACTTCGGTGCTTGTGTTGACATGCGACTCATTGCTCTACAGTACTAGCATCAAGCACATCAGTACGTAGCATCAACAGGTTAGTGTTCATCACGAACGTGGTTTTGCAGTCAGTGCAATGTTTACAAATGCGGAGTTGGCAGATGCCCATTTGACGTATGGATTAGCACGGGGAAATAGCCGTGGCGCGGTACGTTTGTATCGATACAGATTTCCAGAACGAAGGTGTCCCGACACGAAGACGTTCGAAGCAACTGATCGGCGTCTTAAGGAGCACGGAACATTCCAGCCTATGACTCGCGACTGGGGAAGCGTGTGCAGGCATTAGCAGCTGATTGGCCTCCACGGGTACACTTACGCGAATGGTTCATCAACAATGTATCAATCCTCATTTCAGTGCAAATGTTCTCTTTACGGATGAGGCTTCATTCCAACGTGATCAAATTGTAAGTTTTCACAATCAACGTGTGTGGGCTGACGAGAATCCGCACGCAATTGTGCAATCACGTCATCAACACAGATTTTCTGTGAGCGTTTGGTCAGGCATTGTTGGTGATGTCTTGATTGGGCCCCATGTTCTTCCACCTACGCTCTATGGAGCACATTATCATAGTTTCATACGGGATACTCTACCTATGCTGCTAGAACATGTGCCTTTACAAGTACGACAAAACATGTGGTTCATGCACGATGGAGCTCCTGCACATTTCAGTCGAAGTTTTCGTACGCTTCTCGACAACAGATTCGGTGACCGATTGATTGGTAGAGGCGGACCAATTCCATGGCCTCCACGCTCTCCTGACCTCAACCGTCTTGACTTTCATTTATGGGGGAATTTGAAAGCTCTTTCTACGCAACCCCGGTACCAAATGTAGAGACTCTTCGTGCTCGTGTTGTGGACGGCTGTGATACAATACGCCATTCTCCAGGGCTGCATCAGCGCACCAGGGATTCCATGCGACGGAGGGTGGATGCATGTATCCTCGCTAACAGAGGACATTTTGAACATTGCCTGTAACAAAGTGTTTGAAGTCACGCTGGTACGTTCTGTTGCTGTGTGACTCCATTCCATGATTAATGTGATTTGAAGAGAAGTAATAAAATGAGCTCTAACATGGAAAGTTAGCGTTTCCGGACACATGTCCACATAACATATTTTCTTTCTTTGTGTGTGAGGAATGTTTCTTCAACGTTTGGCCGTACCTTTTTGTAACACCCTGTATATTCCTCACCTCTACGATACTGTGGTGAGCTCCCTCATTCCAAATACTTTATCTGTCCACCTAATTGATTTGTTGTCTTCTGTTCCCTATTTACCATTGTCTCTAATTCACTACAATACAGTGCTGCGCTCCAGATGGACATTCTCAGATATTTCATCCTCAGATTAAGGTTAATACTAATGGAATTGTCTTTGGCTGGGATTGCGTTTTTGCCTTGGTAGTCTATTTTTCATGTGTTGCGTGATTCGTTCATCGTGGCTAATTTATCATCCAAGGTCGCAGAATTTCTTAACTTCACAGACTTAGTGATCACCAGTTTTGATGTTGAGTTTCTCGCTATTCTTAATTCTGGTACTTCTCATTTTTTGTCTTCGGTTTACTGTCAAACCATTTGCTGTATTCTTTGAACTGTTCATTCCAGTCGAAAGACTCTTCACCTTCAAGGAAGATAGTAGTGTCAAAAGCGAACATTATTTTTGATATTTTTTCATCCTGAACTTTAATCCTTCTCTCGAAGCTTTCATTTACTTCCATCATTGCCACTTCGATGGATTTGTTGAACAGAAAGGGAGAAAGACTGCACTCCTGTCTTCCCTATTTAAAACGCTCAGTTCGTTCTTGATCCTCTAGTCTTCATGTTCCCTCTTGCTTCTTGTGCATCTTATTACCTTGTTTCGCCACAGATTTCTCGAATATTTCTCATAATTTCCAACATCTTGCACTACCTATCATTGTCAAACGCTTTCTCCAGGGTGACAAATCTTACGGACGTGCCCTGACTTTTCTTCAGTCTTGCTTCCATTTTCAAGCGCAGTGCAGGACTGTCTGTCTTGTACTTTTACCTTGTACAAAGTCAAATGAATGGCGATGTAACAGATCCACAATTTTCTTTCCAGTTCTTGGGTATGTATTGTCAGCAACTTGGATCCATAATCTGTTAAGCTGACTGTGCAATATTTCTCGCACTTATGAGCTCTTGCTTGCTTCGTAACTGTGCGGATGATGTTTATTTTCCGAAAGTCTGATGGTACGTTACCAGTCTCATAGTATCTACACATCAGCTTGAACAGTCGGTTGCCACTTCCGCCATTGATTTTAAAAATTCCAGTATAATTGTATGTATCCATTCTGCTTTATTTGATTGCTAATCTTCCAGAGCTCCTTCAAATTTTGACTGATATTGGATCCGCTATCTACTCCGTACTGACTCCAATTTCTTGTTTTTCACGCCATCAGACATCTCATCCGCCTCAAAGAAGCCCTCAGTGTACTCTTTTCACTTATCCGTTTAACAGCAGACTTGGCACTCCTCTCCTAACCTTGGAGCACTAGGTTTTAATTTCACGGAAAGTTGTATTGGCTTTTCTACATGTTGAACCAGTCTTTCCGACAATCATTTCTTTTTCTATTTTTTCACTTTTTCCTGCACCCATTTCCCATTGGCCTCTCTGAACTTCCTACTTATTTACTTCATTCCCAATTGATTTATATTGGCATCTTGCCTTCCTCCTTTTGTCTATCAACTGAAGCATTTCTTACAAGGCCTAAAATTTCTTCGCAGTTACCTTCCTAATACCTACGTCTGTCTTTCGTACATCTGTATATGCTCTGTTTAGAGATGCCCGTCCCTCTTGATCTTAACTTCCAACTGTGCTATTCTTTTACACGGTATCCATATCTTAATCGAACTTAAAACGTATCTCGTCATGCCTCAGAACTTCAGTATGACACTTCCTTCTTCACTGATTCTTAAACTTCAGCCGGCTCTTCATCATTACTAAACGGTTTATAATTCTATATCTGCACCTGGGTGCGGGTTCTAACTAGTATCTGACTTCGGACTCTCTGTCGGACCATAATGCAATCCAGGTGGAATCCTTTCGTATCTCCGGATTTTTCCATGTGTACGTCACCCACGTGCGATTTTTGAGCAGAGTAATCGCTGTTCGCAGTTGAAATTTATTGCAAAAGCAGAATACTAAATTTGTATAAAGCCATTATTGAGTCAGTTACCATTTATGTTTCGGAGTGCTGGACGATTCGAGAGGAGAGCCGCAACAAGCTCGAAGTTGTAGAAAGTGACTTTCTAAGACGGGTATTTCGTTGAAAACACAGTACAAATGAGGACATGTGGGTAGTAACAAACACGAAAGATACCATGAAACAGAACGCAGTGAATTTTCCCGTTTTCGGCACTTAGGAGAAGGGGACAAGAAATATGTACTGGTATGTAAACCTGCGAAAAGGAGGCTCGGGAAAAGGTCACCACTCAAATGGACTGACGGGTTAGAAAGGAGTATTGCCAATACACATTTGACAGCTGAAGGCGCACTAAATAGGTTGGTATGAAGGATGAGATGCGGTACGTTTAGGAATACTTAGTGTAGGCCATCTAGCAATTTATCATCATTACTTCCATCTTTCAAAGGGTCGATAGCAAGAATTTTGTAGGTCTAGTCTCATCGCAAAAGTCTCGTTTCAGCTGTTTATTTAGAAGACACTCCGAATCTTAGTCCTCATTTGTTTAAGATGCCGGTATGCGCTATTTAATAAAAAGTATCCGGACATCTACTCATGGACATTAATATAGCGTGTATCTGCCTTTTTTTTAATAACTGCTTGACCTCTGTTCGGAACACTTACAGTGAGGTGTCTAGGTGTCTCAATGTCTATCGAGGAATGGTAGCCCGTTCCACCTCAAGAGCCGAAACAAGAGTAGGTAATGAAGTTGGACGCTGAAATCTGGAGAGAAGACGACGTTCTAACTCAACCCAAAACTGTTCCATTCGGTTCAGGTCAGGACTCTGTTGGGCAGGCCATTCTATTTCAGGAATGTTATTGTCCACTAACCATTGCTTCATAGATGCTGCCTTATGACAGGGTGCATCGTTAAGCTGATACACTCATCGTCTCCGAACTGTACCTCGCTGTATACTGTGCACAATACTGTACAATGTGTTCATATCCTTCCGCAGTTAGCATTTTGTTGAACGCAATAAGGGGACCAAATAATAACCATAGAGAAACACATCTTGCTTAGACGATGGTCAACAGCACGTACAAATTTTACAAAACGCATTACACTTTGCTCTCTGTGATTATGTTATTCATGCTGCCACCGGTTTCGGTTCTAAACCATCATCAACGGCCGAAAAATTATCACAGATATATTGTGCCATTATATTTTAATCTTTTTACAATTTTAGATTTTAATTGGCAGTTATAATTTTCAGTAGTCATATGTCAAAACATGTATGATATGTGATATATCTGTGATAATTTTTCTGCCGTTGGTGACAGTTTAGAACCGAAACCGGTTGCAAAATAAATACCATAATCACAGACAGCACAGAGTTATTCACTTTGTAAAACACAGAAAAACAGCTCTGCATCGTAACACCACAAGCTCTGTACCTCACTGTTGGCACTACATGTTCTCAGGCCATTCACCAAACTCAAAACATTCCATACGACAGCCTCTGGGTATAATGTGATTCATCACTCTATATCAGTTTTCTACAGTCTACGCTGTTCAGTGATATCGCTCTTTCCACCACTTCAAGCGCCGCTTAGTTCTTACCGCAAAACTGAGTGGGCCATAAGGAGCTGTTCAATCGTTCTACCCCATTCATTTTAACCACCTACGCAGAGTAATTGTGCCAGCACAAGTGCTGGTAGCAATTAAGAACTCAAGAGTTTTTCCTTGTAATGGAGTACATCGACTCTTTTAGAACTATGCTCCGCAATGCCCAACGCTCTCTGTCCGTCAGTACATAAAGTCTAAATAAACATTCAAATGTGTGTGAATTCCTAAGGCTCTGAGCACTATGGGACTTAACATCTAGAGGTCATCAGTCCCCTAGAAGTTAGAACTACTTAAAACTAACTAACCTAAGGACATCACACACATCCATGCCCGAGGCAGGATTCGTGAATTCCTAAGGGACTAAACTGCTGATGCCATGGGTCCATAGACTTACACACTACTTAAACTAACTTAAACTAACTTATACTGAGAACAACACACACACCCGTGCCCGCGGGAGTACTCGAACCTCCGGCGGGATGGACAGAACAGTCCGTGACATGGCGCCTCAAAACGGGCGGCCACTCCTCGCGGCTTACATAAAATCTGCCTGGTTTAGCAGGGAGTACTAATTCTTGTTTGCACCTCTCAGTCATATTACCAACAGTCGAACTGGGATGCTTTAGAAGCTTTGATAAGTTCCTAATAGCCGGCCGTTGTGGCCGACAGATAGTAGGTGCTTCACTCCGGAACCGCGCTGCTGCTACGTTGGCAGATTCGAATCCTGCCTTGGGCTTGGATGTGTGTGCTGTCCTCAGATTAGTTAGGTTTAAGTAGTTCTTAGTCTAGGGGACTGATGACCTCAGATGTTTAGTCCCATAGAGACAGTTGAACCATTTGAAGTCCCTAATGGCCGGCCGCGGTGGTCTAGCGGTTCTAGGCGCGCAGTCCGGAACCGCGCGACTGCTACGGTGGCAGGTTCGAATCCTGTCTCGGGCATGGATGTTTGTGATGTCTTTAGGTTAGTTAGGTTTAAGCAGTTCTAAGTTCTAGGGGACTGATGACCACAGATGTTAAGTCCCATAGTTCTCAGAACTATTTGAACCATTTTGAAGTCCCTAATGGATAAGTTACTGGGAGGACATCCGATGACTAGCCCGCATTCGGATTCAGTGAGCTCTCCCGGCCTATCTACTATGCTACCACTGTTCCTCTATTGACAACAGATCACTCGCTGCCTTCTTTCATACTGCACGTAGTACACACTCCAGATGGCTCTAAGCTCTATGGGAGTCAACATTTGAGGTCATCAGTCCCCTAGAACTACTTAAACTTAACTAACCTAAGGAGATCACACACATCCATGCCCGAGACAGGATTCGAAGCTGCGATTAAGAACTCAAGAGTCATTCCTTCTACTGGCGTCAAACGATTTTTTTAGAACTACCCTTCGCATTGCCCAATGGTCTCTGTCTGTCAGTACGTAAAGTCTAAATAAACGTTCAAATGTGTGTGAATTCCTAAAGAACCAAACAGCTGATGTCATCAGTCCCTAGACTTACACACTACTTAAACTAACTTATGCTATGAACAACACACACCCCCATGCCCGAGGCAGGATTCGAACCTGCGAACGTAGCAGCAGTGCGGTTCCGGACTGAAGTGGCCGGCTACACACCCTAGGAACAATCTCGAGCACGTGGTATGAGACAGAACCAGAGATCATACTTTTACCAGCTAGTAGCTCCCTCTGTCCCTCTGTGCACCACATTGATGGTGATGGAGGTGGTGATGATGCTATCCTCTGAGTTGTGCCACAGCACAAAGTTGAGTTAGCAACACCGAGTAGAGAAGAAACTACTAAACGATCCGAGTAAGCGCACAAACAGCAAGTAATGGTAGTGTTTGTGTTTCAGGCGGTGGTCGATGGCCCGCAGCCATGTACACGGTAGCGGCGCACCAGGGCTACGGCCGGTCGGAGCGGCGGCAGCAGCAGCAGCAGCGGCAGCAGCAGCAGCAGCAGCCGGCGGCGGCCCAGCAGGCGGGCTCCCCCACCGGCCAGGCGGGCGCCGGCGCCGCCAGCCCGGGCCAGGAGCAGCCGCAGGGCGCGCCGCGGCGCAGCAAGCGCCAGCGCCAGTCCCTCACCGCCCGCCTTCTCACCTACATCAAGCAGCGCTTCAGCCCCGAGGAAGGTACGCTTCCATGCAACGCCTCACTAACATGACAATCGAGACTTACCCGATCCTCTCCTCGCAGCAGTTCAGGGTAGGACCTCAACCTCTCCACGGCTGCCACCTTTATCTTCATCAGGAACAACTGACTGTCGAGTAACGTACATTAAATTTGGCTTCATTTCACTCACCTTCATCTTATCCTCGTGTTGATGACGTTTTTGTCGTCTGACCACACGGCGTCGAAGCCCCTGAGCAGTTCCTTGAAAACATCATCAACACGCATCCAGTCATACAGTTCACTGTGAAAGCAGAGAGAGCAGTTTTAAAGATATTTATGTACAGGGTACGTACTCGTGGGATACGCATTGTGTCCCATGTTCGAAATCAGCCATGTTGAATAAAAATTGTCAGCGATGTCAGTGGAAGACTTCCTTCTGCCAACAGGTGGAGGAGAGGACAGAGATTCAGTTTACCCATACCCTTCGGGGGGGGGGGGGGGAATTCACCCTAAAAGAGGGATGAGTCTGCAGTGATCAATCCATGAGGATGCAGAAGGCAGTGGAAACCACAGCAGTAAAGATCCATGATGCGGGGTTAGTGTACTTACACACATGTGGCATGTAATTTGGAAGTGTCATGATGATCTCTCCATTGGCAAAAGATTCCGGAGTTGTTTGTCAAACGGATCTCCGTGAGAGAACTGCCAAAGGGGAGGGGACCATGAGAAAAACAACAAAAAAGTAACATTTTACGATTGTGGGTGGGGGGGGGGGTGGTTGAGGTGGGGGTGCGATAACAAAACTTTGAACGTGATAGGGAGCCTAGAATATATATGAAATGGGAAATGGAAGGGCTCACGCTATATGTATTCAGAGTCCGTCAAATGGAAAGGAAAGAGGACAAGTTCTTCTGTTCAGACGAATATAGGGTAATAACCACAGCGCAGAAAATGGTATACAGGGAGTAGGATATTTAATGAATAGCGAATCAGGAGAGATATCGACATATTAAGACCAATTCAGTGATATAATTCTCATCATTAGAATCGACAGCAAAACGACACTGACAACAATATTTCAAGAATGCTTGCAAGCGTCGCAAACAGATGATGAAGGGACAGGCATGTCAACTAGGTGAGGGAGGGAACAGAAGAGAGGATTTCGCGGAAATATGGTGTAAGCAGTTGTAAAGAGAGACGAGAAACACTAATTCATTTCTACTACAAATTTCAGTTGGTAATAGTGAATGTTTAAGAAACACAAGATGAGGAGGTATACTTGGAAAAGACATAGAGGGAGGGGAAGATGTCAGTGCCAGGGATGTGGTAAACTGATGAATGATGAAACGTGTTTGAAGTTCACTAGGGTTGTGGATACTATGATAAAGAATACAAGAGTAGGCATTTCAGTTGAAGAAGGGGGACACCTCTAAAAAGGGGTATAATAGATGTTGGACAGGCAAACAGTAGTACAAGGAAGGCAACTGACAACAGATCTTCGGTAACAGAAAGACTATTTCAATTGATTCACAAAAGCAAGTACGACAATGTTTAGGAGACGACAGGAATACAGCAATATAAATCCCGTAGGAAATAAATAAATCAAAGAGCAGCGCAGCCGAGGCGATGAGACTAAATGGTAAATGTGTAGATATCAAAAAGGAACAAAAACAACCTTCGATGAAATTAAAAGGAAGAGTGGTAACATTAAAATGTAAAAGGGAATTCCACTGTCAGATGCTGAGCAGATAGCGGTTAGGTAGAAAGAGTACATTAACGGCCTGCATGAGGGAGAGAACTTGTCACATGACGGGATAGAAATAGAAACTAACCAATATGGAAGATATAGAGGCTCCAGTACTAGACAGTGAGTAGATTTAAAGAGTTCTGGATGACTTGAGATCAAATAAGACAGAATGAACACTCCATCGGAATTTCTAAAATCATTGTGGAAGAGGCAGTAAACCCAGTATTCACGTTCGGGAGTAGATTAAATGAGACTGGCGATATATCATCAGACTTTGAGGAAAATGTCCTCCACACAATTCTGAAGATACCAAGAGCCGCCAAGTGCGAAAATAATCTCACAATCAACTTAACATCAAATGCATCCAAGTTGCTGACAAAAGTAATATATAGAAGAATAAAGACAAAATTTACGGCGTGTTAGATGACGAGCAGTTGGGTTTTAGGTAATGTAATAGCACCAGAGAGGTTATATTGACAGTGGAAGCAAGACAAGAAGTCGACGTGGAAAAGGCATTCGACGGTGCGAAATGGTGCACGATGTTAGTAATTCTGATGAAAGTAGGAGTAAGCTATAAGGAAAGACGGGTATAAGGACCAAGAAGGAACAATAGGATTGTAAGAGCAAGAACGAAGTGCACGGATTAAAAAGGATGTAAAACAGGGATGCCATCTTTCGCCCGTACTGTTCAGTCTATACATCGAAGATACAATGACGGAAATAAAAGAAAGTTACAAGGGTGAGCATAAAATCCAGTTGATGATCTCCTCTCCTAAATAAAAGTTAAGACGAATTGCAGGATCTGTTGAATGGAATGAACAGTATAACGAGCACAGAACACAATTTGAGAATAAACCAGAAAAAGAAAAAGGTTATGAGAAGTTGCGGAAATGAGAATATCGAGAAACTAAAAATCAAGATTGGTGACTACGAAGTAGACGAAATTACCTTGGGACAAAAATAATTCATGTGGACGAAGCAAGGAGCACACACGAAACACATCATCATAGGCAAAGAGGGCAATCCTGGTCAAGAGAAATCTATTCATATCAAACTTGGCCCTTGATTTGAGAAAGAAATTTCTGAGAATAGACGTTCGGAGCACAGAATGGTATGGAAGCGAACCATGGGCAGTGGAAAAAGCGAAACAGAAGAGAATCGAAGCGTTTGAGATCTGGAGCTACAGAAAAACGTTGACAATTAGGTAGACTGATAAGATAAGGAAAGAGAAGGTTCTCTTCAGTTTCGACGAAGACTGGAACATAATGAATTAACTGACAAGAAGAAGGTACTGGTCGATATACCATGCGTTAAACATCAGAGAATAACGTAAATGGTACGTGAGGGGGCTTTAGAGGATAAAAAGAAAAGGCTAAGACACAGATTGAGATATATCCGCCAAACAATTGAAGACACAAGGGGAAAGTGCTACTCGGAGTCGCAGAGATCTGCCTAGGAGAGGAATTCGTGGTGGGCCGCATCAAAACCATTCAGAAGACTGACGACTCAAAATAAATAAAATACAGAGCTAATACCGTTTCTGGGCGAGGACCACTTGAACTCCGAAATTAACCATCTGAATTACGTGTCCGACAAAACGGCTACGGTTGAAGTGATATAAAATGGACTCTCTCCAAGAACTGAAAGGAGATACTATTCAACAATCACTCGGCGAGCCGCCGATACTACACTACTGGCCATTAAAATTGCTACACCACGAAGATGACATGCTACAGACGCGAAATTTAACCGCCAGGAAGAAGATGCTGTGATATGCAAATGATTAGCTTTTCATAGCATTCACACAAGGTTGACGCCGGTGGCGACACCTACAACGTGCTGACGTGAGGAAAGTTTCCAACCGATTTCTCATACACGAACAGCAGTTGACCGGCGTTACTTGGTGAAACGTTGTTGTGATGCCTCGTGTAAGGAGGAGAAATGCGTACCATCACGTTTCCGACTTTGATAAAGGTCGGCCTATTGCGATTGCGGTTTATAGTATCATGTTGGTCGAGATCCAATGACTGTCAGCAGAATATGGAATCAGTGGGTTCAGGAGGGTAATGCGGAACGCCATGCTGGATCCCAATGGCCTCGTATCACTAGCAGTCGAGATGGCAGGCATCTTATCCGTATGGCTGTAACGGATCATTCAGCCACATCTCAATCCGTGAGTCAACAGATGGGGACGTTTGCAAGACAATAACCATGTGCACGAACAGTTCGACGACGTTTGCAGCAGCATGGACTGTCAGCTCGGAGACCATGGCTGCGGTTACCCTTGACGCTGCATCACAGACAGTAGCGCCTGCGATGGTGTACTGAACGATGAACTTGGGTGCACGAATGGCGAAACATTTTTTCGGATGAATCCAGGTTCTGTTTACAGCGTCATGATTGTCGCATCCGCGTTCGGCGACATCGTGGTGACACCACATTGGAAGTGTGTATTCGACATCGCCATACTGGCGTTTCATACGGCGTGATTGTATGGGGTGCCATTAGTTACACGTCTCGGTCACCTCTTGTTCGCACTGACGGCACTTCGAACAGTGGACGTTCATTTCAGATGTGTTACGAACCGTGGCTCTACCTTTCATTCGATCCCTGCAAAACCCTACATTTCAGCAGGATAATGCACGACCGCATGTTGCTGGTCCTGTACGGGCCTTTCTGGGTACAGAAAATGTTCAACTGCTGCCCTGGCCAGCACATTCTCCAGATCTCTAATCAATTGAAAACGTCTGGTCAGTGGTGGCCGAGCAAATGTCTTGTCACAATACGCCAGTCACTACTCATGATGAACTGTGCTATCGTGTTGAAGCTGCATGGGCAACTGTACCTGTAAACGCCATCCAAGCTCTGACTCAAAGCCCAAGCGTATCAAGGCCGTTATTACGGCCAGAGGTGGTTGTTCTGTGTGCTGATTTTTCAGGATCTATGCACACAAATTGCGTGAAAACGTAATCAGATGTCAGTTCTAGTATAATATATTTGTCCAATGAATACCCGTTTATCATCTGCCTCAGGATCGCCGGGGTGTACAGTATCCCCAGTGAATGCAGCAGTAAGTAACAACATCAGTGAATCGATGCGTCGATTTCCGAGCGCTGTTCACAATATCTACAGTGCACTAAACGTCGGAAACTAGGAAACCAGCAATTGCGGAACACAGCCTCACGAATAAACGCGAAATAAAGCTTGATTAAACATTTTTTGTCCCTGGTTTCCTCATATAGCGATTCAGCTTTTAAAGATGCGTTTGAAATAGAAATGGGCGAGAGAAGCTTCATCCGAGACAGTGGATGTAATCGTAGTAACCCGCTGAAGCGAGCTCTCGACGATGATAAGAAAAAGAAAAACTGCATTATTAATCTACAATGGCAACGGTGGCGCCATCAGCGCAGACGGTGGCTCAAAATATGGCAACATGACGTTACTGCCGACCAACCACACGCCTTCCAGGCGCTATATAGGGCCTGAACAGCAGCGGCTGAGATTGTCAGTAGCTCTTGAGAAAGACGAAGATGGTAGTCGAGGTTTTACCCAGGACTGACGCTGCAAGAATTTGGAAAATAGTTCACACTTACAAAAATAAAGATAATGGGTAGAAAAGGTGGATCTAGAAAAAGAGTCCCGTTAGTCATCCACACACTTTTTCCAGAGACTCATCCCGGACTGCAACGACAAGTGGTTTCTTCATGGCGCTCTGGATCACTTCGATTGCAGAAAACGAAGTCATTTCTCTTGCGAACAGGATTATGACTTCTGGAGCCAGTTCACGATTGTAGGAAGTTTATGGCAGCTTCGCCAAGTAATCTCCGCCAAGGTCACCCGGGGTGCGAAGAGACATCCATCTCATTTCGCGTTTGTCTGGGCTCGCCACGGAGAATCATCTTGGCTCTTGGGTATGCCACAATCGGTTTCTAGCACTTCATGTAAGGGAGCTTTGACCAACTTAGTGTGATGGGTCTGTCTTTTTGTCATCCATTCCAAGAGATTTCTGACTGCAGTGAACGTGAGTGAGAGGTAGTGACCTTCCTATGACGATAGACGTTTTCCAGCCCATCGTGGAGATAACATTTTCCAAAAGTTTTTTGCGGTTAAAGCAATATTCGTATAGAAACCACTACTGCAGTTTTGGCCATTTAGCTTTCTGTAAGCGAAGTATTGTGAACGGTAGAAACAGGTGCAGATAACGATTCCTATCTCTTAACTTCCACTGCGTCACGCATTTGTGTAATAGAATGACAAATTCTCACATTTTGACATTTTTTCAACAACAAAATATTAGTAAGACCTCCATTTGCATGTTTTTGTATAAGTTAAATGATTCAGTTCTGTATTTGTACGCTGTTGACTTGAAATTGCGAGAGCGGCTTTTAAAAATATAGATATATTTCAAAATTAATTCTTGGAAATAAAACTGCAAAAAGAGGCACCACTTTACATATCAGTACTATTAGTGGAAGCAAGATATGACGAATTAAAGATACTTATATTTTGATAGTGAAGCTTAATGACTGAAAGGTCAGAATGGAAAAATGTTCATGGAACATCCAGCATCTTGGAGATTTGGGGAAACTCCTGTGCCATCTGAGGAGGAGCTTCGGTTTATAATTCTGAAGCAGTTAGTTATGCTTCTTGTTGATCATAAAAATTACTTTTTCACTACGGATGTGCTATAGGAATCAGCGGTACGCTCCAGTGTGTGTGTGTGTGTGTGTACAATTTTGCTATTATCGGTGAGTGTTGTGATTCAGTTCAAATGGTTCAAATGGCTCTGAGCACTATGGGACTTAACATCGATGGTCATCAGTCCCCTAGAACTTAGAACTACTTAAACCTAACTAACCTAAGGACAGCACACAACACCCAGCCGTCACGAGGCAGAGAAAATCCCTGACCCCGCCGGGAATCGAACCCGGGAACCCGGGCGTGGGAAGCGAGAACGCTACCGCACGACCACGAGATGCGGGCTGTGATTCAGTGTTCACATTCTCTCTACGAAGAGGCTTTATATCAGAGCATGAAGAAAGTAGTCAGTTGAAGATGGGCAATAATTACGATTAGGAACGTAAGTCAGATGGCAGTGAGGGAAATAAATTACATTTATTCCTGAACAAACATCGACTGTCGTTTTCTGTATGAGGTCCTCCCTGTTGAATTTAAAGTTTGCCGTGTTATTGGCAGAAATTGCTAGGAACCAGCTGGAGGTGGTGCAGTAACACCTAGGGATGCGTATTTTTCAAACTAGTGGTGAGATCATAATATTGGGTTTGGAAACACTCACAAGTTGTCTCACACATTAAAACTTGTGTATTTATCCTACTTAAGACAGTTTTTGGGTGTTGCAGAGGGTAGAATTAATCCAAGTCCACATATAAACGACAAGCACCTAATCTTCGGAACGAGGCGGTAGCTAAAGTGTTTAAAAACCCTTATAGTATGTTGATACATAGACAGGGAAGTATCTCGCCAGAAAATAGATCTACAGGATACATAAACCAAACAAATGTATTTTTAGCTCTGTTGATCTCCAACATAATCGTAATTTGTGCAAGAGAATGGCGCTGGTTTTAACTTCACTTGTAGGTGTAATGCCTGATTTCGTCTGGACTATCAGGAATCAGAACGTTCCTTCCCCTCCTCCCATGTGTTCAAATATGCAGGTTCAAAATCTCTTGCAATGAATAATGCAGAAAAACCGTCATAAATGGTCTTTGGCTGTCCGTCTGCATTAATTTAAATGATGAGAGGTATGAATTAATTACTTATGGAATAGATACAATAGGTCCAGATCTACTTAGTTTGATATCCGTCATTAGAACAGAAATAAAACAGAATTCTGCGGGATATTGACATATGAAAGAGATACCAAAACTTTAACGAACATGGGATAGAACCATTTGCGTTATTCGTTAAACGGTTGTGGGTGGGTCACGTGGAAACTGGAAAGACAAGACTGAAAGGTAGCATCTATGATTATCTCGGTCACATTTATATTCATTAGTGGCAAAGAAACGATTTCGTCTATCATATCTGGCAGGTATGTTAATCAGACATGCAAGAAATTAAGTGCATGCACTTAGGATGCTTGAGCAACGTTGAAGAAGCTTGTGGACCAAATTCATCAAGATGGCGTCCACTTGCAGATCGGACGACGGAACTAATGGAATCATTGCTGCAGATCTGAAAAGATCTCGCGTCTTCGTAAAAATGCTTTCAGGATTACGAATACCTGCTCGACGCTACATACTATCGAGCAAAATTGCGCTTAACAAACCGAAAGTCGGGTTCAGTGCCAGAGAGCAGCATCAAACCCGTCAGATTTTGATGTCGGAGGGTCCCAGAGCTCGCCCTTGTGAAACTCTGACCCCACAGCCTCACAGCATCTACATTCATGTAGATCTGCCGCGCAGGATTAGCCGAGCGGTCTCAGGCGCTGCAGCCATGGGCTGTGCGGCTGGTCCCGGCGGAGGTTCGAGTCCTCCCTCGGGTATGGGTGTGTGTGTGTTTGTGCTTAGGATAATTTAGGTTAAGTAGTGTGTAAGCTTAGGGACTGATGACCTTAGCAGTTAAGTCCCATAAGATTTCACACACATTCGAACATTCATGTAGATTTGATTTCGAAGATCAAATGACACTAAAGCTTTTCTTCTCTATCCTCCTAAGCACTCCACGAAATAAACAGGACCGCCTAAACTTAATTAGCCAATCAAAACGGGTAACTAGTGACCAGGCATTGAGATTATCAGAGATCGACTCTTCGAAATCTCTTCCTAACAAATTTTTAAAATGTTCCAGCGTAAGTTTCCACACAAGAAAAGAGAGACAGAGAGAGAGAGAGAGAGAGAGAGAGAGAGAGAGAGAGAGAGAGAGAGAGAGAGAGAGAGCTGTTTAATGTTCTGCATGACGTCACTCACTACGTGCCTTTTCTTAGAAACTACTACATTCCATAGTCCAGTTACTTAGACCAACAAGCGTGTCTCATCTTTTGGTGTGGCAGCTGCCTCAAAGGTATCAATGATGATACCTGCTCTTTGATTTGAGAAAATGGCTTCAAATGAACAAGAGCTTTTATTTATTTCATTACAAACTACTCAAAATATGACCGACCCAGTGTCTCTACAAAGGAAGGAGAAAGACATGGGTAACTGTTTATCTCAGTGCCGCTGTGTCATGCCGAGTCTATTTGTAATTAATTCTCAAATGTGTATGCCACAAATTCTTGCAGCACACACAACAGGAACGCATGTCCTAGGTTTGTATATGATGCCATAGTACTCCATAGCAAGCTATCTGTTGCAGAAGTGGTGTCTTTCCTTTGAAGCTGCCCTTTGTAAATGCAAACTAAACAAGGTACTCTCTGTGAAGACACACATAAGGACTTTGTGGTCAAAATGATGCAGATGCTAGCGGTTGCTGAATTACATATTTTGAGAAAAGAAACTTTGTGTCAGAAAAAGTATTTAGTATTTTATGAAACAAGCAACTTACAATTTGTAGCAAAACTTAGGCTCATGGGAACTGTTCAAGTAATGCATTAAAACTGCAGATGAAATGTTTTTCATATCCAAAAAAATCACTTTTTGTCTGTTGTATAATGAGATCTGCATCTAGTATCGCTACATGCAATTTCTCTTCATCGTTCTCTAACATTTTCTACGCCAATGACTTTAAACAGTCCCTGGAAAAAAATCTATAGGGAATAATATCCAGTGATCACGAAGGCTATGGGACAGGATCTCTTCTTCCAGTTCAACAATGAGGTACCTATTGTTAAGGTGTTTACAGATCGAAGAGAGAAGGGCTGTTATTATTTGTAACGTATAATTGTTGAGGCAACGCATATCGAATAAAGCTCAGGAAACCCGATTTTTCATAACTGACGTAATATTTTTAATTTTTGATATAGAAATTGCACCATTCACATGACTTAGCAATAAACAAGCGTTAATTCGTCTTGTAGTACTTTACCTTGTAAGATGCTTGTAGATCGTTGTTGGTAGTCTGAGACGAGTGTGTTGAATGTATTTTCAACTCTATAGTCATGGTTACTGAGGCAGCCGAAACATAATCAGCATTTGAAGCAAACGAAGAATACGAATTGTAGAAACTATGTCCGGTGTTGCAGTATAAAATCCAGGGACCAACTGAACTATGAGTTCAAAATTACTTGCTATCAAGGCATGCACACGTTGTTTATGATAAGGTGACGAAGTTATTTGATACGAACGCCTGCACACGTTTTTGTGATAAAGGTGCAAAGTTATTTGACTCCAATTTGTGCACACGTGAAAAGGGTGTAATTGCCGTCTCGCCACTACCTTTAACGCTGGATTCCTGTGTCAAGTACATAGCTCATTTCTGATAGTGTATTACTTATCGAGAAACGTCTACCAACTATGTAATTTTGAAGCTTTCGTGTAGTGTTACACTGCGGTCACCTTGGTGCTTAACAGCTGTCAGTTTCCGTAGATGTATTGGTTTCCTGTGTTTGCCCGTTCATAACAGAAAGGGTTCATCTATGTATAGTTCCTCCAAAGCTCTGGAGATTTTACATCCGGGCAAGGATAAAAAGAAAATGATTTGATGTAAATCACTGTTGATAGAACAAATATATAGCTACTTTTCGTCCTGCTGGAGATCAGATATTTTTGACAGATAATGATAATCCGTGGCAGGATAGTATTATACAGCTGTTTCGATAGGAAGATGGTCAACAAACTGCGAGAGAGATTGATCTATTTACGTACATAACAAGATACATAGTGACTACGATTCATTTCTATCATCACCCAGAGATTGGAGAAAGTGATGTTTGACTTGTTTATAACAGTGTGATGCTGAATGTCTCTGCATCAATTGCACAATAGCATGAACAACTCTGCCGTTCCAAAATAGTGGCTCCTGCCAGATGGCGTAAATTAATGGCTTTGTGGTATTGTGGTCTGCTTCATTTATTTATTTACTGTAGCTCAAACGTCAGATAATGAGTTTAACCAAATATATGAGGCTTGTGACAGCAAAATGATTAATATACAGTAAAAAATTTTCAAATGGTGATAGGGAACTTGCAACAACATAAAATGTTTGCTATTTGCAACATAGAGGGCCTTTTACCTTAAACAGATAATTATGAAAATCAAAGTTCTGCTCATGTACTGTGCGAGACTCGATAACTGCCATGACACTTATAGACTATGGTGCATATAAACTACTTAAACGTATGATAAAAACTTACACAGAAAATATATAAAGCAAATCAATGTGTAACACTGTACAGTGTAATTTATATATCCATGTATTCACTTAGTGAGTAGAACGAGTGACTCTGCAGACATTGTTTAAAGGAATTTGTGCCTTGAATAGCTTTTCTTTTCACAGGGAGTATTAAAACTTTCAGCTCTACGTGCGATGGAACATTCTGACACATTCTAGTACTTACATGGGTTACATGAGTCTGGTGGTACGGTCATTGACATCACACTTCCTCTGCAGATTTCTGTTGTTATCTATGAAGTACGTACTATTTGGATTACTGGAGGAAGTACATCCTGATTTCAGAGATAGTGTAATTGGATACCATCCATAATGAGAAGTATCAGACGATTCGCTGCGATATGCTTCTCTACTTTTTGTCCATTGTTCAGCTTGGTCGTTGGGTTAACAATGAAATGTGACACAACGAACAGTGATCTTACAGATGCACAGTGACTCCTTTGCGTCATCCACAGTAACAGGCAATTAGCGGTCCTGCACCAACATAATGGTTAGAACGAACCGTAGTTCTTCGTATCTATTAGCAACAAAAAGTCACGCGGGCCATTGGAATCTGTTCCAGCTGAGTACTGTAACGGCTGATAAGCCGGTGCATATCCGACAGAAGGGAACGCCTCCAGTTAAAGCTATAACCCCATAAAACTCACTATTAAAAACAGGAAAGTACAAGGTATTAACTCCCGTAAGTGAGGTACGGCTTGGGACAAAAGAATTAAAAAATGAGCGTGTACATCGAGCCGTGCAGAACCAATTCATACGTAAGTAACGAGACGAGCATTCATAAATGGACACTTTCTTACAATAATATTAGGATTTTGGGACTGCATATCACATTCGATGAGAAGAACCTCCTGTAACTAAACAGTACGCAGGAATGTCAATCATTTCTGTCTTTAATATTTCCTTCAAGAGACGCACATTAATTTCGAATCAAGCTGAAAATGCCTTGAATAAATTAATTCAGATTCTGATTACTACACAAGCGTAAATAAACATCGAGGAGTAATATTCTGGTGAGAAATCGAAGATAATATCCCCCGTAATGTATTACATCACAATGTATTCCTATTTTAACGTAAACTCTGCCCTCTAAACATCGAGAATTATTAATTGAAGTTTTGGTTTCTCTGTACCTGACTGTGTGAGAATGGTCACTGGAGCAACACAACAAATGCCATTACTAGATTATGGGTAGCAGCTCTGTGTTATACGGGCTGTTTCACTAAATGCGTTTGCCTCTGTAAGTTACGAAGTAATAGGCGACGGAAATATTTGTTGCGGTAGGTCACCATAAGAAACGTTATACTATCTGCATAGCTATGAGCATAAATGGTTCAAATGGCTCTAAGAACTATGGGACATAACATCTGAGGTCATCAGTCCCCTAGAACTACTTAAACCTAAATAACCTAAGGACATCACACACATACATGCCCGAGGCAGGATTCGAACCTGCGACCGTAGCAGCGGCGTTGTTCCGGACTGAAGCGCCTAGAACCGCTCGGCCACAGCGAGCTATGAACATAGTTTATTGTGATAGTATCCAAAGAGTTCCAGCAAAAATATACAATTTTTGAAATGGAACAATAGTTTTTTTCTATCATGCACTGGAATCAGTAACACCAGCTGTGTATACATCAATTTAAATTTCATTCCCATCACTTTTAGTTTGGAAGCTACAAACCTTCAAAGTTTCAGGGGAAGATACCACACGCCGTACATAATACATGACTGTATGGTGGGTGATGGATGTTCTGGTGGTGGGAAGTTGATTTAAATGAGATGTTCAAATGTGTGTCCATGTTCCTGAATGCACAATGCAATGCGCCTTCTAAAGGATCTGTGGACGATATGTAACGTAGCGGGTGTCACGGAGCAACATGCGTCCTCGATGCGCCGTTTTAGATCATCTGCGGGCGACCTTGTGGGCCATGAATGAGGATCATGGCGCCCCAACCACCATCCTGCAAACCTTTTGTTTAGTTCTTCCACAACAGCACACGCAGAATGGGCTGGGTGACAATCGTCCTAAATCCACATACGGACTCTAGTGTGTAGACACACATGTTCGAGGAGTCCACCCAAACTGTCGACTGTAGACGCGCGGTATGACTCACCTGTCAGTGTACCTGGGAAGTAGGGTGGACCGATGATTTCATCCCCAAGAATTCAACACCACACATTAATAGAACACCTAGGTGGTTGGTCGTCAGGTCGTACCCACCGAGGATTGTCTGCTGCCCAGTAGTGCACGTTAAGGCGATTCACTGCACCATAATTTGTGAACGTGGTCTCATCAGAGAATATAACACCTTGTAAAGACTCCAGCGTGAAATTAGCCATGGCCCATTCACAGAATGTAATTCTCCCACGGAAATCGTTCCCATGCTGCTCCTGGGTCAATGACAGACGGTATGGGTGAAACCTGTGGCCGTGTGCTATACGCCACACATATGTGAGACTCACACCAGCGACTGCAGCAACGGCTCGTAAACTGACACGAGGATCGTGGTGTACTGCATCTAAAACAAACACCCTCTTCTTCTCAATTCTTGCAGTGCTTTGTCTGTTACTGCAGCGCATTACGAAGCTGCCTGTTTCCCGAAGTAGTCGTTCGCCACGTCAGAACGTTATGGCTGCCGGAGCTCTTCGCACAGAATATCTCACGGAGTACGCCATGGCTGCTTCAGTGGCATCGTTACGGCACTCACCGAGCATCAGAAACATGTCATCGTACTTGTTCGTGTATGCCATTTTCATCCGATGTCAGTAAGTGTGGTCCATTGAGCCCCGTTTTTTTGTGTGGCTCGAACTGACGGGTATACGGCTGTGTGCGGCGACAGCCGGCAGTCTTACAGCGCTTCGAGGAAGCTTCTCCCTCCGTGACACCGGCGACGTTACAACTTAGCTGCACCACATTTGGAAGGCGCATTGGGTTATGCGCAGCGTGTGTGGTATCTGCCCCTGAAACTTTGATGGGTTGTAGCTCCAAACTAAAAGTGATAGGAATGTAATTTAAATTGATGTATAAACAGCTGGTGTTACTGATTACAGTGCATGATAGACACAACTGTTGTTCCATTTAAAAAAGTATCTTTTTGCTGGAACTCTTTGGATAATGTCACAATAAACTATGTTCATAGCTCCGCAGATAGTGTAACGTTTCTTATGGTGATCTAACGCAATAAATATTTCCGTCACCTATTACTTCGTAACTTACAGAGCCAAACACATTTAGTGAAACACCCTGTATATACGAAGAAGACAGTGGCGAAATATCCTTCGTCACACACCGATACTACGAGAAGTCAACGCTAGTGACTTCGTTCTTGATCTCAGAACTGCAGTGTTTTTTGTGACAACAATATGCGTTTGTATATCTCCCTCATGTTGTACTTCTTATCCGTCTTTCGCCGGGATTGGGGGGGGGGGGGGGGGGGTTCAAAAATGGTGCAAATGGCTCTGAGCACAATGGGACTCAACTGCTTAGGTCATTAGTCCCCTAGAACTTAGAACTAGTTAAACCTAACTAACCTACGGACATCACAAACATCCATGCCCGAGGCAGGATTCGAACCTGCGACCGTAGCGGTCTTGCGGTTCCAGACTGCAGCGCCTTTAACCGCACGGCCACTTCGGCCGGCAGGGGGGGGGAGCGCAATGTGAATAGTTGCAGTGAGTAGCTACAAGACTATTCACTGTGACACGAGCATTCAAATTTTGTAACCACTCTCACTTGCCTCCCCTGAATCTGTAATTATAACGTCAATCTGACAAAAAAGCTGTCTGGAAGTAACAGATCACTATGGAATACAAGCGTAACAGCGTCTCACAGGAATCCAATTGATAAAATTGGAGAGACCACTGGAACAATAGTGAGCCGTATCAGAGTTCACCCAAGTTGTACAATTCACTTTAATCTGATTAGAATTACGCTTCATGCCTTAGAACGCAATTTCACTAATCATAGCTCTCAACACCTCTCCAACCATCACAGGAGAACTACTGGCCGTTGCTAATGCACCATTGGCAAAGCGTTAATTGACTTGCAGTCTTCGAGTGGTGTGATACGTATTCGTAATCCTAAGACTGGTGCACCATTGTAGCGTTTTGGATGAGAGGAAGACGCTTGAGTTGGTACCTGCGAAGTACTCCGATAGGTAAATTTGGAAAATTTTGACGCAGATTGATGCCAGTTGGATCACCTCGGTAGTTGTTGAACGCCAAAAGTAAAAATTTTCCATTCTAACTGGTTTCTACTAAACAGTTGAAAGAATATAGCAGCGTATTTTAGTGAGTCACAACTGGTCTTAGAGTTTCATAGTCATTGAAACAGACACATGATATCTTTCGTCTCAGTCGTGACTGCCGATGCAACTACGAAGTGACTCCATGTGTTGCGCTATTTTTAGCCAGAAATTTTTTTTTTTTGACAAGGCTGATCCGTGTTGCCGACAAATCCAAGTTTCTCACATCCATGTGTCAACGTTGTTGAAGCAGCTCTAGTGTTTCCCGTGAAAGATTACGAAGGATGTGTACGTTGGTAGTCGGTTTATAACGAACTATTAGCATCCAACAGCGATTCGGATTCCCCGCCCACCCCGGGCATCGATATGGAGAAAAGGACAGAGACATTCAGTCTACACGCTTCGGTCGTAGTGTGCTGACATGCGAGGCACCGCGACAGCAGCGTGTCATGAGAGGCCAACCATGGATTATAAATATTTATGGAGCGAGCATTCGGATGCACGGAACGAGAATTTTTTCCGCAGCATCTGACTTTGGGACAGTGAATTTTAGCCCGTATAGCTCTTTAGAGGAGTGCGTTTACTTCCCTGCTATGGAGAGATCACCTTCAGTACTACCATGAAGCTTTGTGTAGACTTTTTACAAACGTCTTAAAAATTTGATAGCAGCAAACTAAAGTTGGCTTAAGGACGTGAAGAGTAATGGTACTGTTACTGTGGATGTTCGTCACAGTATCATAGCTCCGATTGCACTTTAGATTTTTGGTAACAGTGTAAATAGTGATAGCCAATAATATTTTTTTTACGTTTTTTGTTTCACTTATATACATTGTCGAATCTCTTTTCCAGTTAATTACGTTACAATGACAATGTACACGCCGTGTAAGTGCCACAAAAAATAGCGCTTTTGAAACTGTGAAATTGTGACAGTAAACAGAGTAAGCGATTTTCAACACCAGCTTTTCCATTGCCATTTTCAATTTTTCTTTATTTACCCTTCTGCTTTTTATAAAAAAGTAAAATATCTATAACATTTTTCCGCTATCTCATCAGAAAAGCAATACCATCCACTATGCACAAAAAATAAAAAATACAAGCTTACTGTTCGAATTTAGGAGTAGTAATAAAAGTGACAACCTATAACTCTTTTAACCTTTTTCTATTGCACTGTTTCATATTGTTTTAATCTGTTACAGTTAAATATGTTACAGTGACCCTGAACAGGAAACCGTCTCAGGCAGAACAAATGCTTAGTTACACACAAGGGTTTGATAATCTGTATAAATTAGAAGAAATTAAACGGAATACTATGTACAAAATTTATCTGCATGTGAACATAGCATCAGTATGTATACAGTGACCGGTAGTTTACTCAGACACACTTGCAAATATAACTAACACTTGTCTCGTAAGCACATGACCATGAAGTCGTAGAAATTGTTTCTACAATACTAGACTTCGTAATAGTGTGTCTCCATATTTCTTAAGATACAAAGTGCATCATACCAATATGACATTACAGTCCTACATTTGTTGTACGTGAGTACGAAAATAACTGGTCCTCCTTTCACGTACTTCTCTGTACATTCGTACTAACGACAATACTGCGCCACAGCAGTCACTAAAGCTCAAACGGGCAGATGCGTATATAAAACAAAGAAAATACTTCTAATATTCTCTTTTACCGCAAATTTTAGACAAGCAGCTCCGTCCAGCAATCAAGTGACTAGCTCGGTTTGGAGTTCGTAACATGCATAACATGAACAGTCGGTTATGATCAACCCATAAATATATACACTATGGGTGGTCAACTGACGCGAGGCTACATGTACATACCGCGGCCCGACGCTTGGCAGTCACTCTCTCTCTAGTCTTTCGAGCCTTTAGCTATGTGACA
Organism: Schistocerca serialis cubense; assembly: GCF_023864345.2. Taxonomy (NCBI): domain Eukaryota; kingdom Metazoa; phylum Arthropoda; class Insecta; order Orthoptera; family Acrididae; genus Schistocerca; species Schistocerca serialis. The sequence goes on from NC_064642.1 coordinate 546,516,389, forward strand.
TCAAACAGTGGAGTTTTGATGTTGCCTATACCAAGCTTGGGATTTGGATTGCTCTCCGAACTGTTACACATGCTTGAGACGGCTTGTATTGGTTAGCTATTAACCAGTGAACTCCTCCCTCATCGACCTCCGGAACTGACTGTTGCTCCAACAGTCTCTGCGTTACTAACAGTATGAGTGTTCATAAACTGTGTTCTACCTACGCAGAGTAGGATAGAACAGAAATTGTAATCTATGAGACCCTGCTGCAACCGACAACGATAGTGACGTCAGTGTCGCAGATATGATTTGCTTGCTAGCTCCGTGGGCAGCAGAGAGAAGCTGGATTCTAGCTCTTCGCTGGACGTGTGTATGATTTCGGTTTTGTGGCTGGTTAAATTCAGAAACGTGTTCTGTAATTGAGAAAGTGTCCCGATGATCTCTCCTTGGCAAAATATTCCGGAATAGTCCCCCATTCGGATCTCTGGAAGGGGACTGCCAGGAGGAAGATGACCATGAGAAAAAGATTCAATAACCGACGGAAGGATAACATTCTATGAGTTGTGGCATTTAATGTCAGAAACTTGAACGTGGTAGGGACGTTAGAAAATGTGCAGAGGGTAATGTAAGGTTTCAATCTACACTCCTGGAAATTGAAATAAGAACACCGTGAATTCATTGTCCCAGGAAGGGAAACTTTATTGACACATTCCTGGGGTCTGATACATCACATGATCACACTGACAGAACCACAGGCACATAGACACAGGCAACAGAGCATGCACAATGTCGGCACTAGTACAGTGTATATCCACCTTTCGCAGCAATGCAGGCTGCTTTTCTCCCATGGAGACGATCGTAGAGATGCTGGATGTAGTCCTGTGGAACGGCTTGCCATGCCATTTCCACCTGGCGCCTCAGTTGGACCAGCGTTCGTGCTGGACGTGCAGACCGCGTGAGACGACGCTTCATCCAGTCCCAAACATGCTCAATGGGGGACAGATCCGGAGATCTTGCTGGCCAGGGTAGTTGACTTACACCTTCTAGAGCACGTTGGGTGGCACGGGATACATGCGGACGTGCATTGTCCTGTTGGAACAGCAAGTTCCCTTGCCGATCTAGGAATGGTAGAACGATGGGTTCGATGACGGTTTGGATGTACCGTGCACTATTCAGTGTCCCCTCGACGATCACCAGTGGTGTACGGCCAGTGTAGGAGATCGCTCCCCACACCATGATGCCGGGTGTGGCCCTGTGTGCCTCGGTCGTATGCAGTCCTGATTGTGGCGCTCACCTGCACGGCGCCAAACACGCATACGACCATCATTGGCACCCAGGCAGAAGCGACTCTCATCGCTGAAGACGACACGTCTCCATTCGTCCCTCCATTCACGCCTGTCGCGACACCACTGGAGGCGGGCTGCACGATGTTGGGGCGTGAGCGGAAGACGGCCTAACGGTGTGCGGGACCGTAGCCCAGCTTTATGGAGACGGTTGCGAATGGTCCTCGCCGATACCCCAGGAGCAACAGTGTCCCTAATTTGCTGGGAAGTGGCGGTGCGGTCCCCTACGGCATTGCGTAGGATCCTACGGTCTTGGCGTGCATCCGTGCGTCGCTGCGGTCCGGTCCCAGGTCGACGGGCACGTGCACCTTCCGCCGACCACTGGCGACAACATCGATGTACTGTGGAGACCTCACGCCCCACGTGTTGAGCAATTCGGCGGTACGTCCACGCGGCCTCCTGCATGCCCACTACACGCCCTCGCTCAAAGTCCGTCAACTGCACATACGGTTCACGTCCACGCTGTCGCGGCATGCTACCAGTGTTAAAGACTGCGATGGAGCTTCGTATGCCACGGCAAACTGACTGACACTGACGGCGGCACAAATGCTGCGCAGCTAGCGCCATTCGACGGCCAACACCGCGTTTTCTGGTGTGTCCGCTGTGCCGTGCGTGTGATTATTGCTTGTACAGCCCTCTCGCAGTGCCCGGAGCAAGTATGGTGGGTCTGACACACCGGTGTCAATGTGTTCTTTTTTCCATTTCCAGGAGTGTATATATAGTAGGGGTCAGCGAGGTGAAGTTGAAAGAACACTTTGATTTTGGTCAGATGAGTACCGGGTAATACCAACAACAGCAGAAAATGGCATAACTGGAGTAGAATGCGTCCATGAATAGGAAGGTAGGGCAGAGTGTGCTAGTGTGAACAGTTTAGTTGTAGGGTTATTTTTCTCAGAATCAGCAGCAAACCAATGGCAACAACGATGGTTCAGGTATACATGGCAGCGTCGCATACTAAAGATGAAGAGAAAGAGAAAGTATATGAGGATATTGAAAGGGTAATACGATACATAAAGGGAGATGGAAGTCAAATAGTGATGGGGGACTGGAATGCAGTTGTAGAGGAAGGAGCAGAAGAAAAGGTTAGTGGAGAATATGGGATTGGAACAAGGAATGAGAGAGGAGAAAGACTAATTGAGTTCTGTAATAAATTTCAACTAGTAACAGCGAATACTCTGTTGAAGAATAACAAGAGTAGAAGGTGACTTGGATAAGGTTCCGGTGATAAAGGAAGACTTTAGTTAGATTACATCATGGTCAGACAGAGATACCTAAATCAGATACTGGATTGTAAGGCGTACCCAGGAGCAGATATAGACTCAGATCATAATATATTAGCGATGAAGAGTAGGCTGAATTTTAAGAGATTAGTCAGGAAGAATCAACATGCAAAGAAGTGGGATACGGAAGTACTACGGAATGATGAGATACGCTTGGAGCTCTCTAAGGCTATAGGCAATAATGAATAGTTCAGTAGGCAGGACAGTTGAAGAGGAATGGACATCTCTAAAAGGGGCAATCATAAAAGTTGGAAAGATAAACTTAGGTACAAAGACGATAACTGCTAAGAAACCATGGGTAACAGAAGAAATACTCCAGTTGATCGATAAAGGAAAGAAGTTCAAAAACGTTCAGGTATATTCAGAAATACAGAAATGCAAGTCGCTGAGAAATGAAATAAATAAGAAGTGCAGGGAAGCTAAGACGAAACGGCTGCATGAAAAGTATGAAGAAATCGAAAAATAAATGATAGTCCGAATGACAGAATCAGCATATAGAATAGTCAAAACAACCTTGGTTAAATTAAAAGTAATGGGTGCAAACGGCTCTGAGCACTATGGGACTTAACTTCTGAGGTCACCAGTTTCCTAGATCTTAAAACTACTTAAACCTAACTAATCTAAGGACATCACATACATCCATGCCCGAGGCAGGATTCGAACCTGCGACCGTAGCGGTCGCGCGGTTCCAAATTGAAGCGCCTAGAACCACTCGGCCACTCCGATCGGCTCAAAGTAAATGTGGTAACATTCGGGATTTCCACTGTTAAATGCAAAGGAGAGGGCTGATAGGTGGAATGAGTACATTGGAAACCTCTATGAGGTGAAGGATTTGTCTGATGTGATAGAAGAAGAAAAAGGAGTAGATTTAGAGAAGATAGGGGTCCAGTATTAGAATCAGAATTTAAGAGAGCTTTGGAGGACTTAAGAACAAAGAAGGCAGAAGGAATAGATAACATTCCAGCAGAATTTCTAAAGTCATTGAGGGAAGTGGCTACAAAACGAGATGTTTAGAATGTATAAATCTGGCGAGGTACCGGCTGAATTCCGGAAAAATATCATCCACACAACTCCGAAGACGGCGAGAGCAGACAGATGCCAAAATTATGGCACAGCCAGCTTAACAGCTGATGCAACCAAGTTACTGACAAGAATAATATACAGACGAATGGAGAAGAAAATTGAGGATTTGTTAGATGACGATCAGTTGTATTTTCGAATAGGCAAAGGCACCAGAGGGGCAATATAAAATGGTGCAAGATGTTCGAAATTCTGAAAAAAGTAGGGGTAATCTGTGGAGGCGGGGGGGGGGGGGGGGGGGGGTAATATACAATACGTACCAGAGACGAGAGGGAATAATAAGAGTGGACGACCAACATCGAAGTGCTCGGATTAAAAAGGGGATAAGTCACGGATGTAGACATTCACCACTACTGTTCAATCTGTACACCGAAAAAGCAATTATGGAAATAAGAGAAAGGTTCAGGAGTGGAATTAAACTCCAAGGTAAAAGGGCATCAATGATAAGATTCGCTGATGGCATTGCTATCCTGAGTGAAAGTGAAGAAGAACCACATGATGGAATGGAATGAACATCCTAATGAGTACAGAATATCGGCTGAGAGTAAATCGAAGAAAGGCGAAAGTAATGAGAAGCAGCAGAAATGAGACCAGCGAGAAGCTTAACATGATGATTGACGGTCATGAGTAGATGAAGTTAAGGAATTTTGCTACCTAAGCAGCAAGATAACCAATGACGGAAGGAACAAGGAGGACTTAAAAATCTAGCACTGAAAAAAAGGGCTTTCCTGGCCAAGAGAAGTCTACTAGTATCAAACTAAGCCTTAATTTGAGGAAGAAATTTATGAAAATGTACGTTTGGAGCACAGCATTGTATAGTAGCGATACATGGACTGTGGGAACACTGGAACAGGGGACAATCGAGGCATTTGAGATGTGGTACTACATAAGATTATTGAAAACCAGGCGGACTATTTGAGTAAGGAATGAGGAGGTTCTGCACAGAATCGGAGAGGAAAGGAATATGTGGAAACCATTGACAAGGAGAAGGAACAGGATGGTAGGACATCTGTTAAGATATCAGGAATGACTTCCATGGTAATAGAAGGAACTGTAGAGGGCAAAAACTATAGAGGAAGATAGAGATTGTAATACATCCAGCAAATAATTGAGGACGTAGGTCGCAAGTGCTACAGTGATATGAAGAGGTTGGTACAGGAGAGGGAAAAAATATTCAGACCGTTACATCAGAGTAGCACTTCATATCATTGTAGCACTTACAGTCAACGTCCTCAATTATTCTCCGTACATTCATTTTCCGATGAATTTTTGGACGACACCTATTCTTGTGTCTTATATGTAGTAAGGAGAAAACCGTCTGTTGTATTTACTTGTTTTATTCATACATTTATTCGTTTTATTCATAGGTTTACTGGTTTTGTTCATACCCAACTAGTTCTGGTGTTACAATACACCATCTTCGGGCCCCTCTGTACTTCCCGTTATGGAACACTGATTTTTGAAACTTCTATAAAAAGCATAATAACGACTTCCCGCTATCAACCTGAAAAAGAGGGTGATAGAGGGTCTGAAGATGTTGCACTGCATAAGAATAAATCCGGTAAATACAGCTGATGTTACTTTGAATTATTTTCTGTACATATTAGTATGTAATTTATTATACATTTCACCTCTGTCAGTGTTAATTAATGTAAAAATTTCAAGTTGCACCATGCCTGGGTAAATCATTCCAAAAGTCGGAGGATAGCATATGTCATATGTAATGAAGCACTGCGATGATCAAACCAAATTTTGGGTTGATGAGAAAATTTACTATTTACCTAAATGTATCCAATCTGTCTTCTCCTTACAGTTTTTGCCCATTAGTACTATGGAAGCTATACCTTGATAACTTAAAATGTGTCACTCCTCCTGTCCCTTAATCTTATCAGTGTTTTTTACATATTCGTTTTCTCGTCGATTACTGGGAGAGACTCTTTTTTATGTATGCATTTAAAATTCAGGGTAGTTCTGTCCCATCACACCATTAAACGATTCTATTCTCTTATGTTTCACTTTTCCCATACTCCATGATTAACACCTATCCACTGTCATGATCCTAGCCTAATTTCTCAGAAATTTCGTCCTCAAATTAAGGCATATGTTTGATACTAATAGATTTTCTTTGTCGAAGAATGTCCTCTTTACCTGTTCAACTCTGCCTCTTACACCCACCTTGCTTTGTCCACCATACGTTACTTTGTAACGTAGGTTGATTCTTTCATCTACTACGTGGTCCACTAATTTTCGGGTTGAGGATATCGCTGATTTCCTATCTTTTAATCCACATTACTGTTATACTGCTTTCGGTGAAGTCTCTACAAATATCTCGTGTTCATTAGATAGTTAATTCCATTCAAGTAGTCCTGTGACCTTTTTTCATTTTCACTTTGCACTTCCAACTCAGTATATTATATTTGTGCGTACTGTACCAATAGATATTCTTCTATTCATAACAATATTGAACAAAAATTTTCTTCCACAATTATCGCTTAAGATGTTAGTAAGATTTATACTACATCACTGGAACATACTTTGTTAACTGTAATATAGTTATAGTTACGAACGTGCGAGTATTTCTGGAAATAATATCTGTAGTCCGTTGTAATTGGTGGTGGTGGTGGTGGTAGTAGTAGTAGTAGTAGTAGTAGTAGTAGTAGTAGTAGCAGTATTCGTAAGTAGCGATGATAGGAGTTCAGTCCTATGGCAAGCAGCATTAAAAGAAATATATCATGGTGCCGATGTACTACATACTTGTTAGGAGAGACAATCCAGTTCCCTGGAAATTTGCGGTAGTACAGTTGTCGAATAGGGTATGGAATTACCGAAGAGGTACTTCTGCTTGTTGTACTGGGTCAGCTACTCTGTAAACACGACTTAAGCAGATTGCTGGATTCCTCATCTCACTGTGTATACTGCCAGTAGTCCAGCCTCGAGTAATTACGACCACCACGTCAAAGCTTTACACAACAGGTTTTATCATAGCCCTAAATCATTCCATTTGTCTGTCATTCTTCATCATTTTCTTCGGATTGCTATTTCACGACCGCATGCTTATGGCTTCCGTAAATTCTAGGAGAGTATTAGTGGATGGAGGAGTATTAGCGGATACAATGTCTGACCAGGGCAACGAAGTTTGCTCGATACGGGATTATCGCAATAGGCCAAGATCGTCGTCGGGTTATTAGCCAAGACAAAAACGTGAACGTGTCAGGAAGTTGAACATTGTACCCCTTTTCTCAACAGCGGCATGGTTTCCAACATTATGGTCTTGGTTGACAAATTGTTTGCCGGTATGACAGTCTAACGCTAATAAGGACAAAAGTAGTTTTCTAAAAGTGCTTTACAGTCTGGAGCTCACATTGGCGCAAAAGCAGAGGAAGTCTCTGTAAAGTTATATTTCGTTGCCACTGTGGACCCTTTGCCTACGATGCAGACCAAAACATGTTACAAGACATCCTGCAGGACGCCATTACCGTGGCTTCCTTGTGCGTGTCAGATGTGTAAAAAATGGCTCTGAGCACTACGGGACTTAACATCTGAGGTCATCAGTCCCCTAGAACTTAGAACTACTTAAACCCTACTAACCTAAGGACATCACACACATCCATGCCCGAGGCAGGATTCGAACCTGCGACCGTTGCGGTCGCGCGGTTCCAAACTGACGCACGTAGAACCGCTCGGCTACACCGGCCGGCTTAGATGTGTAGTTGTAGGTGATTATAATGAATGCGTGTGCTGAATAGAGTCTCATGTTTTTACAGTTGGTAAAAATAGTGCTCACAATTAGTATCAAGTACATCCTATTCTATCTCACTATATACTGTCAACGCTGTCGCATAATCTCACTACGTGAGACTTCGTTGAGACTGGTAATATTTGCCATATGATCAGGAACCAACTGTCAGATTATGGTAACAAAGTAGAAAGCCCCATTTGGCAATAAAAATTATTGATCGACCAACTCAGGGTATTATGTCAGTATTCAAACCACATTCGGTTATGAAATCGCCCCTTGCAGATGTCTAGAATTTCGCCTACGTGATGGTTTCAAAAATCGCACCCTCTTTCATCTTGAATGTGGATTAGGAACCGCATGCTGGCTTCCAAGTGCGACATTTTTCTTCACGTTGTATAAAACATGTAGTATCATCAACGTGGTAAACTTATATACAAAACTGACTAATAACAGGCTGTCAGCAAATAAATAATTCACTTCAGATGAAATTCATGCTGTAACTGGAATCTATTCTATTTTATACAAAATCAGTTGGGATTAGCACTTTATAATATGTGCAATGGCAAGGAAAGCGTTTCTGAAGAAGAGAAATTTGTTAACATCCAGTATTGATTTAAGTGTCAGGAAGTCATTTCTGAAAGTATTCGTATGGAGTGTAGCCATGTATGGAAGTGAAACATGGACGATAAATAGTTTAGACAAGAAGAGAATAGAAGCTTTCGAAATGTGGTGCTACAGAAGAATGTTGAAGATTAGATGGGTAGATCATGTAACTAATGAGGAAGTATTGAATAGGATTGGGGAGAAGAGAAGTTTGTGGCACAACTTGAACAGAAGAAGGGATCGGTTGGTAGGGCATGTTCTGAGGCATCAAGGGATCACCAATTTAGTATTGGAGGGCAGCGTGGAGGGTAAAAATCGTAGAGGGAGACCACGAGATGAATACACTAAGCAGAGTCAGAAGGATGTAGGTTGCAGTAGGTACTGGGAGATGAAAAAGATTGCACAGGATAGAGTAGCATGGAGAGCTGCATCAAACCAGTCTCAGGACTGAAGACCACAACAACAACAACAATATGTGCTATCTAAGGAAGAATATTTGCATTTAATTTCTAATAGATGACGCTATCAGAACTATCGTTTCTCAGTTGGGCATGAATACGGGAGCTAAGACAATCTGATTGAGATATGATTACCCAAATTCCCATTAAAAGGCATCTTCAAATCACAAATCATTGAAAAAACGACCAGTTTCTAAAAAGAACTATTTCACTGCGCCAAATGTTGCCATCTTTTAAGTCAAACATTGGCAGGAAATGTAAATAAAGCTGTATCCACCTATTTCATTTTAGAGTTCAGAAGTACACCGTTGTGTATTGGATCATCTTTCGGAGGTGCGTCCGAGACAGCATTACTGCATCTTACCATACTTCGGTTTCAGTCGTACAGCCAACATCAGGGCCAGTCGGTGACTGAATTAAAACTACTTGACAGAGTGACATTGTGTGTAGTACTCGTAAAATGCGCAAGCGTCAGTGGTAAGACAGTAACCAGAATATTGACAGTCATAAATGAAACTTATAAAACTCTTTATTTTATGTATTAATTCGTTCATCCGGCGATTATCGTATAATGACTCAGGATTTGTCTGAAAATACATGTAAAATTCTTAGCTCAAAATATTTGCATACAGACATTATACACTCCTGGAAATGGAAAAAAGAACACATTGACACCGTTGTGTCAGACCCACCATACTTGCTCCGGACACTGCGAGAGGGCTGTACAAGCAATGATCACACGCACGGCACAGCGGACACACCAGGAACCGCGGTGTTGGCCGTCGAATGGCGCTAGCTGCGCAGCATTTGTGCACCGCCGCCGTCAGTGTCAGCCAGTTTGCCGTGGCATACGGAGCTCCATCGCAGTCTTTAACACTGGTAGCATGCCGCGACAGCGTGGACGTGAACCGTATGTGCAGTTGACGGACTTTGAGCGAGGGCGTATAGTGGGCATGCGGGCGGCCGGGTGGACGTACCGCCGAATTGCTCAACACGTGGGGCGTGAGGTCTCCACAGTACATCGATGTTGTCGCCAGTGGTCGGCGGAAGGTGCACGTGCCCGTCGACCTGGGACCGGACCGCAGCGACGCACGGATGCACGCCAAGACCGTAGGATCCTACGCAGTGCCGTAGGGGACCGCACCGCCACTTCCCAGCAAATTAGGGACACTGTTGCTCCTGGGGTATCGGCGAGGACCATTCGCAACCGTCTCCATGAAGCTGGGCTACGGTTCCGCACACCGTTAGGCCGTCTTCCGCTCACGCCCCAACATCGTGCAGCCCGCCTCCAGTGGTGTCGCGACAGGCGTGATTGGAGGGACGAATGGAGACGTGTCGTCTTCAGCGATGAGAGTCGCTTCTGCCTTGGTGCCAATGATGGTCGTATGCGTGTTTGGCGCCGTGCAGGTGAGCGCCACAATCAGGACTGCATACGACCGAGGCACACAGGGCCAACACCCGGCATCATGGTGTGGGGAGCGATCTCCTACACTGGCCGTACACCACTGGTGATCGTCGAGGGGACACTGAATAGTGCACGGTACATCCAAACCGTCATCTAACCCATCGTTCTACCATTCCTAGACTGACAAGGGAACTTGCTGTTCCAACAGGACAATGCACGTCCGCATGTATCCCGTGCCACCCAACGTGCTCTAGAAGGTGTAAGTCAACTACCCTGGCCAGCAAGATCTCCCGATCTGTCCCCCATTGAGCATGTTTGGGACTGGATGAAGCGTCGTCTCACGCGGTCTGCACGTCCAGCACGAACGCTGGTCCAACTGAGGCGCCAGGTGGAAATGGCATGGCAAGCCGTTCCACAGGACTACATCCAGCATCTCTACGATCGTGTCCATGGGAGAATAGCTGCCTGCATTGCTGCGAAAAGTGGATATACACTTTACTAGTGCCGACATTGTGCATGCTCTGTTGCCTGTGTCTATGTGCCTGTGGTTCTGTCAGTGTGATCATGTGATGTATCTGACCCCAGGAATGTGTCAATAAAGTTTCCCCTTCCTGGGACAATGAATTCACGGTGTTCTTATTTCAATTTCCAGGAGTGTATGTAAGTACGTCTTATGAGGATCGCATAGGTGGTGGCCGTGGGATTTAATGAGGGAACCATCTCAGCACTTGCATGAAATGAGTTAGAAAAACCACGGAAAACATAAATCGGGATGACCAGGCAGAGCAAGCTTCCTCCTCCAGAAAATGAGACCAGCGTCTTAACAACCGCACATCCCCATTTGGTTCCTATCTGATGTGTGTTCTTTCATGTAAACGTAGTTTTATTCTTCATCACCGCACGCATCAAGGACACCCGTTGGTGACTTCGGAACCATGATCTTGCTGTTATACACCTTGTACTGAATGCAGTCCGTTCGGAGAACTGAATCCAGGCCAGTAAAAGTGCCACTATTGACGATACTGTTTCTCAGTGTAATTGTAAAAGTAAATAGCAAACGCTGGGTCACAAAACTGGAGGTGTTTACAAACTATGTGGTTAAATTGGATGGTACGAATTTGAATGTCCTCCAGTGATCATTTAGATCAGAAATTTCTCTGATTGTTTCTATGAGTAATTGAGCTGGAAACCCTCGCCCACATTGATCATATTTCCTGTAGGTTGTATTTCCACAGCTCCCTTGATCACTTAAACACAACACAATGAGTTTGAGCCATAATCCTGACATTACGATAATACTTAGAATGACCATTGGAAATAAAACGTCCGGCCACTGAAAGTTTGTTGGGCTGTAGGAGTCGGGTGTGTCATTGCTGTTCTATGCACCATCATTGTATATAGCATGTAGTTTGTATCGTGTAACCTTTAACACTATAAGGAATTTCAGAAACGCTCTCATTACGTAATAGCCGGTCAACGTTTACAGACCCTAGAAGTAGCGCCGCCTAGGCCGGTGGAGGGAAGGTCACATTCACTTTACGATTTTTAATTACTCCAACAGTTTTTGAAGAAACATTTCCCACTTACGGAAGAAAGTCTGTTGGCCTTACGTCTATTTTCGCTTACACTTCCCTTGGTACTTCTGGCGTTTCCACATACACAGCTGTCTTAATCAGATGTTTCGTATATGCAGTTTAACTGAATCCCTCTTCCAGTTGCACCATTTCCTCCTTCCGTCTGACAGCGTTAGACACTCCATGGACCCTATAAATGTTTACCATACAGGTACCAACAGTAGTAAAAGTGCATTTTTTATTGGATTCAGGTACAGAAGCAATATGAACTTTATGTTCGTAGCGATGCCCTGGTTGCTAATCTGGAAAGATTAGACTAGTGTGAAAGAATACATGCCAACGTAATACAAAGTGGTTGCTAATTTAATTTCTAGGTAGCCACCCTCGCTGTTAACGTTTTCCTATGAAATTGTATGGATCACTTGATGCTAGCGAAGCTACAACATTGATATGGCGTGGAATTCCATTTGGGAGGACTGGAGTTGAAATCCCTCCACTCTAAGCCAGATGTAGGTCTTGCGTGTGTATGATATTCTGTATAGTGAATGAGACACAATATCTGTAACTAGACGAACAGAAAGACCATTTCTAACATTAGCATTTAAAAATACTGAAATATTCATTTTGTCCGATTTTTTGATTGCAGTCTAACCTAAAAAAGACGCAACAGAGGCAAATTTAGTTAGGTGAGAGCCCATTTGTTCCGTTTGCGAAGTCTAGGGACCGACGTCTGGCCATATCTTTTTGCATCCGAGCTTATACTTCATCTCTAATGACCTCGACGTCGACGGAGCCTTCAGTCACTAGTGTATACCAGTCCTACAGTTCCAGATTGCAACATTCCAAAATTTTAGTGGGAGCCGGTCATAGGAAAATAAGGCAATTTAGATGACAGTTCTTGTATGTTTGTAAGTTTTACGTCTTGAGGACCATAAAATTCTTGAAAGTGCATGTTGTATGAATTCTTCGTCTGCTATAGGCTGGATTTACTGCTTTGTTTACCCCATATGCGGAATCCACAGAGTGTCATTGTTTATGTTAACAGCAGAATTTAGAGGTGACATTTATGTGGACTAACGCAGTATATATGGGCAATACACTCTCGCTTTATCGCACAGTGTAGTAAATCAGTGGATAATCGTCACTCGCGCGCAAAATAATGCTAACACTTTTCATTAAAGGTCGAATGTACAGGAGAAATTGCCAGTTTCCAGCCTGCCTCCCGTAACTGCGTGGCAGTCAGCATCTAGATGTGTCAAATAACGCAACGTACTATCGTTAATATACCATATTAATTTTTTAAAAAAGGAGGGAAAATTGAATGTATTTCCGACGCCGATAATATTACCATATTTCACTTATTCATTTTTATTAATAAACAGAATCACCAAATCATTTCTCACACATAAATTTTATATATCGACTGTGGGTTTACATTTACTGTGCAGTACATTCAATTCCCTCGTATATATAATGGCACAGAACTATTTTTCGGTAGCAGAATGGCCTCCCTTTTGATATATACGAGTACACATCTCCGGGGACCAGGGGGATGAAATATGGCAGCGAATGTAAAAATGAGCACGTGCTAATCTCATAAATTCTGCTCTTGCCTAACATAAATCCTCTTTCTCGCCTGCCGTATTATTATTCCACACTGTGAACTAAATTAAATACAACGTGATGAAATTCAATGCTGCGTGTGAGGTACATTTAATGAAGAGCGGGGAATGTGGGCTGCTGCCTTTGATCTGTACTACACCACAACATTAATGGCCCTTTCATGCACTAACTCGCGTGGCAGCGGTAATTCCGAATGCGAAACGTCGGCGCGAATTCGTTTACGGCGTGTTTACCGCAGTTGCTCGCGCCCCAGCGCTGCTTAACAACCCGGCTTTGTCTGCGACCAAGTGGGAAGGTCACGTGGTACGGCCGGGGAGCATGCCGGGAATCGCGCTTCTCCAGTGTAGCTCCGCACTGCGGACGGCTGCCAGCGGGCACAAATAGTTGCCGCGTTCGCCGCTAGGTGGGATGTGCGGCGGTATCTGTAGCTCTTCCCCAGCGCGGCTTTCTACTCTCTAAAAAATGAATACTCGCCGATCTGCATTTCCTTGTCATGATTTCGGTACTAGTTAGTAAAATTGGCAGATTAGATCTGCTTTCCATCTCTGTTCAGAAGGAAAACAGTTGCAAGTTTTCATTTGTAACTAAGAATATTACAGCGTGCTATTGGAGAACCTCAACTGAACAAAAGAAATTTAACCCGCAGTTCTTTTTATTACATTTGTAGTAGTATCTTTACAGTTACGCACCATTTCTTCGAAGAATGAAGAGAAAATATACTCCATTTTTTGTGTTTCGAACGTCTATCGGTAAAAAGGGAACTTCGTTTTCTGTATGTCTGTCCGAGAGTTGAGGACGCTTTTTACTCAGGATGGGATGGACATGTCATGTTAAAATTTATGTCGCATACTAATGCATATTCTCCACAGGGTGGAAAAACGCCGTGCTTTTAACTTGTTATAAAAACTTGAAATTTGTAAAGCGAACAAGGGTGCTTAATTGGCAGATCGATTTTGTGCCTAATGCCTACTTCCCTTTGTTTTATCAATACTCTAATCACTGAACTCCTCTGTTTAATATATCCCGCAAGGCTACACCTAGTATAGACTGCTTTACATATTTACTTCGTTTTCTTAAGTCGTACGTGTAACTCTAGTGTTTCCTTGTCCCTTCTCTCTTTATATAATATACTTCATTAAGTAGATAATCTTGTCCTTGCACTGGTACGGTGTTTTACCCTTCTTTTCTTGGAGCGGCAGTCCGCAGCGTACAAGGACCCATATGGCGGACTCGTTCCTTTAGTTTAACCACTTCTCGCTTATGTGGCGTTTGAGAGTTAGCACCAACACATGACGCAGATTATGTGCGGCAGTCTGTTTTCATTCATTGGGCTTCTTTAACTATTTTTTGTAATTTTATATTATTCTGTATAGCCGAGGAACTGTTATTATTTATGTCATTATCTAAAATATCGCCACTTGAGCGTATGTCAGTTATTTTCTCTCAACTATTTCCTTTTTAACATTATAACTTCGGTCGTGTTTTATTTGATCGCTTTCTACGAGGGTGAGTCAAATGAAAACCTTAAATATTTTTAAAATATTATTTAGTGTGCGGAACTGGTACAAAGCTGTATCACTTTTCAACATAATCTCTCCCACGCTCAATGTAAGTCCTCCAGCGCTTATAAAGTGCATAATTTCCTTTAGAAAAAGTTCATTTGGCAGTCCGCACAAGCACTCATGCACCGCGTGGCGTACCTCTTCATCAGGACGGAACTTCTTTCCTCCCATTGCGTTTCTGAGTGGTCCAAACATATGGAAATCACTTGGGGCAAGGTCTGGTGAGTATGGTATATGAGGAAGACACTCAAAATGCAGGACTGTGATTGTTACAACTGTTGTACGGACAGTGTGGGGCTTGCATTATCATGTTGCAAAAGGACACCTGCTGACAGCAATCCACGTCGCTTTGATTTGATTGCAGGCCGCAGATGATTTTTTAGGAGATCTGTGTATGATGCACTGGTGACATGGTCACTCTAGGCATTTAATGCTTCAAAATGACGCCTTTTTCGTCCCAAAAGAGAGTCAGCATAACCTTCCCTGCTGATGGTTCTGTTCGAAACTTCTTTGGTTTTGGTGATGAGGAATGGCGCTATTCCTTGCTCACTCTCTTCGTTTCCGGTTGGTGGAAGTGAAACCAGGTTTCGTCCCCAGCAACGATTCTTGCAAGGAAGCCATTGCCTTCACGTTCAAAGTGCCGAAGAAGTTGTTCATAAGCATCAACGCATCGTTGTCTCATTTCAGGAGTCAGCTGCCGTGGCAATCACCTTGCAGACACTTTGTGAAACTGGAGCACATCGTGCACGGTGTGGTGTGCTGACCCAACTGCAATGTGATTCAGCGTCCTCGGCGGTTTTCCTTCAATATGGCTTCAACTGCTGCGATGTTCTGTGGGTTCACTACTCGTTGTGCCTGACCTGGTTGAGGAGCATCTTCCACTGAAGTCACACCATTTGCGATCTTCCTACTCCACTCGTAGACATACTGCTGTGACAAACATGCATCACCGTACTGAACCGTTATTGGTCGATGAATTTCAATAGGTTTCACACCTTCACTACGCAAAAATCGAACAATACGAGGTGCGGCTAGGAAAAAAACCGGACTGACGCTGGAAAAAAACATTTATTTACAATTATTTACAATTTCATGTTATCTCCTTCAATGTACTCTCCTCCTCGGTCTCTACACCGCTCCATAAGAATTTTCCACTGTTCATAGCAATGCTGCAGATCATTTTCGGTAAGTCCATACATTACTTCCGTCGCTTTTTCTTTTACTGCTTCAACAGTCTCAAATCTCGTTCCTTTCAAAGCTGACTTGACTTTAGGGAAAAGAACAAAGTCACAGGGGGCCAAATCAGGTGAGTAGGGTGGATGATCTAAGATGGGAATGTTGTGTTTTGCCAAAAACGTCTTCACTGACAACGCACTGTGAGCTGGGGCATTGTCTTGGTGAAGGATCCATGACTTTTTTCTCCACAAATCGTTCCGTTTTCTCCGTACTCGCTCACGTAGGGTAGCCAGGACGCTAATGTAGTAATGCTGATTCACTGTTTGTCCCTCTGGTACCCAATCAATGTGCACAATCCCTTTGATGTCAAAAAAAACAATCATCATTGCCTTGAATTTCGATTTTGACATTCGTACTTTTTTTGTCGTGGAGAACCAGGAGTTTTCCAATGCATCGATTGGCGTTTAGTTTCGGGATCGTAAGTAAAAAACCACGATTCATCGCAAGTAATAACATTTTGTAAGAAGGTGGGATCACTTTCATGTTTTCCAGGATGTCAGAACAAATTATTCTTCGGCGTTCCTTCTGTTCAATTGTGAGACACTTTGAAACCATTTTTGAACATACTTTGTTCATGTTGAAACTTTCATGAAGAATCTGCCTAACACTTTCCTTGTCAACTCCTCTTGTCGAACAAGTTTACCGATTTTTTAAATGTTTGCATCAGTTTTTGCTGACAATGGTCTGCCAGTGCGAGTGTCATCACTGGTGTCTTCGCGGCCATCTTTAAATCCTTTAAACCACTCAAACACTTGTGTTCGCGATAAACAATCATCGCCGTACACTTGTTGTAACATTACAAACGTTTCACTTGCAGATTTTCGTAGTTTGAAACAAAATTTGATATTAACACGCTGTTCTTTCTGTACACTCAACATTTTCCGACGCACAGACAAAACGTCAACTACTTAAAACAGACGCCACGGGCAGACTGAGTGCAGGAGGCAGATGAAACTCGAGCAGTAGGCGGAGTGAGAGTCACGTGACAGGCCACGCGACTTTCAGCCTTATTGCATTCGTTTTATTGTTTCACCAGTACTAGTCCGGTTTTTTTCCAGCCACACCTCGTAGAACGCTTTTCTTCCCTGGTACAAGTCACAAGTGGGGCGGCCATCTTTATAGTGATACTGCCACGGTAAGTGCGCATCTGCACTATGCTGCCACCTACAGGCCATTCTGCATGCTGTTTGTAGCAGTCTTACCATCTTACAGGATAACGGCGCGAAATTTCGGTTTGTTATTACAAATTTCAGGTTTTCATTTGACTCACGCTCGTATTACTATGACGACTTTTACACCTTATGAACCCACTGCAGACTTTACTGATTGTATCCCTCTTTCTATTTTACATCTTAAATTATTGTTGAAGAAAATGATTACAGTAGCGACATCTGGCGAACTTGCAACACAAACATTTTGTGGCCACTGTACGGCAGTTTGTTTCTAAGTGCTGCTGACAAGATGGTTCTTGTGTATACTATTACTCATACAAGTTTGACGGTGGTAGCGCTGATTTTGTGTTTAACATTTGACGATGCCACTGCGGCTCCAGTTGTAACAGTTGCGTTACTAAATGTGACACTTCTGTCACTCAATGTAACTGGTTTTTCTCTTTTGATGCTGTCAATTGTCAGGATGAGCATTCTAAAGCATTCTGTCAGGGTGAAAATATTAAATAAATTAACTTTTCTCTCTTAACAACATGTGGGCAGGGTGGGTTCTTCCTTGGCTCGGGTATGAGGTCGAATGAAACATCATTTGTACATAAGATAACTTTTATTGAAGATTTGTACAACTGTATCTTACGGGATGTTCTGGTTCGGAGAGCGGCAGCTGTGACGTTTGTGAAGTCTTCTGCTGCGGCGGCGGTGGCGGCGGCGGCGGCGTCTGATTACGCGTATCGGTGTGTATCTCGTGTCGCCGTCTCGCCCAGTTGACTGGAGACGCGCAGCGCGAGGTGGCCCGTTTAATTATTGCGAGCGAAGTCGTGCATCGGATGGTGATACCTTGGATGTGGCGTCCCAGTGTTTCTCTTCTCTAAGCGGCCGCGTGTGTTGTGCGTCGACCAGCGGAGCGGCGCGGCGGGGCAAGGCCAGTGTCCCGAACTCGAACCACGGACTCCCGCTTGCCAGTCTTCGGCTGTCAGGTCTTCATCCCAGCTCACAGGTGACTGCTGAGGTGAGGCCGTCTCCTTCCCATCCTCACGAGTCACCCGGGTACGTAAAAATCAGACTTCAAATACATTTTATCTTCTGTGTTCTGGCGCCGCGGCTGCTGCTTGCTATTCCATTACAGCAGCGGACTTGGTGCGTCGGTGCATGATGCAGTCTCTTCTTGCATGACGGTCTTCAGCACCGAAACTGACTGAAAACTACTGCTACTCTTCTTTTCTTCCTTCGTCTCTCGTCTTCGTCTCCATCCCCGTCTCCGTCTTCGTCTTCGTCCCCGTCTTCATCTGTCGGGCCCACCGCATCTCGCGTATTTATTCACTTCAGTTCACTGGAGGTGAACGACTTCACAGCCATTGCCTCTTCTATCACGTTAAAAAGCTTCTCGAAGAATCTTCTTGACCTCGGTCATTGGCTCTTGGAATGTAGGCGGGGGCCTCTGATCGCATGTGACGACTGAGAAACACGTGAGCCGGTCATTGCCTCTTCCGTCATGTTGAAAAGCTTCTCGAAGAATCTTCTTAACGTCGGTCATTGGCTCTTGGAATGTAGGCGAGGGCCTTTGCTCACATGCGACAACTGAGAAACACGTGAGCCGGTCGGGCGATGCCCTGACGGCTGAATCGACAGCGATCGCTTATGTGGAACTTGCTGACTTCACGGTAATTGTCTCTTCTGCTCTGCTGTTGTGCCCGCTGTGTGCCAGTATGTAACTCTCCAAACTAAACCAAGTTTTCCATTTATATTCTAATTTCTAGTTCACTTTGATTTCACTAATTTATTTACTTAAGTACCACTCAACACAGCATATTACGATACGTTTTTATAAAACGGGTACGCTTTTCATATTTAAAGCGTATAAATGCACATGTATGTCATAATACTTTTCTTAATGGTCTATTTTATAATTTTAGGCTGAAGACAATCTGCTAGTTGTATTTGGTTTTTTTCCATAATTAGTAGCAGATCGGACAATGATCATTGCTGACCGAAACCGGTAGACTGAGGACTTAAAATTTTGTGGAAATGGAAGTGAAATAAAGAAAATTTATAAATTTTTAGAGTCACTGTTCAATTCGCTACCATGTCGCTACCATGTCGCGGCTTCGTAAACCTGTATAATTTCAAAGACTGGCAAAAACAGTTAACCTAAAAATCTACTTCAGCTGCAGTCTACTACTCCTAACCGACATCTCTTCTTCGATTCTAGGAAAAATGCGAGAAAAAAATGTATCTAAGGAAACCGGTTTTCCTTCTCACTTTGAAAATCAATATCCAGATCGTATTGTCCTTTTATTGTATCACATTCTGAAAACTGCTTACAACGTTTTACATTTGATGGATTACATGCTTTCTTGTTATTGATTATTTACTTTTCTTATGAGAGATATATTCTTGGTTTTGTTTTTATAGATATTGGCTCAAATGGCTCTGAGCACTATGGGACTTAACATCTGAGGTCATCAGTCCCCTAGAACTTATAACTACTTAAACCTAACCAACCTAAGGACATCACACACATCCATGCCCGAGGCAGGACTCCAACCTGCGACCGTAGCGGCCACGCGGTTCCAGACTGAAGCGCCTAGAACCGCTCGGTCACACTGGCTGGCTATAGATATTGTTTTGATGAATGTTGTAGTCGTAAATGTACTTAGGTCTCAGTATAATAAGAGCAAAATATGTGATTAAATACTCTTTGGTAAATCATGTAAAGCCCCAAACACCTGTTAATTGATGATTGATTCACACGACCGATTTCGCTACGTTACGGCAGCATTATCAGGTTATACTACATAGAAAGGAAAGCATCCTTTTAACGTACTTAGCCCGCAGCTCGTGGTCGTGCGGTAGCGTTCTCGCTTCCCACACCCGGGTTCCCGGGTTCGATTCCCGGCGCGGTCAGGGATTTTCTCTGCCTCGTGATGGCTGGGTGTTGTGTGATGTCCTTAGGTTAGTTAGTTTTAAGTAGTTCTAAGTTCTAGGGGACTGATGACCATAGATGTTAAGTCCCATAGTGCTCAGAGCCATTAACGTACTTAATTAAAAATTAAGGGCATCCAATAAAAATAAAACTACATGCGAAGTACTTACATTGGTGTCAGATAGATTAGTATAAGCAGACGCAGCCGGCCGGTGTGGCCGAGCGGTTCTGGGCGCTTCAGTCTGGAACCGCGCTACCGCTACGGTCGCAGGTTCGAATCCTGCCTCGGGCATGGATGTGTGTGATGTCCTTAGGTTAGTTAGGTTTAAGTAGTTTTAAAATCTAGGTGACTGATGACCTCAGATGTTAAGTCTCATAGTGCTCGGAGCCATTTGAACACACAGACGCAACCAAGGTTAGTAGTTACAGAATCCAACCCAATGAGGAGAGAAATGCTCAACAAGTTATAAAAGTCAGAGCACTAAACGGAGTAGTGCAGAGGATGATGCACTCGGACAAAAAGAACGGCAGTGAACGTAATAAACGTGATTAAAATGTAATACAAGAAGCACAGGATAATATACGACCAGTAGAACATCATTCTGAGAAACGTAATAAGTTAACTGGCCCCGTTAACACAAAGAAAAATTCCCAGAGAAGGGAAAAGTTATGCAGGTTTAATGATCGAGAAGCGAGAACATAAGATATTGAGCCTAAGGGTACATCCATGTGGAAGTTGAATAAGGATGAAGGATTAAAAGTGTTAAAGGACCTTATCAGATTATAGATTTTATTTAAGACACACGCCAATAACAAACTAATCGGAACCGAGAATGAACCTACCAAATAGTAAGAGACCCCATTTATAAAGATAAACCCAGGAAACTAGAAGAACAGATTAATGACATGGTTAACATAACTTGAATGACCAAATATACCAATTCACGAAATTTACTTACCCTGTAGTTGGTTGTCGCGAGGGTAAAGCACTGGAAGGGGTCATTTGGCGGGGAGGGCTAGTGAACGATGAAAGACCACAACACTCCTAAGCTTGGTGTGGCCCCTTAACAGTGTCTAGGATCTAAAGATGATATCATGGCGGCTGCAGTGTAACACGTGTTAAGTTCGGCTCGCGAAATTTAGTTGATTTCGAAGGTGTTCTCGCAGGTGGTGCTGTCTAGTACAAGTGGAAATCGTGTAAACAACAGTGTTCTGTGCAGTAGTGCTATTTTTTTCTGTGCTCCGGCAATATCTTCGAGAAAATGGTAAACAGAAGAGTGAACAGCAGCGCGTCCAGCAGCGGGGAAGCCGCAGGTGCGGCGGGCCCGCTCTTGGCGGAAGGTGCGGCCACGGCTCCCCGTATAGCGGAGCTGGTCCGCTCTGAGGTAAACGCTGCGCTTCGCGACAAAAACAATCTCGATCTGATAGCAGGCACTATATCAGATACTGTAACGGCAGCAGTACTGGCCAAAATGCGTGAAACTGTTAAGGCCAATACTGCCGAAATTACAGCACTAAAAAAATCGGTGTCTGAATACGAGAAAAAGACACGAGAGTTAGAGGTGAAACTATCTGCCACAACAGACGAGCTAGAACAGTACCAAAGGCGAAATAGTCTACGACTGTTTGGAGTAGCAGAAAATAAGGAAGTAGACACAAACAACCTGCTTATAGAGGTTGCGCGTGAAAAATTAGGTGTTGAAGTGACCAAGGCAGACATTGACAGGAGCCATCGGGTGGGACGAAAACTACCAGGTGCTACCAAACCTCGTCCAATAATAATTAAATTTCTCTCGTACCGGAAAAGGGCAGAGATCTTTACCCAGAAGAAGAAGTTAGCAAGGACAGGCCCCTCGCGGCAGGTAGTGCCTAACAAAGGGACAAGGACAGGGAAGATCTGACACACGAACGGCTAAAGATTTTAAACCGTGCCATATCCCATTTCGGTCTTCAGAATGTGTGGACTCAGGATGGCAGATTATTCATTAAGACAGCAGCCGGAAAGAAGACAGTCACAAACATGACAGAACTGAATAGTATTAAGTGAAGCTACTCGAGCCAAAAGTGCAAACTTAACACCATTTGCAAATTGTAACAGCCCTATACTTAGATATACACTCCTGGAAATGGAAAAAAGAACACATTGACACCGGTGTGTCAGACCCACCATACTTGCTCCAGACACTGCGAGAGGGCTGTACAAACAATGATCACACGCACGGCACAGCGGACACACCAGGAACTGCCGTGTTGGCCGTCGAATGGCGCTAGCTGCGCAGCATTTGTGCACCGCCGCCGTCAGTGTCAGCCAGTTTGCCGTGGCATACGGGCTCCATCGCAGTCTTTAACACTGGTAGCATGCCGCGACAGCGTGGACGTGAACCGTATGTGCAGTTGACGGACTTTGAGCGAGGGCGTATAGTGGGCATGCGGGAGGCCGGGTGGACGTACCGCCGAATTGTTCAACACGTGGGGCGTGAGGTCTCCACAGTACATCGATGTTGTCGCCAGTGGTCGGCGGAAGGTGCACGTGCCCGTCGACCTGGGACCGGACCGCAGCGACGCACGGATGCACGCCGAGACCGTAGGATCCTACGCAGTGCCGTAGGGGACCGCACCGCCACTTCCCAGCAAATTAGGGACACTGTTGCTCCTGGGGTATCGGCGAGGACCATTCGCAACCGTCTCCATGAAGCTGGGCTACGGTTCCGCACACCGTTAGGCCGTCTTCCGCTCACGCCCCAACATCGTGCAGCCCGCCTCCAGTGGTGTCGCGACAGGCGTGAATGGAGGGACGAATGGAGACGTGTCGTCTTCAGCGATGAGAGTCGCTTCTGCCTTGGTGCCAATGATGGTCGTATGCGTGTTTGGCGCCGTGCAGGTGAGCGCCACAATCAGGACTGCATACGACCGAGGCACACAGGGCCAACACTCGGCATCATGGTGTGGGGAGCGATCTCCTACACTGGGCGTACACCACTGGTGATCGTCGAGGGGACACTGAATAGTGCACGGTACATCCAAACCGTCATCGAACCCATCGTTCTACCATTCCTAGACCGGCAAGGGAACTTGCTGTTCCAACAGGATAATGCACGTCCGCATGTATCCCGTGCCACCCAACGTGCTCTAGAAGGTGTAAGTCAACTACCCTGGCCAGCAAGATCTCCGAATCTGTCCCCCATTGAGCATGTTTGGGACTGGATGAAGCGTCGTCTCACGCGGTCTGCACGTCCAGCACGAACGCTGGTCCAACTGAGGCGCCAGGTGGAAATGGCATGGCAAGCCGTTCCACAGGACTACATCCAGCATCTCTACGATCGTCTCAATGGGAGAATAGCAGCCTGCATTGCTGCGAAAGGTGGATATACACTGTACTAGTGCCGACATTGTGCATGCTCTGTTGCCTGTGTCTATGTGCCTGTGGTTCTGTCAGTGTGATCATGTGATGTATCTGACCCCAGGAATGTGTCAATAAAGTTTCCCCTTCCTGGGACAATGAATTCACGGTGATCTTATTTCAATTTCCAGGAGTGTAGTATTGTAACTGTATTAACTTTTCAATTATACCCATATTTGTACCTTCAACTAATTGTTTTTGTAACTGTATTAACTTTTCACAATTTTTGTGTCTGTAGCTCGAACCATTACTTAATTTTAGTTACTGCTAATACTTTTTTCATTTTCTCAGTTTATTCTCTTCCATTCTGTAATAGTTCTATTGCAATTATTAGTCTCTCCTTTAGTTCATTAATCACCCATCTCTTCGGTTTAAATTGTTCATAACAAAAATCACCATCAGTATCACTTTAGCAAATTTCAATCTAATTGTAGCTTCCTACGATAATCACTACCAGTATCACTTTAGTAAATTTCATTTTAATTCTAGCTTCCTACGATAATCTATTAATTATTAAGCTTACTTCTCTCTGCTGGCAGCATCGGCCTCTTAAATCACTCCCCTTTCCCTTATTTCCACCCTAACCTGTTTCAAATACGCTAATTACATTTCTCCTCTTACGACATTGGAGACACAGTGACACACAGCCGTCACTATTATTGGTCATATTTTCCTTGCACCGAATACCACTAATCCATTTTCTATACTCCCGCAACCTCAGGAAATCTCTTGCAGTCGCCTTTCTTTTGGCACTCGCGGAGTCACAAACAGGGCGCGCAAAATCTCGGACACCCCTGTGTTATGTCACTTGGCGGAAGCAGCGGCCAGTGCCCCTCGCGGCAGGTAGTGCCTAACAAAGGGACAAACCAGTCTGCCACCCTACTCCAGGCTGCTCAGCGGAACGCGTCAGAGCTTTTAGCAGCTCACTGCAACATCCAGTCTTTACCTGCAAATTACGAAGAACTTAGCATCCTCTTCAACCAACTAAACTACCACGTAATCCTCTTATCCGAAACGTGGTTGAAACCACACATACCCACTGCATCTATTCATCTCCCAGGGTACACATTTCTTAGGGCAGACAGATCAAAAAAGCGAGGTGGCAGGGTCGGCGCGTATATACGAACAGATCTCAAAGCGAAAGTCTTATGTACGTCAAATCCTGCTGCAGAAAAAGAGGCTGAATTCATGTTCATTGAAATAAATATACAAAGTCGGAAATTCTTGACTGGCGTCGTGTACAAGCCGCCAAAAATAAGCTCAATGAGTTCCTTCCAATCGGAATTACATTCACTTCAGTGTCAATACGAACATGTCATCGTAATGGGTGACTTGAACATAGACCTGCTAAGAGACACTCCCTCCGCAATAAACCTAAGAAGATTGTTTAGTTGCAATAGCATGAACATTCTTCCGTTACAACCTACACACCATACGGCGCACAGTCATACTCTTATAGACGTAATCGCAACGAAACAGACTGACAAAGTAAGAGATGTTGGTCAAACATCGGCCCCTGGCCACTCAGCACATGACGTAATATTCCTGGCCTACTCTGTGCAGCCCCCAAGGATCAAATCGCGTTACATAACTTGTAGGAACATGAAACGTATTGACCTTGACGCTCTAACAGCCGATTGCTCAGAAATCTCATGGCATCAAATAATCAGAGAACGTACAATCGACGGCAAAATTAATGAACTTGGTGATAAACTGCCCTCTATGACAAACATGCACCTGTGCGCACAATCCGTGTAAGAAAATCTCCTGCTCCATTGCTGACAGCTGAATTACGTCAAATGATGACTAATAGGGATGCTGCCCACAGGCGTTTCAAGGCAGATCCGAAACCCGAGCGTTTCGAAGAATACAGAAAGCTACGGAACAGAGTGAAACAATGCATTCGCAATGCTAAAATCAGGCACGCTCGCTCCCTTGTATGCAGCGATCTGACGCCCACGACTCTATGGAAGAATCTCCGTAGCTTGGGGGTCGGAAAGGCAAAATCGGAAACTACTTTTCATGTGTCAGCTAACGAATTAAATGAATTCTTCTCAGCACCTCTGAATACCAGCACGGCTGATAATTACCGTCCACAAGAATCCCCAAACAGGATAACTAACAACGATAGCTTCCATCTAAAACATGTAACAACATATACGGCAAGAAAAGCAATAATGAGAATCTCTTCTGATGCAATAGGCAACGACAGTATCGGTATAACCATGATTAAGAATGTTGCCGATATCTTAGTACCTGTCTTAACTGACATATTTAATTTTTCCCTCGTGAACGGAGTATACCCCACTGCATGGAAAAGAAGCATAATTCGACCCATCCCTAAGATCGAAAACCTGCAACTGCCTAGTGATTACCGACCAATTAGCATACTGCCTGCTGTTTCCAAAGCACTCGAATATATTATTCATGACCAGGTCACTGAACACTTGCATGAATTCAGCCTATATGACAAATTTCAATCCGGTTTCCGTAAACATCACAGCACAAACACTGCTCTAATTAAAGTAACAGATGACCTGAAATGTGCCATCGACAATCGAAAGGCGACAATATTGACGCTACTGGACTTCAGCAAAGCTTTTGACACTGTTAACTTTGACATATTGTTCAGAAAAATGTAACAGCTTAATTTCTCTGATAGTGCAATGAGATGGTTTGAAAGCTACTTAAAAGACAGACAGCAATGTGTTGTCTGCGTAAATGAAAAATCTTCCTGGAAACATGTTTCCTCGGGAGTGCCACAAGGATCAGTCTTAGGACCACTTTTGTTTTCTTTATATGTCAACGATATTTCGTCGGTTCTGTCCTCCTGTAAATATCATTTTTATGCCGACGACCTCCAGCTCTACCTAAGCGTCAGACCTCAAGACGTAAACACTGCAATCGCTCAGATGAGTGATGATCTGTCTTCGGTTGTGACATGGGCGAAATGCCTGGGGCTTAAACTAAATGCAAAAAAGACGCAAGTAATCTTAATAGCCCATCAGAAATTAATAAGTTCAGATTTCCGCTAACGGCTACCTCCTATTCTACTCGACGATACTCCAATACCATATCAGAAAACAGTGAAGAACTTGGGTGTAACCTTGGATGAGCATCTCAACTGGGCGGAGAATACAGTCGCAGTGTGCCGAAAGACGTCTGCTTGTCTCTATGCTCTCAAAAAGTTTCGGAACATATTTCCACAGGACTTGAAACGCCAGCTCGTGCAAGCACTCATTCTACCGAACCGCCACTATTGTGATGTGATTCAACAAGGCACGAGTAGTGAAAACAAAAGACGGCTAGAGCTAACCATGAATGCCTGTGTGCGTTACACCTGCAACATTCGCCGATATGATCATGTTAGTGCTTCATACGCCGAGCTAAAGTGGTTGCGGCCGGACAAATTGCGTGACTACCACACTCTATGTCTACTTCACAGACTCCTCGTCGCGCAAGCACCCCAGTACCTTGCTTCAGAGATTAAAAACCTGTCATGCCATCATAATCGAAACACGAGGTCACTCTTATTTGGTATCCTAACTGTGCCCACTCACAAAACAAAAACTTTTGCAAACTCCTTCTCAGTTGCCGCTGTCCGCCTCTGGAACAAACTGCCCCTTTCCTTGCGCAAAATTCAATCTCCTGCTGCCTTTAAGAAGAAGTTGAAGCATTTCCTACTATCATCCTCATAAAGTTCTCCACAAAATTAATGTACCAGGCCAATCCTCCCATCTGTCAAATAGCAAAGCTAGCGTCTTCTATCTTGCTCCTGAGATGCCTTCCCCTTCATCTATCTCTATTAGCCAGGCAATCTTCTTTTCCTTTATATTTCCTTAATTATGTTTCATCATGTCTATTCTTCTCCTCCCTTCACCATGAGTCTCCCTCATACTCCCTGCTGCCAGCACTCCTATCTAAAATTTGTCTCTTCAATAATGTCTAATTATAACAGTACTTATGATCTACGAATATAAACTCTATATGTATGTATTTTTCCAGGTGTACCTTTCTAATTGTTTATTTCGCTTTTTGTACTAGATGTAGTTTAACATGCCTACTAAAACGTATGAATGTAAAATAAGTAGAATGCCTGGTTAGATGTAAGAGAGGGCCTGATGGCCCTAATCTTGCCAGGTTAAATAAATCAATAAATAAATAAAAATAAATAAGTAATAAAAGCGGAGACGTTAGTTTTGCTTGTTTTATTTTGTTTTAGGGCGCAAAAACAAAATAGCTCATACGATCTCATGTCTAAACTGATAGAACACGAAGACAGTGAGAGGAGATAAAAACGACTACACGGCTGTCCCAATCGACGGAGCAGAAGACAGCTAAAAACAGGGACGTGGAGAAAGGTCTATAAAATACGCCATAGAGAGGAGGAGGTCCAGAAATGAAACCTAAATGGCCTTCGCCATATTGCTACGACGAATAGAAAATAAAACGCGGTCGACAACCCGGGTGTTGTTCACTAAAACGACCGAGAACAGAGGCGGCAAACACAAACGGGAACGTAAGAGGTTGAAAAAAGGTCATTCCGTCAGGAAAATAACGGACTGTCAAAAGCTGCACAAAGTAGTAGGGAAGCACCACTTAATAAATGCCAATGGCGGAAAAGACAGTGCACAGTACGCAACCTAGTTGAAGTGTTCTAGCTGCGAGAGGGCGGAGAGGAGG
Organism: Schistocerca serialis cubense; assembly: GCF_023864345.2. Taxonomy (NCBI): domain Eukaryota; kingdom Metazoa; phylum Arthropoda; class Insecta; order Orthoptera; family Acrididae; genus Schistocerca; species Schistocerca serialis. The sequence continues at coordinate 546,544,446 of NC_064642.1, forward strand.
TCGTCCCAGCCGCTGGGAGAGGCTTAATAATACGGAGCTTTTTCCGTTAAAGGGACGATTAGTGGTGATGCCAAAATGACACCACCTCCTAAGGCTGGTATTACGCTATCATATTTCTTTGACAAAGGTTTGATCAAATACATGATCAAATATTCGCCAAATTTGTTTGACGAAGACATTTGACGTGGCGCTAGGGGCTTTATACTGTCATCATATTTTTCGTCAAAAGTTCAAGGTGGCTGATAACTTGTTTTTACGCGCAGCAGTTGCACGTACCACAATTGCATTTGGAAGAGAAACGGGGTGGATGGGGGGGGGGGGGAGGGGGGGGCGGAAGAAACGTACGTGGGTGGAACCGTGGGTTTTACGACGAAACGATAAAATCATTCAACAAAATTTGTTACGTGAGCTTCTAGACGTGAGCTTCTAGTGGAGGACGTCAAGTTGTACATAAATTACTTAAGAATGGAGGAGCATACCTTTCAGTATTTCCTCTGTGAAGTATCTCTTCATATCACAAAGCATAATACTCACTTAAGAACTGCTATATCTGCAGAAGAGAGGCTCACAGTAACACTTCGATTTCCTGCTACAGGAGAGGGCTACTCCAGCTTGCAGTATAGCGCTCGAGTACCACAGTGAACTTTAATTAAAATAATGCTTGAAATGTGTGAAGCAATTTATAAAGCATTAAAGGACCAATATCTGAAAGTAAATAAATGTTCAGTACACCATATGGGCATTAAGAACAATTTTTACTGTAGATCAAGGTAGTAATCACATTTTGTGTCCCACAACTACACAATTAATAGAAATGTTTGAAGTTGATGAGGCGCTTACTTTCGCTTTCTCATGAGAGTAGCTTGAGCCGCGGCCATTAACTTACTTTTTCATGTCGTCAGCCGTGCTCCCTATCTTACGGGCAATGACCTCCACAATGTTTTTTGTAGATCTCCTGTCTTGCTAATCTATTTTTGTACTCAGGGTTTCTCAGGTTGTAAAGCGCCTCATCAGCTCCACACATTTCTATTAATTTTATAGTTAACGGCACACACGAACTCCGTAACCCTTCCCCTGATGGTGCTCATTAGATAAATTGGAGGCCATGTACGTAACTGCATGTCCCGTTTCACGGAGCTGTGTGCTTAAGGCTGGCTTCGAAATGACCAAATTAAGATGTTCTCGGAAACGTGTATTAAGTGACCTATCAGTCTGGCCCACGCGTCTCTTTCGACTGTAGTCAAATTGTATATTGTAATGATCAGACGCATCAAATCTACGAGCTGTAGATCGTTATCTATGCGAATATTTATAACCAATGCAGTGAGGTATAAAATGGCTGGGGTGATGATTTTTGCTATGAGACTGGGACCAGTCATCTCTGAAATATTACTATAGTACGTCAGCCAGTGGTAACTATGGCCGTCAAGGTTGTTAGTAATAGGGTGGAGAGTAATGCCATAAATAAGACCTGACCTCAGACCAGAACCACTTTTGTATAAAATTTCCTTATCGGAACTACTAAAAAAGTCGACACTTTAACCGTTATGTAAACTCATGTAATGAATGAGTTGGTACTCTTTATCGAATACCTAGCGAGGTAAGAGCACGTCATGCATCCTATTTAGAATTGTTCTAACAGTGGCCATCTTATACTTGAGAGTACGTTTTGAAGTGCAGTGGATTACTGAGTCAATAAATTTAGGTTTTCTGTAAAAATTATACCAGCAATGTTATCATGAGTTTTAAGTGAGAAAGTGAACAGGACTCACTATATTGTATGGTAAACTGAATCTTCAGGTGGAATTCATTTAATTCATCCAAGAACCGGACACTCTCTTCCCTATTGCCATCATAGACCAGCAAAACGACATCGACGTTTCTACACCAGTACAGGAATTTTCGTCGTGGCATGCGATTTTTTCCGTGAAATCCCATTCAAAACTAGTCATAAACATGTTAGGTAAACAAAGGCAGAAGGAGATCCCATTGCCAGTCCATTTTTGTGTGTGTAGCAAGTACCGAAACCTATAATAGTCAAACTACAATACTATGACCTCATGTGTTTTTGGCATATCTCTCAAATCCAAAAATTATTGGAAATAATACTCGAGACTTGCTAAGTAAGAATACTGGAATACATGTTACACAAGTCACAGGACACTGTACATGTACCGATGTAGTTTCGCATGTACCTCCTCCTTGTTATCCACAAAAAAATCAGTAGCTCGTCTTTCTTGTGTAGAGTATTGAATATTCCTCCCGGCCCCAGCACTAACAATGAGATGCATAGGCTGCTGTTCCTTATAAAGCTTTAAAGTGGCCTGTAATCTAGGGGCGGTTGGTTGCATAGAGGGTAGATGCTTTTCTGATGTCCCTCAGAAAACATTCGGTGGAATTAAATGATTACTTTAGATTAGATACATACCCTATGTGATCAAAAGTAACCGGATACCCCCAAAAACATACATATGTTATATTAGGTGCATTGTGCTGCCACCTAATGCCAGGTACTGTATGTCAGCGACCTCAGTAGTCATTAGACACCCGTGAGAGAGCAGAATGGGGCGCATCGCGGAACTCACGGACTTCGAACGTGGTCACGTGACTGGGTGTCACTTGTGTCATACGTCTGTACGCGAGATTTCCACACTCCTAAACATCCCTAGGTCCACTATTTCCGACGTGATAGTGAAGTGGAAACGTGAAGGGACATGTACAGCACAAAAGCGTACAGGCCGACCTCGTCTGTTGACTGACACAGACCGCCGACAGTTGAAGAAGGTCGTAATGTGTAATAGGCAGACATGTATCCAGACCATCACACAGGAATTCCAAACTGCTTCAGGATCCAATGCAAGTACTATGACAGTTAGGCGGGAGGTGAGACAACTTGGATTTCATGGTCGAGCGACTGCTCATAAGCCACACATCATGCCGGTAAATGCGAAACGACGCCTCATTTAGTGTAAGGAGCGTAAACATTGGACGATTGAACAGTGAAAAAACATTATGGGGCGTGACGAATCACGGTACAGAATCTGATGATCCGATGGTAGGATGTGGGTATGGCGAACGACCGGTGAACGTCAGCGTGTGTAACGCCAACAGTAAAATTCTGAGGCGGTAGTGTTATGGTGTGGTCGTGTTTTTCATGGAGGGGCCTTGCACCCCTTGCTGTTTTGCATGGCACTATCTCAGCACAGGCCTACATTGGTGTTTTAAGCACCTTCTTTCTTCCCACTGTTGAAGAGCAATTCGGGGATGGCGATTGCATCTTTCAAAACGATCGAGCACCTGTTCATAATGCACGCCTATGGCGGAGTTGTTACGCGACAGCAACATCCCTGTAATGAACTGACCTGCTCAGAGTCCTGACAAAAAATGAAATGATCGTGTGACACTGTTGGCCAGGAGATCCCATTCGGGATCGGCCGCCAAGTTCAAGTCTTATTTCAGTCTGCGCCACATTAGACGACTTGCGGCCGATAGGGTCCTGACCCGAATCCTACAGCACACCCCTGTGATGTTTTTGAACGCAGACTTCGTGCCAGGCCTCACCGACCGACATCGATAGTTCTCCTCAGTGCAGCAGTCCGTGAAGTATGGGCGGCCATTCCCCAAGAAACCTTCCAGCACCTGACGTAACCTATGCCTCCGAGAGTGGAAGCTGTCATCAAGGCTAATGGTGAGCCAACACCATACTGAATTCCAGAATTACCGATGGGGGAAGCCAAGAACTTGTGAGTCATTTTCAGACAGGTGACCGGATACTTTTGATCACATAGTGTACATGGCCATTGGGTCAAATCTACTTTTGACAATATTGTCCAACAAAAAAGAAATGTTCCACTTTTTCAGCGTTATCGTTCTCCTCAATTACAGTCACTGTCATGCTCTTATCAACTTGTAGAATTATAGCTTGAAACCGATGCAGCCTATCATTAATAGATGTCAAAATTAAGATCTCAGAACATCCATCGCCGACAACCCAGTCCTCCATATTTATAGAGATAACTTTGTTGACACCTCCTTGCGCTGTTCAGTGGTAAGCTTAGCGCAACATAAGGCCGAAACAATGTTCGAAATTGTATTACTTGGCGGGCGCCACGAAATAACAGTATAAGTATCAGAAGAAATCCCCTATCATGTACCTACGTACAAAACAAAAATTAAGACTGTGTTAGTTGATCTTCACACAGACGGTTACGGGACCTCGGCTGTTCAACATAAAATGTCCAATCAAACACCTTCAGCCGCCTGAATTGCACCTGTTATTTTATTTGTGCAACCAGTGATAGCGCTACATTACGCCATCTTCTGCTCTCCTAACCGATGTGTAGGAAGAATACTATCTCTGGTCCAGTCAAAATAGGGGAAAGCATTCAGTGACTAGTATCTGTAGATTTCTTTATGATACAGCGAACCCTTCGATCATCACTTGCCGACTGTACTGCAGTACAATGACATCGGTGTCAAGCGCAGGAATACACGCAAAATGTGTATGCAGACGACGCTTCCAGATTTTTTAATAGTTACAAAACGGATTGGAGATACCTTCTTATACCCTGCGAAGACCTGCTTTCGAAGATTCACGAACGATTACTAAGTAAAGAATCTAGGAATATACTACAGCCTCCTATTTAACGATTCAGTAGTGAGCACGAAGAAGAATGCGCTACTTAAAGCGCGCCCAGAGGTATTTAAAAAATAACACATGTCGCCATCGTCAAGTTCATTCACGAACTGGGCTCCTTAGTGTGCACAGTCAACTTATTTCCCCCTCCCACCGCAAGCCGTCCCCTCCATTATACGCGTCCAACGGCAGGCGCCGGCAGTCTCGGAGACACTTGCGTCGGCGTCTATGTTAGCTTCGATGTCATTGCTTTATCAATACCAGACCGTTGTGTTTGCTGAGTGTCTTCCTAATTAGACCCAGTGCATGACTCGCCCGGTCCTGATTGGTAAGATTGTCCTTGGTGCGAATTCCTATGGCTTCTCTAGAGACACTGACCCTGTATTTGGAAATGTGCGCTAAAATCCTGGTACGTTTGTATTCAATCGCATGATTCTCTGATAGACAGTGCTCTACGATCGCCAACTTTAGGAGTACGTTAGCAGAGTGTTGCCCTGATGTTCTCGGCATCGGTCTTAGGTGGTGCGCATTGTTCGTCCAATATATGTCTTACGCAGTGGCACGGAATGTGTTATACTCCGGACATCGTCAAACCGAGGTCATCTTTGACACTCACTAATAATACCCTTCTTCATTCGGGCAGGCAAAAGACTGTACTTATGGGGTATTTTTTCAGTATGCGCCTGACTTTTTCCAGACAGCGTGCCGATGTACGGTATAAGGGTTGTGGCTGCGTCTTCCTCGATAATTTCTTCTGTCTCAGTAGGTTATATCGTAGTGCTGGGTTGAAAAGCACGCTTAAGCTGACATTATGAGTATCTGTATTGTCGAAACAGTTCTCAGGTGTTCCAGTTCCTGGGGCACTCTCTCTACGTCTGAGATATTGAGCCCCTTGTGTATTAGGGTTTCTTAGTGCCCCATTTTTCTGTGCAGGGTGGTGGCAGATAACTACGTGAGCTTTGCATGTTCTCGGTTTATTCCTTGTGGGAGAAAACAACAGTAGCATTGCCGTTGTCATCAGATAAGGTAACAAACTCAGGGCAGTCTCTGAGGTTCTAAACGGTCACACCCTTTTTTCTGGTAATGTCTGACTTCGTAGTCTTAGTTATCGCCAGACTTTGGCAAGTTCCACGACGCAGTTCTGCCTCAGGCGGTAGTCGCACGGCAACCTGTTCAACTCCACTGACGATGTCTGCGACCGGTGTGAACATGGGATGGGGGGAATGTTAAGTCCTCTCTCAAGAACCGCAACCACGTCATCACTGACCTGCATGTTAGTCAGATTGATGACAGTCTTGCACTGGCCTCCAGTGGTTGCATACTTGTATTTGGAGCACTTCAAGGAAGAGCTCAATACCGGCGCACTGTCGGGAAGAGTCGAGAGCGTACTGGAAAAACACATGAGAATGTCTCTTGCCTGTACAATATAACACGGGCTTTATTAGTGTTTGTCAAAGATGACTTGGATTTGCAGAAGGCCGGGGTGTATCAGATTCCGTGCCATTGTGGCAAGACATATATTTGACAAAATACGTACACCAACGAGGAACGATGCCGAGAACACCAATCGGCACACTCGACTGTTGTACTCACACAAGCCGGCGGTCGCAGAGTATTGTTTAACAGAGGGTCAGGTGATGTAGTACGAACGTACGAGGATTTTATCACAGATTTCCAAATACCGGTATAGTCTCGTTAAAGAATCCATAGAAATTCACACAGGGGAAAAACTTATGAGTCGCGATTGCGACAGTAATCTCAGCCAGTATTTTAGCACAGTCTTCCAATTACTGGGACAGTGTCGCTTAAGATGCCATAGAAATTCGCACCAGGGATTATCTTATCAATCGGTACTCCGGCTGTAATGTTAGAAAGGCTTAGGACCCAGCGCTAGATATAATTAGGAAGACGCTCACCAAACACAACGATCTGGCGATCAGGGCGGACAGAGTGACTGCATGGACGCTGTAACACACGGCGACGTAAGCATCGCCGCGACGGCTGAAACGCGTCTTCGGGCTCAGATCCCAGAGGGGACGGCTTCCGGTTGGAGGGGGTGTAAGTCGGCCGCGCGCCCTTGGGAACTCAGTTCGCCACTGCACCTGACGATGGCAACATGCATGATCGCCGAAGTACTATGACCGTTGGACACTATGGACCTGCAGTTCAACCGTGGACTGTTAGATCAACAAAATCACTGGGAGAAACTGAGAAATCACATTATACAGAATGTATCAAAAAGAATCATCCGATTTGCCACGTCTATATTTCTGAAACTAATGAACATGTACCATGAATTTTGTTTTTCGATTAACCTGAAACTCAGAAAGCTTTTCTCATACCATTTCATAGATGTTCAGGACGCTCCTCTTGCGATGCACAGCATATGTCAATGCGGTATTCAAATTGTTCCCACACTGCAGCGAGCACGTCTTGAGTTACAGGTTTCACAGCTGCTGTTATGCGATGTCTCTTCATTCATTGTTGTTGGTGACTGAGGCACATAGACATCCACAAGAAATAATCACATATAATCAGATCCGGTGACTTTGGAGGCCAGTAATTTAAGGCTGAATCATTTGGTCCATTGCGAGCGATTCATGGTTCAGTAACCCTTTGATTTAAAAATTCCCGCACTTCAGATTCCAGTGTTACGGTGTTCCGTCCTGCTGGTAAACGAAGTTGTTCGAATCAGACTTCAATATGGGAAAAGCAACTTCTCAAGCATTGCAGCGTCACCCTCCAGTACTGGTGGTGGTAAAAGTCTACCTATGTAGGTAGATTACCGTCGCTTTGACATGTCCTACCGCTCCTGCAAGCTACCGTCTGTAGTAAATGGTTTCTGAAATTCGTGTGATCCACGAAATTACTGGCCGCTGCGAGCTATTGCTAGGTATTAATAATTTATAGTGGAAGGTTTTAACGAACCGGTAGAAATTTGAACGCAACAGATAACGCATTTTTTTTAACCACTACAGAAGACACCAATACAGGGCGTAATAGGCAGTATATAGCTTTTATTTGCTTTCATGACCCAGAATTCGACTGTGGTACTGACTGCCACCTATTCTTTATGATGGAAGGAGTAAATAATCAGTCGAGGGTAGAGATTAATTGATATTTATTCAGTACCGATGGTATTTCAACAAGTAGTCGTGATTCTCTTGCAATGTACATCATCAACATCGGTCTCTAGTTAACATGGTTCAGTTTCGCCACGTAATTATGGAATGACACCAACGAGCGCAGACCTGGCTTCAATGTAATTTTATACAACCGCACAATTATACCTAAACCCTCGGTTATTACATTCAGTTGCTATAGATTACGTAGAACAAGTTCCGCAAAGACAATACATGTAAAACTAGGTCAGGGTGGAAGAGTATTTCGCAAATCTTTATCAAATCAGTGGGTATTAAAATCCGATACTCTTCCCAGTGGCACGAGTATTTTACTTAACGCACAACATCGCCAACAAATAAAATCGTTATGGGGGTGCACAAGAAACATCACTTCAATGCTGTTCAACCCACATGGCCAAGTTTCAGTAGCCAACAGAAACCCAGAAAAATATGGACACACACGATTATTCCTTCCCTATTTTACACTCGCTCACTAGCGTATGATTATTCATCGTGTACTACACATTTTCAGACCGAAACTGCAATTTATCAATGCGGTGGTTGCTCCAACCGACCACGTGGTGCGAAAGAAAGTTCACAAATAAAACATATGCAGAATAAATAAAAATCCCCAAAATACACTCCTGGAAATTGAAATAAGAACACCGTGAATTCATTGTCCCAGGAAGGGGAAACTTTATTGACACATTCCTGGGGTCAGATACATCACATGATCACACTGACAGAACCACAGGCACATAGACACAGGCAACAGAGCATGCACAATGTCGGCACTAGTACAGTGTATATCCACCTTTCGCAGCAATCCAGGCTGCTATTCTCCCATGGAGACGATCGTCGAGATGCTGGATGTAGTCCTGTGGAACGGCTTGCCATGCCATTTCCACCTGGCGCCTCAGTTGGACCAGCGTTCGTGCTGGACGTGCAGACCGCGTGAAACGACGCTTCATCCAGTCCCAAACATGCTCAATGGGGGACAGATCCGGAGATCTTGCTGGCCAGGGTAGTTGACTTACACCTTCTAGAGCACGTTGGGTGGCACGGGATACATGCGGACGTGCATTGTCCTGTTGGAACAGCAAGTTCCCTTGCCGGTCTAGGAATGGTAGAACGATGGGTTCGATGACTGTTTGGATGTACCGTGCACTATTCAGTGTCCCCTCGACGATCACCAGTGGTGTAGGGCCAGTGTAGGAGATCGCTCCCCACACCATGATGCCGGGTGTTGGCCCTGTGTGCCTCGGTCGTATGCAGTCCTGATTGTGGCGCTCACCTGCACGGCGCCAAACACGCATACGACCATCATTGGCACCAAGGCAGAAGCGACTCTCATCGCTGAAGACGACACGTCTCCATTCGTCCCTCCATTCACGCCTGTCGCGACACCACTGGAGGCGGGCTGCACGATGTTGGGGCGTGAGCGGAAGACGGCCTAACGGTGTACGGGACCGTAGCCCAGCTTCATGGAGACGGTTGCGAATGGTCCTCGCCGATACCCCAGGAGCAACAGTGTCCCTAATTTGCTGGGAAGTGGCGGTGCGGTCCCCTACGGCACTGCGTAGGATCCTACGGTCTTGGCGTGCATCCGTGCGTCGCTGCGGTCCGGTCCCAGGTCGACGGGCACGTGCACCTTCCGCCGACCACTGGCGACAACATCGATGTACTGTGGAGACCTCACGCCCCACGTGTTGAGCAATTAGGCGGTACGTCCACCCGGCCTCCCGCATGCCCACTATACGCCCTCGCTCAAAGTCCGTCAACTGCACATACGGTTCACGTCCACGCTGTCGCGGCATGCTACCAGTGTTAAAGACTGCGATGGAGCTCCGTATGCCACGGCAAACTGACTGACACTGACGGCGGCGGTGCACAAATGCTGCGCAGCTAGCGCCATTCGACGGCCAACACCGCGGTTCCTGGTGTGTCCGCTGTGCCGTGCGTGTGATCATTGCTTGTACAGCCCTCTCGCAGTGTCCGGAGCAAGTATGGTGGGTCTGACACACCGGTGTCAATGTGTTCTTTTTTCCATTTCCAGGAGTGTATTACTGTAAGTGGAAGAGCAGATTCAAATACATTGAATGGTGAATTTCAGTTAGGCACAGAGCAATAACGAGACCGTGGGCTTAAGGCACATGGTACGTTGCCTGAACAAGGCACTAACGCGTGGTCTACTGAAGTTCGAGTAAATTAAGAAAATCAATTCCCTTATGGGGTTCAGTGGTATTTCGCACCTGATTTCAACATCTGGACTTCATTACAGAGCAGATTTCAGACAATCTAATACCTAAGTTAACATTACCAAAACGAGAGCTGGGTCTCCTTGTCTGTCCAGCACCACGACTCAGGAACAGGAACATGTGCTCTTCCAACCGAATTCGTCTAACCGTTCCGCTTACAAATGTGGTGGGGGTGGCGCGCCAACCTGACAGAGTCAATACGCGCGCCTACGTGTCATCTTTGCCCTGACCTGCAAACTTGGTCTCTGCTAAGCTTGTTCACGCTTGGGGGGCTGGTACTACCCTACTCCAGAACGACCATTCATGCAGTGTTACAATCTGTGCCTGAAGCTTTCTGCTAGTTCACACTCTCCCTCATTTATACCGTCCAGGCCGCACAAAGGAAAGGAAAATGGGAAACGTGGTACACAACAGAAAAAAATTCAACAAGTAACACTGTTTAGTCCATTCTCTCCTTTTGGACACCAGCTGAGGTATTACCTGCAAGAGAAGAAACTCTTGCTAATAATTTCTGCGTGCTAGCAATTTAATAAAACATTGGAACGGTACAACAAGTTCCGTTTCAGCATATCGAGATATGTGCTTCCTGCAACAGTGTTCTCGGCAAAGAAAAATGGACCATACAGCTTTTCCCTAGAAACTGCACAAAACACATGAAATATTGGAGAGTACTTCTCATGTTGTACAACTTATGTGGTTTTTCCGTATCCCATGTTCTCACACTGCGATTGTTCACCTTTCCATTTAAATGGAATGTTGTCTCGTCACTAAATAGTAAGTGTGGAAGAAAACTGCCATCCTCCATCCTGCAAAGAACTAAATTATGGAACTCCATACGTTGTTGTTGTCATCTTCACGAAGAGCTTGCAGTAGCTGAATTTCGTATGGTTCCATGAGTAAACGTTGACGCAACACACGCCAGACGGACATCGGGGGCATGCTGAGCTGTCGAGCTGCACGGCGAACGGATCTCTGCGGACTCCTTGTGAAACTATGGCGGATACGTTCAACGTCTGAGTCAGACTGCCCGGCGATATGCCTTTACACAAACAACCTGTTTCCCGGAATTGTTCAAGCAATCGTCAATGCTCTGTGCTGTAGGAGGATCCACACTATACCTCGTACGAAAGCCACGCGAACAATTATTACTGACAGGCACTGCACAAAACGTAGAACACAAAACACTTTCTGTTGTTTGGACACCATTTTTACAAGAACTGAAGTGGATGCAGACTGCTGCTTCCTGGCTGGAACCATGTAGAACTCGAGAGTCTGCTCTTTTCAACAGCACGCTGTTCACGCACATATCTGAAATAGTGTAATAGTTGTGATGTCTTTAAATCGGATGAGTCTTTTTGATACACCCATTATTGTTAAGGTTACAAACTCTGGACTGGAATTTAATATGACAATCTGGAGGTACACAACGACTGTTCCGTTTTTAATCTAACAATAACCACTCGATCTAATTCCCATAGGTGTAACTAAACTTGTTTCTAAATTGAACTGTTGTCTGAATGATATGATGGGTATACGCTCACTCATACAGATAACCATCGACAACCTTAGCATAGACCAAATGTGCCAAATGTGATTTCCTGTTAATCCCCTCCTTTTAGAACAGAGTATATTACCTCATTCTTTACAGTAAACAACATGCAATACCTTAGGCCTCCAACACATAGTAAACTGCCTGTTGATCGTCTGGTTCACATATCTGAGAACACATTCACTCCTGAAACACAGTTTATTGAAAAGAATGTTGTTGTTGTGGACTTCAGTCCAGAGACTGGTTTGAAGCAGCTCTCCATGCTGCTCTATCCTGTGCAAGTTTCTTCATCTCAGAGTAACTACTGTAAACTACCGCCTTCTGAATCTGCTTAGTGTATTCATCTCTTGGCCTCCCTCTACGTATTTTACCCTCCACGCTTCCCTTCAATACTAAATCGGTGATCCCTTGATGCCTCAGAACATGTCCTACCAAATGATCCATCCTTTCAGTCGAGTTGTGACACAAATTTCTCTTCTCCTCAGTTCTATTCAGTACCTCCTCATTAGTTACGTGATTCACCCATTTAATCGTCAGTATTCTTCTGTAGCACAACATTTCCAAAGTGAATGTTATCTTCTTGTCTAAACTATTTATTGTTCATTTTTCACTTCCATACATGACTTCACTCCATACAAATACTTGCAGAAAAGACTTCCTGACACTTAAATCTATACTCGATGTTAACTAATTTCTCTTCTTCAGAAACGTTTTCTTTGCCATTGCCAGTCTACATTTTACATCCCTTCTGCTTCCACCATGATCAGTTATTTTGCTCCCAAATAGCAAAACTCATCTACTACTGTAAGTGTCTTATTTCCTACTCTAATTCCCAAAGCATCACCCGATTTCTTTCGACTACATTGCATTGTCCTCGGTTTGCTTTTGTTGATGTTCATCTTATATTCTCCTTTCAAGACACTGTCCATTCCGTTCAGCTGCTCTTCCAGGTCCTTTGCTGTTTCTGACAGAATTACAATGTCATCGGCGAACCTCAAAGTTTTTATTTCTTTTCCATGGATTTTAATTCATACTCCAAATTTTTGTTTTGTCTCCTTTAACGCTTGCTCAGTATACAGATTGAATAAAATCGAGGATAGACTACAACCCTGTCTCACTCCCTTCCCAACCACTGCTTCCCTTTCATGCCCCTCGACTCTTATAACGGCCTTCTGGTTTCTGTACAAATTGTAAATAGCCTTTCGCTTCCTGTGTATGACCCCTGCCACCTTAAGAATTTGAAAGAGTGTATTCCAGCCAACACTGTCAAAAACTTTCTCTAAGTCTTCATATTCTAGAAAAGTAGGTTTTGCCTTTCCTTAATCTATCTTCTAAGATAAGTCGTAGGGTCAGTATTCTATGCGTGTTCCAACATTTCTACGGAATCCAAACTGATCTTCCCAAAAGAGTCTAAGCGTCAGTTATTACAAGTGCTTTGCGTAAATTCAGATATTAGAAATGCACGCTTTTTGCGTTGCTAGGCAATTGATTGCATACAACTCTACGGCACGGGAAGAAACAGCAATTGGAATTCATGGTAAACTGAACTGCAATAAAACCGCAAATAGCTCTTAATTGATGTATTGTCTGAAAACGTTGCTTTCAAGCAGCGAAACAGGTGTTGTGAACAAGTCATCAATTAACAGGTCTTTGTAGTTTTATTCAAGTTCAATTTATTATGACTTTGAAAGGCTGTGTCTGTCCATGTTATAAAGCTATACGTAAATAATTTATGTTATGAAATAAATTAGCCCATTCCTATTCACAAATAGAGAAAAAGCTTCTACAAGTCGTAGTTCCAGTAGAGAAAAATTATCGTTCCAATAATATAAATCTTTCGTACAATTCGCCAGTGCCCCAACACTCTTAGGCACATTAATTAATTTTTTTGCTCTTTTTAACTTCATTACATGATGACGTCATGGGTTGTGTAGACGTATGATGTAAGCAGGTTCAGTACTTCCTGTCCTTGGCATAATTATCTACAGTAATTAGGAAGAAAGGAATTCTTCGAAAATATAGGAAATTAATAAATTTGTATAAATGATGAACGACCAAGCATTTACTTGAAACCTAGAGAGTATGCGATTAGCAACATGTCTAGCAAACGGTCAACCAGAATGGGAGACTCTAAAAGCTGATAATGCTTTGAGATTACTGGTGTAATATGTCTATTACAAGGGATTTGTATTCAACTATCCCACCATCTCAGCCCAACTCGCTTCCTGATAATCGTGCAGATGATTGTAGGTTGTCCCATATAAAAGAATGAAACGTAAGATCTGCTCGAATACAGAACTTAAACAGGATGAAAAAAATAAAAATCACAGTCTGTGCCTGCAGACTGCTTACTTGGAAGAAGGAAAGTGGTGTTAAATGCCCTTCTTTTACGTTACGTTGTTATGACAACTGCATTGCAGAGAATTCACACCTGAGAAAGTTTTAGCGCACACCAGGATGACCCTCTGGTTAATTATTTTACATTTCCACATCCTAGATGATCTGCTTGATAAATGCATCAAGGGTAAAGGGTTTTTCTCTAAGGGGGCTACTCACAATGGGAAATTTTGGTGTTGTAGTATGCCACAAACTGTTATCCTACGAAGAGTTAGAGTTATAAGCAGGAACTGCATTAGTTCTATTTCTTTTCCAGGAATCCGTATTATTACAGAATTTTTTTGTTGCAACAAAGAATTATCACGTAACAACAAAGGGTGACCAAAGACCAAAAAGGTACACAGAAGACCTTGTGGCGTGCAGTGGTATCGGTGTTCTGCAATTCTCGGGCACGACTACAACAAAAGCAATTGCTTATAGTTAGCATACATGAGATTTCATTTAATCGCTGTCTCTCCCGGTTAAAGATAGTTATCCTGTTGAAGAAATCTCCACCTGGGAACGTGCAGCAATGTTGTTTGTCAAACAGTGTAAGTGGCACTAAGTTCACAAGAGTGATCTCATACAATTTACCGCTACTGTTACTCAAGGTGGCAACACTTTTCCTTAAGCAAAATTAACAGTTTTTAGACACAATACTATACGCGCACATTAATGTATTCTTTCTGTCAAAAATATTTCGTAAAAGTTCTTTGAAATAATTAGTCTTCATACATTATCAGAGAACCATTTCTATCACGTAAGATACTGTTTGCGCTATATTTAAAGATTATTCACAATCTAAGTGGAATTTATTACCTCTGAGTGGGTTCTGGGCCACCAATACACAATTATTATAAATAACTGACCATCAAGGTTTTTTACTGTTTAAAAATTCAGTTTGAAACTACCGCTGCATTATTTCACTACGATGTCGGCTAACATAAGACAATCACTTATCGAATCTGGTTCAGGCATTGTTTTACTATTAACAAAAATATATTAAATCTTGTCTACACCTTTACTATGTCCATTAACATTTAAAAGCAATTTTCAATGTTAATCACTTTTCATTCAGCATTCTACCAATAAACCGCGCTGTAGATCAATAGCCGCTAATGTCCGCGCTCCATTGTAGCTGAACAGAAAAACTTAACACTTGTATAGGACGAGAACCATATAAAAATAACATTTAAACGCACGTATTGATTTCCATGACACAGAAACTCTATTATATTTGCAAATACTATTTAAAAACATTACAGTTTTTACAGACCTCAGTGCTACAAGACATCAATCACGTCCGACCAGTACAACAGTTCGAAAAAAAAAGGATTATTCTAGAAGAATTATGGATAACAAAAGATGGTGATTTTCTTTATCTTCTCCCGTAGGTGTTGTCTGAGATACAGGTTTTCACAGGATACTAAATTGTGTCACTGACAATAATTATTTATTATTTTAGTAAAGATGAAGTCCTTTTTTATTAATACCACGAGAATGTTCACTCAGATTCCACGCACAACGATTTCGTATTTTCTGAATAAATATGTATGTGGATATTACAACCTCGTGACCTTGTAGTTTAGCGCCCTCAGCGATAAATCACCACCACCATCGTACATGTATAAGCCATCGGAGGGTATCAGTATGACTGGTGCTGCAATTATCCGTGACAAGTTTGAACATTTTATTGTTAAGAAAGCTGGTAAGGTATATAAAGGGTGGTGAAGATTTCAAATAAACGATGACTTCGAAAGACACGAAGGTGCCCCGTAACCGCGTGAGACACCGTTATCAGCGCCTGGCACATTATTAAGAGGCACCATTTTGGGTCTCTTTTCGGTCATCTGGTCGAATCTTGGAGTATGCAGATTTGTTGGGCATTTTGATGCACGGAGCGCAGTGGCGCAGTGTTTAGCACACTCGACGCCCATTTGGGAAGACGCCGGTCAATCCCGCGTGCGGGCATCCTGATTTTTGTTTTCCATGATTTTCCTAAATCGCTTCAGTCATATGCTGGGTTGGTTCCTCTAAAAGGATACTGCCGAATTCCTTTCCCAACCTTCCCTAAGCCGATGGGCTCGATGACGTCGCTGTTTCGTCCCCTCCCACAAATTAAGCAACCAACCATTACGGTGTAGGAATGACCTGATGTAGGGTTGCGCGGGAACGGGAGGGTAGGTGTACTCCTCGCCACACACGATCACCGCAAGGGGAGTGGGTCGCCCTATTTTGCAACAAGCCCATCTGCGCGAAGCTTTAGAGAGCAAGTAATGGACTCCCTGCTACATTCGATACCATCGGGCCCCAATGTGTGGAGACTAGTAGCAGAAGAACTGGGATATTACCGTCCTATACGTAGGCTGCCGTTAAGGCACAGCACAAACGACTGTGTATGGAGCTGTGACGTTAGCGGGAGCATGCACTGTTGATGAATGATGTCACATTGTGTTCAGACATGGATGACGCTTCTGTACTGCCCTGGGAGACAATCATCGGTGAGTATGGCGGTGACTTGGGCAGTGTTCCCATTCTTGCAATTTTTTTGTAAAAGGCACAGAGGTATTTCTGCTGGCGTCTTGCCGTGGGGGATCGGGTAAGTCTTTAGTTCAGGGCTATTGGTGATTGATGGAACTCTAACACTACGACGGTAAGGGACTGACATCCTGTGTCGTCGTATGTTATCTCTTATGCGCCAGAATCTTGGTCCCATCTTTCAACTGGACAATGCTCGACCACAGACGGGACGTCTCTCTATCAACTGCTTGCTTGAAGGTGGGGTACTCCTGTAGCAAGCAAGTTTCCTGATCTGTCCCTAATAAAACATGAGTGGGACCAGCTCCAACGTTCCAGTGCCATCATACAGGGACTCAAGGACTAGTTAAACATTTGTAGCCCAGCTGGCTTCGACAGAGGACACACGACCTCATGTCACACTTCTAACCGACTCAGTGCATGGATCCCGGCCGGCGCGTGTGGAACGTCATAGTGATAAGTAGTTAACACAGACAAATTTGACTCGATATTGTGATCACTGAAATAACGTCATACGCCCAATAAACACGTGAAAGGTTTCTTTTCATTAATTCCTCCGTTTCTGGTGCTTCCCTTTTTTTATCAGATTAGCGTACTTTCTCTTGCACTAATCGGTGTTGTTTCGCAAATTTTCCATTACGAAACAATCACGTTACTATTTCAGTACTGCACTTAAAACCCAGAAGAAGCAAGAGTGTGCTCAACAAGGGATAGACAGCAAAATCTTCTTCTGCCCCTCCCCTCACCCCCCCCTAAAGAAAAAAAAGAAACCTTCGCAAATCTTGGCAAATTGAACTCGCATCCTTGTAGCATATGCACCCAGAATTGTTAGACGTGGATCTAAAGACTATTACGCAACTTGCCGTCCTCCGTCCTCCGTGAAACTGAATATACCAGATGATACGTGCTGCCGGCCGGAGTAGCCGAGCGGTTCTAGGAGCTAGTCTGGTACCGCGCGACCGCTACGGTCGCAGGTTCGAATCATGCCTCGGGCATGGTTGTGTGTGATGTCCTTAGGTTAGTTAGGTTTAACTAGTTCTAAGTTCTAGGGGACTGATGACCTTAGAAGTTAAGTCCCATAATGCTCAGAGCCATTTGAACCATTTGATACGTGCTAAAGGCTTCCAGCAACGATGTGTCTACTTCGCGATAATGTGTCCCGTGTTGCCAGTCAACGTCAAAAACTATTTATATTATGCAGACCTTAAATGTAAATCTAGGCATCCGAGGCCGCTCTCACAGTCAATAAAATTCTTCCGGGTTTGTGACAGCATTGTTAACTATAAAATACACCCTGAGGAAGGCATCTTGCAATAGTCGCCGAAACGTCGAAATTTTATAGTTGACAATGCGGTCACAAACCCAGAAGAATTTTACTGACTGATACAGACCTTACTAGATTGTATCTGAAAGTTACCTGCCTGACACCACAATAATATGTGCAAATCTGATAGCAGTTATCCGCTTCACAAAATCATAGGTTGTTGGTAAGCATCAGGAGATGGCTGTTTTTGGATATTTGGTGAAAATAAACAAAATTCTCCAATAGTTTTGTGGTTTAATTTGTAAGAAATTGAGGTTCTTTACTTCCATCCCTTCCATGAAATTAATACGTGTAGGCCAGGTATATTTGACATGCGGTTAGCTGCTTCAAAATTTCTGAAGATGCTCGCGTCTAACGAGGGAAGCATTTCAAATAAAAGAATGTTGTAAGCGACTTGTGGGTGCTAAAGAAAAAGTAATAAGAGTTTCTACCACTCTCCACCAAGCTCAAATCATAGTAATGGTTTTACTCTACGTAGTTACTCATCTGTATCACTTGGCAAGATTAGGGTTCAAGTCTTCTTTTACATCTAATCAGACAAGATTAGCGAGTGAACGTTACCATATTGACACTAAATGAGGACTTCAATAATTAATATGATAATAATAATAATAATAATAATATAATAATAATAATAATAATAGTAATAATATTAGATGTAGTAATTAGTATACCGAATTTCCTCATTAACACGAATTATTCATTACGTCCTTGTCGAATGTGGGTAATGACATGTAACAGAAATGCGTGGCAGACGTACGGAAAGCATCAAATGTGAAGAAGGCATTGACTGTTCTGGAGAAGATCGAGAAACAATAGAATAACATTAGCGGGGGTTATGGAATGAAGAAAACAGAAAGAGATGAGAAAAGCGTGGGTAATTTTCAAAGTGGCAAATGCTGGTTCCGTGTTGGGCAGAAGGAAAACAGCTGAGGCATGGTGGGAGGGAAGCTACGCCGATCGAGACGAAACTTTAATATCCTCTTAACCGGAGACTGAATTTGGGTAAGACGTCCTTTGCCGAGTAGGTCGTACGGCTGAAATAGAGGACGTGAAGAAAGATTTAGTGTTATGCAAAGTTAATGGCAATATGATGGAGATATTCGGAATGGTATTGGGGTTATTGAATATGATAGTTACCTGATAGGTGAGGAGAGGCTTTGAGGAGACCAGGGACTAAACCGATGAAACAAAAACAGAAATGCGAAAATCATGTTGCCTTTCCGGTAGCATCGGTCCTAATACAATATTAATGACTTTGATCAAAGGACTCTTAACTGACAAGCTATTATGAGCCTTTCAATCGACTTAAAAATCCACCTGTAATGCAGATCGAAATTATGTTGTGTGAAAGTGGTTGCAAATAGTTTATTTGATGGCGTCATATCACTAGCTGCAGTTGTGTAACGTTTCAGGAGAATCAACGAACTTTTCAGTAGGTGATACACCAGACGAATTCTAGTAAAGCATACCATATGACTTGTGTCCAATCTTTATTGATAGTAGAGGTAATGCTGATAGAATTTAACCCAAACAAATACATGCTATTAATAAGTGATTAAGTTCAAAGTTATCTATTATAAATGACGGGGAGGGAGGAGGACGAGGAGGGGAAGCCCAGGGATAATTTAAGCCAGGACACTAGCACAAATGTCTTTTTATTAAGCCATTTTCGTACAAAATAACAAATATATAATATTTTTGAAACTTATTTACACATGTCATCATAAAAGCATTTACAGAATTCAATAATAAAAAGCATTATCTGTAAAATTAATAACAAGTGCAAACTTCAGCTAGCTGAATCCATAAACACCCTTTACCTCAAGTATCAGTGACTTTATTAAACAATAAAAAATTTAACCAGCTGTATTAATTAATCACTCTTGTCTCATACCAGTAAATGAAGTATATTTCCGGTTCGCTGGTGGTGGAATAAGAAGCAGACTGGTAATAATAAATGGACAAGGATGAGAAATAACGAGTTACTATGACAGAAAGCAGCAGAACTAAAAACAGCATTTAGACAATTAAAACATCAATTTAAACACCGATCAGATTTTTCCATTGTAATCGCGGCTTATGCACAAACATACTTACCTAAAACTTTGAAACATTTAAAATTACAGCAAAATTTAAAGAAGGTAGTAATGGTTAAGTGCCGTAAATTATATTCTGCTTTGGCACTCCCAGGATCAACACAGCTTAGAAACAACAAACACGAGTTATATTAAGGCATGACTTCACAGTTGAGATAATGATAAGAAAGAAATACAAAAGTCAACCGTTATCATTCGACTCAGAGGACTATCAGTAGGTGTTATCACACAAAATAAATGACACTGGTGACCACAAATTTCAGTGCCAGTATCGTGTGAGACCCGAAATACAACGTTTAACATTTTCTCACGAAAATAATTGTCCTCCATAACCAGACTGGAATAACGATTTCGCTGCTGCTACGGTCGCAGGTTCGAATCCTGCCTCGGGAATGAATGTGTGTCACGTTCTTAGGTTAGTTAGGTTTAAATAGTTCTGAGTCTAGGGGACTGATGACCTCAGATGTTAAGTCCCACAGTGCTCATATTTTTGTATTTCATTTTCAAAATTTAAATTTCATGTTAATTTTTGTTAAACGGCTTAGGAAAGCTGCCATAATGAAAAGAAAAGAAAGATAAATAGCTAACAAAGAAAACCAAGTAAAAAAAATAAAAGAGACAAAAACAAAACACGATCAACTATGACCCGCCTCCACGTGGCGGGACATGGGCAATGGTGCGATCGGATGCGGGAACTGGTGTGGAGGTTCAGCCATATCAGTACCCATATACCGATCGCAGCGGCTAAGTGGACAATAAAGACCCACCCTAAGCAGTTAGGTGGTGGCCCGTAAAAGCAGGGCGGCAAGTGAAAAACAATTGCTCAGAGCCATTATTTTGAATAATGATTTCATAGTCGTCGGTGACGCGTGCCAGTGTAAATGCATTCACACCCACTCCCTTCTTGAGGTGCTTCACGAATAGCCAGGCCAGGCTTGGAGGAAGTTCACGTGATACAAAGACCGGAAGGAGAATCCTCCCGCTCGGCCACAAAGCGGAGCGACACACTGATAAGCCACAACATTACGAACTCCAGCTTAACTACTTATCGGTCCTTGTTTAGAATGCAGTGCGTCACCGATTCTGCTTATCAAGGATTCGACAGTTTGTTAATAGGTTTCTGGAGGTATGTCGCAACAGATGCCCACGCACAAGTCATGTAATTTTGTCATTTGTGTACACGGTAATGACGCGTGATACCGACCCAAATGGATTCAATTTATTCGCATGAAGCTAATTTCGTGGCAAATGCATTAACGTGAGTACTTTATCAAGCCCCTCAAACCACTGTAGCACGGTTTTGGCTTTGAGACTCGGACAATTGTCCTGCCCGAAGATGACATTGGCGGCGGGGACGACATCAAGCACGAAGGGGTGAAGGTGGTCCACAACTGTCAGCATGTCTTCTATTACTACCACAGGGTTCAAATGGCTCTGACCACTATGCGACTTAACTTCTGAGGTCATCAGTCGCCTAGGACTTAGAACTAATTAAACCTAACTAACCTAAGGACGTCACACACCTCCATGCCCGAGGCAGGATTCGAACCGGTGACCGTAGCGGTCACGCGGTTCCAGACTGTAGCGCCTAGAACTGCACGGCCACTCCGGCCGGCCTACCACAGGGCCGATGTGAGCACAGCAGAATGTCTCCCATACCATGATACTGCTCCCAACAGCCTGCATCCTTGGCGCGGTGCACACTTCGAATCTCCATTCGCGTGCATGACGGTGTTTGTGGAGACGATCATCGACCTGGTGTAGCAAAAGCATGATTCATCCGATAAGGCGACACTTTTCAATTGATCCACGGTCGAATCTTCACGACTCCGTGGCCACTGCAGTCGTAATTGACGGTGTCGTTGGGGCAACATGTGAACACGTAGGTGTCGCCTCCTCGGAGCCCCATGTTCAACAATGTACGATGAACGATATGCTCCGAAACACACATGACTACACCAGCATTGTGCTGCTTCGGCAGAGACCACATGTGATGCATTGCAGAGCTGGAATCCTCCAAATCCGACGTTCTGTGAAGAGTCGTGGACGTCCAACCACTTACGGCGCAGTGATAGTTCCACTGGGGTTCTATTGCTTTCCATAGATTCTCACTACAGTTGCACGTGAAAATCCTACCAGCTACGCCGTTTTCGAGATACTCTATGTAATAATAATATCACCTTTGTCAAAGTCACTTATATCAGTAGATTTCACAATTTACGGCTGGTATCGTTGCTAGAATTATTCTACATTCGTCTTTGATCCACTTACACACTTTCTTTACCGTGTCACGTTTCCACAACTCGGCCAGGCGGGTATGACTAAGTACACAGCCAACCTTTGAGCGGAGATATTGTCCGCACCTCCTCCAGCACACGACTGTCCCAGTTACTCTGACCGCTCCGCATAAGTCGGCATAAGCCTGTTGCTCCCTGTGGGCAAGGAAGGTAAACTCTTGAGTCGTGGAAAGGCACAGTCAGACACGCATTAACGATCCCGCGCACTTGCACGGGGAAGTAAATCCCACATCTGATTTACATTCAGGTTCGAATTCTCTTGACAACACAACCTGTAGCTCATCTGAGTTCGTCTTGGCGTTTTTTTATGATGGCAGTACCTCTCATAACCCGACTGATTCGCTCTTGTGTCTACATTTACTCTGTAGTCTTTTTGCAATCAATCATCCTCAATGTAAACGGGCGTTGGTAGTCAACAAACGTGATCATTTCTGCCGATCCATCTTCCAGGGAATTTTAGGTTTAGATGATATTTCACCTGACGATTAGAATCTGCAGAAGCGTGTGAATAATTCTGGAAGCTCGTTTTTAATGAGGCTAGATAACGGGGTCCTGTAAGACGGCGCCGCAAGCTTAAGGGATACAGTACAGTTCGCCAACAAATCATGGTGGTGGTGGTGGTGGTTAGTGTTTAACGTCCCGTCGACAACGAGGTCATTAGAGACGGAGCGCAAGCTCGGGTTAGGGAAGGATTGGGAAGGAAATCGGCCGTGCCCTTTCAAAGGAACCATCCCGGCATTTGCCTGAAACGATTTAGGGAAATCACGGAAAACCTAAATCAGGATGGCCGGAGACGGGATTGAACCGTCGTCCTCCCGAATGCGAGTCCAGTGTGCTAACCACTGCGCCACCTCGCTCGGTAACAAATCATGGGAACAATCACAGTTGAAAAATTTATTTACGCGAACTTCATCACAGCTTAACAATTTGGGTGTCAGAAGTAACACGAAATCGAATAATACACTACCAGAAAGTGGAGTACCAACAAGCAAAATGAAGAATACTTATCTCTGTAAGCAATACAGAATGTGTTATTCGAATTACGCCTCTGGTAGCTGAGTGGTCAGCGTGACGGAATGTCACTCCAAAGGGCCCGGGTTCGATTCCCGGCTTGATCGGAGATTTTCTCCGCTCAGGGACTGGGTGTTGTGTTGTCCCAATCATCATCATTTCATCCCCATCGACGCGCAAGTCGCCGAAGTGGCGTCAAATCGAAAGACTTGGACCAGGCGTACGGTCTACCCGACGGGAGGCCCTCGTCACACGACATTTCCATTTTTTTATTCGAATTAGTATACACATGCACCTAATAATAAATTTACTAAATTTTCTGCAAAGTATGCATTAAAAACCCCCATGAAAAAGCAAAAAAATATCAGTGCTGATAAAAGGCCACGAACAACGCAGTAGATAGTTTTTTCACGTTCCTGAGCTACAATCAGACAATGATTTTTAAATGAACACACCCCCATTTGACTGTATTGTTGTTTATGTAATTACTACCCAGGTTTAGGCCTTTTATCCAATTTTCAAGTGATGGATTTTATGTCATTAACAAATGTTGCAGGACACCAAGCTCAAAATTGGCCATAAATTAAGAAAAATATTGGCTTCCCCCGAAATGTCAGATGTAAAATCATCATCTTGTAAAAGATCAGTAATTAAATAGACAACAATACAGTCAAAGGGCGGTGTGTTCATTTAGAAAAAGAGACGTGATTAATTGTACAATATTTTTAAAAGACAAGCTCTCAAAGTTTTTCTTAGAACGCCTGTAAATGTTCCGCGTGTTCAACCTACGTTACACGGCACACAGCCAGTCGGTAGTCCATTTCTGCCCATGCCGGCCCAAGCACATCAGTTGTGACGGTCAGAACAGCTGCTTCAATGCTCTTTGAGGTTCAGTGGTAGAGCTGGTATGTAAACGCTGTCTTTGATGTAAGCTCACAAGGAAAAATCTCAAGGCGTCCAGTACGGTGACCGTGTTGACCACTCGAGTAGCCCAGGTGAAGCGGCCGCAGCGTGGCCTACCCAGTAATATGGCGAAGTTTAATTCAGGTGGCCTCGTACACAACCGTGCAAAAAGTGAAGGGGGGTATGATGTTGGAAGACAAAATCTCTGCTATCATTTTCAAATTGTAACGCGAGCCTCATCATGTCGAGATTGGTATGAAATGAAATGTCGTGTGGCTAAGGCCCCCCGTCGGGTAGACCGTTCGCCTGGTGCAGGTCTTTCGATTTGACGCCACTTCGGCGACCTGCGGGTCGATGGAGATGAAATGATGATTAGGACAACACAACACCCAGTCCCTGAGCGGAGAAAATCTCCGACCCAGGCGGGAATCGAACCCGGGAACTTAGGATTGACATTCCGTCACGCTGACCACTCGGCTACCAGGGCCGGACGTCGAGATTGGTGATACAACTAAGAATTCTCTAAGCAAAGGAGGAGGCTCCGTAGACGAAGCCAGCACCTCAAGATTCTCTGAATCATGGACGGGTTCGGCAGTTACATGCGTATTTTTTGTGACCTATATCCACGTGTTGTGTTGCTTGACCTTTCCCAAAAGATGAGAAGTGGATTCATCACTGACGGTTCTGCATATCACTGCAGACGTGCGGATGACACGATTTCTCATCGTGGTTTACGGCTTGCAGGAGCTGCAATATATACGGCTTCACTCGTAATCGCTTACGAAGGTTTTTTCAACACTGATGGCTGTGGGATACTCAGTTCTGCACTAGCTCAATAGGCAGAAGTTGTGAGACTTCAAAACATTACGTTCTGTGTCTCCTGTGACACGACCAGTCGTCCCGAATGCTTTTCATGGCATTAACAACTATTGTAAGTAGGCTGTTTAGGTTCTTATATTGGTAACGCAACCGCCACGTAGCGCTCTGTATGAAAATCATTGGCTGTGCTGCGTGCAGTCTGTGGCTGGTTTGCATTGTTGTTGGCTATTGTAGTGTTGGGCAGTTGGCTGTTAACAGTGCGTAACGTTGCGCAGTTGGAGGTGAGCCGCCAGCAGTGGTGGATGTGGGGAGAGAAATGGCGGAATTTTGAGAACGGATGATCTGGACATATGTCCATCAGAAACAGTACATTTGTAAGAATGGATGTCATGAACTGCTATATATATTATGACTTTTGAACACTGTTAAGGTAAATACATTGTTTGTTCTCTATCAATTCATTTCATTTGCTAACTATGTCTATCAGTAGTTAGTGCCTTCAGTAGTTTGAATCTTTTATTTAGCTGGCAGTAGTGGCGCTCGCTGTATTGCAGTAGCTCGAGTAACGAAGATTTTTGTGAGGTAAGTGATTTGTGAAAGGTATAGTTTAATGTTAGTCAGGGCCTTTCTTTTGTAGGGATTATTAAAAGTTGCGCTAAAAATATTGTGTGTCAGTTTAGTGTTGATCATAATAAGTAGAGAGAGTAACGTTTGAGAACGTTCAGTTTTGCTCAGCTGTTTGAAAAGCAAATAACGTAAGAGGTTTATCAGCACAGTAATTCATAAATTTTTCTAAGGGGACGTTTCACACTATTGTCCTACAATTTTCTGTGTTACATCACTGTGCTGTTGTAAACTGTTGTGTCTTGTGAAACTTAGAACGGAAAGCTTTTTGCACACTCAATGTCGATTGACAACGGGCAAATTCTAGCAGAAAAGATGCTTCCTCTGCCTGAAATTCAGAGCCATTTTCGGCAAGTACTGTTGGTAGCGACACAGCCGACGGTTCTCCAAGTAACTCGCCAACACCGCGTTTTCTTCTAAGAAAATTGTAGGTAACGTCTCAGGGCATGAGTTACGCTTTCGCCTGGGTCTCTGACAAGTCTCCAGGTTCGTAGTAATGGTTCCAGTGCACGACCGCCGAGTGCCGATTACGCCCACACACGTGACCTTGATGGTACGGGCCAGCCGCCTGGGTGATTTCCTCACGGGTTCCCAGCCTGTTTTCCGCTCTGCTGGACTCTTTGAGGCTGAATACCACGCCGCGCCTTTGTGCAGTTTTATCCGCTGCCGCCCACGCTCCCACCTGCTAGACTTCCCAACCACCGCGCGTAAGCACAAATCGTTCCTTGCCATTCGTCTCCCTGGTGGGTTCGTACACCCCCCCAACGCGATGCCATTTGACCTTTCAATTCCTGTCAGTGGTCTGTGTGGTGTCACCGCCAGACACCACACTTGCTAGGTGGCAGCCTTTAAATCGGCCGTGGTCCGCTAGTATACGTCGGACCCGCGTGTCGCCACTGTCAGTGATTGCAGACCGAGCGCCGCCACACGGCAGGTCTAGAGAGACTTCCTAGCACTCGCCCCAGTTGTACAGCCGACTTTGGTAGCGATGGTTCACTGACAAATTACGTTCTCATTTGCCGAGACGATAGTTAGCATAGCCTTCAGCTACGTCATTTGCTACGACCTAGCAAGGCGCCATTATCATTTGCTATTTATCTTGTGATGCATGTACCGTCATACCGATGTTCACCAATTATGGATTAAAGTTAAGTATTCCAGCAGCTTCGTACTTTATTTGCTAGTCTCAATTAGTTTACCTGTTCCAGACCTCACGCCATCCTGCGTGAGCTTAAACGCGTGCCTTTCGGCTCCCGTCCTAGTGGATTGGCTGTCTTGCCAGTCCACAAAAGCCTGTAGCTCTTCAAGGCGATTAAATATGTGTAGCATCTCCCGCAGACTATAAGCGTAGAAATGGTTCAAATGGCTCCAAGCACTATGGGACAACATCTGAGGTCATCACCCCTCGACTTGGAATTACCTAAACATAACTAGCCTAAGGACATCATACACATCCATGCCCAAGGCAGGATTCGAACATGAGACCGTAGCAACAGCGCGGTTCCAGACTGAAGCGCCTAGAACCGCTCGGCCACAGCGGCCGGCTATAAGCGTAGACGCCAGGTAGTTAACACCTTGGTGTTTTCCAGTACGATACCAGCCAATTGCTGTGTTTTTGAAGGACCACTCACTTGGTGCCTTCTGCAGATGTCATTTTCTGATCTCGTAACACGTACCCTACCATCCTGTTCTTCTTATAGTTACTGTCTGATATGGGGTGTTCCAGGAGTAACAGTAAATATTTTTGGAGATGGTAGTATAGCTTAATTCTAATAAAACATTCCATATATGTGTCCAGTTTTTATTTATTACAGAGGTACAACTTTTAGAATGTAGCGCAAACAAATACTGACACAGGTATTAGGCGAAGGAAAATGATTATTCAAAGCTGATTTTTCATGAATTCCACCCGCGGCTTCAATACGCTTCCAAATTTTCCTCGCAATGCCATGTGTAGCTCTTACCTGCTGCTACGCTCGCATAGACTGTATAGCCTGCAGAGATTATTTCTGTTTTTTATTAAATCGAATATTTTTGTTGTTCACAAAGTGCAACATCCAATATTTTCGCGCTAGTAAAGGTCATATAAGCATGGCCCTTTCCGAATGTACTTCTCACCAAAAAGCGATTCTGGTAGCTGGAGTTCTAAGTTTTTGTTAATCATGCCTATTGCGTTGTTATGGAGTTATTTCTTTAGCTCTAACCGAGAAGTGAAATACCAACTTTCAAAATTAAGCTTTAAAATTTTTTTAATGTAACGAAATATTTTCTAAAAAATTTTCATCTCCTACGGCTCTCCCGAAACACTGAAAGTTTTATTTTTTTATTTCTAATCGAGAAGTCAAACACCAATAGCCATAGACGTAAACTTATAAATCCTTTAGTAGTTCTGCAGTAATTATTTAGTTTCAAATAAACTTTCATGAAGTATTTTAAGCCTTGTTTTGAACTTCCAAGAATGTTGAAACACGTATTTTTTATTTTCTGACAGAGAAACGGAATACTAATTTTCATAGTTCTAGCTTCAAAAGTCCTTTAATCGCGATATACTTTCAAAAAGTCTTTCATCCCATATTTCATCCTCTTAGGAGAGATTGTCCGGACAATCTCTTCTTAAATGATGCCTATAGTATAAGATCCTAACTCTCAAGTTTCTATCTTTAGTGGTTTGGGCTGGGTGGTGAGGTGAGGAGTAGGTGAATCAGTCTCGCCCTGTTTCACCCCCTGAAGGATTGACTTTCCAGGAACAGTGAAACACCTTTTTTTTCATCTCCAACCGATATGCAATACATCAGTTTTCAAAGATATAGCTTTCAAAATGCTTTCGCAATGAAATAGTTTCATAAAACATTTCACTTCCTATTCCACCCCCTTCGGGGTTGAGTTTCCACCGACAATGACATTGGTATGTTTATTTCTTACAGGGAAGCCAAGTACAAATTTTAATAGATTTAGTTTCAAAAATGCTTACACAATGGAATATTGACATAAAACTGTCATCCCCGATTATACCCCCATAAGAGTTCAATTTCCAAAAGCATTGAACATGTATTTTTTTTAAATTTGTAACCGAGAAGTCAAATACAATGAAGCGCCAAAGAAACTGGTACTGGAATGCGTATTCAAATACAGAGAGATGTAAGCAGGCAGTTTACGGCGATTGTCTGCAACGCCTATATGAGACAGCATGTGTCTGGGCCAGTTGTTAGATCGGTTACTATTGCGACAGTGGAAGTTATCAAGATTTAAGTGAGTTTGAACGTAGTGTCATAGTCGGCGCACGAGCGACGGGTCACAGCATCTCCGTCGTAGCGATACAGTGGGAACTTTCGCGTACGACCACATCACGAGTGTACCGCGAATATAAGGAACCCTATAAAACAGAGATACTAAAACAAACTTCTTTTTAGTTCAAGAGAGTTGTTTCACGCATAAACTACCCCTCCTCTCAGCTTTCACACGGCGAGCTATCTACTTCAGCTATTACTGTATGAGAGAATGCTCACCCAGCAGCAACGTCTTGTTCTCCTAAACTTTTTAAAACGGTAGCTACTTTCTAAATCAGTCCCAATTTTCTGTAAAAGTTGTAGCT
The DNA here is from genome assembly GCF_023864345.2 of Schistocerca serialis cubense. Lineage (NCBI taxonomy): Eukaryota > Metazoa > Arthropoda > Insecta > Orthoptera > Acrididae > Schistocerca > Schistocerca serialis. The sequence goes on from NC_064642.1 coordinate 546,573,594, forward strand.
TGTCAGTCTCTTTCACTGTAATGTTAACTGACCTGCTAACTGTCACAAAGGAAGTAAGTAGTGACTCTTACCCTCGGAGTGAAGTGTCTCCTGGCAACCTCGTAGGAGCTGCCACAGTCATCCTTTCCGTGAATATCGCGTTACATCACCAATAAAACAAGAGAAATACCCTGTAAAGATTCGACGTAGCTGTCAGTTACACGAAATTGTATTTTGTTCACCATCTCGACGTCAACAAGATGGAAAAATTAAGGAAACAGTGAACACAATTGTTAGTATACATTATGTATAGTAGTTTAGGAGGTGTACAACAGCACTTTTGCCAACTTATTCAGTTTTGTTTCTGCTACAGTAGTCATACATTGAATTTTCCCTTGTTTCTCGATATTTTGAACTATGTCATTTTGTACTCATTTTTAGTATTTTTTTTTAATACGCTTCCGCCACAAGCCGATCAGAATTAATGTGCAATACATTTCTACTTTTAAACGGTGTAATATGCCGTCGGTTATAAACCTTCCCTTAGATAGGCGTCTGGTAGCGCATCTCTACGGCGGGCTGGCTGGAGCAGGCTGTGGTTAGCGGTGATGTCGTTGTGTGCTTTCCAGGAAGTTGTTGTTATTGCTAGTGCAGCTGAGGAGGCAATATTGCTGACGAAGTTTGGTACCTCTGTGATTTTAGTGCCGTCACTCAACATCAATCCCGACAGGGAGTGAATCACACTGTCGGGATTGACGTTGAGTGATGGTACTAAATTCTCGTAATGCTCTCTCTTCGTATTGACGAAATAGTCCCCCTATTTATGTGACATCGAGGGCGAAAACTGAATTTTTCAGTCCCTTGGAAGTTCGTTCCACATTTACATTCCAAGTGGTTTCCTGTTTCATGTCATGAACTACCTGCATTAACTAACACCAGAGCGATGGCAGAGAGCTCAATACAGCAGCGACATCTTAGTTCCGTGGAGCAATGCTCATCTCTTGACCTATGGCAAGGGTAGATGCTGGTTCAGATCTCGCTGTACAGACAACGTGTATTGCTTCAGTTTCTTTCTTTTCCTCTGCAGACAGCCAGAACAAACAGCTAAGGAAACGTTTGTGTTGCGCCAACTGAACGAGAAGCTTCTTGTTCTTTATTTTTAATTTTAATTATCAACCCTATTCTGTAACACAATAAGCTTAATTCACTGTTAATAAGTATCTAATATTGCTATCATTCGTTCACTGGAAAGGACTTTCTTATCCCGCTTTGGTAGCGATGCATATGCCCAGTGGATCTGGATAAGTGGACCGTTGAATTTCTCGCCAGGCAGAGTAAACCATTTTACGTCAGCGTCTTGTTTTAGGAATCATAGGAAAAGCCTAATAAGCAAAGACGACAACGGCAGGCAGATGGCGCAAGCGAAAATCTGCAACAATTTCTGTTACATTCGCGTCGCTGTACTCAAAAATCTAGTAGGTGGCATGGATTCTGCCCCCACAGCTGACTGCTGCGAATTTGACTCAAACCAATCACGTGCGCACTTCCCTCGACAGCCCGTATAAGACGAAGATGACAAGCACTTCAGTCCGTCGGAATGAACAATGAACACGAGTGGATGCAGATGTTCACACAGGATGCTTACGTAAGTGTCACCCGTGAGAGTCGTATCTAGACGGATCAGGGGTTCCACATCACTCCGACTGTACACATTCCATACCATTACAGACCCTCCACCAGCTTCAGCAGCTTGGACAGCTCCCTACTGACATGCAGGGTCCATGTATTTATGAGGTTGTCACCATACCTATACACGTCATTCTTTTTCTGATGCCTTTGTCCAGCATTGTCGCAGGGTCAGAATGGTTTGGGTTGATTTAGACTGGTTAATTTATGGAGTGGTCGGATGTCCTTCCTGTCGCCATCCCGTTGGATGAGATGATGATGGTGAAAACCACTCAACACCCAGTCCCTGACCGGAAAAAATCTCCGACCCAGCCGGGAACTGAACCCGGGCACCTTTGCATTTCATTCCGTCGCGCTGACTACACAGCTACAGAGCCGGACCATACGTATACATTTCTATCCGCTCGATACAATTTGAAACGAGGCTCGTCCGATCAGGCAACATGTTTCCAGTCATCTACAGTCCAACGTCGGTGTTGACGGGCCCAGATTGGGCGTAAAGCTTTCCGTCGTGCAGTCATCAAGGATACACGAATGAGACTTCGGCTCCTAAAGCCCATGTTGATGATCTTTCGTTGAACCGTTTTCACGCTGGTACTTGTTGAGGACCCAGAATTGACATCTGCAGCAGTTTGCGGAAGGGGTGCACTTCTGTCACGTTGAACGATTCTATTTATTCGGCGTTGGTCACGTTCTTGCAGGATCTTTTTCCATCCGCAGCAATGTCGGAGATTTGATGTTTTAAAGGATTCCTGATATTCACGGTACACTCGTGAAATGGTCGTACTGGAAAATCCCCACTTCATCACTTCGTCCGTGATGCTGTGCCATCGCTCGTGCGCCGACTGTAACACCACGTTCAGACTCACTTAAATCTTGATAACCTGCCATTGTAGCAGCAGTAACCGATGTAACAACTGCGCGAGACGCTTGTTATCTTATACAGGCGTTTCCGACCGCAGAGCCGTATTCTACCTATTCACATGTCTCTGTATTTGAATACATATGCCTGTACCAGCTTCTTCGGCGCTTTAGTGTATCTTATCACCAAAATCAGTGGAAGTTCCTTTTATTCCTTTGTACAAAACAAATAAACCTCGACACTAACAAAACACATGTAGCGATGTATCCTTTCTGATACCTAACAACAGACGAAGTACCCGATATGCCCAACGCTGCACGGACACTTTTCGGACATGTTTACCATCACATCACCGAAAAAGTTGCACTAATTGAGATAATGTTAAACGCCAGTGTACAATATTCCAGTTACTCTGTGAACACTCCTCGTTCAAAGATACAAGGACAAACAACAGTTGGAAAATTGTATCTCGTGCACATGGGACATCGTCATTGTTCAACATCTCCACAGGAAGGTAGACTGCGAATTCTTCACAATACACGTAACCAACTGCAGGTATCGGAGGTATCTCAATAAAATTGTTTTAGGTAAAATGCCTGTTTTCCTGTCTCTGCCCTTAACTTTGCTTTTACGAATAGCTTAAGGACACGTTTATTCTTATTTAAATGATTTTCACACTTTTAAAATTGTGTGCCACAGCTGCCTACAAATTCAAACGAGGCGCGGTCCGCTGTTGTGAGACAAGCGACACACAGATCGCTCTGCAGGTTGCTGGCTGTTCCTGCGGATAGTTCTGCTTCCATTCGCACAGAGGTCTCTCGAGCTGCGAACGTGACCGAGTGGATCGATACCACATCGGCGGTCCTGGCGGAGGGTGACAGAACCACTTGAGATTCCCGCCCTAGTACAAACGCAGTTGAACATCGCCATACTTTTGCTTCATTTTTCTTCATTTTCTCCATATTGACAGCGAGAAATGACAAATTTAGCATTTTACATTGTACAAATAATAACCGTTTAACAATATGGATGTTGAGCTCAAAAAAATATCATGTACACTCTAAAATAAAAAAAAGGCGACGTAATACGAAGGAATATTCAAATAGGATGGAAAACGACATATATATACATGTACAGATAAATAAATGATTACAGTTTCAGAAAAATTGTTTGATTTATTCAAGAGAAAGAGCTCTAGAAACTGAGCAAGTCTGTGACGCGTTGGTCCGTGTCTGGCACTTACGCAAGCAGTTATTCAGCTTGGCATTGGTTGCCAGAGTTTTTGAATGTCCCCCTGAGAGATACCGTGTCAAATTTTGTTCAATTGGCGCATTAGCTCCTCAAAATATCGGGCTGGTTGGAGGTTCTGCCAATAATCCTTCATTCGCGATTGGGGAAAATTCCGGCGACTTTACTGGCCAAGTACGAAGACAACCTGGAGAAATTCTCGCTGTGTGCGGGCGGGTGTTATCTTGCTGAAATGCAAGCTCAGCAAAACTCGCCATGAGGGACAACAAAACGAGGCGAAGAATGTTATCAACGTACCGCTGTGCTGTAATGGTGCCACGGATGAAAACCAAAGGAGTCTTCCTGTGAAAGAAATGTCACCAGAGGCGATCACATCCGGTTGTCGGACAGTAAGGCTGGCGACAATAAGGTTCGTATCCTATCGCTGTCTGGGACGAGAACGTTTGGAGCGTTATGGGCACAGGCCCTGTAACCATCTCGGGATTTTGACGATCTACCGAACCAATTATACGGAATTTTACACGATATCCATCAGGACGGCATTCAGAAACTCTGTCAACAACTCTGCCAACCAAAGCGGAGTGGAATAACTGCTTGAATAAGGGGCAGAAGTGTACCAACGCGTTATCGACTTGCTCGATTTCTCAAGCTCTTCGTCTGAAATAATCGTCCAGTTTTCGTCAAATTATAATGACTTGTTTATCTGTTTATATAAATCACATCTATCGATTACCGTCCCATTCGCATAATTCCACCGTGGTACGCCGCTTTCTTTCTTTCTTTCTGTTATTTCTGTCATTTCCATTCATAAACTGCTGCGCTTCACAGTATGTTGCAAGTGTCACTGTCTTCAACTCTGACAGACTCTATCACATCCTACAATGTGTCTGAACCCAGTTTGTGAACCGAAATCCCGATCCCAGTAACCCATCCAATAGTGTAATCTCATATCCATGCACCTTGCTGTGCCTTTACTTTTACATTGCCGTTCCCTTGGACATTTGCGTCTTTTCCATCCTCTCTCGCTGGAATTTCACCAAATATTACTTTGTAACCAACAAATCCAGCGCGTCATACAACGTGAATCAGGAAAATAATGGGACAGATTTTTTCCTTTAGTACCCAGGAATTTCTTTCATTTTATATATCAGTGTTGTACCATTCAAAATAGTTTCAAGGGGCAACTAAACACCGACTGAGACGTTGTCTCAAAGGCTTCGTACCAGCTGTGGAACGCCTTTCTTGGGATACCTTCCACCTCGATGGTTTTGCTCTTTTAGATGTTTTCCGAAGTAGCATAGGATGCCTTTTCGGATAGTACTTAACCTGCGAGTGGGGGGGGGGGGGGGGCGGAGGCAAAAATGAAGTTACAGGGACTGGAACCCTTCATGCTGAATGTCTTCTCAATGCCATGTTCTCTTTCAGCACTATAACTAACTGTCCGTGCCTCGGATCCGTGTTCGTTTCGTGCTATATTGGTTTGAGGAACATTATAGTGAACTCACGAAGACGTTTGGTTGACCAAAGTAGCCTGATATAAATCTTATGGAACCCATCTTGCTCGCTGTTGGGCGCCATCACGGCGAATGCAAATCAGCGGCGTGTTCTTCATGGGAATTATATGACTTGTCCGTAGACATCTAATGCCACATACCTCCACAAACCTACCATCAAATTGTCGGGCCCTGATACGCAAAATCAGTGGGGCAATTTGATCAAAAGACGGACAAACAAGCTATTAAGCATGTAGTCATAAGGTTTTTGCTCATCAGTGTATATAATTGCTTTTAAAACAAAATCAGCGCCGACATATCTTTGACTATTTATACCTGCGATGCACATGGTCTGTCTCAATTAAAAATTCCTTGAATTGTTTATAAATATTTTTGAGACCATGTCATCAGCTGATTTGTTTCAAGTAACACTATTCTGAATTAGGTTAGGTTTTAACCAGAGGCAATCTGACCCCTGTAAAGGGAAATCGAAATAACAATAAAGTAAAATGAAAGTCCTACCCTTACAGCTCCTGAAACACTTTAAAGTTCACTCTGTTATAAATTTAATTTACTTTGATGCTAACCAACTGCCATAATTACATTTACCACACTATTTATTCCTGACGTGTTTGTGCATGGATTAACAGGAAGAGAAGTCTAAAAACAAATCTTCACACTTGCATCGTGATGTAGAACAACCTGCCTGGCACGGTAAACAGAGCACTAACAGCGGTGAGTGTCTGAGATACAACGTCGACCTTGCTCCTTACGCTGTGTAGTCGAAGGTCAGCCTCACATAGTCGATCTGTTAACTTCACCTAATCTTGCCTGTTTTACGGTTGTTCGTATGCTATGATCCCATATGTGGAAACTGATTAACCTTCGCTTTAAAACAACAGTCTGGGAGAGCTTAGTACAGCATAAAATGAAGAAAAAACAAATCTAAAATCATAATGGATTGTTTAGGCCCTTTGTCCTCCAGTTTGGTCAATGCACATAGTTAAAACATATATGCAATGCTGCAAGTGGCACTCATTTGAATCCACGGAGCTTACGCTACCGAAAACTAATTTTGACTGTCAAGACTCTTACACCTTTACCAAAGTAGCTAGTCGCACATAAAATTAGCACAACAGTGCTGGTCTGCCACTCTCTACCTGAGTGATTGCGGCTTAGAAATGAAGCGCCAGGATAGCTTTCGATTTGAAACTCTGCAAGACACAAAAAAAAAAAAAAAAAAAATCTCACCCCACAATAAGGACCATAGGGATCATCAGCGACGAACTGTTGACAACACTAATTATTTTTATTCAAAATCTAAGCAGTGGCGGATTTCGAACCCTTTACCGAGGACGTTTGAGTATCACTGAAAGATACTACACCCCTCCACCTTGTTTCGTCATACGGTCTTGGCGGACATCACATAAAATCCCTTCATCTTTTGAAGACTTCACTCAGTTTTTTTATTACACAGAGCAGCCAGCCCTCTGAAGGAATCCGCTGAACTACCGTGCCGGCCTACATCTAGACAACGGATGTTTACTCTTCAAATGTTTTACTCTTCATACGTACCAACAATAGGAAGACTGCTGGCGTATGATGCAAATTAAGCTTTTCTCATTATACTGCCTTTGACTAATAGTAAGACTGGAAATATTGTCACCATCAAAACATTCTTTCACAACATTAGCTAGAGGCACTGTCTACGTGACTGTATTACGCGTTCTGACCTGCTTTATATAAAATGGATAAATGCAAAGCTTTTTATACAACTACAAGTACGTACGCCTTGCAAGGAACAATATCAGACTCTGACTTTGACTTCAGCAAGTCTGCTCTAAGCTTTATCTATTGCCTTCTTTCAGTGTAACTCAAATTTTGATTCTGATGAAGACATCCTTAGAGGTGTCGAAACCTAGGTAAATCTATTAATTAGTTATTTTGAACCGGTTGGCTGTGCTAGTTATGAAACTTATATATGGTTGCTGAAAGACAACCATATTGCAAACTGTGATACAATAACACTCTTAACAAGCTCCAAACGGATGTTTATTTCACTCTCAGCTGCGAGAAGGTACAAAGGTTAAGATTGTTACTCTTAGGTGCTATTTTCGGATCTCTGCTGATCGGTTACAATGTAACAAGTCACATTCGTCATCGTAAATGGGTATGTCGACAATGGGCTATCCTGAACGAGCGGGGTAATCACACACAGCAGCAAGATGACGTGAGAATTTGGTGAATGCCGAAGTTTAGCGGCTTCTATTCTACTTGTCCCTGTTATTTGACTGGAGTATCGTATCAGAGCCGTAGACTTGTCAGCAAATAATTTTTATTCAGACTTATTTACACGCACCTCCGTACAACTGCCCTCCACTTGAAAGCGCAAATTAATCCGATACCGACCGTGAGTGAAAATAAAATACGGAATCTGACTGATGTACTGTAACAACGAGGGACTTTTTTACAGGTTCATATTGCTGCTGGTGCACTGCGGAAAACGTTTATACGATACCACGAACTCCCTGAATGCAAGGCCACTTTTCGAAGCACTGTGCTGCGTTACGCCCTGAGAGAGCCACTAAAACTGCATACTTCAATCGCTTACGGTCACTGGATGGTACCTTTTCTCTCAGTACAAGGCTAACAGGTTTTATCGAGTGCAGAAAGCTTTCGTGGTGGGTAATTTAATTATTTCAGGGCGTATTCTAAGTAGAAAAATTGACTGAAGCCTCTATACAACACATCTTCGTATTAGTCATGCTCTGCAGTTACATCTACCACTAAACTGTGTCATAGATGCCTGATTGATGAGGTATGTCTAAATTTTGCAATAAAATTCTTAATTCGATCACTTATAGCGTTGTCCCTAGCTTCGCACTACCATATATTTGAACAGCATGGGACTCCGGTCTTTCATGCCATTATCTCCTTTTTATGTGAGATTTTTACGGACGTAGTTTAATATGGTGATTATGTTTACCCACTCGTATTTATTGCAATGGATAAGATCTTGTAAATGTTCACTGAAGGCAGTTGGCCTCACGCGTATCCGGGATCACCGTGATTCAAACCACTGTGTAGCCATCAAGATTTGCGTTTCCCCGAATCTATGATCTATGATGGAGGATGGTAGTTTGGCATCTTTTATAAGGGCACCAAGTTTTTCTTGCCCACCCACTCTCCTTCGACGCTTCAGCTTGTCGTTGATAGGGCCTTAAACTACACCCTTCCTTTCTTTCTTTCCACTGCGCAGACGATTAAAAGGCTATTTTGTGCGTCGTCAGTTGATGTGAGGAAGTATTACGGGTACTGTTGAATGAAATGAACATTCAAATGATTGCAGAATATCAACTGAGGGTAAAAACAGTGACTAAGTAATGAGTAGTAGAAATGAGGCAAGTGACAAAAGTAACTTCAAAATGACGCAGTAGAAGAGGAACATGAATTTTGTGACATTGGAAGCGAAATTAAGCATTGCGCACAAAGCAAGAAAGACTTAATAAGACTAGCGCAGACAACGGAGGTATTCTTCACTAAATGAAGATTACTAACATACTTGGTCCTTCATTCCGGGAAGGATTTTCTACGAATGTGCCGCTGAAGAACAGTATTTAAGGATCCATTCACGGAGACGGAAAAGAAGACAATCGAAGAGTCTGATCTGTGGTGTAACAGAACGAAGTTGGAAATTGAATGAAATGATAAGAAATGAGGACTTGGTCCGCAGAATCTGCGAAGTACGAGTAGAGCGTCGGAATAATTTTTTCTTTCAATTTTCACTCTTACACCCACATGCAGAACATGATACATCACATCTGTCTTCACAGGAAATAAAAAGAGATTGATTAATTAGAAATGATTTTGTTTTGAGGTAATTACTACCGCAGAGCAGCACATTTAGATCAAAATAATGTGAATATTAACCTCAAAGTGCTGTTATGAAACATTACACTTCTACAAGGAAAGTATTTACAATGTTAAGCATAAAATACTTTACTGATGGTACTGCAAAATATTATTTATTTGATCTTGAACCGGCTCTTGGCTTCGTAGATCAAGAAACAGAAAGGCGGTTCCTGACCAAATAACTAATATTTCTCAAAAGTTAAGGGAAGTACCTATCTTTATTTTATATTGCCGTTTAACTCAAATAATGACAGAAAATTCAGTTAAAGTATTCACAATAAAGCGAAAAATTATTTTTTTCTTTCTTTTGTAGACTATCAGAGATGCTTAATACAAGTAATTAAACATGTCTGCTGGAAAAAGAAATGATAGGACGTGAGTAATTTCTGTTCATGTTTGTAAAATATAAGGCATACTTAGTTTTTATACGATCAGAATAGTTTGGAATGTAAATCTAGCAATACGTAGGTGAACACAAATAGAGAATGCTGTTATAACTATGAGAAACAGTCTCAGTTCATGATACGTATAAAGGACCATCCTATATGGAATATAATCCTCTCCGCATACTACTTCAGAGAAATGTATACAAGATAAAGTTTATTCAGTTCTAAGCATTATTTGGTACATGTCTTATGAATGCAAAAAGACTTATTTTTAAAAGGTAGTAAACATTTGCATTGGATTTGTACTTTATGCGAGTATCGAAGCTTGGGTAACAAATTTGTCAGTTACTACGTGGGAAAATCAAACATCAGGTCCATTCCCACCGACATTCACCTGACGAATTTTAATATAATGCCGGAATATATGTGTGTATTTAATAATAGGATTCCACTGTTGTGAAATAGACAAGATAATTAAAAAAGATTTTACTTGAACTGAAAATCTAAAAAGAGAAATCTTAATTTCCACAATAATTATTAAAATTCAGTTTTTTAAAGATTGTAATTAAAACGAGAATTGAATGCCTTTCACCGGCGACAATGAACAATGAAATCTGATGTGTAATCGCACCCGTTTACGAACTGTGTTCTTTCTTTCTGCTGGTTTACAGGTGTTTGTTCAGTCGCTGATCATCGCAATGTCTTACCTCATTATACATCACGTTAAAAGAGACGTTTTTATCATTTGTAAATATATCAACGTTTGTCCTTGATCTTCTGAAGTCGGGTGTAACGAGAAAAACTGCCTACATTAATCACGAAACTTACCAAGACGACATAATCATAAAATCATATTATGTTAGTCGTGTTAGTATACACAAGGGACATGGAAGATGCTTTTGGGTTTTCCTCGTAATTTTTCCAATGGAAATTTTAATTTCCAGATGGTAATTATAGAAATACGTATCACGGCACTGCATCTAATATTAACTGATTTTGAATGTTATTATTGTAATTTATGTAAAGTGGGTCTACCACGGTACTTCCAAATGTAAAGACAGAGTCTAAAAGAGATGTCAGCTATGGCGCTGTAGGATAGATGAATACGCTCTTTCATTGCGTATTCTGGGGTAGGAGATGGTTCAAAATGGTTCAAATGGGTCTGAGCACTATGGGACTTAACATCTATGGTCATCAGTCCCATAGAACTTAGAACTACTTAAACCTAACTAACCTAAGGACATCACACAACACCCAGTCATCACGAGGCAGAGAAAATCCCTGACCCCTCCGGGAATCGAACCCGGGAACCCGGGGGTGGGAAGCGAGAACGCTACCGCACGAGGGGTGGGAGACCTTACGAGTGACTGAACATTCCGTTCCATGACTTCCATAGTGGATTAGTAGAACAAGGGATACTCAAAATAATAAATGGTCGTATTTTGCGCATTACTTTATACCCAAACTGCTTAAGCGTAATTGCTAAATACGTGCCTTTATTTAGAAAATGGTATGGTCATCCACACGTAATGTGATCCTGCGTAAAAATCGTACTGCGCGGAAATAGGCAAGGAAAGTGTCCTCTCCCTACAAGCTGCACCGTTTCGGTGTCTTTCTGTGTTAATAATCCCATAAATTAAGGAGAGCAGCATAATGAATTTCTAAGAGTCATGCCTGTACTCAAAGAGCGAGTAGTGTGGTGTGATTACTCACGGTGTACAGAGGTGTAAGTGCTATTGTTAGTGTATGTCCTCGCTTGGTGTAGTTTACATTACGATTTCTGAAGTGGTGTATTTAAAATGTTGGATCATCAATAAGAATGAAGAGCACATTTCGCATTTTCTTATCTGGATTGCCCCGTCGACGAAGCGTATAGTAGATTGTTTTCGAACGGGTTTCAAAATTCTGGCAAGCAATTTTTCCGCGAAAACACTAATCGACTGATCTCGCAACAGCGCAGGGCAGTGAAATGAAGCTGCCATATCAGCTATAATCCAGCAGTCACCTTGGGGCTGAGAAGGACAACACTAGGTGTTCTCAGGTTGTCGGGCCATAGGTTTCGGCTAATTCACCATACCGCCATTCCGCCATAGAAACACGTTGTCGCACTACAAATGGGAGACTATAGTTTTCAGACTCCAACAAGTCTGCGCACAGACGTTCTGCGGAGGATTCACGCCACACACATGCAACTTCTGAAGTCAAACCTCACACTCCACAAACCAAGTTCCATATTCCGCTATCACAGTAAACTCTACGAAGTTCATCGGTATCCGCTTCGCAGCCTCATAGTTCCGAGAGCAGTGAGTTCTGTGCGTTGCTATATGCTGGGTGCGTCATAGACGACGACAGATATTTCACGCACTGAGTCACACATCCGGACATAAACCTCCGGTAGGAAATGGCAGTACAACTGACTTTCATAAAATTGAGAAATGAGAATGAAGCTTTTCATTGTTCCTGTGTACCTGCATTGCCAGTAGGAAAGACCTACTAGACTGCACAAACTTTTCGCACGTTATAGCACAGTCAATAACGTGAGATTCAGAAGTTCTAAAGACTGCTACTACTGTACGATAAGATGATTTTTTTTCCGTATCCAGCTAGCTCTGTCTGATACAGATAGGTACTTCTGTGAGTCATGTGTCGCATCAGTGCGAGAAAAGCATACTGATGTTTTTCGCTGTCTCATTATACCCTTTTTATGCATATGTTTTGTAAATAAGAAAGCGAGGAGCGAAAATAATAGCAACGGTTCTTGACTTGTGTTTGGCCGCATGCTGTCTTTGGAATATTTTTCTTAATTTTTGAAATTCCTCTTATTTGTTCAACAGAGCGATACTGGTCTTACAGCCGTTACAGATCGCTGTTATGAAATTTTATTTTACTAATCTCAAACTGTAATTCCTTTTTGATATTATTAGAATTTATCCATTTAACTACAGCCAACGGCAGGAACATGAAAGAACGTGTATTTGAATTCATAAGCTTATTCATGTGTGTTTAAAGTCCGCGGCCCATTTAGGCTATTTAGATACTTAAGCTGGTTGCTGACAGCAAGAGCTTATTACCCATTCCTAAGAAAAAGCTTTGTTAAGCACTGTAGGGCAACTTAAACGACAACTGTTGAATTTACAAAAAATCACACATATTACATCAACAAAGGCCAAAGAGTATTTGACTTTAAGAGTTGATTTTCTCTTGGTTGGTTTTGAGTCAGCACAATTTGCTGATTCAATGTATTTGACTTACATAGAATGTAACTGCTGTTGTTCAAATTTTCAGTCAATGGTTTCTGTCCTGTCACAGAAACCGCACTTAACTGACGTGTGCAATAAATAACATTCTTGAACTACAAACTAACTTATGCTTGCAGGAGGAAAACTTACCATTTAGAAAATTTTGTGATAATGTTGACCTACTTAAGAAATGTGGAAACAGTAGTACCATATAAAATTAGACACAACGAAACGAATATTTGTGCGGAAATTTGTTGATGTGAATCAAAATATTTAGAAACAGCCCCTTTTGGAAGCAAAACAACATGAACATTAATGAATACTGACTAAAAATATTAGTAAGTAAGAAGGTAAAGGCCATCTAATGACGAAAACTTGCATTACGATGATTACCTCAGTAGAATAACCATACACAGCATATGTCTAAATGAATATTTCTGCTACAAACGAATATTCGTATTTCCTCCTGTCCCATGACCACATGAATTTATCTTATGACAATGATCACGTAGATTATATGTGAAATATAGTGCATAAAGAATTTCTGTACTAAATTAACAGCTTTGCTGAGTGGAATTTGGTTAATAAAGGAGCATAACTTAATCATCATCTATAATTGCTGAATCAGGTTAGACCGATATGTCAGTAATGCCATGTAACATTGCACCATCTGCATAATCTGCTAAACAGCTACTGCACATTTCAACGAAATGTCCTTACCGTGCGCCTGTCTAACAATAAGCGTTAACGACGGCTAATGCGGAAATGCCATTTATCAGGGGCCCATTAGGCCAGCGTCGATATCTGGCCGCAAGACTTAATTGTGCAAACCAGCGTCCATTAGCGGGAATCGCATTTAATGATGAGCGCTAGCACTGACCGAAAACTTGAACAGCTGAAAAGTCTATTTGTCGTGCTTGACGTGCTTTATTCGGTTCCCGAACGTAAATTCCGACAAAGAAGTTCATTGTGCTTTCCGTTTCTGGTGAATAAATTGTAGCCGGTTGCAGCAGTCCACATTTGTTCTGAATCCCAAGTGGTATTATTCACATGGAGTACTGCAAGTAACTTTCTGTTCTATAGCAACGTGTTCACCATTGTATCTACGCTCAGAATTTTCTCATATTCTGCAAATGTTTGATTGACTGATTTACAGCTATGTGAATATATTGGGGATAGGTTCACATATCATTCTGAATCATCACTAGTAATATGTTGGTAGGAGCAGTTGGAAACACATAAATATGAAACGAATCTGACTGTGCCGGCCGAAGTAGCCGAGCGGATCTAGGCGCTTCAGTCTGGAACCGCGCTACCGCTACGGTCGCAGGTTCGAATCCTGCCTCGGGCTTGGATGTGTGTGATTTCCTTAGGTTAGTTAGGTTTAAGTAGTTCTAAGTTATAGGGGACTGATGACCACAGATGTTAAGTCCCATAGTGCTCAGAGTCAATTGAACCATCACTTTAGGGCATCTTCAGATTGTCATAGAGCCTAATAAAATGGACGCAATATTAACTGTATATGTAATCCATCCGTCACAGAGAGACATAAAATGCAAGGTAGACCTTGAGCTCACAATCTGACTCCACCACAGCGGTACAAAATAGGGTTACGCTTACAAAATAAACTAGGTGTGAGCCACACGTAGCACAACGTCCCTTAGGCGTGCACAATCTGATTATGCCCCAAAAGGGTGAAACGCTTCACTGGTATTAAATAATTTCGCCACTAAGACTATTTTTATTTGAAATAATTAATACAGTCGTTTTTTGTCCTCCTGAGGGATATCATGCCAAAATCTGTCCAATTCCCGCGTTAGATCGTCAAAATGCCCAGCTGGTTTGAGGCCACTACAGATAATGCTCCAAACGTTCTCCATAGCTGAAATGTAAGCCACAAAAGTCTAGCTATGAATGGTACCATTAAGCGGCGTTGCCATCGATGTACCACCGTGCTGCAGGGTGGCCACTGTAAGGTGCCTCTTACGTGAGGAAGACATTTTTACCAGTTTTAATAAATTATTGTCTCTTATTGATGTATTCACCATAGTTAGGAAGTGCTGTAGTCCGTACCCCGCCATGAGTCAGAGAGGATTTCCCACGCTGGCTTCCTAAGTGACGAAGCGATGATACGTCGCGCGTAGTGGGGTGGGGCCCGGCGCTGGACCGTAGCAACAAGCGTCAGCCTGGGAAATATACATGGCGGGAAGTACCTCCATCTTAGCGCCAAAGTCACCGATGTTGTTTATTTATATTTAATAATGAAAGTCATTTATGACAACATGAATACTAGGAGGATCCTCTGGAAGTTTAAAACTATTTATCATAATTTTGCCTCGTTAAAATTCACACCTGTTCATTAACAAATGCATATCTTAGTAAGTACGAACTTGATCGGAAATCCACGAACTGTGACGAAACTAGTGAGAGATACGGAGTGCGCGCCAAAGTTGGCTGTCGGCGTTAAGAGCCCTTCCTGTCTTGTTCGATGGTGGCCATGCTCTCGGTTACGAGTAGTTTGTGACATGAGTGTTTCGTTATTGATGTAATAGGAATAAAAGTGATATTACGGAATTCTGAATGTTAGTTTCGAATAAATAGATACCCCAAAGTTGATTGACAGCAATTTCAGATAATTAGCTTCCACCGACAGAGACATCCATTGCGCCAATGAATCTGCACGGGACGACATTTACGAGAGCTTGCACCGCGCACAGGTAGGAGGAAATCCGACGGCACGACCCACCAAGGTGGATCAAGGAAGATCCGACTTACACTCGCAAATTCCGGGTGTAAATGCTGACCAGTTATACTACACGTCACATACAGGGTGTTACAAAAAGGTACGGCCAAACTTTCAGGAAACATTCCTCACACTCAAAGAAAGAAAATATGTTATGTGGATATGTGTCCGGAAACGCTTACTTTCCATGTTTGAGCTCATTTTATTAATTCTCTTCAAATCACATTAATCATGGAATGGAAACACACAGCAACAGAACGTACCAGCGTGACTTTAAACACTTTGTTACAGGAAATGTTCAAAATGTATCACAGCCGTCCACAATACGAGCACGAAGAGTCTCTACATTTGGTACCGGGGTTGCGTAGAAAAGTGAAATGCCCCCATAAATGAAAGTCAAGAGGGTTGAGGTCAGGAGAGCGTGGAGGCCTTGGAATTGGTCCGCCTCTACCAATCCATCGGTCACCGAATCTGTTGTTGAGAAGCGTACGAACACTTCGACTGAAATTTGCAGGAGCTCCATCGTGCATGTACCCCATGTTGTGTCGTACTTGTAAAGGCACATCTTCTAGCAGCACTGGCAGAGTATCCCGTATGAAATCATGATAACGTTCTCCATTGAGCGTAGGTGGAAGAACATGGGGCCCAATCAAGACATCACCAACAATGCCTGCCAAACGTTCACAGAAAATCTGTGTTGATGACGTGATTGCACAATAGCGTGCGGAATCTCGTCAGCCCACACACGTTGATTGTGAAAATTTACAATTTGATCACGTTGGAATGAAGCCACATCCGTAAAGGGAACATTTGCACTGAAATGAGGATTGACACATTTTTGGATGAACCATTCGCAGAAGTGTACCCGTGGAGGCCAATCAGCTGCTGATAGTGCCTGCACACGCTGTACATGGTACGGAAACAACTGGTTCTCCCATAGCACTCTCCTTACAGTGACCTTGTACAGCAGCAACTTCTCTGACGCTGACATTAGGGTTATCGTCAACTGCACGAAGAATTGCCTCGTCCGTTGCAGGTGTTCTCGTCGTTCTAGGTCTTCCCCAGTCTAAAGTCATAGGCTGGAATATTCCGTGCTCCATAAGACGCCGATCAATTGCTTCGAACGTCTTCCTGTCGGGACACCTTCGTTCTGGAAATCTGTCTCGATACAAACGTACCGCTCCACGGCTATTTCCGCGTGCTAATCCATACGTCAAATGGGCATCTGCCAACTCCGTATTTGTAAACATTGCACTGACTGCAAAACCACGTTCGTGATGAACACTAACCTGTTGATGCTACGTACTGATGTGCTTGATGCTAGTACTGTAGAGCAATGAGTCGCATGTCAACACAAGCACCGAAGTCAACATTACCTTCCTTCAATTGGGCCAACTGGCGGTGAATCGAGGAAGTACAGTGCATACTGACGAAACTAAAATGAGCTCTGGTTTCCCCCTTCAGGTTAGACAAGTTTCGTTCTTTGTAGTTTTTTCATTTGACACTTATTTCGTCAGATATTTGGCCAGGTCTCGATCAATGGACCACCCTGTATATTAGCCTGTGAGACGTAGTTACTAACGATTCTTCTTGTAATTATTGTGTATTACTAGTCTTTCCCTATAGCTTACCTCTATTTTTCTCAGAATCTCGAACACCTTACACCATTTTACATTATCGAACGCTTTTTTCAGATGGACAAATGCTATGAACACGCAGTGATTTTTTTGTAGCCTTCCTTCCATTATCAACCGCAGCGTCAGTTTTCCCTCTCTGTTGCCTTTACCGTTCCTAAAGCCAAACTGAGCGTCACGTAACACATCCTCAATTTTATTTTCCAGTCTTCTGTATATTATTCTTGTCAGGAACTGGGAAACAAGAGCTGCTATGGTGATTGTGCGTTTATTCTCGCACTTGTTGGCTCTTGCAATCTTCGGAAATGTGTGAATGATAATTCTCCACAAGTAAGATGGTATATGACCAGACTCATACACTCTTCACGCCAACGTGAATAGTGGTTTAATTGACACCTTCCTCTATGATTTTAGAAATTCTGCTGGCATGTTATCTATCCCTACAACCTTACTCAATCTTATGTCTTCTCTGCTTCGTCCAGATTCGATTACTGCATCCCCTATCCCTTCTATATCGACTCTTGTTTCCTCTTCTATTACGTCATCAGAGAAGTCTTCCACTCATAGAGGCCTTCAATGTACTCTTTCCATCCATCCGCTGTCTCCTCTGAATTTAACAGTGGAATTCCTGTTGTACTTTTAATGTTACCACCCTTGCTTTTATCTCCACCGAACGCTCTTTCGACTTTTCTGAATACTGAGTCAGTCCTTCCGCCAATCATTCCTTTTTCGATTTCTTCAATTTTCGTGTAGCTTCTATCCACTTCGTGTTTATTTCACTTATGTATTCCCCGGTTTCACGCCACTTTTAGTTCTTCCTTCCTTACTCGGTCAACTGAACTATTATTCTGTTACACATGGTTTCTTCACGGTTAGCTTCTTTGTACCCCTGATAATCTTCCCAACTTCTGCGACTGCCCTTTTTGGAAATGATCATTCCTCTTCAACCGAGTTGCCTAATAAGCTATTCATTACCGCAGTATCTATAGCCGCAGACAACTTCATTCGTTAGTACTTCCGTATCGAACTTCCTTCCGCATAGATTCTTCTTGAGTAGCCCCTCAAACTTCAGCCTATTCATCAACACTACTGATTCTGATCTGAGTCTATATCCGCTCCAGATGTCCGCCCCCTGGTAGTCGACAGTCAGCCTTCGGCGGCGCAGCGGTTCGGACGGTGTTTACGTCCCTGCCGCACGTCTGCGCGAGAGGTGTTTACTTTAAGTGTGTAGCGGTGTGTCGCGGTATACATAGAACGAATCATGGCCTTGTCGTTCCGCAAATCGACACTGAAATTTAGTTTTGTTAACTAATATGCTCGACCGAAGGCTTACGAGATCGAACGTTATTTACGGAACGAGGTGAAAATCGAACCTGACGTTCTAGTTGGAATACAATTATCTATAGTCAGCAGCGTGATCTATGTCAAACTCATAAATGAAGCGGCATGTGACGAACTACTACTTCGATACCAACAAGGATTTCGTTTCTGTCATTCGGACGGGAATGTTGGAGCGGTAACAGTCCAACACGCCGGCATGGGCCTCCGAACGATCCGCGTCTTTGAGTTTCCATTCGAAGTGCCAGAAGAATTGGTGACAGACGCCCTTGCGTCTTTACGGAACGGTCCTATCCCACGTGGCTGAAAAATGGGCGAGTTTCAAGACGTATCCTGTCCTCAATGGCGTCAGACAAATACGGATCGAACTCCGAAAACACGTCCCATCATATTTGTACATAGCCGGTTGTAGGGCGATTGTCATTTACGACGGACAACCAAGGACGTGCTCTGGATGTGGGAAAGAGGGACACATCCGTTCTGAGTGTGCTCAACGAAGGTTATTACAGCTGCCACGGGATGATCCACCCCTCACGCCGCATCCGACTGTGCTCCCCATGACTTACGTCGCCGCATTACGCGATGACGTGGGCCGTGAGACAGACGCGTACCAGGACACACAGACAGCGGCTGATCGTGGCGAGCCACAGAAAGACGACTTTGCGCTGGACCGCCTGCAGCAGTCACAGGAAACCCTCTCTTCGGTTCCGCTTGCGCCCCCTTCAGATAAGGCACTTGGAGACGTCGATAGTGCGACGGCGCACGGTTCCGACGCCCCCCACGAACAACTGGAGACCATGCTGACCTCTGATTCCGAGGCCCGGAAACGTAAACAGCGATCACCAAAAAGCCGGAAGAAGCGCCACCTCACGGTGGAGAATGACCACTCTGATCTAGCAGACAATTCTGAGATGTTTACGGGTACAGAACAGACGACCATGGATACAGAAGAACTGCCTAGCGTGGATGCAATGGTGGCCAGCGGGACGGCGGTACGACCTACCGCTGACGATGCTCAAGACACAGCGAAGGAGCTCGATAGACGGCAACAGGCTACTGAGGAGGCTATGGCGCCTGCACCGCATGACAACGATGGTACACTAGGGGACTGGTCAGAAGAGCCACCCCAGTGGGGAACAGGTGATCCCGGAGGAACTGCTCCCACGCACTCTCTCGGTGTAAGACCGGCAGAGTGCACGGAATAATGGCAGACCATATGAGGGGACGGCGGGGGACGTTAGTCCGACAGCAGCCTATGTACGGCAAAATTAGCTACCGTACGGTACCTTATCTACTTTGACCGCCATGCAACAAGCTTATCGGATAGGGTCAGTTATCATCAATAGTATTGGAACGCCGGTAAAAATTAAGATGCTCAGGGACATGATAAAGGCTGCGGATATAGACATAGCACTATTACAAGAAGTTCGGGTACTTCCCCCCTCGGACTTTTACGGTTACGACATATACTGTTCCCCGTGTGACGAGAGAGGCGTTGGCACAGCTATACTATTAAAGGAAGGGATACGCCTTCTGCCCGTGGTACGGCCGTGACCATAGGTGGAATACGTTTGATCAACATATACGCACCGTCAGGCTCGGATAAGAGAAGGGAGAGAGCAGATTTTTACGCCCATGAGGTTACAACGTTGTTCCAGGGACGATACGATACTCGGCGGAGATTTTAATTGTGTGCTCGACAGAAAGGACCAACAACCTAACTATACTACTAGCCAAGAACTTAGGGAGCTGGTCAACGGGATGGAATTAGTCGATACATGGGACCTGAAGTATCGCAACCAACCAGGATATACATTTTTTACTAGCCACTCCACAGGCCGTTTGGACCGGATCTACGTTTCAAGGGCGTTAGCGATGTCGAAGGTGGACACAGAAATATGGCCGACAGCGTTTACGGACCACGAGGCGTATATTTGTACGGTTAACCTCGATAGACAGCAGGTATGGAGACGGAGGGGTAATTGGAAGATGAACGTCTCCCACCTGCGAGATGCAGAATGCCGACGCATGGTGGAGGACGCGTGGCATGGCTGCCTCCGTCGACGAAATTCTTTCGGTTCTGTCCTGCAGTGGTGGATCGAGTGCGCGAAGCCAGCTTTACGGAGGACGTTAATAGGTTACGAGAAGGAGGTTTCTCAATGGCAGCGCACGACCACTGAGTTTTACTTTACGGCTCTCCGGGAACTGTTAGCTCAACCACCTACACCAGAACGCCAGACGGCCGTCCACCGAGTTAAGGCGAAGCTGGTACAACTTTCGAAGCAGAGGATGGCAGGTACGATGATACGCGCAAGGTCGCAGGATTTCCTGCCCAACGAGGTTCCCTCGATGCATTATGTGATAAAGGAAAGACGAAGAAAACGCAGGAGTTTAATACATGAGATCGATCTCGGCAATGGCCGTCGTTTTACAACACAAAGGGGCATAGCACAGGCGTTCACGGATCATTTTAGCAGATTCTATGCGAGCAACGGGGAGCGTTAGAGGGAGCTGGGGAACGTCCTGGAAGAGATCCCAGACGCGGCGAGTGTGAACGGGGAAGCGGACGGGTTATCTGAAATTACGTGTGAAGAGCTGGAGGAAGCGATTACACGAGGTGCTTGCAACAAGTCCCCAGGTCCAGACGGATTCCCGTTGGAATTTTACCGTGCCTTTGTGACCATTATGACACCAATGTGGCTATGTATGTTTAATGAGCTTCTGCGGCAAGAAGTACCGGTTCACATTCAATTCACGGAAGGGCTCATGATACAAATACCGAAGGCCCGTGGTGGCAAACAGCCTTGTGATTATCGCCCCTTGACCCTCCTTAATAAACCGAGCGAGGTGGCGCAGTGGTTAGCACACTGGACTCGCATTCGAGAGGACGACGGTTCAATCCCGTCTCCGGCCATCCTGATTTAGGTTTTCCGTGATTTCCCTAAATCGCTTCAGGCAAATGCCGGGATGGTTCCTTTGAAAGGGCACGGCCGATTTCCTTCCCCATCCTTCCCTCACCCGAGCTTGCGCTCCGTCTCTAATGACCTCGTTGTCGACGGGACGTTAAACACTAATCTCCTCCTCCTCCTCCTCCTCCTTAATAGTGACTACAAGATCTTCATGCGCATCCTGGGAAGTCGTATCAAAAAGTCGCTGGAGAATCGAATACATGCCAATCAGACTTGTCTTGGCGGCATCAGTAATATCCACACAGCCTTGGGAGACTATCGTGACGTCGTCGCCCTCGCGGCTGCATGCCGCCTCCGGGGGGCGATGGTTGCAGTAGATTTCGATCATGCTTTTGATCGCGTGGATTATGTGTACCTCGCGGTGGTGATGAACAGGATGGGTGTCTCGCCATTATTGACCAATGCTGTGATGCGGCTGTTGCACGGCGCCAGATCAGCGATGGTGGTAAACGGAGGGAAAACTGAGTATTTTAAGATCTTAAGATCAGTGAGACAGGGTGACCCCTCGTCGATCCTCCTTTATGCGATCGCCTTAGAACCGTGTCCCGCAGGCCTTCGCCGCCGTCTTACCGGGATCTCCCTACGGCATTTATCATTCAAATGCAGAGCATACGCGTATGATATTGTGTTCCTCGTACGGAATGAGAGAGAAACAGCACTGGATTGGCTACAGGCGTATGGGATGGCAGCTGGAAGTGTGGTCAACTACCGAAAATCACAATTCATGCATGTGGGGCGTGGACTAGAACCAGGAACGGAAGGACCCTTGCCTGCGGTGGAAACCCTCCGCTGTTTGGGTATCACCTTTCATAAAGAGACAGCGAGAACGGCTGCGGACAACTACCGAAGACTGTTACTCAGAGTCCGCACGGCAGTACGACTAAACGCCCTACGGTCGATGGATATGCTGCAGCGAGTGTTACTCGTCAACCTTTATCTCGCGCCCATGATGTGCCACCTGACACACCTTCTCCCCTTGACGCGCACGATGGCTATGAGGATTCAGGCGGCTTTTGGGTACTATGTGTGCCTGGGACAACTCTTTAAGGTACAGTACAACACGCTTATCCTCCCAGCGCGAGAGGGGGTCGTTGATTTAGTGAACGTGCACGAGAAGGCGCGTGCCATGTATATTAATACTATGCTCAAACGGTGGCGCAACAGGAATCACTCGCTTACGGGGACGATCATCGAAGAACTCGTACCAACATCGCATCATCCTCCAGTCAGTGTCGGCCATACATCGTCACCTTTAACGTATGTGCGCACGTTCATCGTGGAACACAGTTACGTTCGAGAGCGTTTACCGACGACCCGACAGTCGACATCGAAGGACGTGTACCATCTGCTTCTTCGACAGATCTCCCGGAATAGGGTGGAACGCAAACATCCAGCTGTTAATTGGCACGTGGTGTGGCGCACGGTCCACCACCTCCACCTACCTACATCAGTCAGATCAACACGGTACATTGTCGTCAACCGAAAATACCCTACAAATGATAAAAAGTACGCAATACATTTGGCGGATTCGCCCTTGTGCCAGCAATGTGGCGAGCTGGATACGGACGACCATCGGCTGGTCTGCGGCGAGGCATTGGCTGTCTGGACTCTCGCAAGAGAGATAATAGCGTTCATGCGGTGCACTATCTATACAGCAGTCTGTTCTGACATAGTATTTTTTCCAGAGGAAACGTATTTTCCGCGTCATAAGACGAACGCAGTGGCGTGGATCACAGGTAAGACGGTCCATTACATCTATAGAGATACACGTACGAACATACTGAACGTCCTGGATTACTGGCAATACTTGCAAGATGGACACACACAACTATTACGGCTACAAAAGTACAAGGATTGGTATGCCAATTTCCGAGTAACGGTTTTTGCGGACCCGCCATATACTTGGGGTGTGCCGGGTGCGCAAAGATGAGCGGCGGTGCTTTCGTTGTGAAACCGACCAAGTAATGTGATCGACTAAGAACGCTATGCGAGTGTGCGACCTACGAAACATTCACGCTTGATCAGTTAGCAAATGGATGTACTTCAAATTTTGTTTTCATATCCGTAAATACCTTTCATTAGGGTGCCGGAGGTGTCCCCACTTTTATTCTGTTGTTATTTCATGCTGCATGGTAGGACGGCAGCGAGGTTCCTTCCAGAACAGTTATCATGTGTCAGGACGTACTATGTTTATTTTGTGAATAATAAAGGTTTCTGTTTCTCCTACCTTCCTTCATATAAAATAAATAAATAAAAAAAACCTCACTCCCCCCCCCCCCCCAAAAAAAAACGTTGGTAGAGCACTTGCCCGCAAAGGAAAAAAAAGAAAAAAAAGATAGATAGAGCGTCGGCCCTGTAAACAGGAGATCCCGGGTTCGAGTCCCGGTCGAGGCACACATTTTCAGCTGTCCCCACTTTAAAAAAAAAGAAATAAAGAGTGGTCAGCACGACAGACTGTCAATCCCAGGGGCCCGGGTTCGGTTCCCGGCTGGGTCGGAGATTTTCTCCGCTAAGGGACTGGGTGTTGTGTTGTCCTAATCATCATCATTTCATCCCCATCGACGCGCAAGTCGCCGAAGTGGCGTCAAATCGAAAGACTTGCACCAGGCGTACAGTCTACCCGACGGGAGGCCCTAGTCACACGACATTTTATTTTCCGCTCCAGGTTACGCTAACAGTCGAGTATCTTACTTCGGAGTCTCTAGTTAAGTGGATTACTTCTATCAAATGGTTGCATGTTTGCTTTAAATAAACCAGGGATGGTGTATGTCATTGAAGTTTACAACCTGAGCTAATCTTGCACTGACTGAAATCAAAAGAAGAAGAAATTATTCATGATGAAGGGACACTCACTAATAATCTGATCAATAACTTTGGCCGAATAGTGAAACGATCATCAGAGAATTGCAATTACCTATAAGTGTGTTGAAACGAATGTCGATTCATTTTCTCGCCCATATACATATACACATTCCCACTCTTTCCCTTGGTGGGTTCCTTACTACGGCAAGTGACGTGGACCTGAAAGGCATGTGACAGTGTTGCATTATATAGGTTCTGCCATCTGACATCATACCTGCACGTATCAATAAAAGATTTTCATCACTTCGGATCCGAGAGTTCAGAACCTGTACACAAAATTGAAATACAGATCAACATAAACATCATTTCCGCCCTTTTTATTGCTCATGAAACCCACATATATCATGTTGTACCACCATACAGCGAGACCTTCAGAGGTGGTGGTCCAGGTTGCTGTACACAGCTGTACCCCTAATACCCAGCAGCACGTCCTATTGCATTGATGCATGCCTGTATTCGTCGTGGCGTACTATCCACAAGTTCATCGTGGGACTGTTGGTCCAGATTGTGCCAACGCTCAACGACGATTCTGCGTGGATCCCTAAGAGTGATTTGTGGGTCACGTCGCCCATAAGCAGCCCGTTTCAGTCTTTCACAGGCATGTTAGATAGAGTTCATGTCTGGAGAACATGCTGGCCACTCTAGCCGAGCGATGTTGTTATCCTGAAGGAAGTTATTCACAAGATGGGCACGATGGGGGCCCGAATTGTTGTCCACGAAGGCGAATGCCTAGCCAATATGCTGCCCATATGATTGTACTATAGTTCGGAGGATGGCATTAACGCATCGTACAGCCGGTACGGCACCTTGCATGAACACCAGCGGCGTACTTCGGCCCCACATAATGCCACCCAGATTTCTGCACTCGCTGGACGCTGGGTCTAATGCGTTCACCCTGACCGGGTTTCCTCCAAACACTTCTCCGACGTTGAAGGCATATGCGACACTCATCGATGAAGAGAACGTGATGCCAATCCTGAGCAGCCCTTTCGGTATGTTGTTGGGACCATCTGTACCGCGCTGCATGGTGTCTTGGTTGAAAAGGTGGACCATGCCATGGGCGTCGTGATTGAAGTTGCGCATCATGCAGTCTATTGCGCAGAGTTCGAGTCGTAACACGACTTCCTGTGGCTTCACGAAAACATTATTCAACATGGTGGCGTTACTGTCAGGATTCCTCCGAGTCATAATCCGTAGGTAGCGGTCATCCATTGCAGTAGTAGCCCATGGGCGACCTGAGCGAGGTATGTCATCGACAGTTCCTGTCTCTCTGCATCTCCTCCATGTCCGAACAACGTCGCTTTGATTCACTCCAAGACGCCTGGACACTTCCCTTGTTGAGGGCCCTTCCTAGCACAAAGTAACGATCCGGACGTGATCGAACCGCAGTACTGAACGACTATGCATGTTTGAACTACAGACAACACAAGCCGTGTACCTCCTTCCTGGTGGAATGAATGGAACTGATTGTCTGTCGGACCCCCTCTGTCTAATAGGCGCTGCCCATGCATGGTTGCTTACGTCTTTGGGCGGCTTTCGTAACATCTCTGAATAGTCAAAGGGACTGCCTGTGGTACAATATCCACAAATCAAATGTCTCTGAACACTAACTGCTGCGGTCATCAGTCCCCTAGACTTAGAACTACTTAAACCTAACTAACCTAAGGACATCACAACACCCATGCTCGAGGTAGGATTCGAACCTGCGACCGCTGCAGCAGCGCCGTTCCTTACTGAAGTGCCTAGAACCGCTCGGCCACAGCGGCCGGCTACAATATCCACAGTCAACGTCTCTCTTCAGGAGTTCTGGGAACCGGGGTGGTGCAAAACTTTTTAGCTGTGTTTAGTAACGTATTTCTGTTGATGATGATAGAAACTTTAATGGTTGATTAAAAGGAAAACATACATATTTATGATAGGAGATCCTGGACCGAGCTCGACTGAGTAGACAGGTACGCGTGAAACTAGAAGAAGTTCAATTCATGTTTGGTATATTAACGACATTTCAGTCGTGATAGACACATCGATAAGGATTCGTTGTCCCACACCATCTAATGTATGCTTGTTTCGGACGAAAAATAGAAGTTTGAAAAATACACCTTGTAGTAATTCTATTTATCAGTGTGAGAAATTTGAGTGTGTCGCTTCTCATCATTTACGTAGCCCTTATATCATCACAAAAGTCTCCGTCGTGCCCTCTTAAATATTCGAGGTGTAGCTTATACTTATATCGCTTGTTTTCTGCCGCAATGAGACAAAATTCCTCTCAAATTTACCGATTTTAGCCTGTATCGAAGATCTTCCACCATTCAGATAAAACAGCTGATCACTCATGAATACCCTAAGCGAAACAAATCTGTACATTGCGACGACTGCCGAAATCCGTTAATTTTGTAGAAATTCGGTTTCATTGGGCGCACTTCGTGCGCAGTGATAACGTCAATAGAAAACAAGGAAAGTAATTTTAATGATATATGCCTCTTGTCTTGCACTGCGGAAATATAATTTAACAATATTACGAGGCCACACTCTGCGATTTCTCGTTTGAGGCTCCGCTCGTGCCCAGAGTATCTTTTAAGTCTCGGCCCAATACTAATACGTTACCATGTGGAACTTGAGTCAGCAACATCAAAAAATTAAAGTGATATACTACATTCTAAATTCATCATTTATCACCAGTTTGCAGTATTATAATGTAATTTATGTCTTAAATTGTTTACTAATGAAAATGAATGACACTACTTTAACAGGAAAGATAATTCTGACCATGCCACGATGTACTTTGATCTGATTAATTTTATCTTTCTGACCGGTATCTAGTAGATATTGTTAATCATTTTTGAATTAATGTTTCCAAGAAAATGACAAAATAGTTCCGGAAGTGCATTTCTACGCAACATTATTAGAAAGTAATATGTTTGATTTAAACACCGCCGGCCGGAGTGGCCGAGCGGTTCTAGGCGCTACAGTCTGGAACGGCGCGACCGCTACGGTCGCATGCTAGAATCCTGCCTCGAGCATGGATGTGTGTGATGCCCTTGGGTTAGTTAGGTTTAAGTAGTTCTAAGTTCTAGGGGACTGATGATCTCAGCAGTTAAGTCCCATAGTACTCATAGTCATTTGAACCATTTTGAACCATTCAAACACCGCTATTCTGTTCCTCCATTTATATTATCTGTAACACACAATTACTATGTAAAATTATAACGGGTAGTCAAATGAAACGAAACAGACGGAAAAAGTAAGTAACTTTTATTATTTCAAAATAATCTCCATAACTGTTAATACATTTATCCCACTACGTGACAAGATAGTCAACACCTTCTTAGAAACATGTTGGCAGTGGCCTACGGAACAGTTATTGTACCAGGCGTGGACCCCTTCGTCCGAAACAAATCTACGCAAATTGACAGCCAAGTAAAAGACTCCAGAAATATGGAAATCGCATAGGGAATATCGAGAATGCGAGGAAGTCGCAGTGAAACTTCTGCATCGTAGTCGAAACGGATATGATAACAAAAAAGATAATCGTGGCTGTAGATGTGCTTCGGACAAAGATGTGTTTACCTGGGTACATTAATGGTTCTGCAGGCAAACGTAAATGTTTCTCAATGAAAGCGTTGCGATAAATGTGTTAACAGCTATGCGATTACCTTGCAAATGATATTCAGTTTCCTTACTTTTTCCGCATGTCAGTATACATACCTTCTTCACAAAATCTTGTAAACGAAATACATGCGAAGCCTGCACTGAGAGCGAACGTGACTAGCAACGCTTGCCACGTGAAAGACCGCCTGATGGCTGGAGGCGGAACTGCCTTTATATCAGGTCGTCAGTCTGTCACTATACACTACAAGAGCCGACACAATGAACGATCGAAACCACAGTGGTAGCGGTGGTGGCATCCCAAGGTATCTTCATGTTCACTGCCGGCAGTCCTCTCCCCTCCCCCCCCCCCCCCCCCCATACTCCTACCCACCTCCAAAGCGTAAGGGCACGACGGCAGGAGCCTGCAGTAAATCCGGAGCAAGTTGATCATAGCAGCCGACTTCATCTCGAAATATGCTGGATCGAATTTCCCCACCACCACCGTTACGACCTAAAGTGGTAGACATCTACTGTACCCAATGGAACAATCAAACGTCCAAATTGTGGAACATGCCGAGCGAATCATCTATCCCCACTCTAAAAAAAAAAAAAACTCCAGACTCCTCACGACCAAGAGCCTTCAGGAATCTGTTGAGCGGGATGTCTTGTAAGTCTCAGCATCCATTTGCATGTACTATTAAAAATACTGAGGCAATGTGCGCTCAGACGCAAGAATAGCATGTGGAAATCTTTCCGAAAGCGTACCATGTATCACCTGGAAAAACAGCAGTTAGATAATGATGACAACGTGAAAAATGTAGCCATGAACCTAGGCGATGCCATCAGAGATACATTGTAGAGTATTTTCCCAAGCCGCCATCGATACCACCTGAAATTTGGGACTTCAGAAGGAAGAGAAACTGCCCGAAGGAAGACTGGCGTCTCACCCGTGAAGTGAACATTCATTGGTGAATCGGTCAGTTGCGGCAACAGATCAAGGAAATACAAAAACATTGAAAACTTAAATTACAAGACTAGACGGACAACACACTGCTATCTAACGCATCTGCGTGGGCATGGCGAACGCATTCAAATTATCACGACCAAGACGTACGCCCATCAACTCTGCTACTTGAGAAAATGTGAAGCCAAAAGAAAATGCGAACGCTCTAGCAGAAACCTTTGAGAATAACCTCCACCCAGTAGTAGAATCACAATACTGACAGCTCACACAGTGGGCTGAAGACATGAGTACCACATCTTTAGTAGCTGCTGCTGAAGATAATCAGCATATACGTCCAGTGACAACACAAGAATTTCAATCCACAATTCGGAGGCTGCTCAACAACATGGCTCCCTACCATGATAAAATCGCCACGAGCACTGAAGGAGCTGCAAAGAGAAACTGACAACTTAAATGTATCAGTCTTAAGCAGAGTCATTCTAAAGACAACTTTTCCTGCAATCTGGGAGTATGCTGTCAACATTTCAGTGCCAAAGCTGGGAGAAAGTGGAGCTGACCCCCGAATCTACAGTCTCATCGGTGTGGTGCCTGGGTTAATTAAAGCTTCGGAACGAATATTTCCGCAGCGGGTAAAATTTGACCATCTAGAGAGCAATTATATGCTTTACATTATTTTTAATCTGTCTTGATTGCAAAAATTATTGAACAAGTTTATCAGTTTTGGATATGCAATAGGCATCTTCAGAATCTCTCGTTCTGCTACAATGTAACAAGTCATAAACATGTAACAATGAGATTTGTAATTTTTTTACATGTTAATGACTTTTTGCAGCAGAACAGAATGAGATATTCTGAAGATGGCTATTCTACAGCCTAAACCGATAATCTAGTTCAGAAAAGTTTACAATCAAAACACTTAAATAAAAAGCTTCTGCAGCGAGTATTAAGAAAGAAAGATTGTATCTCGCTCCAGGAGCAGTTTGGTTTTAGAAAGGGCCTTTCAACCACCCTGCAACTATTCAGGGAAGACTGCCCGTGGAGTACTGAGGGGTCGTCTTCCCAGTCGTATTCATTAGCCTCTACTGTGCAAGCTACTCGACATCAGCATAGAAAGCTCATACGTTCTGCTCTTCAAAAATGGTTCAAATGGCTCTGAGCACTATGCAACTAAACTTCTGAGGTCATCAGTCGCCTAGAAATTAGAACTAATTAAACCTAGCTAACCTAAGGACATCACACACGTCCATGCCCGAGGCAGGATTCGAACCTGTGACCGTAGCGGACGCTCGGTTCCAGACTGTAGCGCCTAGAACCGCACGGCCACTCCGGCCGGCTCTGCTCTTCATTAGCTACCTACAGAATAGAACTTTCGTTTTAAAAGCAGGAGAACCCACATCCACAATTACACAAGTACATACGGGGATGCCGAATGAGTGTTGGATCCTATGCTGTGCTCTGTTCACACATCGCACCCGCCAGCAAAGCCATCTCCAAATATATCTACGCTGATGACAGTGCCCCGTACGCTAGAAGCAGATGGCCACATGAGACTGCTAGAAGCTTCTACAAGCCTCAAATCCGGAGTGGCATGGCAGCGAACTGGATTTAACACAGCTAAAAGTCAACGATTGGTGGGACACATCGAAACCCAGTGTTCAGCTTATCTGCTCCGTTGGGGAACCGATACAGAAACAAGATATCACAAAGACTTTGTCCGCTCTGCCTGATAATCACCAAAATGGAACTATACATCAAGTGTGGCAAATAGATAAAGTCGCAGAAAAAATGCCTACTACAAATCCTCCATTTCGCAGATAACTTCCAGGCCAAATCTCTGCATGAAGCCATAGAAGAAGGAGAAGTACTGGAACGATTCCAACCCTTTACCAAAAGTGCGGATCTGACAAAATAATACAGTAACTCGAGACAAAGAATGCCGACCTAGACAACTATAAGCGGCCAATAGATTTGATTGATAGCTAAGACTATCAGCAGACGACACGTTAGTCAAACATATTACCCACCCAGCAAGGACATTGGGCCATGAAATATCCAAAAACCCAACCAAATGAAGGAGCAGTTAGTGCCAGTGTCACAGACGGCCGGCACGGGCTATCATCCTAGGGACGATACGATAGGGCTAGCTCGATTCGATCTGCAAATGGAGAAATTCACTGACATAAGCGACTTTGGCAGAGGGCAGTTTGTCATGATCCTGAGCCTGGTGAAGAACATCTCGGGAACGGAAAAGCTGGTCGGCCGTTCGCGTGGCACTGTTGTGAGTTCCTGTGGAAAGTGGTTGAAGGACTGTGAAATCAAGAGTAGGTGAGACGGTGTCGGACTCCCACGTCTCTTCACAAAACATGGAGGTAGGAGGCCGTCCGCGTGGCACTGTTGTGAGTTCCTGTGGAAAGTGGTTGAAGGACTGTGAAATCAAGAGTAGGTGAGACGGTGTCGGACTCCCACGTCTCTTCACAAAACATGGAGGTAGGAGCTTTGCTGCCCTTTTGTCAGTGTATTCCAGATGTAATTCTCCACAGAGATTCTGCAGAGAACTTCCTTGCGTCTTATCACTATGTCTCCTGTCCAGCATCCTATTATGTCACCTCATCTCCAATATTTCAGTTCTCCTGTTTACAGGTTTTCTAGTAGTGCATGATTAATATCCATTAAATGCTTCACTCAGAACGTACGTTCTCAGAATTCCCTTCCTCATAATTGTGTAGAGAGTACACATTAACAATAAATTCTGTATTATTTATATAAATAAATAAAACGTCAGCATACAAGTTTGATTTTAGTATATGACAGTGAAACTGTTAATATTTCCGTTGCTACCATAAATGGTATGCTGCAAAGTAATAAAAGATTTCTGTGGTATATAGGTAGAATTTTTGTAAGCATGGTAGTACTGTTAACACTGCATTAGGGCCCATTGTCTTTATTTTTGTATTTTGTAACACATCTCAACAGTGGCGACACTTTGCAAAACGTTCAGTGTGAGATGATAAAGCCGATCGCAATGTCCGAGCGGTTCTAGGCGCTTCAGTCTAGAACCAGGCGACCGCTACGGTTGCAGGTTCGAATGTTGCCTCGGGCATGGATGTGTGTCATGTCCTTAGGTTAGTTAGGTAGAAGTAGTTCTAAGTTATAGGGGACTGATGACCTCAGATGTTAAGTCCCATAGTGCTCAGAGCCATTCGAATCATTTGAAATGATAAAAAACGTTCAACAGACGGAAAATAGCTGTACTTTCTACAAATAAGGGCCGAAGAGGACTCCCGTATCGACAGGTATGTCCAGTTTTGGTGGTTTCCCTATCTGTTAGCTTTTAAAGGTCTTTAACACGTCCCGTGACAGTATGGTTTACACAAATAGGCGCAAAATATGTGTCAGAAAGTTTTGTCTACTACAACATAATATTGGATGACAGCTTCTTATTTTCATATTTATGCTATAGAAGACAACCTTGAATATTAATCAAAAGCTTTTCAGAGTGCATTCCTTCTGCAGCATTGAGTGTGCAGAGACTTGATTTCTGCAATGACGTTCTGAAGAACATGATTATACACTGCATTAATCTCTCTGGATATTGCAGTTACAACATCCTGAAGTGTTGCAGATACCTCTTTGAAGACTCTCTCCTTCACATGAATCAGTAACAATCACACTGATTCAGACAGGGACTGTAAGAGGGCCATTCTACATCATCTCCATTGAATGCTAAGTTGTCCAGGTGAACAATCTGATCTCTGAACATCTCCTGAAACAAAATCGAAGGCGTCCACAGTGCGATGCGCCCATCCTTCATCCTGCATGAACCATTAGTTTCGCAGCATTCGGCTACATAGTGCAGCCAATACAAATTCATGTTCCAGTACCTGTGTCCATTTTTTGACTGTGACACGTCCGTCATTAAAAGTGGGACCAAAAATGTGCATAGGCTGCGCTCGAAACAGCGACTTTTTCTTGATAAGGTGGAGGAGCACCCTGAACATGTGGATTCTCAGTGGCCCAGTAGCGCCAGATTGTTGACATTCCCATGAAGATGGAACTGGGCGTAATCACTGAACCAAATCTGATATGTACCCACTTTACTATTTTAAAAGGATTCAATCATCTCATTTCCAAAAAAATATCGTAACTCCAAATCCTTGCCCATCAAACGTTGGCACTATTTAGTTATTTGCTGTACTCGATGTCTTGTTGATGTAATGGGCTCCTCACTGGATAAGGTTGTCACTCTTTCCACATTCTCCAGGTTTACAACTGAGGCTAGTCGTACTGACTGCCCGTTCCTGGAATCATGTAGGTATCTGGTCTTTTCATAACAATTCATCATCTCTTAAAAAGGTAAAAGCAGGAAAACATCACACACAATCTGTATGAGGCTTATTAAATTTTGTGATCACAATCTGACTCGTCTTCTGTAGTGTAATCTCACCTAGAGGTGGTCACTCCGGGTGAGGGCGTTCTTGGACCAAATATCCTGTTGAATACGAGTGTCACCACAACGATACGTATACAATTTACGTAAAATGTCTTGACGACCAACAAACGCCGTTCCGACCTTATTGCTTCGACACTAAAATGTGAACTGAGACACTGGTGCGTGAGTTAAAGAATTTTCAGAACCAAAATACAACACTACCACGAGGAGAATCATATCACTTCATGTTGTTATAGTACTGCCGTCTTCTGAAGAAGATAGATTTATATCTATTGAAACCTAGGTAAAGATTACTTTATCCTTTGCAACTGGTCGGCTGCTCTTAGTCTGAATCATTTATGACGTACAATTAAATCACAGCAGGCAAATACTGCCCAACACCCACTCCACTGCACCGTGCATCATCTACGTGACAGGTGTCCTCGTGTGAAGCATATTCAGTAATCTGGGTATATGCCTCAAACGTAGCCGATGCTAGTGTCACGTCCAGAACTAAGGGCCCTTCATATCGCGTTACGCACTGTTGACCGATGCATACTTAGATGAGGAGGCGGTGCCGATGACAGAGGCTCGGTTAGAGTGACCGCCCATCCGGCGCGGCCGATAAAAGGAGCGTCGCGGGCGTGCCGGCGCCCTGAATAAAACATGGCCTCACACGCGCCGCCGCTCACAGCACGCGCCCATGTTTCATGGATGAGCGCCGCGCGGCGTCCCGGTGCAGCCTGCCAGGTAGGCAACCAAGCGGCGCACGAGGTGCGGCGGGTAGCCTGATAAACAGGGGTGCCATCGTCTCACACTTGCCGCGGTACTGACACGACGTGCAGGGATGAGTTAAGTAACGATAACAACCAACTATAAATTCCGCTTTTACGGGATTTGTGTCGCTATGAAATCCTCTATTTAGTCCGCTTTTCGCTGCAATATCATCTCGTATTACGCCGACATAAGTGCCGAGGTTGTTCAGAGATATTTTAGGAATATTTGGATATCAGTGACCCGTGACCTACAGTGTAATGTTACAGAACACTTACATTACGTCTGATTCTTTAGATCCACTTATCTTTACACCAGTGTTGTACCAAAAGTATCTATTGGTATTCATGATTCACAACAGGTAACGATCACTTCGTTCCCTATCTTTACAACTTGTTTCTGTCTGGGATTTGTTTATTCGGCAGTGTTAGTTGTACGTTGACAGAGACACAAAGCAGCATGGTTAAGTTATAGATAAAAATTCGTCCCATTGTCTAATGCTAGAATATAGTATTTATGGCGTGACATGAAATCGACCGAGTACTTAAGGTGGGTTGTAGGGAGAGCAAATGGTCGACTTCCGTTTATTAAGAGACTTGTAGGAAAGTGTAGCTCATCTATAAGGGAGATCACGTAGAGAACAGTTGGACAAGCAGTGTTTGGGATCACCACCGGCTGGGATTGGAGTATGGCATAGATGCAATTCAGAGGCGTGATGTTATAAAACAGAGCTAGTCACCTAGAAATTGCACTATAAATACTGCGGAAATAGAAAGTTCTATTGGTAAGCGCTTTTCTCAGAATTGATTGGTCATCAGGGGCTCGTACTGTTAACTAGTCAACAGAATGTAATAATACTTAGAAAGTACATTTTCGTAAAGCATACACTTTTCTAAACGGAACGATGCCTATTAACGAAAACAAGCTAGCAGAAGGGTAAATTAGAATAGCAGTGGTGTTTGTTGCAGGGTTATAGTGTGAGTCGTTTACAAGGTATCTTATTTTGAAAAGTTTCCTCACCGACATTTGTTAATGCCTTTCAACCGCCGTAGTGCCTAGGTACGATGTTGTTATGTTTTCCTACAGTTTTCTTGTGTGTTCCTCCATCGCATTGGGACTTGCTAGTCAGTTAGTGCGTAACTAAAGTTCAAGCAGTTGGTCGTTGGTGGACGAAGGGAATTATCAATGCAGAAAAAGCCGACATGTTCGTGGTGTACGGCGAGTGTAGTAAGAAAGTAGTTCTTTCTTGTACGATGTATGCGGTAAGATATCCCAATGGACGTCTGTCATCTCGCCAGTTATTTATCAATCTCTTCAATCAGTTACGTGGAAGTGGTAGTGTAACGCTTAGACAACATAACAGAAGGAAAACAAGTGACGACAGAAGAGGAGGAAATTACTGTTCCTGCTGCTGTTGCAGTTGATCCCCACTGTAGCTACCGCACAATCTCACGAGGAAGTGTCATGGGTCAGGAAAGTTTCCTACGTGTTCTCCATCGATAACAGGTTCCAGCCCTATCAGATATCCCTCCATAAAGAACTGCAAGGAAATGAGTCTGAAAACCGTGTTAACTTCTGTACGTGGGAACTGAGACTGGATGCTCTAGATACATCATATATCTTGTTTAGAGATGAAGTCACATTTACCACTCATGTCCAGGTATACCGCCGAAGCATACCTGTACACTCTTGGTCTGTTGACAGTCCACGTTGCCTTCTTCAGATGGAACGTCAGCGTCGATGGCGTGTACAGTGTGTTGTTAGATAGTGAATCATTAGCTCATAGGCTCGTCTTTCACACCGTACGCCCACAGTAACCGCACTCTCCCAACAGACCGTCTTCTACAGATGCTACAAGAAGTTCCTCTGAAGACTAGGAGGAACCTGTAGTACCAGCATGTTGGCTGTCCAGCCCATAGTGCAAAAAATACCACAGAATGTCTTTGCGAATGGTTTACAGATATGTGGATTGGACGCAGGGGACCTGTACCTTGACTGGCCCGTTCCACGGGTTGGACGCCTGTAAACCTTTGGTGTATAGAAATCTGAAAGATGATGTCTAGAAGGACATACCAGATGATATGCAACGGCGTGTTACTGCAGCCTGCTCGGATATCTACGATCAAATGCTAGCACGTGTGCAGCAGTTCCATACGAGATTGGAAGACTGTATTGCCACTGTCGATGGTTCTTTTTAACACAATCTGCGATGATGAATTGTCTCGTTACTGGTCAGAATCGACAGAAGCAGTGTAGGGAATTCTGCTGTTCTGTAGTTTGGGCATTCACAGATATTGTAGAACTGTCAGTGCGGGAACATTTTAAAATATGATGTGTCGTAATCGATTCGAACTAGAATCATGCAGCAAACACCATTGGTATTCTAATTTACCCTACTTTTATTTTATTAATGTCAAAAAGCATTGTTCCACTTACAAAATGTGTATGTTTGCACAAAAAATACACTTTTTAAGTATTATTACAATCTGTTGATTGGCTAATAATTCGAGCCCGTGACCACCAATTCGTACTGTGAAAACCGTACAACAGTTTTAGATATTCATCCCGTATTTCTAACCAGGTTCGATCAACATGCGAGTAACAGTGAAATGCTTCGTAGGCTCAAGGGAGAATTTCGGAAGTTAATAAGACGTTCTTTTCGCGAAACACTTCTTCGAAACAATAGAGCAGGTACATTTGCGATAAACTGCAGAACGATCTACTGCCACCAACATACACGTCCCTCGTAAGGATGACGAAGACAAAATAAGAGATTTCAGGGCTCATACGGATGCATACATTATTTTTGCCGTTAGTCCATATGTTAGTGGGACAAGAAAAGGTATGACTAGTAGTAGTTCAAGGCTCCCATCACCATACACCTTATGGTGGCTTGGGGTATGTGTATCTACGTGCAGATGTAAATGTAGATGTACAGATGCACCTCGCGTATGGGTTTACTGAATGCATTTGAAGAGACGGACAACGGCGATGTGCTGAGCTGTTCACATGGGCACATCAAAGTACCGTTGCATCTGTATATAGGTACCTGAGGAAAAGTTGGTTCTTCCCTGCTGTAATGCAAGCTACTGGCCGTGAGACATATGCCAAGACATTGGATCTGAAAGATATTTATCAACTACTGGTGAAAAAAATGGCTCTGAGCACTATGGGACTTAATTTCTTAGGTCATCAGTCCCCTAGAACTTAGAAGTACTTAAACCTAACTAACCTATGGACATCACACACATCCATGCCCGAGACAGGATTCGAACCTGCGACCGTATCGGTCTCGCGGTTCCAGACTGTAGCGCCTAGAACCGCACGTCCACCCCGGCCGGTCACTACTGGTAACAACCGTGCCACCATCGGCAGTAGTCAGTGCGTTGCACGTGCCCTGAGCAGAAAACAAACGTATTGACAGTCTTGAATGAACAATAACTGCACACGTATCATCCACGTAAGCTACAGTTTCTGCAGCAAGTGAACATCCCATGTCGAGTGGAGTTTGCAAATTAGTTCCTACAGCGATGTGCAGAAAATCTACTATCGTGTTATGGGTTGCAGCATTGCACTGCATGTGCATTTTGGTGAATGCGTACCACAAGCTTTGTCACTGTTCTGAAGGTATCTTCACGCAAGCAAAGACAATCCGGTTAAAAAAATGAGCAAATAATAAAAAAAAACTGCCCAGGTGCGAATAAGGACTCGAGCTCTGAAGACTCCGTACAAACTTAATTACGAGTACGTGTGTAGGCAATTCCCCCTTTCCGAGAATCGAAAACCCCAACGATTCTTGCTTGTTATCGATACTAACACTCAAGATATCGGTTCCGAGATACTAACATTTTCGAGAATGCTTTGATTTTTATCTTTGAACTCAAATAACAAATGAAATATTTTTTATGTCATTAAGTACAAACTAACAGTTTCCTGATTTTTTCCTTTACCTGTACAGTGAAAGCTTCATTTTTTGCCAAATTTCATTATTTTAGGCCACGAGAAATCTCATTAAGGTTTTGATGAGTAAGTTTGCAAGTATCAGAATACGTGACATAAATCTACTGATTCATGGACTTAGTTCTGTTGTTTACACGTAGACTTTAGTATGTGACATAAATTTCAAATTTATACGTTTACCCGTTCCTGCAAACGTGAGTTTTTGACTATCAGACGGACAGACAGAAAGAAAACAAACTGATCCTATAAGGCTTCCGCCTGATCCTATAAAGCTTCCGCTGTTACCTATTCAGGTACAGAACCCTAGTAAGAGCCAAAGGAGAGCGTTGCTCACTTATACCAAATCACTGAGAAAATATCACTGAATGACCAGAATTACGTCAGTTAACGTCTGGTTCATCATACACTATGTTTGTAACAGTGCTATTAAATAAACCAGTTAGCCTGATCACCAACACTTTTATACCTATACAGGCAGGAGAAGATAGCGGCCTATGCAGAAAATTTTATGAACATAGCACAGTTTATTTTTTTATTTTTATTGTAATGGCCAGGTTCGACCGTCGCTAGATCGGAAGTATGGTGTGTTACGTATGAGTAGCTTCCGCTGAAACGCATTGCCAAACGTTGTGTGTTACGCGATATCAGTAGTAACAGGTGTACGTTAGATAGGCATACACAGTTACGCTTAAATGAGAGAGACAGAGAGCAGTAATTCCCAACTGAACAATGAAATCGTCGTCATACATTCATGTGTTACTACAGATAAAGGAAAACGTGGTTTAACTATAAAATGCCGTCTTTTAAGACCAATATTTTCAAAATTTCTGCCAGCCGTTGTGGGCGAGCGGTTCTACTCGCTTCAGTCCGGACAGCAGTTGCTGCTGCGGTCGCAGGTTCGAATACTGCCTCGGGCATGGGTGTGTGTGATGTCCTTAGGTTAGTTAGATTTAAGTAGTTCTACTTCTAGGGGATTGATGACCTCAGATGTTAAGTCCCATAGTGCTCAGAGCCATTTGAACCATTTTTCAAAATTTCTGGCATTTGTTTTGTAGGGATTAGGTTAAAGCATAATTCTACGCCAAACGCTTCGTCATCCATGGTTGGATTCATCTTCAGAAGCTTTAACAACTCAGACAGCAGTTACAGGTTTCAAAAACGCTCAGAAAGCCGGACTGTTAATACGTATCCGTGCATCGGTCGATTAATTACATCATCATACCGCTGCCTAAGATCGCGGAATCGCGCCGACGGATGTTTTGGTGCCTTTAGTGCGGAAGAGGTGGCGGTTTTTGTTTTATTTATCACTAAGTGTCAGAACTTTAATTTCAATCTTTCTTCTTTTCTGTTAAATTTGTTCTTATGCTTTTGAAAATACATGGCCTTTCTGTACATCCTAGCAAAGTAATGATTAGGTC
Organism: Schistocerca serialis cubense; assembly: GCF_023864345.2. Classification (NCBI taxonomy): domain Eukaryota; kingdom Metazoa; phylum Arthropoda; class Insecta; order Orthoptera; family Acrididae; genus Schistocerca; species Schistocerca serialis. The sequence continues at coordinate 546,613,078 of NC_064642.1, forward strand.
TTGCTAAAATCACATTGTCAGAGAAGTCAATTTGGTGGTTCTCTAGTCCCAGTGCATGATCTGCTACTGCTAATTTATCCATATTCCCCAGACGACAATCACTCATGTATAAAGTTTGTTGATATTGTCAACCAGAAGAAACGCAATCTGTTCTAAACATTTTATTTGTGTTAGGGATTGAAAACGCATGAAATTAAAATTGGATATGAAGTGTTCTTTATTTGGATGTATAACCATTTTAGCCATCTTCAGACCTAAGATATAAAACAGAATTTTTCTCATGTTAGCAACATACCACAGCTAACAGAACTCCATATAACATTGTACCAGTGTTCAAGAATATGTACACGAATTAATTACGTAATACATACCATAAAACATGCCTGATTGGTGTTGGTGTCACTACGGCTTCACACATCGTTAAAATCCTTCTTAAAATGACTGCATCCACACAGGGCATACTTAAATACTGATTTTCATCGTTCATGGCCAGTGCTGTTGAACGATGGTCATAGAAAATATAGGATGTCCAGAAATTCTCGTTACAAACTTAAAGGACCTCTAGAGGGGAATGAGTACATAATATAATGAATAGGAACTCAGGACAGGAAACGTACTGTTTCCATGATAGAGCCGTTTGAAAACATGTTAATATGTTTGAGAGGCAGACATGCAAAACAGGGTAGTTACGGGGGGGGGGGGGGTTACGTTGGATCGCCCGATGTCATTCGATGTTTCTCCTACCTCGCTGATTTGCTTCAAGCCTCATTCACATGTCTGTGAGTATTAGAGCAACATGGTTGAGTACGCGTTTGTAAAATGCACCGACATGATACTTCTTGAATGGCGAAGCTCACGGTAATGGAAGAGCTGCTCCTTGCATTTATCGAGACTGTTTTTCACAACGTCCGGCGCCATTGCATATCCGTTCCACCACAATTACGCAACATCTTCGAGAAAGAATACCTTCACCGTCAGCAAGCGTGGCTGTGGTGCTCCAAGGAGACGCTGCACACCCTAATTGGAAGAGGCCGTACCGCATCACGTTGAAGAGAACACGTCAGCGAGTGCACGGGTGATTTATTTGACTGTTAGTAGGTGGAAGTACAAGTGATGTATTGGAGTAAGCCTAATCGATTACTTGTAAAAATTGTGGCATTACTAACATGATTTCAAATGGTTGTGGTATGAAAAAGGTACTTTCTCGGATGTGGGCTCCGGTTCATAATATTATCTACTCACTCCCCTCTATAAGTCTTAGAAGTTTGTAGCGGGAATTTCCGGTCACATGTATGCGTTAATATAGAGAAGAGGCATTGAAAATAAAATAACAATATTTGCGTAAGGAACTGTCCACTAAAATGATAAAATGTGAAAAGCATCATCTTACCAAAGGCTTTCTGCCGTTAAAGCTTAGTGACTGACGCAATCAGGCCGGCCTCTGTGACCGAGCGGTTCTGGGCGCTTCATTCCGGAACCGCGCTGCTGCTACGGTCGCAGGTTCGAATCCTGTCTCGGCCATGGATGTGTGTGATGTCCTTAGGTTAGTTAGGTTTAAGTAGTTCTAAGTCTAGGGGACTGATGACCTCAGATGTTAAGTCCTATAGTGCTCGGAGCCATTTGAATATTTTTTTTCTTTTTTTTTCTTTTTTTCTTTTTTTTTCTTTTTTTCTTTTTGGACTCAGTCAGTATTCACATTTTCTCGTAACAGACATAATCATATATATGTTGCTGTGACTTGCTACCTTTGAATAACATAACAACTGATGCCCATTACAACGTCCAACAAACGTAACATTCGGCAAATACAAAGTATGTACATGTGTGGTCGGTATCTAAGCGAAATGGGTACTGACGGCTTTTGACATGTTGCTTGAGGCGAAGACCGCTAGATGGCGTTCACAGCTGGCTGTGGAACTTACATAAAATCTACATGTTCTAGTAACATTACGAGGACCAAGATGTAAATATATTTAAAATTAAATAGTAGGCATCATAACAGCCCGTCTTATAGCTCAACCACCAGGACGATTATAAATTGCATGATAGGAATCTGCTGAGTTCATATAAACCAAGTGGTCACGAAAACTGACAACGGCCTGGAGAGCGAAGTGCTAGTACATGCCCCTATGTAGCCGCATCTGGTAACGACTAAGGGCAGAGGATGACACGGCGGCCGGTCGGTACCGTTGGGCCTTCAAGGCCTATTCGGACAGTATTTTTTGTATAATATTATGTAACACTTCATCGTACTGATGATTTACAATATGCTGATGGTTTACAATAGACTGCTGGGCTTAGCCACAGTCACAAAATATTTTTTCTTAATTTTATTACATCTCTACACAAAGAACTACATTACAGGGAAACATGACCAAAACTAACACTTCGGTCCCAAAAGCGGCAATAATACCCACCTTGAAGAGTAAAAGACCAATTGTTGTCTGGGGAAAACAGACAAATCAGCAGTAGCAGATCATGCACTGGAATCAGGGAACCACGAAATTCATTTCTCAGATATTTTGGTTTTATCAAGATCTAATTGTTACTGTGCGAAGATGTACAGAGGAAGCCATAGAAATTAAAAAACACAACAATAACTTTATCAGGCAAGTAGAAGGTCTGAAGTTAGACAACTTGTGAGCCTTAGTACGAAATAAAACAAACCGTCCCTACTCTTTCCCACTCTAAACTCCATAACACATATCGGCGGTATTTCGCGATCTGAAGCAGCGGATACCTACAAACAGTTAGCATATTTGAGATTTTAGCTGCTTTCTGAGTCATCATGCCTCTGAAGATGTCTCCAGCATTAGAAGATGAATCGTTAGGCAGAGAATTATACATTAATCCTCAGCCTGATGACCATAAAACAAAACCCACTAACAAGGAAAACGTAGTGATCATATTAAGAAGCATTCAATCTACCAAGGTATACGGAACAAATCGTACATGAGACTACAGAACAAAGCTTTATCCAACGAAAAGGAAAATGCTATTACTACAGATAGCTATGGATGCATAAGTATGAGCGATATCACCTGTAGATCTTGTTCAACCTGTAATTTAATAAAACGATTTGTAGTTTACAGCAATTTTAAATTGAGCCATGATTTTATGTGGAAAATCCACATCCCTCATAGTAAAAGACATAGTTTATTTTGCACCGTACACTAGACTGTGAGTAGTGATTCAGAAGGAATTCATGTAAAATAACAGACATTATAATCAGGTAGCAAGGAAGGAGATGTTGAGGGCTGAAAGAACCGTGAAACGACGCGTCGCATGCGTCATAAAATGTTTGGAAAACTCTTAACAAACGGGCAGTCTCTTAGCTGTCCCAGCATCTGCTGTGTTTGCAACGCTAGTCACTCAGCGCATGTAAATTTCTCGATAAGAGCTCTAAGAATGGCTTCTACCAGAGAGGCCTGCGACAGTCAATGGATTTCTTTAGTAACACACTTACGTCCGTACTGTGCGCAGTTTGGAAGTTTATTTAGCGTTCCGTCAGCCCATACAGTTACCTATGCCTTTCTTGTGTCAAACGATGATGGAGGCCATTCTGAGACGGATTAATATAAAATGGGCAGATCAGACTTTGATTGTAGGGTAAATGATTAAGAGGAAATTCGAATAGAAAATCTTGTTTCTTTCGGAGATGAGTCTACATCGTGTAGGGAGTTGAGCAAGAATTGGGGGGGGGGGGGGGGGAGGGGAGGGGGGGGGGGGCGAGGGAGCTAAGTAAGTCGTCTCCATAAAGAAGCACGAATGACATAAAGTAACTAAGAAACGTAAAGTCTATTCAAGCAAGACGCCTCCGGTTTATTAAGGTTAGTGGTGCGTCATAATACCCCTGAAAAATCGTTTTAAGGTGTGAGTAGAGAAAATACTCTCAGAACTCTACCGTTTTGGTCGAGATCAGGAAACCACGAGAGAGCTCTCGGCTCGATTGTCTACGCAGGAGAGGGTGGAGTCGTGTCACGCGGCGTAATAGGGTGGCACGTCTTGCTATCAGCTGTTCGGAAAAACCACATACTCCAAATTGGATGCGACTGAAAGTATTGGTTGCTGTGTGCGGTGACGAAATTTCAATGTGACACCTTCCACTCGAAGGAGGGACCGTTCAGCTGCTACAAGACACAGCTTATATCATGAAAATACCCAGCGAGAAAGACAAAATATTTGACACAGACTATGAAATGTGGATGCTGCATCGTCTAGTGTAGTTCCTTGGTTGGTTGATTGGTTGGTTGGTTGGTTGGGGTTAAAGGGAGCAAACAGAAAGGTCATCAGTTCCTTGTTTTAAATGTGGTCCATTCCGATAGTGTGACATCTCAGAAAAGTCAGAACGATAAAAGGGAAAAGGCTAAAAAATGTAAAAGGGCAGTCATGATGTCAATGGTAAAAACAAAATGAGGTAAGTCAGTAAGAGTGCGAACCCAACGCTATGCTAGAGACAGGAAATATCCCACCTCTGAAGCAGCAGAGGCAAGACCAACTGCGACTTTAAAGGTGCAACCGCTAGAATGTAGAAGTGCGTATGGGAAAAGGTGACTAACCAATCCTAAAAAATGATAAAAACAAAAGGGAAGAAAAGAGAATCTCGGCCAGGGAGGGGAGTCGGGAAACTCCAAACACGGCTTGTGGGAGATACCCCAACACTCACCGCCCTGCCCCAACACCAGAGAGAGATTAAAAACCTTAAAACTGAGAATAAAAACCACTTTCCCGGAGAAAACCGAGAACCAGGTCGACCATCCAGGAATCGTCAGACAACATCAAAGGTAAAATGCGGGGGAGTCTGTCCTTAGCACACAGAGCCAAAAGAAGGGGGGCATTCAACTGAATGCAAGGCTCCACATCCAAAAAGTTGGGGTGGCTCATCACGCAAAAGAAAACCATGGGTCAGCCTGGTATGGCCAATGCGGAGACGACACAGTGTGGTCGAGTCCTTTTGGGACAGGCGAAAGGAAGAACGCCACGGGCCTGGTGTCACCTTAATCGCACGAGTTTATTAGACAGGGAACTAGCCCCCCAAGAGTTGGCGCATGATTGTGCGAAGAAGGATTTGATGTGAAGCCGTAAATCCGCTGCAGGAGGGGTTACAGAAAACGGGGGTAAGTGACTGCTCCCCCAGCCAAACGATCAGCGAGCTCATTACCCGGGATACCCAAATGGCCAGGGACCCAAAGGAAGTCAACGGAACAAGCAGCACGGTGAATATCAGCGAGATGGTATTGGATGGCAGAGACCAAGGAATGGCGCGAAAAACCCCGGTCAATAGCCAGTATCCCACTCATTGAGTCCGTACGTAACAAAACGCGGTTGTTCAAAAATGGCTCTGAGCACTATGGGACTTAACATCTATGGTCATCAGTCCCCTAGAACTTAGAACTACTTAAACCTAACTAACCTAAGGACATCACACAACACCCAGTCATCAAAAGGCGGTTGTGTTGGGACTGTTTAATAAAGGTAAGGGCCTCGGAAATTGCCATCAATTCCGCAGTAAAACTTCACATTTAGGTGGCAGCAGATGATTATCCGTTCCAACAGAGGACGTGAAGGCATATCCCACATGATCAGCTGATTTAGAGACATCGGTGTAAAAAACAACAGCATCCCGAAACACCCATAAAATTCGGAGGAAAAAGTAACGGAACACCATCGGGGGGGATGAAATCTTTCGGACCTCGGCGGAGATCCATCCGAATTCGAGGCACAGGAACAAACCAAGGGGGGTAGGAGGGGAGGGAGCGAGAACGACAGGACACAGAAGGAAACTGAAAATCACGGCAAAGAGACGGAAGGCGGAGCCATACCGGTAAACCCGCCCGAGGGCAGGAATCAGATGGGCGACGTGCATGGTCTTGGAACAGGATAGAATAAGAAGGATGAGTGGGAGAGGAACGGACAGCGAGTTCATAAGACACCAGAAGCTGGGACCGCCGAACAGAAGGGGGGGGGGGATACCAGCTTCAACCAGGAGACTGTCAACAGGGCTAGTAGGGAAGGCACCAGTGGCCAAACGGGTACCACGATGATTGATCCAGTACATGTAGTGTGGAAGGAGCAGCCGAACCATAAACTTGACAACCATAGTCCAAGCGAGACAGACTTAGAGCATGATAAAGACGGAGAAGGAGGGAGCGGTCCATACCCCAAGAGGAGTGGGCAAGGAAGCGATGGACATTGAATTTACGGAAACATCCTACCTTCAGAACTCTGGTATGGGGCGGCCACGTGAGCTTGTTGTCGAAAAGAGCACCCAGGAAACTGTGGGACCACAGGCAATCGTTGTGCATCGAGACAGAGCTCAGGGTGGATCGTAGTACGGCGACAGAAGTGGACCACCCGCGATTTTAAAGGAGAGAACTGAAACCTGTGTGAGAGGGTCCATGCAGAGCCTCGCCGTATAGCTCTCTGGAGCTGCCGCTCTGCAGAGTCCATCGAAGAGGAACCGACCCAAATGCAGAAATCATCCACATACAGGGCAGGGGTGACCAAAGGACCGACAGAGGCCACAAGTCCATCGATAACAATGTGTAAAGGAGGACACTCAAGACAGAACCCTGTGGGATGCCCGTCTCCTGGGTCTGTGGAGAACTAAAAACAGTACCAACGCGAACCCTGAATGACCGATGGAACAGGAACTGGCAGATAAAAATCGGGAGTGGGCCCCGAATACCCCACTGATGAAGTGTAAGTAAGATGTGATGGCGCCAGGCCGTGTCATAGGCCTTGCAAAGGTCAAAAAATTCTCCAACCAAATGGCGGCGCTGGGAAAAAGCCTACCGAACTGCGGATTCCTAGAGAAGTAAATGATCGATCGGAGACCATTCCTCTCAGAAGCCACACAGGTAAGGGGACAATAGATCCCGAGATTCGAAAATCCAATTGAGCAAACAACATTGGTCAGACTAATTGGCCGATAGCTGTCAATAGGGGGTTCTTACCAGGATTATGGACAGGAACCACGATGCTATCCCTCCACTGAGAAGGGAGGTCTCCCTGGAGCCAGATACAGTTAAACACCCGGAGAACATGTTGCCGTTGTGGAGCACTGAGATGTTGAAGCAGTTGGTTAGGAATGGAGTCTGGGCCAGGGGCCATATCATGAGAAAGAAAGTACGGAAAGAAATTCCCATTCAGTGAAAGGTTCGTTGTAAGATTATTACTGACAGGGGGTAAAACATTAGCTGCAAGCTTCAACCCGCTGTTTCCGGTGAAGGAAAGCAGCTGGATGAGGCTGATGCCGATGTCATTGCAAAATGGGTTGCAAGATTTTCCTCAAGAATCAACGTGTGGTGAAGGCCTGGGAGGGTGGACTGCCGATGGCAGCCTTGGAGAGAGCGAAGTATAGCCCATATCCGTGACATAGGGACAGTAGAACAGAAGGTAGAAACATATCGTTCCCAACATATACGATTGCTCTGTTTGATGAAATAACGGGCTTTAGCGCGAAGGCGTTTAAAGGTAATAAGGATGGCAACGGATGGGTGCCTCTTGGGGTGTTGCAAAGCTCGACGGTGATCACGGATGGCAATGGCAATGGCCGTACTCCACCATGGGACTTGCCAGCGACGAAATGGTCCAGATGAGCGCGGTACAGCAAGGCTAGCAGCGCGAACAATCGCGTCATACACGTCACGTAACACGTCATCAATACAACCCGACAAAGAGGGAAAAAACACGACCTATGCAGTGTATAGAGGCCAATCGGCGCGTTGGAAAGACCAACGAGGTAACCTGTCCATCGGGGAGCGGGAAGGGAGAGAGAGAATCAATGGGAAATGGTTATTATCACAGAGGTCGTCGTGTGGCGACAATGAAGGGAGGAGAGAAAGAGAAGAAAGAGAAAGATCAATGGCAGAAAAGGTACCATGACTGGCACTGAAATGAGTAGGGGGGGGGGGCTGTCATTAAGAAGGCACAAGTCGTGGTCCTCGTCTAGATGGAAGTGTACTGCCCCACAAGGGATGATGAGCATTAAAATCCCCGAGAAGGAGAAAGGGAGGGGGAAGTTGCTGAAGAAGGGCAGTTAAGGCAGCAGGTGTAAGAGTCCTGTCAGGAGGGAGATAAAGATTGCAAACCATAACCTCAGAGTCCAGGTTGACCCTAACAGCAACAGCATCCAATGTAGTTTGAAGAGGAATCTACGTGCTAGCAATGTCTGTATGGACCAACGCACAAACGCCACCAGAAGCCCACAGGGGTCCGACCCGATTTCGACAGAAAACACGGAATCCACAGAGGGTCGGTGAGTGATCATCAGTAAAATGAGATTCATGTCGAACCACACAAGCTGCAGAGAAAGACGAAATTTCAATTCCGGAAGGTGACAGTAGTATCCATTGCAATTCCATTGGATAACCACAGAACGATGATTTAAATGGGGGTTAAACAGGCTAAAGCCAGTCATACCGCCAGGTCACCACCCGTCACCGACAAGGAAGGGGCGACATCCATGAACGACAGATCAGAATCTGGTTGTGAAGCTGAGGATGAGACCTCTGGTGACACTAGATGCTCTTTGTTCTGGAACTTATGTTTCTTCATCTTTACTGTTTGAGCTCGAGGAGGGCTGTGTGGCACAAAGGAGCCAGCTACAGCAAGATCAGGAATAGATGGAGATCAGGCGACCTGGGGGCCAACAGACCGCGGTTCTCGCGGTCGTCGCTTGGCAGCAGACCTTTGTCCTGGAAGGTGCTGGGAAGGGGCATCCCGATTGGGGCGCCCTTGACCTGCAGACGCCGAAGGAGTGTGACACTTCTCCGGCTGGGGAGGGGGAGCAGCGCCCAGAGGAGAATGTGTAGGAGCCACAGGGGAAGGGGGGAGGAGAGGTGTCCGAGACTGGGGTAAGGAAGTGGGAGGAAGGGGCGAAGATGTAACTAAAGCATAACTAGATGTCATGGACACAGGGTGAAGACACGTATACTTCTTACGAGCCTGTGTGTAGGTTAAACGATCAAGGGACTTATACTCCTGTATCTGCTTTTCCTTCTTATATACTGGGCAATCTGGTGAACGTGGAGAATGATTGCCATGACAATTAACACACACAGGAGGGGGAACACAGGGACTCCCCTGTGGACGTCCACAGTCACCACAGAGAGGGGCCTGCGTGCAGTGGGAAGGCATGTGTCCAAAACGCAAGCACTTAAAACACCCCATAGGAGGTGGGATGTACGGCTTCACATCACATCGATAAACCATAATCTTTACTTCAAAGGCCAAGATAAAGGCACCAGTATCAATGCAATTGTCCTCAGGACCCTTCTGAACACGCCGAACAAAGTGAACACCCCGCCGTCCGAGATTGTCCCGAAGTTCCTCATCATTTGAAGGATGAGGTCCCTGTGAAAAATCACACCTCGAACTGTATTTAGAGACTGGTGGGGTGTAATGGACACAGGAATTGTGCCAAGATGGGTACAGGCACGAAGGGCCGCAGACTGGGCAGCTGAAGCAGTTTTGATCAGCAACGAACCCGACCGCATCTTGCTCAGGGAGTCCACTTCGCCAAACTTGTCTTCAATGTGTTCCGCAAAGAATAAAGGTTTGGTATTGGTGAAAGTATCCCCATCAGTCCTGGTGCAAACCAGATAGCGGGGAAAGGCTTTGCCCCTAGCCAACAATCCTGACCCTCTTCGCAGGGGGTAGCCATGGAAGGGAAGGCCGAAGGGGCAGGAGAAGCAGTACTAGAAGTATCAGTTCCACGCAGACAGCCGCAGAAGAACGGCCAGAGTTCTGGACCCGTATGCATTTCATTTGCATAGCGTCCGCCCTGATACCACCCAGTCCGATCAGGAGCTCTCCTCAAGGGCGCCACCCAGTCACAGCAAGGGCCGTCTGGCACGGCGGCCATTGCCAGGACTTCCGATGCTCCAGGATGACGAGCAACCACTCCAAGGCTTGCATGAGGAGGTCACTGCTCAGGTATCAGAAGTGTGATTCCTGTGTGTTCAGGGAGCTCAAACGAAAGGGTACATAGCGACCCCACCACACGGGCTGGCTACCGTGCTGGCTATGCACCCTAGCATCAGACAACGACGTGAAAGAAAAGGTAGGAGGAACTAGGAGAGCACACGTCGGAGACACTAGGTAAGATGCTCTTCCCCAAATGGCTCACGCTACGGAAGAGAAAATTTGTAATGGATGTCAAACCCCAGAGGGGGACCAGCGAGTGCCAAAAGGAGGCGGTGATTACGCAACAAAGCTAAATTGCAAAACCAACATAACCAAGAGGATAGCGGGGGCCAACATAAGCAAGGATACCAAGAGAGGGAGAGGAGAGGGCGAGGGGGAAGGAACAAGGAGAGGAAAGGAGGGGAAGGGGAAGGAAACGCAGCCCTGGAAGAAGGAAGGCTGCAATAGCTCGGATCCCCGTGCTCGCCACGCACGTATCCACAAAAGAGTTGTGGACCCCCTGGGGGGGGGGGGGGGTGTAGTTACTTAAAGTTATCATAGCTGCCGACGTTTCCTAAGATGCGTGTACCATTTGTGACTGTCTTTAATCTAGCGTGCCTTGCAAGAGTTCTTTGGAGAGGTGGAATTCTTTGGAATGACGTTCAATTCCGTCTCGAAAGTTCGAGACGGCCGGTTCATAATAATCTGTGGTAAGTGCTTACGGTGTAATCCATGAACTTCTTGGACGCAGATCTAGACGCAGTCCCTTGATCCCTTAAATGGTCGTATATCGCGATACTCTTACTTGTAGAAAATGCATTGCTATTGTAATTTTCTGCATTACCTTAAGAAGTGATTCTACCCTCCATGTTTCATTTAAGCACAGAAAATTCACTCAACTTACCGACAGCTCGAGCGAACCTGAACTCGGTGATTTGAGAATGGATTTGAGCTTCGTTCTCAAACAGGTGAGGATAATCCGCACTTTTAAGTTTTTGGGAAAAAAGGAATGCCACAACACATGTAGACAGATGAGCCGAAACGTTATGATTGCCGAGACTTTAATGTGAGTTCAATACTGCCCCGTTTAAACCCCAGCAGCACCATTCTAATCTTGTGACACGGGCAATGTCCTACCGGAAATACTCCTACTCAGTCAGTTATGATACCAGACATAACGTGATACAAGTGGACATCAGTAATGTTGACTCAGTCAACAGCCGTCGTGGTTCCTTCGATTAGTACCGCAGGTCCCAAGGACGCGATCGTCAATTCGGTGTAACAAGAAACGTGAATTACCGGACCAGGTCACAAGTATCCATTGATACACACACCAGTCTCGAAGACTCCGTGTACACTGCTAATCTGATAACGGCGTTGAATATACATCAGAATACGTCCGCCACATAGCCCCATGTTCAACAATGTGCGGTGAACGGTGTGCTCCGGAACACTTGTGTCTGCTCTACCACAGCACTTTATCGACGGATCTGCCACAGGTCTCCGCCTATCATACTTCACAGACCAGATCAATTTTCGACATCCACGTTCTGTGATGAGGCACAGACATCCAACAGCTTTTCACCTACTCATGGGATTTTCTGCAGGTGCTCACGACATTAGTACACGAACAGATGACCAGCTTTACCGTTTCCGAGATTCTCTTTCCCAAGAGCTGGGCAGCAACAATCGACGCTTATCAAAGACGTTTATGTCAACTGATTTCCCCATTTGTGGTCCGTATCGTGGCTAGAATGATCCCTACTCGTCTTCTGCCATGCGCACAAGGACACTAGGCAGCATTCAGAATCATGTTTAGCAGTGGTCATAATGTTCTGTCTCGTCAGTGTATTTGGCAGCCTTTTTGGATCATTTGAAAATGGCCCTTGTGTCCGAGAGTCACCCGTTGCGATCACAAATTGAACTGCACACTGCAAAGAATAAAATTTTCTTCCATTGTGGTTACCTGACTTTCTCACTAACGGAGTGATCTCCGAATTGGGAAATTATAATCTTGTTACAAACGAAGTTTCATCTGTCCGCATCGTACTGCACTCGTGTAGACGCCTAGTTTCGGCCATTTACCTTCCCATCTACAGTCATCTACATACGCCAACGACTGTGCCACTTCATGTAGTGTACTGAGTGTACTGTCATGTAGTCATAACCACCAGTGCAACCTCATACATCACACAAGTATCGTTTCATTATATGATGTAGCACTGGCGCGTCTTCTTCATCTAGTTGCTTCCAAATATACATATATGAAGAGAAGTTTTGCACCACCCCGGTTCCCAGAACTCCTGAAGATAGACACTGACTTGATATTGTATCACAGACACAGTTCCTTGACTATTCAACGATGTCACAAAACCCGCCCAAAGATGTCAATAACCATGCATGAGCATCTGCTCCTATTACACGGATGGGGTCCGACAGCCGATCAGTTTCAGTCATTCCACCAGGAAGGAGGTACACGGCTCGCGTTGTCAGTAGATCAGCTATGCCTAGACGGTCAGTACCACGGTTCGATCACGTCCGCATTGTTACTTTGTGTAAGGAAGGGCTCTCAACAAGGGAAGTGTCCAGGCGTCTCGGAGTGGCAAGTCATGAAGGAGATACAGAGAGAGACAGGAACTGTCGATGACATGTCTCGCTCAGGTGGACCAAGGGCTACTACTGCAGTGGATGACCGCTACCTACGGATTACGGCTCGGAGGAACCCTGACAGCAACGCCACAATGTTGAATAATTCTTTTTGTGCAGTCACAGCAGTCGTGTTACGACTCAAAATGTGCGCAGTAGGCTGCATGATACGCAACTTCACTCCCGACGTCCATGGAGAGATCCACCTTTGCTACAACGACACCATGCAGCGCGGTACAGATGGGCCCAACAACATGCCGAATGGACCGCTCAGGACTGGCATCACGTTCTTTTCACCTATGAGTGTCGCGTATGCTTTCAACCAGAGAATCGTCGGAGACGTGTTTGGAGGCAATCCGTTCAGGCTGAACGCCGTAGACACTGTCCAGCGAGTGCAGCAAGATGGAGGTTCCCTTATGTTCTGGGGTGGCATTATGTGGGGCCGACGTACGTCGCTGGTGGTCATGGAAGGGGCCGTAACGGCTGTATGATAGGTGAATGATATCATCCGATCGATAGCGCAACTACATTAGCAGCATAGTGGCAAGTCATTCGTCTTCATGGACGACAATTTGCGCCCCCATCACGCACATATTGTGAATGACTTCCTTCAGGATAATGACATCACTCGACTAGAGTGGCCAGCATGTTCTCCAGACATGAACCCTATCGAACATGCCTGGGATACACTGAAATTGGCTGTTTATGGACGATGTGACCCAACAACGACTCTAAGGTGACAATCTGGACCAACAATGCCTTGATGAGCTTGTGGATAGTATGCAACAACGAATACAGGCATGCATCAATGCAAGAGGACGTGCCACTGGGTATTAGAGGTACCGGTGCATACAGCAATCTGGACCACCACCACTAAATGTTTCGCTGTACGTGTGTATTTATGACTAGATGACAGTACACTGCATCGAGTGGCACAATGGTTGATGTACGTAAATGATCTGAAGATGGCAATTTAAGGTACAGAAACTAGTTGTCTATATATACATGTTATTAGGGTGTTCCGGGAAAATAAATCTTCTCTAATAACAATATTACACTTTACTTGCATTGCTGAGTAATATTTACGCATTTACTCCTGTCATTACAAAGAGCTGTGTTGAATGTTATTGCTCCACACGTAAGTGGTCTATTGCTGGTAATTCTGACACATTTACAGTATGTTTGTCTGCTATGTTTGTTATTCTTCTTCTCCGTGACATGTCATTACAACCAACAAATTTTATGCACAGGGTAACACTTTCACACCATATATCAGCGTTGACAAATGGGCTTGCATGGAAAACTAGTGAATTTTAAAAATGACATCAGTAGGGCTGTTTATGTTTTGGCTAGTTTATCTTGATCACACCATCGTCTGCCAGATTGTAATATTGCGCAACTCCATGCTCGTTTTCCACTAGAAATTTACTTGAACATAATCATCTAACATAAAGTTATAAAAATGTAATATTTTTGAGTTCTTCAGGCGTTTATTGTGCGTCATTGCACATCAAAGAAGAAATGTTATTCTCACTGAAAAGTGGCATCTCTGTGTTAGATTTCAGTTCCAGAGGTTATAGGTTCAATCCCCGATTCATCCATGAATTATTTTCTGCGCTTTCGTTCATTGTCACCACTAGTAATAGTCTGTGTATGCAAAGAATGACGCGCGTCATTGTGATAATCGGTTTATATAATCTCTGGCCCTACTCTGGAGCTGTTTTACCATCATCAGTAGGCGAAATTCACAGGGTCATTCTTTTTCTTTCTCTTCTGTCCAAACGTTGAGAAGGGTGCTGCACAAAAGTAGCTGTACTTCCATGCTTCTCTTTCAAATTATTGTCAGTTTATGGCATATGAAGACAATAGACTGGTTTCATCGATCAAGGCTTGAATCACGAGAAGGGACAAAACATATATGAAAACATATCTAATTTTTGTTACCCATAACTACTATAAATTTGTTTTCTGAAGAATAATTCCCGTTCTTAGATCCGAAAGTAGGAAACTGGATTCAAAATATTCTGCGTAACGATATAGTATCTGAAACTTTTAAAATATTGTCGTAGGCTAGTTGTTCATTAATACAAACAAAAAGTAGATAAATAAGAGATACTAACAGTCTAGGTGAAGATGTAGAATCGAGAGAGATGGTCTATAAGGAAGCTCGCAGTTCATTCGGGCAACGAATTTTTCTGATGGAGTTAGCGGAGGAAGACGTGACCCATTTGGCAACCGCTGTAATGGATGGGAGCATCTGTCTCCTGCAATATTTCCTAAAATCCTCTGCAGTAGATTTCGTTCGCATCTACACTTCATATACTGTGCCTTTTATGGCATTTTCTGCTTCTTTGAAGGAGATTATAACGTCTGTCATCTCATCTCCCTCATAAGCCATTTCTTTTCCGAAAGCCTACTACGGCGTTCGATTATCAAGCACTTTTTTCGCTGGTTTTGCAGCCGTGAAAGAGCGGTTTGCCTATAAGTGTTTACCTGTAATGAATGTGATTCAGACATATTCCTGTACAAATGAACTTTTGGCATGATGTATACTTATGTCTTTAAGGTATCCAAGAAGTCCTGTATCACAAGCGTACTGTACGGTACCTTTAATTATTTCCAAATTCTCATGAATTAATGTTCTGCAACTGTAAGTGCCTGCCCCACTAAATATTCTGTAGTAACCTCGTTACATATTCAAAGTAAGCCCTTCTGTAACTCACTAAGAGATACATTCATGAAAGATTTTGTTAGGTTATGTCTGCAGTGCTGATATGGATCGAAATCCTCTGGCCAAAGTACCATACGACGCTATAAGAATCTAAACAAAATTGCACTGTCCCTTGATAAAGTAACCTATCCGGCATAATTCGCTTCCTGAAATAGTACAATGCTGCAACAATTTTCACCGAGTTGCTGGAAGCGAACCATTGTAATTGCTATGTATCCTCTTTCCTCCAGAATCGATAACTATTTTAAATTTATCCGTGATACTAAAATGTTGTCGAGGGAAAGGATAAATCATATTATCAATAAGAACAAAAACTATGATAGTGAAATGGCAAGACAGTGTAGGTTCTGGTTGCTTTTTATTTTTTTTTTTTTTTTTAACAGATCAAAATTATTTTAGCTTCAGGCCCGGCGATCGTCGATTGATGGCAACGAGCTTGGTGACGCAGAACAGTGTTATAGCTAATCATTAAAAATTTGTTTTGCTTGATATTAGGAATCACAGTCGGACATCGTTAATAACATCGTCTTGTGACGCGCGGTCGTTGCGTCACCGAACTGACCACTTTCAACTAATTTGCAGCCCAAGAATTACAGAAAATAAACTATGCTAGTACGGAAATGGAGTGTTAAGTACTGTGCTACCAAAATAAAGAGGAAAATACTTAATTCGCATTTTTATTTAACTGGAAGTATAAGTTACAGGAATTGAAGAACCTCCTAGTAGCCAGGCTCAAAGAACAAGGAAGGAAGGAATATCACTTTACCTGGCTTAATGGAAAAAGATCACAAATAACTTTCACAGATACTGAATATACAAAGATAAAGCGGTGGCCTGATACGTAGTCTTATCTCTAATATCGAAACGTCAGTTTCAGTCTGGGTGGCTGCTTCAAATAAAATGTTTTGCTACACAGTTCACCAATGTGCAACGCAGTAACTAATGACACAAGCGGTTTCCAATGTGGTCAAAGAACTATGAATGACGAACAGCGAAGTTACAGATGTGGCAATTCTGTATTGTCAGGCCAATTCCTATGACATCTTTAGCTGCGAAGAATGTAGGTTTATCGCAATGACAACGAAAGAAAAAGTGCAACGCAAGCGGTGGAAACATGTGGATTCTCCAAAGGCGAAAAAGACAAAGACACATCCATCATCACATGAACTAAACTAAACTAATCTCCGTCCGAAGAGACCTTGAAAGGCCCAACGGTTCCGACCGGCCTCCGTGTCATCCTCAGCTCACAGGCATCACTGGATGCCGATATTGAGGGGCATGTGGTCAGCACACCACTCTCCCGGCCATCGTCAGTTAACGAGACCGGAACCGCTAGTTCTCAATCAAGTAGCTCCTCAGTTCGCATCGCAAGGGCTGAGTGCACCTTACTTGCCAACAGCGCTCGGCAGACTGGATGGTCACCCATCCAAGTACTAGCCCAGCGTCACAGCGCTTCGGTGATCTGACGGGATCCGGTGCTACCACTGTGGCAAGGCCGTTGGCATCATCACATAAGGTGATGTTTTTTTGTTTTAGGGGCAACTGTTTGAGCCATTAACGAGTTATGCTTGTAAGCGGCAAACCAAAATCTCTTGACGAGAGCAGTCAAGACGAAGCGTCGCGTGAAACTGTTCTCAAAGGGGTTTCGGCCCACCGACACCACCCAGCTCGTTCTGCATACGGACTGGTCCTATGGGGTATCAAATTTTGCCTCACCAGTCGCGTTTGACCAGTGATCTCTTTCCTAACATCAAGAAACCATTGTGTGGTAGACATTCCCAGAACGACCACGACGTTAGTTTCGAATAGCACCCTTTCTTGAACAACCAAAGTCCGTGCCAGGTCATACATTGTTCAGAAAGATATGTCATACTGAAGGGTCAATATATGGAGAAAAATTAACACCGTCAACAAGTTCCATAGTCACCTCTTGATTTTCTCTCGTGGAAATAATGGAAACATTAGGACTAGCAGTCGCATGATACCATAGTAACTATTTACGACAACCTACTGTTTATTTACGTAAACACCTTCAAAGACAACTTGGTTCAAATGGCTCTGAGCACTAAGCAACTTCTGAGGTCATGAGTCCCCTAAAACTTAGAACTACGTAAACCTAACTAACCTAAGGACGTCACACACATCCATGTCCGAGACAGGATTCGAACCTGCGACCGTAGCGGTCGCGCGGTTCAGACTCCTAGCACCTAGAACCGCTCGGCCACCCCATCCGGCTTCAAAGAGAACTACATGGTCCAGTCATATTAATGAGACTACATCCTACGTTCGACATCAACGCGTTTTAACCACACACAGACGTGTGTGGCAGCTCCAGCAATGGAGGATATACAAAGCGTATCGGGGGGGGGGGGGGGGGGTGAGGGGGCGGAACACGGCGCAGTCGGTCTCGTAATGTGGAAAAGGAGGGCTTTATCTGATGGACGTGATCACTGGATTTCAAACAAAGGGTGGAAGCATTTACAAAATGGCAAAATGGCGCTACCAACACAAACGCCGAGGCAACTGTGGTGCACCATGGGGCCTAGATGAAAGGTGTGAACGAAGGCTGCGGAGATGCGTACAGGAAACGTGCAACTTTTGATGTCCTTAGGTTAGTTAGTTTTAAGTAGTTTCTAAGTCTAGGGGACTGATGACCTCAGATGTTAAGTCCCATAGTGCTTAGAGCCATCTGACCCATTTGAACCAACAGTCTCCTCGACGGCCGTTCAGCAAACGTTGCTGCGTATGGACCTCTACAGCGGGAACCTTGTTCGCGCTCCCGTGCTGACTGCTGTCCACACGTTCTCTTTTCAGATGAGTCACGTGCTCCATTGGAGTGAAACGTCTGACAGTAAACACAGTTCAACAATCGTCGGAAGGACCCAGGCCGTAGGAGAGACCGTTTTGGTATGGGAAATATTTTCGTAGCATTCCTCGCTGATATAGTCATTCTGCAAGGCACTGTTGATTAAAGTATGTATCCATCCTTGGGGACCACGTCCTCGTTACGATGCTGTACATCAGCGTAATAATGCAGCATGTCGCACAGCCCTTAGTGTACGTGCCTCATTCGAAAAGCGCCAGGGTGAGTTTGCCGTACGCCCCTGGCCAGCAAACTCCTCTGGTTTAAATCCAATCGAGAAGCTCTGGGACCACCTCGATCAGGCTGTTTCCTCCATGGATAGCCAACCGAGAAACCTAGCGCAGCTGGCCACGCCACTGGAGTCGGCATGGCCCCCATCCCTGCCGGTACCTTCCAGAACGTCACTGACTCATTTGCCAGGCGTCGTGGCCGAGCGGTTCTAGGCGCTTCAGTTTGCTGCTATGGTCGAGTGTTCGAATCCTGCCGAGGCCATGAATGTATGTGATGTCCCTAGGCAAGTTAGGTTTAAGTTCTTCTAAGTCTCGGGACCGATGACCCCAGATGTTAAGTCCCATAGTGCTTAGAACTATTTGATCTGACTCATTTACTGCACGTCTCGCAGAGGTCCGTGTTGCAAAAGGCGTTTCCCCATTAAATTTAATAGAGCTAAAAAAGTTCTCATGTACGTGTGCATGATTTTTCCATGAGATTTACTTCCGTAGGCCTCACATTCCACCAAACCGAGGACTTTCCATGGATCTAAAAATTACAAGCAATAAAAAGAGCCACGCAACTAAAACTGCAGGACATCAGAAGAGGAAGGTACCGTTCAGTACGGTTCCATGATACAACCTGATGTTACAATCTTATGAAGGTCTGAAATAGGTGGAATGTGAGAAATACGGAAGTTAATAGGGAAAATCATGCGCACTTAGATGAGGTCTATTTCAGCTTCCCCAAATATAATCATGAATATTCTACATATCAGACTGAAAGATAAGGTGGACTCGATGAGTAACAGTACAATTAATCCACAAAGTAAGTGCGGAAGTCAATCAGCAGTGGAGATACTTCGACGTAACAGTGTACGTTGCTCATGAAACGTTAGTGTGTGGCGAAAAAACACACTGTATCCACTATTAATGGACATGAAAAAAGAAAAAGGCACAAAGAAAGGCAACTATCGGTAAAATTTTTACAACACTCGAGGTCATTGTTCGACGGAAAACCGCATATTGGAATTATTCTCTTACTTCCAGCTAACAGAATCTTCGTAAGCATTATCATGAACGTAAAACTTACACAAAAACAGAAGATGAAAGACAAACTGGGCACAGTTTACAAAAATAACCTTCTGATGCGATTGAAATGATAAGTTTACAATGTATATTTATTATGAACGTACACAAACTCAGGAAAAAGGTCATCATTCAGATCCATTAAGTTGTTGATGAATAAATTTCTATTAACCTCCGATCTGATCATCTTCAGCTAGCGCAAAGTTAACTACAGTAGCCCTCATGGCAGTATTGTTACGCTGGCACCAAAACGTAAACCCATTCTCTGTACTGTCGTCAATAGTGACTTGCTTTACATGATCAACAATAAAATGCATTCATATTGTTTATTAATCTTCGTAAATTGGTATAATCAAGTCCCATGCCTTTGTATGAATAATTCACTGCGAATTGCCACTTTTATATGTTAGCTTGTTTTGGGGTGGCACCTTCAATTATATATTAAAAATTGAGTGTTGCTCAACGAGCAATAGGAATACCTAAGCTTGAAATTACTGGGAGAAACAGAAACCCACACAAACTGTGTCAGCGGACGATACTGAGAGAAAAAGTGATTATGACTGTCATGAACAGAAAACAGGAATAAATGGAATACACAGCCAGTCAAATTATTGAGGGGAGGAAACAAGCTTCAAAAAAACGCTAAGACAAATATTTAGTGTGTAGTGGGCAGATGGCTTCAGCAAACCATGTTCATTCAGCGTGGATCTTTATGTTAAAAGACCAACAAGAATAAAAGTTTAGAGGATGTTTTTAACGAGCAATAAGTGTAAAACAGCTGCTCCTGTTGGCGTTGTTGCTCAAAATGATAATAATAAATTTAGCTAGATGAAGTTTTTCTTTCTCAAATAATGGTTTCGATTTCATGAGTACGCCATATACTCTGAAGAGTCAAAGAAACTGGTATACCTGCCTAATATCGCGTAGGGACCACACGCGTGCACGCACAAGTCCCGCAGCACGACGTGGCACGGGCTCCACTAATGTCTGAAGTAGTGCTGGAGGGAACTGCCTCTATGAATCTGGCAGGGTTATCCATAAATCCGTAAGAGTAGGAGGGAGATCTTTCTAAACAGCTCGTTGCAAGGCGTCCCAGGTGTGATCAATAACGTTCATGTCAGGGGAGTTTGATGGCCAGTGAATGCGTTTAAACTCCGAAGAGTGTTCCTGGAGCCACTCTGTAGCAATTATGGACGTCTGTGGTGTCCAACTGTCCTGTTGGAACTTCCCAAGCCCATCGGAAAGCACAATGGACATGAATAGATGCAGGTGATCAGACGATATGCTTACATATGTGTCACCTGACAGAGTCGTATCTAGACGTATCAGGGGTCCCATATCACTCCAATTTAGCATAACACATGCCATTACAGAGCCTCCACCAGCTTAAACAGTCCGCTGCTGACATGCTGGGTCCATGGATGCATGAGGTTGTCTACATTCGCGTACCTGTCCATCCGCTCGATAGAGTTTGAAACGAGACTCGTCCGACCAGGCAACACGTTTCCAGTCATCAGCAGTCCAATATTGGTGTCGACGGGCCCAGGAGACACACAAAACTTGTGTCGTGGAATCATCAAGCATACACGAGAGGGCCTTTGCCTCCGAAACCCCATATCGATGATGTTTCGTTGAATGTTTTGGTCACTGACACTTGTTGATGGCCCTGCTTTGAAATCTGCAACAATTTGGAGAAGGGTTGCACTTCTGTCACGTTGAACGATTTTCTTCAGTCGTCGTTCTACATCTACATCCATACTCCGCAAGCCACCTGACGGTGTGTGGCGGAGGTTACCTTGAGTACCTCTATCGGTTCTCCCTTCTATTCCAGTCTCGTATTGTTCGTGGAAAGAAGGATTGTCGGTATGCCTCTGTGTGGGCTCTAATCTCTCTGATTTTATCCTCATGGTCTCTTCGCGAGATATACGTAGGAGGGAGCAATATACTGCTTGACTCTTCGGTGAAGGTATGTTCTCGAAACTTTGACAAAAGCCCGTACCGAGCAACTGAGCGTCTCTCCTGCAGTCTTCCACTGGAGTTTATCTATCATCTCCGTAACGCTTTCGCGATTACTAAATGATCCTGTAACGAAGCGCGCTGCTCTCCGTTGGATCTTCTCTATATCTTCTGTCAACCCTATCTGGTACGGATCCCACACTGCTGAGCAGTATTCAAGCAGTGGGCGAACAAGCCTACTGTAACCTACTTCCTTTGTTTTCGGATTGCATTTCCTTAGGATTCTTCCAATGAAGCTCAGTCTGGCATCTGCTTTGCCGACGATCAACATTATATGATCATACCATTTTAAATCACTCCTAATGCGTACTCCCAGATAATTTATGGTATTAACTGCTTCCAGTTGCTGACCTGCTATTTTGTAGCTAAATGATAAAGGATCTATCTTTCTGTGTATTCGCAGCACATTAGACTTGTCTATATTGAGATTCAATTGCCATTCCCTGCACCATGCGTCAATTCGCTGCAGATCCTCCTGCTTTTCAGTACAATTTTCCATTGTTACAACCTCTCGATACACCACAGCATCATCCGCAAAAGCCTCAGTGAGCTTCCGATGTCATCCACAAGGTCATTTATGATGTTTCCAGTCATCAGCAGTCGTTGTTCCCGTTCGTGCAGGATCTTTTTCCGGCCACAGCGATGTCGGAGATTTGATGTTTTACAGGATCCCTGATATTCACGGTACACTCGCGAAATGGTCGCACGGGAAAATCCCCAATTCATCGCTACATATAGAATATACTGTGTCCTATCGCTTTTGCGCCGAGTATAACGCCACATTCAAACTTATAGAGATGTTGATAACCTGCCATTGTAGCAGCAGTAGCCGATCTAACAACTGCACCTTATTCTGCCTGTTTACATATCTCTGTATTTGAATACGCATGCTTATACCAATTTGTTTAGCCCTTCAGTGTATTTGTAACATTACATAAATATCGTCTATAAAACTGTATTTAACAGTACGGGAAATACTACACGAACCATGATCTTAGTGGAAAACTTCATAAAGCAACGTGTGTATGCTCATTTCAATACAATTTTTAGTTCCTCAATTTACATCCCAGTTTCATCACCAGGTTTTAAGATTAATTTCCTCACTGCAATATCATCACAAAGAAGAAACTGTAAGACTGTCGCGTACTCGCAACATACTGATATCTCTATAGTAATAACCTAAGGCACTAGTCTCGAAGTAGAAGGTATGTTTCAGTTAACACCAGCGAAGGCGCCGTTTAGAGCCACTGACTATTGTAATTCACTGTGTGCTCTGGAATAACATCCCCTTATGGAGTACGTACGCGCTGGCTATATCTGTGAGCTCTGGACCACTCGCTGTATGCTATAGAATGACGCACGTTTCAGGAGCACTTGTAATTACGTTATCAAAGGCATAAGAGGCGCCGTGGACGTAGAAGCCACGTTTTATAAGCAAGGCACTCTCTGGTGACGTTCTGAATAGTAAGAAACAGTTCAGTGGATTATCAATATCTCGTAGTCCGGCAACGATTCTATTGACAGTACAAGTCTGTTGTCAAGTCGTATAATATTTAGACAACTAGACGGACGTTCCAGAGACTACGGAATCTGTTACTTTATGTTGCCTTTGATGCCTTTCCTTTGTACCTCACACTCTAACTGAAAATTACTACACACATTAAAAAAAGTTTTGCATTATCTCGGTTCCGAGAGTTCCGGAACCTGTACAGAAAAATTGGAATAGAGATCAACATAAAATCATTTCCGTCCTCTTCATTGCTCACGAAAACCGCACATTGCATGTTATAACACCATACAGCAAGACCTTCAGAGATGGTGGTCCAGATTGCAGTAAACACCGGTACCTCTAATAGCAAGTAGCACGTCATCTTGCATTGATGACTGCCTGTATTCGTCGTATCATACTATCCACAAGTTCATCAAGGCACTGTTGGTCCATATTGTCCCACTCCTCCCTCAGAGTGGTTGGTGGGTCACGTCGTCCATAAGAAGCCCTACCGGTAACAAGTCTAGCAGCATCCGTCTGAATTGTTTCAATGTCTTCCTATAACCCGACGTAATGGAAACAGTCGAGTGGAACTCAGGAATGGGTCGCACTATTGTTCTACCCGCGGTCTCCTTTACACAAGAACTACGCTTTCCTAAAAATCTCCCAGTAAACCTAATGCCGTCCTTACATGTTAGTTCCACTTCGTATGGCTTTGCGACGTTACGCCCAGGTACTTAATCGACGTGATTACGTCAAGCAGCATACAGTTAATGGTGTATTCCAACATTATACGATAGTTGCCCCAATTCATCTGCATTAACTTAGATTTAGAACAAGCTGCCGTTCATCACACCAACCAAAAGGTTTTTTTTTTTTTTAATTTAGTAATGACTTTTGAGCATCACCGAAACAAACAGTCTCAGACCACAAAAATGATCAATTGAGGAGTGTGATGGACTAAGCGCGTAATTGGATTTACGCCCTTTCTCCGTCAAAGTACTAAATCAATATTTCCTTATTTGAATTACCCACCTTGACAATTTCAGCTTAATATCTTTGGTGTAAGCTAAGCAATCATCTTAAGAAGGCAGTGGATGACAGGCACTTGTCACCTCGTTTACTCGGTATAGGCTATTGGATCGATTCTGAGCTGCGTTGCGTGTTAACTTGTGTGATATAGTGAGTGAAGTGAGTGGTAATGAGTCAGAAAATGACATTACAGACAAAAAGAAAGTGTGACGAGAATTTTGGCATTTATGGAAGAAAATTGAAGAGGCGGGAAACTGTACATTCAAAAGAAGAGTATGTCATAACCCTTAAACATTGCAGGGAGAAACCATAGCCATTTCAAGTCATTGACGGAAGTGAGCATATTAAAGATTGGAAGAAAAGTTCAATGGGTTTATTCTCATCAAAGCCACAGCGGAAATTTCCTTTCCAGTTTGTCACATGAGAGGATGCACTTTGGCAGTGATGGCACAATCGGTGCTTCAAAATCATATTGGAAGGTCTTTATACCCTTTAAGTTCATTAAGAAATCAACAAGACTCGCTGAAGATATTTCATTTTTGTCATTAATAGACAAACCAACCATAGCAGCAGCAAAGTTGAAAGACATTCAAGACCTGTTGCGCTTTCTTCCTGATACAGTAAAAAGCTGGTATGAAGAACTTCTAGACAGAGTAAACTGTGATGAAGCTACTAATCCTGAACAGGAACTATAATGGCCATGAACTTATATGTTTTGTTAATGTACAGTTTTATTGGATAGTAAAATAATAAAAGCAATTTTCAACTCATTTTTCATGATATTTTGTAGAGGTACCATGGTTTGATGGAAAAGGGCGTAAACCATTTATCATATTTTCCATAATACATCACAAATGAAAGAAGTATCTTGAGTTGTAAGGAATGATTCTGTATGATAAAAGTATGGTCTAAGACAGAATTATTACATCATTGAACTAGAAGTGTTTTTAATAAGATGTAAACATGCAAATCTTCAACTCACTTTTACTGGAAATGCACTTTTGGACTTACGCCCATAGTCCATCGAACTCCTCAATTATCTGTGACATAGGTTTAAACCGAACTTAAGTAAACGGTCTAAGTAAGTTAACGTTTTTAATATATTATAATTCAAAATTATTCTCTCTTACTATAGTCTTGTTCGACCCTCTAACGTAAAGTCAAAGACCAGCTTATAAACTTTTGTGTCGTCTGTTGCTAAAAGGGTTTCAATTTTTGCGAGCAAGGCAAGGCAATTCCAGAGGTCATCAATTTTGTCTAAGTCTTCCTTTATCGTCCTACAAGTCATACAACCATCCCGTGCACAACAGCGTCATCGGGAAACAATCACACACTCTCCTCCATCAGATTGTTTACGTATATGGACAATAAGAGCGCTACTATCACACTTCCCGGGGCGTTCCCAACGACACTCGCCGTCTAAGAAAAGTACTGCGTCTTCGAGGCTCTCACATATCTGAGAACCTATTCCTTATGCTTGTACCTTCTTTAACAGTTCGCAGTGGGTTACCGTGTCAAATGTATATGGAGATCTAGGAATATGGCTCTTGCCGGTTGCCCTTCATCCATCGTTTGCAGGATATCGTACGAGAAAAGGACAAGATGCGTTTCGCATTAGCGACTCTTTCTAAGTCCGTGCTGACTTGTGGACAGAAGCTTTCCCGTATCAAGGAAATTTATTTCTTTCGAAACCAGAATATGTTCAGGTAATAATAATGCAGTATTAAGGATATTGCTCTGTAATTTGCGGATCCGTTCATTTAACCTTATGTAATACAGGATCCAACTTCGCCTTTTACCAGTGCCTTGGGATTTGGCGCAGGGCAAGAGATTCGTGATAAATGCCAGTTAAGTAAGGGCAAAACCCGTAGAGTATTCTTTGTAAAACCGAAATGGGATTCAGTTCGGGCCTGGCGACTTACCTGTTTTACACACTTTCAGTTGTGTCTCTACAAATGAAATGGTTCAAATGGCTCTGAGCACTATGGGACTCAACTGCTGTGGTCATCAGTCCCCTAGAACTTAGAACTACTTAAACCTAACTAACCTAAGGACATCACACACACCCATGCCAGAGGCAGGATTCGAACCTGCGACCGTAGCAGCAGCGCGGCTCCGGACTGGAGCGCCTAGAACCGCACGGCCACCGTGGCCGGCGTTGTGTCTCTACGTCCGAGATCCCTATTACTATGTCGTTCATACTGGTGTCTGTACGACGGTCCAACTACGGTATTTTTGTACGATACTCCTGCGTGAGTGATTTCTTAAATGAGAAATTTAAAACTTCTGTTTTCCTTTTTCTATCTTCGATTGCAACATCAGACTAGTCAGCGAGCGACTGGGTAGAAGCCTTGGACCTGCTTGGTAATTTTTGTGAAGGATCAGAATGTTTTCGGATTCTCAGCAAGATCTTTTGCTAAGGTATGACGGTTGAAAATATTCTATGCTTTCGCGCATGTTTATACAGACGCACACATTTCTACTAGCCAAACTGACAATGTGAACTAATCAATGCCACGCCGTGGAATGAGATGAAGAAACACACTTATATTGAAAAAGAAGAACACTAAGAAGTTCAGAACATCAAAAGAAAATATATTTCTTTTTGGATGGGATCCGCCGTGACAAAAACAAATTGTCTTCTTCTTTTGCGCAGACATGCTTCCCTGAAGTTACTGCATTATCACTGGGTTTCTATGCTATTTTTTTATTACGACATTCTATGGCGATTATTTAATCACGAAATCACAGAACGTATTAACAAGAAAGAAAATAAAAACTTGCTGATGATGCTGTAACCTGAGCGAAACATCTCTGAGTCAAGGAAGAAAAATTGTATTTTGATCAAGGAAAATCCCATCAAAAAACATTTGTATAAGGAAACACTGACACAAGAGCTTCAACCTCAAGATTATTATTAAAAGAAAACTCTAGAGCCAAGATGCACAGATCACTTCACGACTAAAATAATGACGGATTTTATTGAAACCACACGAAACCGAAAACGGTGGGAGCTAAGCAATGGATCAAGAAATTCTGTTTCGACGATTCGAGAAGGTACAGATACAAATGATGACTCTCGAGGCTGATCGCTACCGAGGCTTGTTTCATTTAACAGTTTCACTATTCTTGTCTGCTGCATGAGCCTTGAACGGTGTGATTTATAAACTATGTTCCAGTGCATGCAGAGAGTGATAGTGAATATAACTTCTTATAAAAACACAAATTTATATGTTGGAAAACTTAGCCATATTTCACCAAAATAGAGACATTGCTAACGGTCATTTTTATTCGTTTAAAAACAACTTTGGATGAAAATAAACAGATATTTAAAAGAAATTATTGTATACTTCTTGCTGTAACATATTTATTGAAATCTACTGTCAGCCGATTTCGAAATGCGTATGATTTCAAACTAACGTACAAAACACCAAAACAAGGAAATACGGAAATAAAGAGGAATATTATGTCTGTCAACTCAGTGAAAGAACCAAGAAGTTTGTAGCCCACACTGTGAACGTACCAGTGTCTTGTAATACGTTAAAGCATGCTGTTTGGGCATCTGATACATAAGAGTATTCAAAAAATTATGACCACTGCCCATCACTAATGCATTAAGCGCACGTGACTTGGTAAGCAGAGTATATAAACGTAACAGAGACGAATGGATAAACGTTCTACTGAAGAGATGGCCTGTCCATAGAGAAATCCGCTAATATAAGGAACTTGCCACATTGTTAAGGAATTGGTGATTCTGATCGGCTGTTCAAGTGTTACTGCCGTGAGGATCTATGGAATGTAGTAGAAAGACGGTGAAACCACGATATGGCAACAAGTATCAGAAGTCCGTATCACATTTCTGTTTTACACCAGTCGATGGTCGTGTTCTCATAGGCCATCATCCAGATTGACTTCTACTCGAGACTTCCACCGCGCGAAGTATATCGGTCGTTGATGGTCGTTATGCTATGGGAAACAAGTTCATGTACCTCCGTGGGACAGTGGTAGTAATCGACAGTGATAGCTGTTACTTGAACGTTGTTGAGGAACACTTGCTGCCCTTGATGCTTGACACGTATTTTCCGATGGCGATGGCAACTTCCAGAACGATAATTGTTCATGTCACCAGGTCAGAATCCTGCTACAATGATTTGAGGAGCATGACACTTTGATGACTTTGCCACCTGATCTGAACACGGTGGGACACATCTGGTACGCTTTCGGACATCAGCCCAACGCCTAAAAACCACTGGCCTCTAATTACGGTAATTGGTGAAGGAGGAGATTTAGTGTTCATCTTCCCGTCGATAGCGAGATCATTAGAGACGGACCACAAGATCAGATTAGGGAAGATGAGAAGGAAAGTGACCATGGCTTTTTGAAGGAATCATCCTGTCATTTGCCTAACGAAAATTAGGAAAACCACGAAAAACCTAGATCCGAATGGCTGGACACGGGTTTGAACCGGCGTCCTCCCGAATGCGAGGTCATTGCGCTGATCACTGCGATACCCCGCTCCGTTTTACTGTGACTAGGTGAACGCACACTACGTTTCATTGTCACTTTGCTAAATTTTTTCACTGTTGGCAGAAATTATATAATATTAATAATTTTAATGTTACACTACTCTGTATTCTAAGTCATTACTTAATTGTTATATACCTTTTGTTTGTTCCAGTTCTAGCCACGAATAAGGGAATAATTATAGATGGCGCATACGCTAAGCGTTTGAGACCGTTTTGAGACTGCAGTTAGAATAGAAGTTTAGCATTCGCCTACAGTGATTCGGAGATGGTTTAGATGTAAAAAAGGTAGACGTATGGAAGAAAGGTAGGCGTGTGCTCTGGATGTGAAGATAATACACTGTCTGTAAATTTGTTGCGTGCGGGTTCAGATACTCACAAGGAAAGTGATGGGCTCCCAAAAAATATGAATAGTCTAGGTATCACTGAAGACGCTTAGCTAATACAGGTGTGGCGTTTGCAGAAAGTTCTAAAAAGACCAAAAAATTAAAAAAGAAAAAGTAATCTGGTTTATCACATTGTACTGTAAAACGGATAATGGAGCAGAGCGACTGGAGGTCATGGAAATCACACTTTGTACCGGACCTCTAGCAAAACAATACTGAAGCTAGAACTGAAAAACTGAAGAAATATCCATCTGTCTATGTGGTTTGGTGTGGGCATGGTGACACTCTTACTGTCCCATACATTTTTTGTGAAAATGCAAATGTTGAGTAGACGACCAGGAATGCGAACTTGGTTCCATTCCATTTCCTTGTCTGGGGATATTTCAAAGAAAAAGTGTACGCCAGAGAACCGCGAGATCCGAACACTCTGGAGGCAGTGATTAAGGAGAAGTTAGCGCGCGTACAAACCGATTTGTTGCTGCGGTCCGTCGAGAACTGTCGACTGAAACTGTATGCTTCTGATGCTGTTGCCAAACTAATATGATACAAAAATGAGGACATATTAGTGATGACCTACATATAGGCTCGCGTACACATTCGGCTCACATATTGTGCATGTCGATCTTCTTCTGCTCTCCCCCGGTTCAAGTCACAATCCCGCTCTTTCCGTCCTCCTGCACATTCCCTTCTCCTATCTTTCTCTGATCTATCCTCCTCCATCATATATCAGTACATTTCCTACTACAGCAAGTGACTTAAAGGTTTAATAATATCAATAAGAACTACTATTGCTGTAATAATACACATTCAGTATTTAGAAACAACGTTAGTTCAAAAGAAAGTCGGGTTACACTGCCAAAAATTCTTTGAGGTCCTATGACGATTGTTATCAATGTCATCTCATGATGCTCTTTTGAATGAAACAAGTTGTACAATATGTAATCAAAATTATCCGGATACCCCCAAAAAATACGTTTATCATATTAGGTGCATTCTGCTGCCACCTAGTGCCATGTACGCCGTATCAGCGACCTCAGTAGTCATTACACATCGTGAGAGAGCACAATGGGGCGCTCCGCGAAACTCACCCACTTCGAGCGTGGTCAGGTGATTGGTTTTCACTTGTGTAATACGTCTGTACGCGGTATTTCCACACTCCTAAACATCCCTAGGTCCACTGTTTCCAATGTGATAGTGAAGTTCAAACGTGAAGGGACACGTACAGCACGAAAGCCTACAGGCCGACCTGGTCTGTTGAATGACAGAGACTGCCGACAGTTGAAGAGGGCCGCAGTGTGTAATAGGCAGACATCTATCCAGACCATCACACAGAAATTCCAAACAGCAACAGGATCCACTGTAAGTATTATGACAGTTAGGCGGAGGTGAGAAAATTTGGATTTCATGGTTGAGCGGCGGCTGCTCATAAGCCACTCATCACGCGGTAAAGGCCAAACGACGCCCCGCTTGGTGTAAGTATCATAAACATTGGACGACTGAACAGTTGAAGAACGTTTTGTGGAGTGACTAATCACGGTGCACAATGTGGCGATCCGATTTCAGAGCGTATGCATGGCGTCTGCCCGGTGAACGTCATCTGCCTACGTGTGTGGTACCAACAGTAAAATTCGAAGGCGATGGTGTGGTCGTGTTTTTCATGGAGGGGGCATTCACCCCTTGTTGTTTTGCTTGGCACAATCACAGCACAGGCCTAAATTGATGTTTTAAGCACCTTCTTGCTTCCCACTGTTGAAGAGCGATTCGGAGATGGCGATTACATCTGTCAGTACGATCGAGAACCTGTTCATAATGCACGATCTGTGGCGTAGTGGTTACACGACAATAACATCGATGTAATGGAGTGGCCTGCACAGAGTTCCGACCTGAATCCTGTAGAACGCGTTTGGGATGTTTTGGAACGCCGACTTCATGCCAGGCCTCACCGACTGTCATCGATATCTCTCCTCAGTGCAGCACTCCATGAAGAATGAGCTCCTATTCCCAAAAAAACCTTCTAGCACCTGATTGAACGTATGCCTGCGCGAATGGAAGCTGTCATCAATTCTAAGGGTAGGCCAACACCATATTGAATGCCAGCTTTACCGAAGGAGGGCGCCAAGAATTTTTAAGTCGTTTTCAGCCAGGTGTTCGGATACTTTTGATCACATAGTGTGCATGTGTATCAGTAGAGCTGTGACGTTTATTATTAAAACTAAATCGGCTGTGTGCTTAAATGATCAGAATTAACTCGAGAAATGCCAAAGAATTTTCCACAACGTGCATTACCAGGGAGAGGAGAGAGGGTAATCTTTGCTCTCCCTAAAAAAATTCAAAAATGAAAATTCATTAAATTATAAGGTTTTTAACATGGCTGTCAATCAGCGATTGTTGTATAATACAAAATTTTGAAAAACACAGCCCTCAGTCGCAAACACAATTAATTTGTGACCTACGTTTCGGTGTCCCTTGTGACACCGAAACCTAGGTCACAAATTAATTGTGTTTGCGACTGAGGGCTGTGTTTTTCAAAATTTTAAATTTATTAAATGTTATTGAATTATATTTTTAACAACATATTTTGTAAAGAGGTACTAATGTAAAACTAGTGTCCAGTACCTGATAATACATTTTAGGACCTATTATCAACGAACTTTCAATAACGTGTACTACCGACTTCATGACCACCACAAAATATATATAAAAATAGAAGTTTTGTTAATTGCTGTCTCTCTTGTTGTTGTTTCTGTTGTTGTTGACTTTTACGCTAAAAATACTCGTTGACTTAACAGATATTGATGTGCAAGTAAGGCCGTGAGCCTGGAGATGTTCAATACCATATTGATTGGGGAAACTGGCATCTATCAGTGACATTTAAATTTTTGAGTTAAGCTTAACTAAAAAATCTAAAACATATATGGAATCTGGTAGAAGAATTCATTAAAGCAAAAATTTTTTTTCGAGTTTTGAAATATATAGAGTTATTGACTACATTACAATATTTTCAAAAGGTTGACAAATGTACACCCACCCGCCCCCCTTCGGTATTGCGGACGTGAATAACTAGAATTTAGTAAATAATATTTAATTGCATACAAAAAAATGGAAAATTCTTTCCTAATACATTACGGCGTAGTATTGAAGTCGATGCAGTCTACAGAAATTTGTAGGTACAATGGACGTCTGTAATCAAGGAACACAATTCTACATTCAGATACTATAGAAACCACTGCTATTTTCAGTTCAAGATGTAGTCTGTCGCTGGTATGTGGACAAAACACATTTCGAACCCCCCCCCCCCCCCCCCCTCCACACACACACAAAAGACAGCATGAAGGAACATTTCTACAATTATTGGGGATAATTTAAGAAGAGAGAACATTTTTCAGGATGGCATTAACATATTCATCATTGATATTTCATAAATTCAAAGTAAGCTTCTCAACATCGAGTCAAGGTTTTGACAGTCACAACACAAGAATGGAAAGGAGTTGTGCTTTTCACTAGAGATAATTTACACCAAGAAGAAATCTAAGGTATTCAAGACAACGTTATAGGCTATAGTTCAACGGAAATATGCAGACTGTTCCGTGGATCAGTTATCAGTAATTCTTGTTCTATATCTGCTTTTCTAAGTACGCGCTTAACTTTATATTTTATCGGAAACAAAACACTACGCAAAGATGTCCACGTAACCAAGTAGTTCACTATTCACTTTCTCACGCTAAGATTTTCCCTGAAATTTGACCATATCAAACATTCATGCAGAAATCTTACCAGTAACCCTTACCAGAAAAAAGTAGCGAAATAGCTGCAGTTCTCTTTGTTAAAGAAGCTGACAAAGAGAGGGCTGCTTAACGACGTATTGGGTGATAACCTTCAAGTCAGGAATTACAGAGGCATTTGTTATCAACAACAGGCTGAATATGATAAGTAATTACATCAGAGACCACATAAAAGACGAGTAAAATACGTGAAGTTAAAAGCAACATCAAGCTATCAAACAGTCCTCGTATAAAACAGTACATCAAACACTGAATAAAACCTTAAAAGAAAAACCTAACGATCCAATGTGCGTAACTGGGAAGTAGACACAAAGAAAACAGTGTAAACCATACCCCAAGTATGCACGCGGATGTTTTTCATCCCTGAAAACTGTGGAAACGATTCAGGTGGAACCAGTTTGGACAATACCTATAGGGATCGTATCTCCTTTTCGTCCCACACCGCTAAAAGGATTGAGTTCGCAGAATCGCATTTACGCTGTGCAGATCAATTAACTACCCGTATGTATTTCATCAGTGTATTTCCAACGATTGTAATCAGTGTCCCAGAAAAGTTTGCACAGGTAGCGTTTATTGTTTGAAATTGCGCATAACTCATTTCATTGATTAAGAATTTTGGGTCTAAGATCTAACACCAACATTGTTTCCTTTGGCACACTTGGACATCACTTGCACTATCTGAATCTGGAAGTCGCTGTAATCACTGTGTGATATTTAGACGTTCATTGTTCGATACAACCTGACCCCTATAACGAGGAGAAAATGGTATTTATTTTTGGACGCTGTTTCCATTACAGGACCGATATCGTCCTTAATAGTCTTATGTTCCATTCGAAATCATTTTGCGCGCAGACATTGCCTGATAAACAACCCAGATTACTGGTGCGGCTATGCCGACAACTGGCGACATGGTGACCAAAATTTGCGGTCTGTGTGTACAACAAGAGTAGAAACTGTGTTTAGCCGAGACAACAGCTCACAGGATGCGGGCGGTCAGAATTGTTCACCCGGAAGCTCCTGCCCGCTATCAGGTTGTATTGTCCGTCAACCGCAACCCCAACGTGCGAACTGCAGACCTGAACAGCAGAGGGGGACGACCACAACGCACGCGAACTGCCCGTGCAAGTTCCCACAATGCAAGCAATTGTCTGAAACACATAAAGAGGCGGTAGCGGCCGTTGGTTTTAATTACTAGACGTGAATGCAGCGAATGGTCGTACATCTGGACCAGTTTATTGGCTGAGTGGCGAGTAATGCTAGTTCTCTGCAAATAGCGGCTCCAGTCTGGAATACACATTGTTGAATTTCAGGAGAGCTCTGTTACCCAGGATGGCGTGCTATCTGAAAACTAATAAAGCTTTTAGAATAAAATATACGTATTAACATTCTACATCTTTATTCTTCATTTCTACGTATTTATTTCTCAACATTATCACCGTGGCGACGAACACATTGCTCCAAGCGAGAGATTGTCGATCTGTCACTATGGAATGATTGACGTTTTTTGACGAAGTCACAACCTTTGCTTGCATCGATTCCTCACAATCGAGCTGAAGTCCTTAAAAGAGTTCTTTAAGTTTCGGAAACACATGTAAATCGAAGAGCGCCAAGTGGGGACTGAAAGGAGGTTGATGGATGAGAGTTAATTCAAACTGTAGGTTTGTTGCAGATGTCGCAGCGGTCACATGTAATGTGTGGACCAAAACT
This sequence comes from Schistocerca serialis cubense, assembly GCF_023864345.2. NCBI lineage: Eukaryota > Metazoa > Arthropoda > Insecta > Orthoptera > Acrididae > Schistocerca > Schistocerca serialis. The sequence continues at coordinate 546,647,460 of NC_064642.1, forward strand.
TCAAATTCGAAACTCGATTATCTCTCACACCGACATAGTTAAGATATACACTGCCATGTTACACGGTACAATTCGAAACCCTCTAGGGCTGAAAATATGAATACAAGAATAATACAAATGTAGAACATTAATAACTCTTTGTTTTTGAAAGAATACACTGCGATTCTGTATTTTTCTTGTATATAATGTAGATTTCGTCTATCACGCCACTGTCGAGTACACTGTTCTTAGACCATTAACATCATTTGACTGTGTGCGGTACAGGCTAACAAATACACTGTTCAACACATCTGCTTAACAGTGATACGCTATGTGATCAAATGTATCTGGACACCTGGCTGAAAATGACTTACAAGTAGGGCGCCCTCCAACGGTAATGCTACAATTCAATATGGTATTGCCCCACCATTAGCCTGGATGATAGCTTCTACTCTCGGAGGCATACGTTCATCCAGGTGCTAGGCGGTTTCTTGGGGAACGGGAGCCCGTTCTTCACGGAGTGCTGCACTGAGTGGAGGTATCGATGTCGGTCGGTGATGCCTGGCACTAAGTCGGCGGTCCAAGACATCAGGTCAGGACTCTTGCAGGCCAATCCATTATTGTTGTCGTATACCCACTCCGCCATAGGCCGTATATTATGAACAGGTGCTCGATCGTTTTGAAAGATGCAATCGCCATCCCCGAGCTGCTTTCCAAACAGTGAGAAGCAAAAAGGTGCTTATAACATCAACGTAGGCCTGTGCTGTAATAGTGCCACACCAACAAAAAAAAAAAAAAGCAAACAAGAGGGGCAAGCTCCCTCCATGAAAATACGTCCACCACCATAAACACGACCGTCTCCGTAATTTAATGTTGGCACTACATACGCTGGCAGACGATGTTCACCGGGCATTCGCCATACCTATAAAGTATGGTTAGCTGTCATATTCACCTTCCCGTTACGATGTATGAAACTCCTATGTAAGGTGCGAAATTTACCTTCATTTATTCTGCCACCTTACATACCCATATCCTGCCATCGGATCGCCACGTCGTGTACCATGATTCGTCTCTCCCCACAACGTTTTTCCACTGTTCAGTCGTCCAATTTTTACGCTCTTTACACCAAGAGGGGCGTCGTTAGGCATTTACCGGCGTGATGTGTGGCTTTTGAGTAGCCACTCGTCCATGAAATTCAAGTTTCCTCAATTCCTGCCTAACTGTCATAGTACTTGCAGTGGATCCTGATGCAGCTTGGAATTCCTGTGTGATGATTTGGATAGATGTCTGTCTTTTACACATTACGTCCCTCTTCTACTGTCGGCAGTCTCTGTCCGTCAACAGACCAGGTCGGCGTGTACGCTTTTGTGCTGTTCATGTCCCTTCACGTTTCCACTTCCCTATCACATGGGAAATAGTGGACCTAGGGATGTTTAGGAGTGTGGAAATATCGCACACAGACGTATGACACAAGTGTCACCCCATCAAGTGACCACACTGTGAGACAGACCTGCGGTGTCACTTAGCATGCTTAGTGCAGGGCGTTGTTTAGGTGTCTTAATTACGACTCTGTAATCCCTATACCTAAATTACATCATAGTACAGGTTGCTAACAATAAAAACTTTTTCAGAAGAAACTGAAACATTAGTCCAGTGTGTGCACTAGACAGTAAAACAATATAAACTTGGATAAAACTACATCAAGCACCGCACAGAAATGTGTTCATTACACAGCACGTTCAGTGTAGCTGAAAAAGTTGAGTGTAAAACCCAAATACTCGAATCCAAGTTAGTGCACTCTTCCCATTTTGTGCACCGGTTCCTTGTAATAGTTAATAACTTTGCTGTAATGTGTTATTTTAATCGTTTACACTATTGCAGTTATTTTTGAATTTCAATAATTCTTTAATATCTAATCATCATTCTGTAAACTAAATACTGACTCGTTCCATGACCAAGTAGTTTCATCTCGCGTCGTTTCTTGGAACTCGGAAAACTGCCATGCACCAATAAACGAAGACAACAGAAGAAATATAAAGAAAGTAAATAAATTTTGAGATCTTTTAGAATCCCAAATCTCCACTGTTTCAAAATAGCAAGGTTAAAATACTTCTTGGACACTTCAAAGCGCAAGTTGGGAAGGAAAAGAAATTTAGGAGCATATATGGCGAACATTCATTACATTTAAGGTAAAACACAAATGGTGAATTACTGAGTCATATGCGTAAAACGCTCCATTTAAAACTGCTGTCGCCACGGCTTCGCAAACTACCAAGAAAAACGGGAATTTAGATGTTTCCAAATTCGTATCTAGGAGAATTTCAACTCATTCACAAGCCATATGCTAGAAAATCCTCAGTGTTAAAGTGACCATAAAAGGGAAATTTAATTGAGATATTTATCTCTATAAGTTTATATGATTTCTCCCATCTAAAACAAAAAGGAGAACCCAATACACCAAACAAAACAATAGGAAATATAGAAAAAACATTTTTTAAGTGTTTTATATAACGACAAAGGGTTTTGGCATGAACTTCAGGCACAAATTACTAAAGCAGCAGAGAAACACTAGGAATGGCAAAGAATGGAAAGAAAGACACGATAGCACGAAGAATGTGGAGTAACAGTAGAACCAAAAGCCCAAAATGGAAGAAATAGATGTGATCCATAAAAGGAACACGTAGAACAATTAAGACAACAAAGGAAAGAAACATCAAAAATAATCCAGAAAACCATAAGAACATTCGAAAATCTCTACCGATAGAAATACAAGAGAATTTCAGCACTAGAAATTTTTACCAAACTTATCAACAAGAACATAAAGCGTATCAAATAACACTTGTTTCAAAAATAAAAATGGGAAAATAACGTTCAACAACAAGAAGAAAATATTAAAATTTGACAGGCTCTTAATATGTCCACATTCAACAGCTAAATTAGTATTTCCAGCAATACTGTAAAATCTTGAGCAGGATTTTCCACCAACAGAGCCACAGATTCATTAAGCCACCAAACCTAACAAAAACAGAAAAGCAAATGGTGAAAATGTCATTACAGCAGAATTATTGAAATGGTCTGAAGCAAATATTGTTAATTGCTCTATATTTGCTTTTTGGGAACATCATTTCGGAAGCAGAAAAGAGTCAGGAAGTGTGAAAAATTGGAATTTTGTGGTAAGTTCTATGGGACCAAACTGCTGAGGTCATCGGTCTCTAGACGACACACTACTTAATCCAACTTGAACTAACTTATACTAAGGACAACACGCGCACGCATGCCCAAGGGAGGACTCGAACCTCCGACGGGGGCTGCTGCGCGAACCGTGTCAAGGCGCCCTAGACAGTACGCCTACACCGAGTGGCGTGGAAAACTGCATTAATCCGCCCACAATATCAAAAGAGTAAGAAAATGTGAAGAGTTACAAAGGAATGTAACTTTTGCCTGCGACATACAAAATATTTAAAAAAATTCTCCTGAACAGTACTGATTAAACCACAGACAAAAAGCTGGGAGAATATCAGGTTGTCTTTCGGAATGGTATATCCTGCACAGGACAGATTTTAACTCAAAATTAATAATTAGCAACAGAATGCTAACCAGAAAATCCGTAATACTACTATTTATTGACTTCAATAAAGTATTTGATTCGCCAGACGGAGAAATAATCCTTGTAATCGCTATGCCCTTCCCTAGGGCAATTTAAAACAATTTCTCCTCGAAGATCACGGTAGCATTCCTGCCATCTTCCCAACTTATCAACTATAAACTACATTATCTCTTCCTTTTCGAAACCTACGTTCTAACGCATTCTGTCCCTACATAACTACAGACCTATTCAACTTCTAACAAATATTTCCCACCTCCTAGTCTTTTCCAATACTCATTCTACTTCCTTCCACTCCAATCCTGTTGGCATAAAAATCCTGTTTGCATAAAAATCTCTCACGCTCACCGGGAAGCTACAACACCGCCGTCCTTATAGTTTCCAGAATGAAGCATGTTACTGTCTTAAAGCTCCACGTATTTTATGAATTTTTAATCTTTTTATTTAACCATATGGTACCCCGTGTCCGATACAGGAGCCAGCTGTTAATGGTCGCTTCTTTTGGCGTTTCCAATCAGTCGTGAGGCTGGTATCGTGCCCCGTCTGCATTTACCGCCGCATGACTGAAAACGCCAAAGAAGCGAGCATCAAAATCTGTGTACTGCAGTGGAAGTAGTGCACCACAGCGTTAAAGACTGAATAGCGGCGTGTCGGTATGCTGCCGCAAACATCAATAAAAAAATAAAGGCTAATTATTGAAGACGCTCTTATGCGTGTTAAATTTTTTTCATATCAAGATATCTTCCTTTGTCTGATTGCTCTATGTTCGCATTACTGTGTTACAGCCCTCATGTACGCATTGTCTCTATCTTCACAACTTCATGTATTACAAGCTGTGACACAGTCGCGAGTAAAGGCAGTGATTCAGTAAGCACAAATTTTTTATTCTAATTACAGTCAGTTACAGCAAATTAACAGTCAGGATATCGATTAGGGTCTCTAATGACCTTTTACATATGTGTCGGGTAAAGGGAAGCCACATACAATTGCTGGACAATATCTCGACCAGCATTTGTATTCCGTTTCCCCTTTCCTGGGAAATCTGGGCATTAGGAACTGAAATGAGCAGTCAGACGGCTGTTTGTGATTACTGATTGGCGTTAAAGAAAGAAATTTATGTTGATGCACTTCTGTTGGCTTCATTTCCTTTCCAAAAACTCACGGGCTACATATATTTAGTTTTAAAAACTGCACAACAGTTGCGTTCGTGAATTTTACTTGAAGTGGTCTAATAAGCTATATTCTTTTACGGTGAACTCGAATAGTTTTCTAAAGATCGTTCCTGGTATTTGTACACTTACATCTCTAATTTGCATTCCACATTACTGTGTAGGGTCGTTATTCTGGTACTAACATCCCTTGTCCCTTCACAGCTCAGTTCACCAATTTTATGAACGAAAAACGACTATACAATTCCAAATGAGCTCTAATTTTTTTATTTACTATCATTACCGCTTCGGGAAACGGATGTGGGAGAAAGTAATACAGGGAAGTTTGATAGGTCTGTTAAATTTTCGTAAAATAATGGAAAATTTTGGTCGTTCTGTCATGGTTAGTAGTAAGATTGATTATTCCAACGATCGTATACAGAATTTCAACAATTTCCATCGTACAGTGTATTGTTGATAGACGTCTGTACTGGGCTGTGTTTCCATTGCGATTGAAAACGGAGGAAACAGAGATTCGTGCTATTATTGAACATTTTCATTTGAAGGGTCGCACTGCCAAATAAATTAAAACAGTACTGGATGAAATTCAGTCAGACTCTTCAAGGTCGTTGAAGTCCATTTACTTTTGGATTAATGAATTTAACCCTTAACTCGTGAGGTGACTTTTCTGTAACGTACACCACGAGCTGAATCTCTGGGACCCTTACATCTAACCGAGATTTAAGGCAAAAATCATTTGAAATTTGTAATTTATGCTTTATAACATTTATTTTTACAGTTATTTAAGTAGTGTTTTAATTCTTCTAGTTTATTTTATTGTTAAATAAAGGCTGTAGCATTTTACTGTTTATCACACAAAACGACATAATTTTGTGTGGTTATTTTGCATAGTACACATAAATTGACTGTTGGAGTATTGAATTTTACATTCTGAAAAATTATGGAAACGCTGTAGCAAATAAATTTCCGAATGAAACTAAATTCCAGGGTTTAAATTTGGGCAAAAGAATTCCACCCGATAGGTACAAAAAAGAAGTGTCAAATTGACATTCCTTGCTGGGAACTACACTTCCTTATCACCACTCTGAACACGTTCGATTTTAACAGATACTTTAAGTATTTCATTGAAGAAACAGACAGATCCTCGTCACAAATTACCTGAAGTTCTTCCTTTGAATGATATTCTTGTTCAGTAGTAGAACTGTGATCACTGGCTAATTTAAAACCGTCGTCTTTTTCGTTTATTTATATCACTGACAGCTTCCTCCACAGACCAACTAACAATTTCATCAAACTTGGGAAAAGTTAAAACTGACACATTCGTGCGAACACATTTTGAGCTATACGGTACTGTATTGAAGAAAATAGGTACGTAGTTCACGAGGCGCGGTCAAGGAGAGTCCAACACCAATCAATAACACGTGTCAGCAATAAACAGTGAAGTAAATTACGCAACCGACAGCAAAACATCGTAGGCTTGGCAATTTAAGGAGGGTCGGAGGGGTACAGAAGCATTCCACCTCAACTGGCCTTGGGGAACGATTTCGAAAATTACCGCGTGGTCTGAGAGACCACAGCTCGTGAGTTAAGGGTTAAACGTGGCCGGACAAACACCGAACACGAAACACGCTCCGGGCATCTAATTGAGGTCACCACAAAGGAAAAAATGGATAAAATCCGTGATACGGTAATGCAAGAGCGCCGAATAAAAATTAATGAAAATTCTGATACTGTAGGGGCCTCGACTGACTGCGTGCACGATATGACTGCTTGAAATATTCGCTCTTGGGAGTTCAACTGAAAACCTCTCCGTAATGCTTAACACCTCTCTTTCAGCGTTTATCTCTGTAGTTTGTTAAGCATCTCTTTAACTTTCTCGAACCGACTAAACGATCCCGTCACGGAAAGTGTTATTCTGTCGATGTTCTATGCCTTCCGTTTATCCAACATGGTAATGTTTCCAAAATAATGAAAATCACCAACAATCATTCGAAGGAGTATTTTGCAGTTATGGTTATTTTAAATTTCTTTGAGAATCGACCAATGGATGACTGGACCGAAAACTGCACACTTCAATGCGTTAAGAAATTAGAATTTTAATTTTAATCTTAGTCTACTATTTTATACATTTTAATCTATCATATTTAATCCACTATTTTATTAAAAATATTGTGATATAGTATCATTTAGGCGCCTAACAATAAAAATAGACTGTTACCAACAAAGTAAGCCAGAGACGATGTAACACGAATGGATTAACATTTCCCGCAAATTTTGAGGAAGTCCGTGAAGGTAATGAATTTCTGTTTTGGTTTTCTACATCTCTCACTTCGTAGACCTTTCTTCATATCTTCATAACCATGTATTACCTTTTCTAGCACCAATCGTATCATCCGACTCTTAAGGCATGCCTGTGCTTAATGCTGCAAATGTTCTCTCGAGGAATCGTCTGCTCTGAGAAGGGCGTCCCGTCGATTCGGTAAATCTGTAAATAGCGCTAAGGGCCCCTCTCTCCAACTGAATCCATATATGCTCAATACGATTCAATTCTAGGCTTCGAGCACGCCAAGACATTGCATGAAGCTTCGCTTCATCCAAGAACTCTTGCAAAATTGTCACTAATGTGGAGGTGCACTGACATGCATTAATGTAAAACCATCACTAATAAATGGAGCGGAGACAAAATATGCTCCAAAAGGTTTTCCTCCATATACCAATGTGCTGTAAGGCTCCCATGAACCACGAATACCACATAATTCCCTACAGACGTACTGATTTCTGCCAACGGCATCGGGGAACCTCCCTGAAAAAGCGTTCTGAATGAGAATATGCAAGAGAAATACCTTAACAACTAGTTCCATTGACATCTAGTGACTACCCTTTGCGACCTGTCAGCTTTTTATAATCATGATAAAAATGAGAAATAACTCTCCCCAGTTGATGATATTTTCTTCGTGGGAGGAACACAGTCACGTAGCACTAGTTGAAAGAAATTTCCGCCATTTGGCTGTAAATTACTATTTATTTATTTCACACAGTCATTTTCTCGGCTTTACAGGCGTTTTCAAGTGCAAGTTGAAAAGTCAAAGAATGTCAGACATGAATAAATGAATTTTCATCGTCGAAATAACGTATATTTCTTGTCTTAGGGATATTTATATCCTTCATATCTTGTAATACGACGACTAGTTTATAAGACCAGATGTACGTTATTTCAACGCTGACGTATAGTTTAGGCACATCGAACACGTTGTGACATTTTAACTTGCACTTCAGAAAGCCTGTAAAGCTAAAATCTGTTGAACAGTGCAATTGCGAGTTTCCCTCGTATTATACAGGGTGAGTCACCTAACGTTACCGCTGGATATATTTCGTAAACCACATCAAATACTGACGAACCGATTCCACAGACAGAACGTGAGGAGAGGGGCTAGTGTAATTGTTTAATACAAACTATACAAAAATGCACGAAAGTATTTTTTTTTACACAAACCTACGTTTTTTTAAATGGAACCACTTTAGTTTTGTTAGCACATCTGACATGTAAACAAATACGTAATCAGTGCCGTTTGTTGCATTGTAAAATGTTAATTACATCCGGAGATATTGTCACCTAAAGTTGACGCTTGAAACCTCCGACGTTCAGTTGCGTGTTGTAACAAACACTGGCCACGGTCGGCGAGCAGCATCTGCAGGGACATGTTTTCGATGACGACCGTGTTTACGAGTGTGGCTGTAGTGCACTGTTGTGGTTTGGTCTAGCTGTCGCAGCGTCCGCATGTAGCGCTTGCTGCTATTGTTATTCTGCATTCGTCTCCGCACGTAGACCAACTGTAGTACACCGTGTTACCAGACGTCTGTGATAGTGTGGTGTTGTAGGGACTGTGACCACGGTGTATTCAAACTCTGAAAAGGCGGAGATGATACTTATCTATGGCGAGTGTCGACGAAATGCAGCTGAAGCCTGCAGGGTGTATGAAGAACGGTACCCGGACAGATCGCATCCAACGTGCCGCACATTGCAAAACATCTACCGCCAACTGTATGCAACAGGTATGGTCGTAGCACGCAAACGGGTCCGTAACAGGCCCGTCACAGGAGAAGCGGGTGCAGTTGGTGTGTTAGCTGCTGTTGCCATGAACCCACACATGAGTACACGGCACATTGCGAGAGCCGGTGGACTGAGTCAGAGTAGTGTCATGCGCATACTGCATCGTCACCGCTTTCACCAGTTTCATGAGTCGCTACATCAGCAATTACATGGTGATGACTTTAATCGTCGAGTGCAATTCTGTCAATGGGCATTAACAGAGAATGCGTTGCAGTTCTACCTGTTTACCGATGAAGCGGGTTTCACAAACCACGGGGCAGTGAATCTACGGAACATGCATTACTGGTCCGTGGACAATCCTCGCTGGCTCAGACAGGTAGAGTGACAGCGACCGTGGACTGTAAATGTATGGTGCGGAATCATTGGCGACTACCTCATTGGTCGTCACTTCATTGCAGGGGCCCAAACAGCTGCAACATACATCGCGTTTCTACAGAATGATCTGCCAACGTTGCTAGAAAATGTCCCAATGGAAACGCGTCGACGTATGTGGTATCAGCATTATGGTGCACCTGCACACTCCACAATTAACACTAGGCTGACCCTTGACAGGATGCTCGACGGGCGTTTCATAGGACGTGGAGGATGCATAAATTGGCCAGCCCGTTCTCCTGATCTTACACATCTGGACTTCTTTCTGTCGGGTACGTTAAAGGAGAATGTGTACCGTGAGGTGCCTACAAACCCAGAGGATATGAAACAACGTATTGTGGCAGCCTGCGGCGACATAACACCAGATGTACTGCGGCGTGTACGACATTCATTACGCCAGAGATTGCAATTGTGTGCAGCAAATGATGGCCACCACATTGAACATCTATTGGCCTGACATGTCGGGGCACACTCTATTCCACTCCGTAATTGAAAACGGAAACCACATGTACGTGTACCTCACCCCTCATGGTAATGTACATGTGCGTCATTGAAAAAGACCAATGAAAAGGTGTTAGCATGTGGACGTAATGTGCTGTTCCAGTGTCTTCTGTACCTAAGGTCCATCACCGTTCCCTTTGGATCCCTATGTAATTCGGTGCTCTCCGATGCACACGATCGAACAGCGGAGGAATGGTACTCAAGCGTCAACTTTAGGTTACAACATCTCCGGATGTAATTAACATTTTACAATGCAACAAACGTCACTGATTACGTATTTGTTTATATGTTCAGATGTGCTAAAAAAAACTAACGGGGTTCCATTTAAAAAAAACGTAGGTTTGTGATAAATAACATACTTCCCTGCATTTTTTTATGGTTTGTATTAACCAATTACACTAGCCCATCTCCTCACGTTCGGTCTGTGGAATCGGTTCGTCAGTATTTGATGTGGTTTACGAAATATATCCAGCGGTAATGTTAGGTGACTCACCCTGTATATGTGCTAAGCCCTCTGGTGAGGTCTGGACTTATAGCAAGTCTTCCGGATTAAGGAATGGCGTCTTCTAAATCTTCTTCGGACGGTTACCATTCTAAAATCATCCGATTTTGGAGTCTACATCTACATCTACATGGATACTCTGCAAATCACATTCAAGTTCCTGGCAGAGGGTTCATAGAAACCACCTTCACTGTTCTCTATTATTCCAATCTCGTATAGCGCGCGAAAAGAATGAACACCTATATCTTTCCGTACGAGCTCTGGTTTCCCTTGTTTTATTGTGGTGATCGTTCCTCCCTAAGTAGGTCGGTGTCAACAAAATATTTTCGCATTCTGAGGAGAAAGCTAGTGATTGGAATTTCGTGAGAATATTCCGTCGCAACGAAAAACACCTTTCTTTTAATGATTTCCAGCCCAAATACTGTATCATTTCTGTGACACTCTCTCCCATATTTCGCGATAATACAAAAAGTGCTGCCTTTCTTTGCACGTTTTCGACGGTCAATGGCGGAAAACGTGAAATGTTAAGAAATGATAATATTTGGCTGATGTTGCTCTTCTCGGGCCTCGACCTAACTTGCTGAAATAGCCTCCAGTTTCCCTGTGTCTTATTACGGTTTGGAAGTCGTGGAAGGTAAAGTTTTCAACACTTCTCTAGCTTACTGCACGCTCCAACCATCTCAAACTAGAGAATTTTCACAGCAGAACTTCAAGTTTACTGCAGAAAGCTGACTATGACAGTTACAGAAAGATCATACAAACACGTGTGACTGAAAGGAGAGCCATACAAAGTATAACTGTAAGTGGTGGAAGAGCGGGAAAACGTTATTTCATCAAATCCTCAGGCTGAACGTTAATAAACTCGACAAACTGCAGGGACATTTTCCTGATTGGAAATAGAGGAAGAAAGGTCTTATGAACAAGTGTCCGGAAACGGATCGTTGTCACGGTAGATGGCTCTGATGAATGATAGCTCCTATGACCAGGTGCCACGTGTTCCTTGCTTGTGCAGGCTGCGTGACTGACGAAGCGTATTGTAAGCAGGATAACAGTCCGTTATTCATGTCGGAAACAAGTCAATATTGTGTTTGTGCACAGCCAAGCAGATGGAAACGGTCGAGAGGCAGCCCGGCTGTACCAAGACACTCAACCTCATGCACACCAACCACATGAGACAACATTTCAAGCCCCTTTAGGGCGTTTGTGTGATCATGGGTCCTTTGAGACAGACGAACATGCAGGGAGACGGTGGACTGGGCGTACACCACATTTGGAGGACCGGGTTCCACAGGATAGTGAGACGAACCCTAGACCCTAGTACAAAATCAAGGAAGTGGCCCATCAATATGGTGTAAACCAAAGTATGCGTGTGAACGCGTGCATTGAATCGTATGATGGTCACTTTGAACATCTGTTGTGACGTGGATGCGATGGAGCTCTGTTCTGTGTTCTGGGACGATTTGTTATCATTGCACGCACTCCGTACATTTCGCAACACATGTTCGTAGGACATGTATTCATCCACTTCCAGTCAGGGATCTGTCGTTGCTGCAGTTTGTAGGTTTAATTAGTGTTCACCCTGCGTAAATAATTACATATCGTTAATTACGTGTTGCTTTTGTCGTAGAGGTTTGTGCATTTGTTTTATGTTGTCATCCCACTTCAGGTCACTACAGTAGTTTCTGTTTTCAGTGATTTGTCGCCAGTAGCATGATCGAACGGTGATAGATCTCCTCGATTAGTAGCACGCAGTGTGTTAATTTTGTTTAAGTTCATGGTCAAATAGCAGCCTTACCATTCATAGATCCTTTACAGGTCTTCCTGCAATTCATACTGTCTTCTGAGATGGTACGTTCCTATATTCCTATTCACAACTACACTTTCGGCTTGTAGTCTGACGGAGATTCTTACGTTATACTCTAGGTCACTAGTTACTAACATAAAGTGAAATCAGTAACAGACCTACAACACTCCCCTCCGGCACTCCCTTGATTGTCTTTAACCCTCCTTTACTCGCGTGAAAATACGTGACGTTGTCACTCGTTCGGACAACAGGTGTCATCCACAAAGCAAGCGGTCTATTGTTATACGTTAAACGGTCTCTATGAGTGATTTTATGATTTTTTAAGTCTAAATATATTACATATAATATTGGTATACAGTGTAATATATCCTAACGTTTGAAACAGTTTGTGCAATAATTTAATAAAGTTTCATTTGAAAATAACAAATTTACATCTGTTTTCCATGTAAGCATTGAGGAGTGTGTAACAATGCAACTACTTATCAAAAGAAAATGGAAACGTTTATTTCAAAACAACGACCTAACTAATAAGCATGTACAAAGAGTAATTTAGTGACAAAGTGCAAACGAAATTGAAATAAAGAGCACGTTATTTGACAACACAGTCTACACATATATCTTTCAGATAATCTACACATGTCCAGTTGTTGCATGTAGTGCACCATCTACGAACTGTTTCCTTTCGTGCTCTTACACATATACGTATAACACCTTCCACGTGATCCCGATGATTTTAATGGCTGTTCCACAATTTCTTGAGTAATTTAGCCCTCCTCCGAATTTCACATGGAAGGCTTTCAATAAGGGAACGTCGCTCTATTTGAGGCTTTATTAGTTCCGAACTGATTTTTTCTATAAAATCAACTATTTTTACAACCTGATTTGAAGCTATGCGGTGGTATTTACATATGAATAAAGCATTAATGGCTGCAATGTCCAAAATATTGTAAAACAGTACCATAGGCCACCTTCTTGTATTACGTGACACATTGCTCTTCCGACAAAGATGATCTAAAAGATCTATCCCCACTTTTGACGTGTTATAGAAAGTAATCATTTCAAGTTTATTTTGTTCCCCTATTGAACGATCTATAGCGTTATCAAATTGCATATTTGACAACACCAAAACTGTTCTATTTTTCTTTGGGCAGTATGAGACCAATGTACAATCCAAAGATAGATGACTTTGGCTCCCTTTTTCGTTTTGGTAGAAATTCTTTCGGTACTTCTCTCTTGTTTTTTCGTACTTTTTTTAAATTCACTATGGGACTTAACATCTGAGGTCATCAGTCCCCTAGAACTTAGAGCTACTTAAACCTAACCAACCTAAGGACATCACACACATCCATGCCCAAGGCAGGATTCGAACCTGCGACCATAACGGTCGCGCGATTCCAGACTGAAGCGCCTAGAACCGCTCGGCCACCCAAGGCCGGCTATTCGTACTGTTCCGTCGTATGTCAGTTTCTTCACCTGAAGTTTCTTGATTAAAGACAAACTGGTAAATCAGTCGTCACCAGTAAAATTTCCGCTTGTACCTTGTAGCGGGCCGACCGGTTCTAGGCGCTACAATCTGGAACCGTGCGACCGCTACGGTCGCAGGTTCGAATCCTGCTTCGGGCATGGATGTGTGTGATGTCCGTAGGTTAGTTAGGTTTAAGTAGTTCTAAGTCCCAGGAGACTGATGACCTCAGAAGTTAAGTCCCATAGTGCTCAGAGCCATTTGAACCATGTTGAACCTTGTAGCGGTTCGGCCATTCGTAGGACAATATCTTCAGCTGAATTACTGCCATTATATTGTCCCTCTTATTGCTTACCGACGCACGGCTCTAAATTCAAAGTGTAAGCTGTTTTTACATCAACCAAAGCAAACACTTTTAACCCACACTTTGCAGGTTTGCTAGGCACATATTGCCTGAATGGGCAGTTTCTTCTAAATGCCAAAAGCTGTTCATCAAGTGTAAGATATTCACTAGGTGAAAAATATTTTTGGCAATTGTTCGTGAATAGTTCAAGTACCTCTCTGATAGCAGCCAACTTGTCAATCTCTCTGCGAACACCTCTATCACGGATATCATCAAACCTCAGACATCTCATTAGAAACCTGAATCGGTTTTAACTCGTGCATAAATAACATGACTCAAGTCCGTTTCCCTTCGAGTTATCCCACAATTTCGATATACTCTTCCTAGAACGTCTCAAAAATCCACACAGATATAACAAACCAATGAAAGCTCTGATCTCTACCGCATCTGTTTCTTTAGGATCCCTTTCCCTGGAGAAGTTACCACGAGTTTCATTGATGTATATATTAGTGCATGTTGCGATAATGCTTATTATGTTTTCATCCAAGAACAAATTCATAATTTCTATTTCTGTCTTTTTTTATACGAGCTTGATTTTCTGGTCCAGGCAAATGCGTAAAAGTACTACATGTTCTGCTTCTGACATTAATGGGATATTTATTTTTCCTCCATTTAGTTATTCCACCTTTCTCTAAAAAAATACATCTTCTTGAGTTACGTCTTCTTGTGTCTCATATTCATCATTTTCTTGCACTTCTTGTTCTGTTCCTGAATCATGACCGCTTTCATGAACAAAATCCTCAATCTCTGAGTTAGCGCTCTGACTGTGAGCATCTTCATCACTCAGCTCATTGAACCCTTCCAGCCATACGTTAGGATCTCTCCTAAACTCAGTCTTCCACAATTTAAAAATAAAAATAAGGTAACACGGAACTTAACTGCAATCAGTTTCCATACGCCTAAATTTATGCACGTAAAAGATCGATTGAATCTAGGAAAACACTAAAGTAATGTAGAATTACTTTGTTTCAGATTCTGGCAGCAGAGCTCACGTGGATCACCAGTGTCCTCCAGACTATAATAATGTATCATAAACAATGTATCTTTCGTAACTGAAAGCCAACAATGACTGTAGCTAACAGCCGGAGAGTTGACAGAAAGGTACTGAAAATGGCGCCAACTCAATCTAGCCCTGTCAGACAAAACTGAGCGAGAAAGTCATGTGGATGACGAGTGTCATCCGCGCGAGCAACGGAGGGTTAGAAGATTAGATACTTATCCTGTTGCTAACAACGTATTCATTTCTCTCGCTACCCGTTAAGTTCTACACTGTACTTGAACTTCACGCAGCAACTTCACTTTGGTCTATTTCTGCGGCGTGTTCACCATATAAACGCTGTTCGTTATACAGAACTGTTTTACCGAGGTTCCCAGGTCTTCATTATCGTTTCCTACAAGTTTATTACTCTCTACTGCGAATTTCGTGACAGCATCTTGTCGTCTAGGTGAAGCGTTTATCAGCGGAACAGCACGAAGCTTCGCAGGTGGTCCCGACAGCCTTTGAGAGCACCGGGACGCACATTGCCAGTAACGCAGTGCGTGGGAATAGACAGTCGTAGAGTAATTGCGCCGCCGGGCCGCGCCACACGACGGCTTGTCGCCTGTCACGTGTACCCACCTCTGGCAGAGGCTCCTGCGAAATTCCTCGACTCCCTTCCCGGCGCGGCCGCATTAGCGGATGGGGCAGAGTATTGCATTCTGCGTCTGGCCTGATTAATAGCCGGCATCCGGCTGCCTTTGTCTCGGGGGACGCAGAGATTCATCACGCTAAAAGCGAATCACGTCTCGAGAGCGCCGATGCCGCAGCGCAGGTTTTTCTAAACTCCTTAATTAAAATAAATGTTCCTGTCCATATGGCGGCTCCCTTGCTTCCTGCGTTTCGTCAGATTTTTTTAATAAGCGTTGCAGCAGCGGAGCACTGATCTGTTTAGTAAGATGAAAAGGCCTCTCAAATTGGTCAAGGGAGTGAAATAATTTACGTACCAGCGACGCACTTCTGTTGATTGACGTAAACGTGTACCACCTCCTGTTTTAAATGTTGTGAACATGTTTAGTTGAACACTTGAAGTATTACAACAGGTACTGCTTGTTTTATCTTCGTTCCTTAAATCCGAGTCAGTAACTTTACCTTCGTTCGCCTTAATTAATACAGTCTGAAATGGTTTCATTTACTTTGCGATTAGGCTCATAATTTAAATATTATACCATATTTTTGGAATCACCTATTGCTATAATAATTTCACATTCAAGGGTGAAAAAGGAATTTCATTTGGTTTCAGTAGTATTTGTTTCACATTATGCAACCATCATCAGGTTTCTAAAAACCATACGTAATAAACAAAACGCAATTGGTTTGCTTTGTAAGCTGCCTCTCGTTTCCAAACTACGAGTGAATGGCGATACAAAGTTATGAACATAACTTATGCCCTAATTATACCCCCAGGAAATGGACGTGATCTAACGATGACATCTGAAATCTGAGTACCTATAGCAGATGGCCGGCTCACATAAAGCGAGAACAGAGGGAGAAAATTATTCGGTAGGAACGCAATTGAATATTGAACACATATATGAACTGTAAACCCCACACTCCCCGGCCACATAACTCCTTATACGTTTGATTTGTGCAAGGACAAACGTTTTTGTTGTCTGTTACTTACGTTGCCTAAGAAGTTGAAAATACTGAGCTTGTGTCATGAATGAGGTAAACTGCAATTACCTCGGAGAACTGGATTAACGTCAACTTGCCTGGTTTGCTGAAAACGTTTTACAAAACCATAGACACGTTTGCTGTGGAGCTCCCGATCAAGTATAATTGAATATATGTTTAAAGGGTACCGATATAGAGGTAAATACATTAAATACATGTGGCGGAAATTGGTACATGCTGGAACAAAGTGTGAGTTAATGGATACGCGAAGTCGAATTACACAATAGATCAGAGAGTCAACATAATTTACAGTTAGGTTACGTACATAGTTTTGCATTGGTTGTACTAATAAACTTCTACTCTGAGTATCTAACATCCTTTGTATCTAACTTGAAAATTATCGTATAACCCAGTCGTATGAATCAAGCTGAAAAGCTCGCGGCTTCCTGTGTCTCAGCCTCAGACAGACGGCTACATGTCGATTGCGTTCGTCTTCGAATTTGCTGATGTAGTGCTTGCTACAGTGTGACGGCCAGGGTGGAGGACTAGACGAGAGTACCTTCTGCTTCAAAGCATAGTGGAATTGAAACGATTTCTGGCTCGTAGCATTCCCTTTGGTTGGGTGTGGTCAAAGCTGTTGGCCTGGCCCTATCACTATGATAGATCCGCACTTCTTTGTCTTGGCAACGATAAGTCCCTCTCGCTGCTGGAAGCGATACGTAATGGTCCCACTGTGATCAATCAGTGGCATACGACGATTGGAGTGTAGCTCTCCTTCCGAAATGACTGTCTTACAACTTTTCACTATAAAAAATAAACAGAATATTTTACAGAAGTTGAATTTTTCCAATCATTATATCTGAAATAAGTCTTCAGTAGTGCTTCACAAGGTATCACCATTTCTCAGTCTCTTTACATAGTAACATAAAAACATGCGATCAATCAAAATAAAAAATTAAAATTTGTTGAAAGTATCACGTGAGTGGTAAGATCATTCCGTATCTGTCGTATGACTGTGAGTTGTGTCGAAGTTACCTAAGTATATCAGTGGAATTTTGATTTGGTAAGCACTTCGGCTAAGAGTAATTCCCTCAATCCCGCTCTCCAACCACGTTACCTCTAAAATTTTGAAGAAAAATTATCAGCAAAAGCGGCCGAAGACTTCTGTCCAAAGAAGTCACCTTCATTCTACCAATGGCCTTGTTAAAGAGGGCGGAGGAGCGGACAGAAGTTCAGGCCAATCTCTCGGCCTTGGGTTGGGAAACTGCCCCTAAAGGTGGTAAAATCACAAATGGTCAACGGCATGAATATGCAGAGGCACTGGAAACCACTTCATTAAAGACACATAATGCGTATCCACAGGACATGTGGCCTGTAGTTGAAAAAGTGTCATGATGATCTCTCCATTGGCAAAAGATCCCTGATAGTCCGGAATTCGGATTTCCGGTAGGGGACTGCTAAGAGTGAGGTGACCATGATAAAAAAGATTGAATAACCAACGAAAGAATAAAGTGCTACGATTTGGGGCGCAGAATGGCAAAAGCTTGACAGTGGTAGAGGCGCTAGAATATCTAAAAAAGGTAATGCATTGGTTCACTTTAGATGTAGCGGGGGTCAGTGAAGTGAAGTGAAATGGAAAGAAGGCAAGGGTTTCTGGTTAGGGTAATATCGACAGTAAACAGGGAGTAGGACTCGTTATGAATAGGAAGGCAGAGAGTGAGCTACTGTGAGCAGATCAGCGATAGACTATGGTAGTTGTATGAGGTATCCATGCCGACGTGGTAAACTGAAGATCGAGGGATAGAGAAAGTATATGAGCATGGTGAACGGAAATTCAGTATACAAAGGACGGTGAAAAGTCTAATAGTCGTGAGGCCTGGAATGCGGTTGTAAGGGTAGGAACAAAAGAAAGTATTACGGGAGAATGTGCGCTTGGTATGTCCTCTGTGACAAGGCCGTTGGCGGAATGAGATCGATTTCTTATACTAGAGGTCTTCAGCCGCCGATGTTGATTACTATTCCGAATTTAAGTGGTGTTCGAACCTGGGAAAGAAGTTTTGATTACGAAAAAAAGATGCTACCCCTAGACTAAGGGATACCTTTCTTAGTTAGGAATGAAATAAACAGGAGGTGCGGGGAAGCTAAAGCGAAATGCTAATATGAAAAATGTAAAAAAAAGTTGTGAACGAAAAGATTGTCACCGGAACTGACTCACCATATAGAGAAGTCAAAACACCCTTCGGTGAAATTAAAAGCGAGGACTGTGACATTGAGTGTGCAATGGTAATTCCACTGTTAGTTGCATGGGAGAGTGTACATTGAGAGCTAGTCTACTACTTGTATCAATGTAGTATGTATATGGTAGTGAAAGATTGACTGTGGGTAATACCGGAGCAGAGGACACTAGAAGGATTTGAGATGTTGTGCTACAGGAGAATGTCGAGGTAAGAAATCAGGACGTTCTCCAAAGAGCTGGCGAGGAAAGGAATAAATGGAAAACACTGACAAGAAAAAGGGACAGGATGGCGGGATATATGTAAATACTTCGGGGAATAAATTCCACGGTACTAGGGGAGCTGTAAAGGGTAAAAACTCTAAAGGAAGTCAAAGACAAATAATTAAGGATGGAAGTTACAATTGCTACTCTGAGATGAAAAGGTTTGAAAAGGTTTGAACTGGAGAGGAATTCGTTGGTGAGCTGCTTCAAACCAGCCAGTAGACTAATGACTCCAAATAAAAAACTTTTGTGGAGGTTTAGTTTGAAAACAAACGACTACATTCGAAATTAGTCACCAGCATAAATTACCCACAGCTGTGGTGGAATATTTAATTAAAGAATTACCAACTCTACGTTGCAACCAGTAGTTATTTCTCTACAAAATGTTAGAATTAGATAATCACACATATGATGAACGAAACCCTCATAAATATCTTTCGAAGTTCCGGTACCCTACGATTCTGTGTTCCAAATCTACATCATCAGAAATTTCATCCTCAAATGAAAACCTATGTTTGACACTCGTTGTAGACTAGCTCTCAATGTACTTTCTCCTATGCATCTAACAGTGGAGTTACCATTGCTCACTCAATGTTAATGGCCCCGCTTTTAATTTCATCGAAGGCTAGTTTGACTTTTCTATTGCTGAGTGAGTCTCGCTGGCAAACATTTCTTTTACGAGCTTCTCACATTTTTCGTTTAACCATTTCGCTTTATCTTCCCCGCACTTCCTGTTTATTCCAGTCCTACTAAAAGAGGCATCCCTTGGTCTAGGGGTAGCATCTTCGTTCCGTAATCAAAACTTCAATAGTGGACATGGTTACTACAGTGACTGCATCAGTAATGGAGCTTGTGTTTACAAATATTGAGAGGCGGAAGTGTAGTGGAACTGTAAAAGACCTTAAGCTATGAGGCTGTTTCGGCTAAATAACAACAGTGAAATCGAGCATCGAAAAATTTTAACCCTAGGCAGGCCTAGAGAAGACGTTTAACAGAAATCACAATACGAGATATTTCAAGACAATTGTCAACCCAAAGTTGAAAGTAACTATTCAGAAGAATAACATAAATTTAAAATTCTCTACATTCTCAAAATCATTTAAACTGAACTTCCAAATTACATTCCTAAAAGTACCCACATAGGGACCAGAGTCTCACAAAAACAGATGGATAACAGCAGATATTAAGAAGTCTTTCTAAACTTTTAAATACCCGAGTTCCATGAAAAGAGACATGATGAGCTAGAATACTTAGATATATACCATAGAGACAAAAAGATTTGTAGGAAGGTTATGATTGCTGCAAAAAAGTAATTTGATTACAAAATAATATAGAAGTAGAGAGTAAAATTAAAGTAATTTGGGAAGTCACTAAACAGGAAACAGAGAGAAATAAAGACATAATAATGTACTTATAAAGGACGTGACAAATTAATAAACGATGCACACAAAAAAATGGTTCAAATGGCTCTGAGCGCTATGGGACTTAACATCTGAGGTCATCAGTTTCCTAGAACTTAGAACTACTTAAACCTAACTAACCTAAGGACATCACACACATCCATGCCCGAGGCAGGATTCGAACCTGCGACCATAGCAGTCACGCGGTTCCGGACTGCAGCGCCTAGAACCAAGTGGCCACCGCGGTCGGCGATGCACACCACCTAGCAAACTATGTGCATAAGTATTTCTCAAGTACTGCAGATAAACTATAACAAAAATTGACATAAAGCATATTCAATTTATAAATAACCATGCACTAAGTACAATGATGTTCTACCAACCACAGAGTATGTGTCAGTAAAGCTGTACAAAACCCAAAAATTTTAAAGTCTGTAGTTTAGATTAGTTACTGACGTGTGTGCTGAAACACTGGATAGAAAGTATACAATCTTCAATAAAATATATGATAAAGAATTCATATCATGGAAATTTCTACAGTATTTAACATATGCAGGAGCTGTTCTTCTGCTAAACGAAGGTAACGCAGAAGACAGAAAACTACTGGCTCATTTACCTGTACTCACATTCTCAAAAGTAATGTAATCAGTTATGAAAGACAGGTTAATGAGTTTTCTGAATAAATACAATATTTTAAGCGAATCACAGTATAGATTCCAAAATGGTATAAGTACAGAATCAGCTGCAGCAAAATTCACAAATGAGGTGCTTCATGCTCTGGACAAACACGAGTGTGTTAGTCATATTTGTAGGTATTTCTAAGGGCTTTGAAACAGTTGACCACACGACTCTACTAGAAAAGACAGGCTTCAAGGAACAGAGGAAACACATACCTCAAGTAACAGTAATATGCTACCCTGAGAACTACTATGTTAATGAATTTATGTTCCAATAAGTGTTAGTCACTTATCGGAACCAAAACTCATTAATATAGTAGCTCCTCAGGGTAGCATATTAGGGCCAATACTGTTCCTGATACACACATTCCAATGAAGAAACAAATACGCCGATCTGTTGACAGCAAGATTGCAGACACCGAGAAAACAAGAGAACACCTTGCAGAGAAAACAAATGAAAACCTCAACGAAGCTTGTAGTTCACAACTGGACAGTATGGGAATAAAGTGACATTGAACAAAAAAAGGCCATTAATTTCAGTTCGAAGAGAGATTATGACACTGTTAAGTTAAATGTAGACATGACTTCTATAGACTACATTAAAAAACAAAGCTTCTAGGAATGAATACTGACTCTCCGTTGAGTCGTATCAACACTCAAAGATATTTGCAAACAGAAGATCATCAGCAATTAATGCTCTTAGAGTCCTTTCGTCAGTTATTCTTTTAGTTGCATACTACTTACATGTATACACAGTTCATAGATATGTTCTTGTCTGGGGAACAGATGCACAAAATGTAAACATAGTTTTCTTACAGAAAATGGGCATAACCGTAATAGACAATTATAGAAGTCAAACACATTGCAAAGATCTGCTGAAACCACTGGGTGCGTTAAACATCATAGACCATGCGTGTACACCTACCAATCGGTTCTACAGTATACATTAAAAATACCATTTATAATTATTGCACAAACAACTCTGTTAAAGACCATGGAACAAGTTCTAAACTGAACTTAGATTTGCCAAGAATGAATAAATGTAAAACTCGAAACGTTTTTCACCTTACATTCCAGTTTTTCACTATGTTTTGCTTTTTTCCTGGGATGTTTGGCTTCCAGAGCTATGTAGTGTATAATAATATTTTGTGCTATTTCTGAGCTCAGTTCCTCACTCGTTATAGAGGGATGGTGACCCAGTTTTCAGGCTAGCAAATGAGAAGTTACGGTTCACAAAATGGAAACAGACATCATCTCTATGTCCTTAAATCAGATGGTAGTGTTTGTGTTGGTACATTATAAAACTATGTATGCATAGTGTATGTAATTTGTGGAGTGACTGGGGGGTCAGAAGTGAACGAACAGTGTAGCACTAACCTTCTGCGCTATTGTCGTCTTATATTCTTGAGGGTTGAGGCACCAGTCTACATCAGACTATCCTCGTTTAGATTTTCTGTGGTGTCGCCAAATTACTTCAGCCAAATGCCAGGATGGATCTACTATGAGGTCACGGCCTACTACCTATCCTGTCCTTGTCAAACTAGACCTCTACGTATGACTGTACATACAAATTACGTAATTTTTCTGTTCTTAAATTGTAATACCAAAATATGTCTAATACTCTTGTAACAAATTTGTTGATGAATAAAACTACCACTGTTAGAACTACAATTACAATTTCATTTTACGGTTTGACTGAATTCTTGTCCAAGTGACAATCACAAATTTATTAAAAAGGCAATTCTGTTTTCCAATCGGTTGTATTGTGAAAACAGCAGTTTGTTTTATATCTATCAACAGATTTTAGTGATGTGATATTTTCTAGTTATTACTGTACTACCTGATTACGCAACATTTCGGTTAAGTCACGTTTATGCCGCTGTCTTACTCAGTGGACCTGATGATGGCTGCATAGTAGAAACCAAAGTGATCAAGTCATTGAGTTCTGTAACCTTTCCTAAGCCTTTGCAAAGGTTAGTGCTCACCTCCAAGGGTCCTCGTACACTCATTTCGTAATATGTACACTGAGCAGCTAGAATACTATGACGACCGCACTAATGTCGATATAGACCCATCCGGGAGATAGCAGAGTTACAGGCACGGTGCATGTAGTATTAGTGAGCATGCTTTCCTTGTGTAGAATGAGGAGGGCGCGCGACCTGAGTTTCACCAAGGACAGACAGTAATGGCCCGGAGGCTCGATACTAGCATTTCCGAAACTGCATGACTTCTCGGGTGTTCGAAGAATGCGGTCGTGAGTGTCCTCAACAAGTGGCGAAACCGAAGTGAAACCACGTCCAGACATCGTGGGCTTGGGCGGTCATCGCTCATTACAGATGCCGGACATAGTAGGCGGGGCACACTGGTAAAACAGGACAGGCGGCGAACTGTGGTGAAACTAACATCAGACACTACTATCCATGGACCACCGCAGCCGACCATCCATGCATGATCACGACATCGGCATCTAGGACTGAAATGCGAACGTGACGATCGGCACTGGACATTGGCACAGTGGCAGAGCGTTGCATAGTCTAATGAATCCCGATAATTTCTTCATCATGCCGATGGGAGGGCGGAAATCCATCGTCTTCCAAGGGAACATGTCCTTGACACCCGTACTGCAGGACAGAGACGAGCTGGCGGCGACTTCATTGTGCTGTCGGTAAAATTCACGTGGACATCCTTGAGCAGAGTAGAGCTTGTGCAAAGCACCATGACGCCCAAGGCGTATCGCACACTGGTTGCAGACCCCGTGCACTCATTCACATCACAAGGCCGGGAATGTGATGTGTGTGGTTCGTGGAACACAGTGGCGAGTTCCAGTTGATAAGCTCGCTCCCCAACAAGGCAAATCATAACCTGATCGAACACTTCTGAGATGTGACTCAATGTGGCGTCAGACCTCATCGTCTCCTTCGCGGAATTTATGGGAATTAGGTGACTTGTGTGTGCAGATGTGGTTCACACTCCCTCCAGCGTTGCTTCCGTGCTACGACACGACGCCGCTGTTATCCGTCCTGATGATGGACATACAGGCTATTGTGTAGGTGTTCATAATGTTCTGGCTGATAGTATATTAAGCTCTGATACAAATCCTTTTAAATAACAGATGTGAACTTACTTGTCAGAAGGTAGGACGAAAATCAATGAAAGTGTCGCATGTATGTCAGAAACACAATTTTCATTTTCAGCTTGTTTCAGCCGGTATTCTCGATTATGTTCGGTGATAGCCTCTGGGACTGAGCGAGGAGGTGAGCTAGCTAGAGCAATGAACTCGCCTTTCAGATGACAAGGGTTAAAATCCTCATCACTATTTTGATTTTATTTGGTTTTCCGAAGCGTTTAAGGTTCATGAAGGAAAGATCCCTTTCAAAAAGGCATGTCGTGTCTTTTACCTATTCAATCACCGACTGAGCTTCTGGATCGTCTCTAAAGATCTATCAGCAACGGGATATCAAACCCCCACACCACCCGTAATCCTTCCTGCATATACATATCTGCCTGACGAAAAGTTAAGCACCCAGAAGGGGAGAAGGAAACGAAATGAAACTTCACTAAATTTATAGTGTATATGTAACTGTAGTTATTATGAAATCGTGTCAGATTTACAAAGAGCTTAGCAGTGTGAGCCTACTTATCAGTACACCGCTCTTCCCCTCTGGCCTGCATTTTGGACTGATTCAGTTGGGAATGGCGACTTTTTTTTTGAGTCATCAGTCTACTTATTGGTGTGCTACGGCCAGCCATTAATTCCTGTCCTGTGCCAACCTCTCAATCTCAGAGAAGCAGTTCAAATCTACGTCCTCAATTATTCCTATCTCTGTCTTCCTCTACGGTTTTTGCCTCCTACAGCTCCCTCTAGTACCATGGAAGTCATTCCCTCATGTCTTAACAGACGTCCTGTCACTTCTCCGTGCCAGTGTTCTCCACACATTCCTTTCCTCTACGATTCAGCGCACAATCTCCTCATTCCTTACCTTACCAATACATTCAATTTTCAGGCTTCGTCTGCAGCACTACACCTCAAATGGTTCGATTCGCGTCTGTTCCGATCTACCCGCAGTCCACATTTCATTACCGTACAATGCTGTGTTCCGAACCTACATTATCAGAAATTTCTTTGTCGAATTAAGGGCTATGATTGATGCCAGTAGACTTCTCTTTACCAGTAATGCCATTTTTTCCAGTGCTAGTCTGCTTTTGATTTCCTCCTTGCTCCATCCATCATTTGTTATTGTGCTGATTACGTAGCACAATTCCTTAACTTATCTACTCCGTGACCGTCAATCCCGATGTTAAGTTTCTCACTGCTGTCATGTCTACTACTTCTCATTGCTTTCGTATTTCTTCGATTTTCTCTCAGTCAGTATTTTGCACACATTAGACTGTTCGTTTTATTCAGCAGATCATGTAATTCTTCTTCACTATCACTCAGGATGGAAATGTCATCAGCGAATCGTATCACATCATTTCATCTTGAATTTTAATTCCGTTCCTGAATCTTTATTTTTATTTCCATCATAGTTTCCGCGATGTACAGATTGAACAATAGGGGCGAAAGACTACATCCCTCTCTTACACCCTTTCTAATCTTAGCACTTCGTTCTTGGTCATCCACTCTTACTATTCTCTCTTGACTCTTCTACGTATTGTATATTCTAGGTTTCTCCCTATAGCTTACCCCTATTTTTCTGAGAATTTCGAACATCTTGCACTATTTTATATTGCCGAAGGCTTTCTCCAGGTACACAAATCCAATGAAAGTGTCTTGATTTTTCTTTAGTCTCGCTTCCATTATCAACCGCAACATCAGTATTGCCTCTGTGGTGCCTTTACATTTCAAAAAGCCAAACTGGTCATGATCTAACTCATCCTAGATTTTCTTTTCTCCGGAAGTCGGAAGGTATGTCGCCAGACTCACATATTCTGCACACCAACGTGAGTAGTCGTTTTGTTGCCACTTCCCCCAATGATTTTCAAAATTCTGATGGAATGTTATCTACCCCATCTGCCGTATTTTATGTTAAGTTCACCAGAGCTCTCTTAAATTCTGATTCTAATACTGGATCCCCTATCTTTTTTTGTACCGTTTCCTGTTTTTTCTTCTCTCACATCATACAAATACTCATAAAGGCCTTCAATGTACTGTTTCCACCTTTCTGCTCTCTCCTCTGCATTTAACAGTGGAATTACCGTTGCACTCTTAATGCTACCACCCTTGCCTTTAATTTCAAGGAAGCTTGTTTGGACTTTTGTGTATGCTGAGTTAGTCCTACTGATAATCATTCCGTTTTCGATGTCCTCACATTTTTCATGCAGCCGCTTCGTCTTAGCTTCCCTGCACTTCCTATTTATTTCATTCCTCAGCGAATTGCATTTCTGTATTCTTGAATTTCCGTGAACATTTTTGTACTTCCTTCTTTCATCGATCAACTGAGATATTTCTTCTGTTACGCATTCTTTCTTCGCAGTTATCTTCTATGTACCCTTTCTTTGTTAGCTTCTGTGATGGACCTTTTTAGAGATGTCCATTCCCCTTCAACTGCACTGTTTACTGAGTTACTTCTTATTGCTGTATCCACAGCCTTAGAGAACTTCAAGCGTATCTCGTCATTCCTTAGTACTTCCATATCCCACATCTTTGCGTATAGGCTCCTCCTGACTAATCTACTGGACTTCTGCCTACTCTCCCTTACTAATACTTTGTGATCTGTGTCTATATCTGCTGCGGCGTGCGCCTAAAATCCGGTATCTGATTTCGGAATCTCTGCCTGACCAGGATGTAACCTAACTGAAATCTTCTCGTGTGGTTCTTGAACAGAGTATTCGCTATTATTAGCTGAAATTTATTACAGAACTCAACTAGTATTTCTCCTCTCATTTCTTGTCCAAGGCCCATATTCTCATGTAACTTTTTTTTCTGCTCCTTCCTCTGCGACTGCTTTCCAGTCTCCCATGACTATTAGATAGCCCAAGGCTATAAGATTTTCATCTGTCGTCCTAACTCGTCACACACATGCTCTATCAGGGACATATATGTGTGTTACTAGTCACAGTAATACCTCATCATCATAGAGACAGTTATTAGAGAAACCTTCGATGTGTGAACGAGCATTGACCTGTGGGTATCTGGCACAACGATACTGCCACAAGAGAGGTAAATGTAAATGTCATGTGACTAGGGCCTCCCGTCTCGAAGACCGTTCGCCGGGTGCTAGTCTTTCGATTCGACGCCACTTCGGTGACTTGCACGTCGATGGGCATGAAAAGGTGATGATTAGGACAACACAACACCCAGTCCCTGAGCGGAGAAAACCTCCGACCCAGCCCGGAATCGAATCCGGGCCCTTAGGATTGACATTGTGTCGCGCTGATCACTCAGCTACCAGGGGAGGACACAAGAGAGGTAACACGATAGGAGGTAGGATGTCCACAACGTACGGTCGTACCGCCAGAGGTCCCTCAGCCGTAACCAGCTGCGACCGGAAGTCATAAGCACACCATGATGCCAGGAGTAACATCTTTGTACCTCTCCAAAACAGGAGAATAATGTGACCCTCTCTAGGTCGCCATCGTCCTCGATGATGGCCATCAGGCAGAAATGCAATTCGTCACTGAATACAAAGTGACACCATTCATCAGCATTTCATGCTTCCCGAACATAGCACCATTCCATAAACAGCTGTTTATGTTGTGTAATAAAATGAAGCACCTGCAGTCGTCTTTTGAACTGAATTTTCTCATTTTCAGGGAATTGAACAGCGGTCTGTTCAATTGTTAAAAACCGTTGAATTGCCAAGATCATATAAAATATTTACTTATCCAAGACAACTGATTTCAACAGCTTATGCTGTCATCTCCAGGTTTGTTATAAAACAGGTCAGTGTAAAATGTACATGTTTTACGACAAAAGATTTTAAGACTAGAAGCCTATTAAAACCGGTTATCTTAAATAAAAAGTAATTTATGCGATCTTGCCGGTTAAATTGCCTTTTAGATTTTGTTTATTTCATAGCAATCAGTGTCAGTGACTAAGTACACCATCTTGAGGCCCTAACTTACACCGAGGGGGTGGATTCGAATCATGTACACGATCCCATCTATGGACAACATTTATGAATTGGCTTCCATAGAATAATGTAACAGCTGTCTGCAGATAGAACATCGCGTTTATAGTATTTAACAGAAGCCAGTCCATAGATGTCGGCCACTGATGCTATCGTGTACAAGGTTGGAACTGGCTTCCGTAGAATATTGTAAGAGCTGTCTGCGGACAGAACATAGCTGTTGCCGTACTCTACGAAAGCCGTTTCATAGATGTTGGCCAGTGATGGGATTGTGTACATGATTGGAACTGAAACCCTCAGCGTCAGTTAAGCCCTGGAAGTGGTGTGTCGACTCACCGAAACTGTTTGCTATGTAATAATATCGACAAGAAAGGTGCAAATGTTTCCCACAAACCTTCAGTCAGGATGGAGATACAAAAATTTATGCTGTTGGTTGGCGACACCATGGTACGGTAACTCCCTAGGGCGGCTATTACTTGTCTCCGATCAATCGTATGGCACGTTACAGAATGTTACAAGGAGTGTATTACCTTTGTGCCCTATATGAAGGTGCTACGATGCGCCTGGAGCAAATTAAGACGGTCCTCCGTTGTCAACGGAACCTTAAACTCAAGTTCCCATGCAGTCCAATACTGCGCCACAGTCACATTCGAATACCCCACAAAACTGGTTATTGTACGATTTGACAAGCCGGCCAAATGGAGACTGACAGTGTTGTCGTTTTTAACACTGTCGCGTGGCGATAAAGTTATCTCACAAGAGATAGTGGTATCTCCGTGTCCCTTGCGCTTTTTAGACCCCTTATGTACCCAGACAGGCCTGGTAACAACACTAAACAGGACCAACGCTAATACTCTCGCTGTCGTTTTAACTGTCACAGGGAATTGTAACTAATCGTCTACGTACCCGACAACAGTATGTGTACGACATTACATCTGCATCAACATCCGGCAAAGTTTTCTGCGTGCTTCACATATTTTCATGCCGTGTATATTCCGTTCATCCCCTAATATTGTGCTTGTAAGTGGTCTTTAATTTGTGACGACGACTTTTCCGTTTATAGAGTCAGGATAAGACAGAAATTGCTCTCCGCGAGAGTAGAGTTCAAATCGCTTCTCAACCGTCCTGTTTCTATCATCCATAATGTCCATACATTATTAAGCTGAATGCCGGGAAAATTCTAAAAGTGGAACGACGACGACGACTTCGTTCAATGACTTTCTAAATGATGGCTATATTATCTCTTTAACGACCCCACTGTCCAAGACTAATTTAAGTCTCACCACCCGTTCTTACATTCCATTCGTTTTCCAATTTTCCGTAGAGAAATGCTGTCCCTCCCCTCTCTCTCTCTCTCTCTCTCTCTCTCTCTCTCTCTCTCTCTCTCTCTCTCTCTCTCTGTGTGTGTGTGTGTGTGTGTGTGTGTGTGTGTGTGTGTGTATACTCTTTCCTCGTCCTGTCTTCTTTTCTACAATATCAACCAGTGGTCTGGCACTTAAGAGAAAAACGGCCTATTCTAAGAAACTGCTCAGGCACTCAATAGCCGGGATAGAGTTAGGGGGAACTGCGGAAAATATAAATCTGAATACCTTCTATTAACGGTTTATTTCCCGCCACAGTCACGTGTAATTTCATCAAGGATTTACCTGTTATGGCTGTCGGCCGTCTGCAGACCTACATGAAAATAACTTTAAAAGATAAGAATATATACAGATTACGTCAAAATTAAAACGAGTAAAATACGGTGATATCATACCATTAGAAAGAAACGGTGGTGCACTCGAAAGATTTTTAAGAAAAAACACGTTTTCAATAGAAATAGATAAGGACCTAATCACCCAGTGGGTGTGTAAACTAACCAATCCAGATCTCTTTCACACACATTGACATATTTTAATAAAATTTAAAAATAGATGTGTTACTATTTTTAATGAAGACAATCTGCAAAACTGCATTAAATAAACCTGTAACATCCGTGTTTTACGTTACAGAAGCCAGGGATTTGGTCGAATAATTAACTCTAATTTCAAACTTCTTAATCCAGTTTCCTGAGATTACCTTGACTATTGATATATCCATTCATGTGGAATATCACACGAGTAACTGTTCACACGCCCTCAAGTGGATCAGCAGTTATGAGCATGACGGTCCGCACTGTATCCATTTCCAGTATGGTTTTCTCAAAGAGGTTGAGAGATAACTACAGTTCCATACCTATGGTATAATATCACCGTATTTCACACATTTTATTAATAGTGTAATACATATAGCTTAACTAAAAAATTTTGCCCTTCATTATTGCCTATTTCGTACATCTGAAAATCGCGTCTATGTTGTATGTGATCGCTCAGGAAAACTAAAAAGTATTTCGAGAAACACTGGATTCTCTATTAAGATAAAAATGTGATCCTTCCGTAAACCTGGAAAACTAGAAGGAGACGTAATTCCCTTTCTCTCAGACTACAGCGCCTCGCTAGACGGGTGTGTTTCTTACTACCACTGAGTAAACCACAGTGCATCAACTGGAGAGCAAACGGTTAGCGCTGCTGCTAGCCACAGTTGTTATAAATACAGGATACTGAACATGTATATGGTACACAAGCTTGAAGAGCAACGTCTGGATAACGTACCTACGTGCTGTTCCTTGATTTCCCTTGCCGCTTATATTCCCCTTGCATTGAAATGTAAAAATTTTAAATCGGAGTTAAAGTTTACGAGTAAAAATCTTAAAACGTTGACCTGTACCGAAGACACTGTAAATCTTCTAGAGACGGCATAGGGCTTAGAAAATTAAATGAACGGAATACCGTATTTTACGGGCTGTAAGACAGTACAGCCTATAAGACGCACCTAAATTTTTGAGCATTTTCTTTAAGAGATAACACTTTTATCCTTTTTATTAACAGACTGCCAGACTAAAAAAAATTCTTATTTTGTAAAATCCCTGAAAATCGTCATTTGAACTTTCTTCCTCTTCTTCTTCTTCTTCTTCTTCTCTTCTTCTTCTTCGCCCTCTTCTTCTTTTTCTCCTTCGTTGTCATCGTTGTCCTCTTCGTATATAAGATGGTCTTCACTGCCGTCGTGAACATTACTTACGCGGCACTGCTCAAAAGATTTAACATTAAAGTCTGCTCTCACTCTAAACCACGACTGTTTCATCCAGTGACGTATTTGTTTGATTGTAGGTCGTTTTAAGGCTTCCTTCGACTGAATTCATGTTGAGTTTCATCCGTCATCCAATTGTTCATTCCTCTCTCGTATACATTTGAAATGGTTTATTGAACGAAACATCAAGAGGTTGCAGTCCTCCCGGAATAAGAACAGCTCTGCATTTCCGTGTCTCGATTTCTCTTTCACAGAATTTTTCAAATTACTTAAGCAGTTCTAGCACAATTAGAAATTCTTCTTCAATAAAGCACATTTGCTTCTGTCCCACACTCTGTTAATCCATAATTTCTACCAGGTTCGTCCATTCAACGCCTGTTATGTACGTAACAACACCTTTGGGTCCTTCAGAAGATATTGACATTGTTTCGCGCTTGAAAATGATCATTGGATTAGGTTTAACACTGTCAGCACAGCATGAAAGGTCAACAGTGTAGTGCATTTTGTCATGTCCACATGTTTTTTTAGTTACAGTTTTACCACCTTCATGACAACAGTTCTGTTACTCGGCACATCAAATGTCACAGAAGTCTGGTCCATATTCGCTATCTTGTTTAGTTCAGCACTGGTTTTCTTTCGACGTTCAATAATAAAGCAATGGAAATATAATATTTTTTCTTCATACTCTTGTGGCATGTTTTGACATATTTTAGGTTTGGTTCGCATGCTAAATTCATGACGCTCCATCAACCTGTGCCACTAACCAACTCCATCCTTAATGTCTGTTAAGTTCCACTGTAGCGCTCGCTAACGAGCGTGTATTTGAACCATTTTCATATTACTTCATATGACATTTAGATGGTGCCCTTGAATCCACTTCAATACGTCGCCTTCTAGTTTTGGCAATTTTGCTTTCAGTCCTCTGTTTGTACATTTAGTCTTCTTCATATTTTTTCAGTTCTTCTTCACTAGTCTGCCAATCATGAATCACTTTTTCTGTCGGTGGAGGGCCTAAATGCCGCTCACCTGCTCTGTTTCCATGTTCTTCTGCAGTTACTTTAGATTTATAGCCGTATCTCAGTGCATTTTCTCATGTCCACTTGTTTCTTTCATTACAGTTTTAGCACCTTTCATGACAACGGTTCTGTTACCCGGCATAGCAAATGTAACAGGAGTCTCGCCCTTATTCGCTACCAGCCTTAGTTCCACAATGGTTTTCTTTCGATGTTTAACAATAAGGCGATGGAAAGATAATATTTTCTCTTCGTACTTTTTTGGCATTTTTTGACATGTTTTAGTTTTCGTTCTTGTACTTTCTCCGTTACGGAACTAATACTAACAAAAATATTGGACTGTTACCGATAACAGAAGTCACTTTCAGTTAATGTTCACTGGCACCGTAGAGTGGAATGACGCAGTGCTATAGTGATGTGATGGCAGGGCGGAAGGGAGACATTGTCAGCAAACGTGTAAATCCCCGCAACCAATGTTCGCCGCACCGGTGCACTGTTGTCGCCAATTGAATCCAATGCTGCCAGGTTTCCCGCGGCATAGAAGATACCGCCATTTTTAAGACTGGTGGGAATTTTAAATCAGACACTGGACATTTTTATATTAACTTCTAAAATAAGACGCACCTGAATTTTGGAGGCAATTTGTCGAAAAAGAAAAATGCGTAAGACCGATATACAACTGCACTGGCGGTTTTAAAGTCCGTTGTTAGTGTAACTATTTTCGTTCGTCTTAAGCTCTCAGAGGTCTCTCGTAATCTGTCACTTAAGTCCGTACGTCTGTTAAGGGGCTCCGGAAAGGTACAAAATCATGAAAAGTTCAATTTTTACTTTTTTGCGTTTTCTGAATCTGCAGACTATTACCTTTTAATAGATACATAATTTATTCAATTCCGAAGACTACAACTATTTTTAAATTTTTTTTAAAATGTGTTCTACATGGGCGTGACCCACTGTGGCGCTGGTAAACTGCTGTCAAATGGTGTTATTATTAACGTCCGTGTTCATCAGGTACATTTTAGTGATGTGAGATAAAGGATGTGTTGTGGCTAACCTGTGATGGTTCAATATATATCGCTGGTGTGATTGTCGATTGTTTCATGTTTATTTACTCTGTCGTTATCTCGAAAATATTCGTAATTAATTCTGTTTCTTGAGTCTCTGTTTTGTTGAAGTATAATAATGAGTAAAAGTAAAGTTATTAGAAATCCTCTGAAGGCTTTTAAGAAAAGGAGAAATGTTGGAAAGCCAAAGGTATGTGTTATTACTGTAAACAATAAAGACGATAACCAAGTGAGTGAACCTAACCTCTCAAGTACACCTGCCCATAGCAGTCAAAGTGGGAAAGAAAATACTTCACAGAAGAAGCTTGGTTCAATGAGTGAAAACTATGAATGTTTTATGGGCGAATCGGATGTGAATGAAATATTTGATATGACGGTTCTCAAAGGAATTTTTTCAAACTGTGTAAGATGTATTCATTGTAGTGAAGTTGGTCTGGAACTCTCCATAATAAAGCACGTAGGACATGCTAGTGAAATACAACTGAAATGTGATAAGTGTTCATACATGACCACCTTTTGGAACAGTGTTGCAGTAACTGCAACTGAAGAAAATGGTAGCAAAATCTACGAACACAACATTAGATTTGTTTATTCCTTGCGTTCAGTTGGTAAGGGTGCTACTGCAGGTGCAATTTTCTGTGGCATCATGAATCTTCCAAATCCCCCAACCAAGTTTACGACCTATAATAAATTAATAGGGTCTAAAGTAGAAGATGTCTGTATAGAATCTATGAAGAACGCTGTGGAAGAGGCAGTAATGGAAAATAATGGTAACAGAGATTTGACTGCAGCGTTCGATGGTACCTGGCATAAACGGGGACACACATCTCTTCATGGTGTAGTATCTGCCACTAGTATGTATACAGGGAAAGTTTTAGATGTAGCAGTAATATCAAAGTATTGTAGATGTCCACAAAAATATAAAGGTACACATGAAAATAATTGCAAAGCTAACTATAGTCGCAGTAGTGGAGGAATGGAAGTGGCTGGTGTTGCCAGTATATTCCTGCGTTCTGAGGCGTGTGATAAAGTGCGATATGTTAATTACCTTGGTGACGGTGATTCTAAAAGTTTCAAACATGTTCAAGGACTGCCCTATGGTGATGATGTTGTAGTGCAGAAATTTGAGTGTATTGGACACGTACAGAAGCGAATGGGAACAAGACTTCGGCGACTGAAAGCTTCGTACAAAAAACAAAAACTCAGTTATGGTAAAGGGTTGGATGGGAAGGGAAGGTTAACTGACAGTGTAATTGACAAAATACAGAACTATTATGGAATGGCTATTAGGCAAAATACACAAAGTGTCGACGAAATGAAGAAGGCTGTTTGGGCTCTTTTTTTTTCATACTTCTTCAACCGATGAAAATCCCCAACATAGCTTGTGTCCCAAAGAAGAAGATAGTTGGTGTAAATATAACAAAGGATTGCTAACTGGTGAAGTGTACACTCATAAGCATAGTCTGCCTCATGCAATAATGGAGGTGATAAAACCTATTTTCAGAGACTTAGCAGCACCTGAACTGTTGAAAAAGTGTATTCACGGAAAAACTCAGAACCCCAATGAAAGTGTAAATAGTGTTATATGGTCGAGAATCCCCAAGACTGTATTTGTTGGAATAGAAACACTTCACTTTGGTGTGTATGATGCTGTTGCGACTTTCAATGATGGCAACATTGTAAGGTGCAAGGTATTTAGAAATATGGGAATGAAGATAGGTTCTAACATGGTACGAGCGATGCTTGCTTTAGACAAGGAACACCTTCGGGCTGCAGACAGGGCTGTAAAGAGTCTAGAAATACAAGCAAGAGTAAACAGGAGGAGGAACAAGAGGAAGCTGAAGGACGAGTTTGCAGAGGATGAAGGTAATCCATCCTATGGACCTAGAATGCACTAAAAAGTTAATCCAATCTTTGTCGCTCGATTCCCAAAACTTTTATTTTCTCATACTAGTTACATGTTTTCTAAGGATCTTCCAAACATATTTGTTTCAAACTTTCAGTAAATCTTACACAGTACCTTCTGCATAATTTAACACAGCCTTTTTCCAAAAAACTGTATATTTTTGAATATATAAATAAAAAATTGCAAAAATAGTTGTGAATTTTCATTATAATTGAAAAAAATCATCTTTAATAACTGAACTAAAATTTCGTAAAATCCCTGTGTTAAGTTGTTGCCCATATTCCAATAAATAATCTGTAAAAAGTTCAACTTCCTACCTCAAATAGTTTGTGAGGAAAGATGTAATTTATAAGCATTATTTTAACATTGCAAGTATAGGGCGTTCCGGAGCCCCTTAATGAACTGCCACTATAATTAAGTATGCAGATAAGCGGAGTAATTGGTTCGGAACGGAGTCCACTCAGCCTCGTGATGCCCATTGAGGAGCTAACTGATTGGTAAGTAGCGGCTGGGAGGCCAAGAAAGCCGACAACGTCCGGGAGAGGCCCCACAACCATCCATACTGCGTACAGTGAATCCAATGGCAGAGAATGACGCGGCAATCGGTCCATCGAGAATGGCTCATCCGTGCCAGCACACGTAGCTTCTCATTGCTTTGCGGAATAATTAATAAATAAGTAAACTGCATGGATAAATCCACTGAGATTAACGATGTTGCCGAAACGGGATAATTACCGTAAATAAAGTTTATTGAAAATAATACACACATTTTCGGATGGCGGCCTAACATAGTTGTGGGTTCAAATGAGAATGAAGGTAAATAATAATTAATTTATTGCAGGCGAGCAACATAACGGACGCAGGTGTGTGCAAAGTTCATTTCACAACCCATTA
The DNA here is from genome assembly GCF_023864345.2 of Schistocerca serialis cubense. Taxonomy (NCBI): domain Eukaryota; kingdom Metazoa; phylum Arthropoda; class Insecta; order Orthoptera; family Acrididae; genus Schistocerca; species Schistocerca serialis. The sequence goes on from NC_064642.1 coordinate 546,683,640, forward strand.
ATCATATTAAAGAGGGAACATTCGTAAAACGAAAGTACAGATGCTCACTATTAATCATCATACAAAAGTAAAATTCATTGTCGTAAATAAACACTGCAAAATCCTGCAGCAACTCCATCACATTTTGAAGTCTCTATATGAAATACAGCAAAAATAAAGTTCTAGCGCCAATTTTCACAAATAATGATGGTATGGCAGATCAAACTTAACGACCAAAGCCAGTCAAATAATCTAATTGAAATGAGACGTCGAAACATGAGACTGTGCTCACCAACATTACTCTTAAGTTCAATGATCTGTACCCAAAATGTTTTAGCGCAACTGCTTCGTCGCCTACACTGTTTTGACTGCCGTCAAAGAAACCCACAAGTGTAATATCCCGCAACAAAGATGAAGGTCTTCAAGGGCGACCGAGTAAGTACCAAAAAACGTGTGTGCCCTGGTACTGGTCCTTAAATACTTTCTCTGTTAAGTTTGAGGCAGTGACCACCATTCAAACATTTGTCTGTTTGCACATATGCACAGTATATCAGAATAATCCCACAGTTATTTTTGTCATTCTGCGACTTCTCATTACAGAAACAATACACTATAAAAAAACTTATTAGCGAAATTCAAATCTATATTTTTATCCAGTTTTGCAATCTGAATCACTTACGTTGAAAACTACAAAATATGTATGGACAGTTTGAAGAAAGAGTAGCGCTTTAGAGAATGTCCTCTTTTACGTAGTGATTTGATATAAGTTTTATTAATGGTCATTTAAATAAGTGATCCCCTGAAGTATATCTAACAGTTACTCGTAGGTCGTCATCTGGGATGATCAGGTAATGATCTAGGTAGCTCGTGTTACCTTCATACTGCATGAAGCTTGGACAAGATTTATAGCTGTAGTCCATTTGCATGTCTATATTTTGTATAATCGTCTGCAACTCTTGACGTACGAGGGTCTTTCAGTAAATAGTGACCCCTTTTCTTTCAGAAGATATTTATTCTTAAGAGTTAGAATTTGGTGACAATATCAGTCATTAATTATTTTACATTTTCTGTTTTCTAGCATAGTCTACCCCACGTTTTATGGCCATACGTCAGCGTTCTCTGATACCATGTACTCTCTGTTTGTGAAAGCGATTATGTTGTAGTTATCTAGGTGTTTTCACTGCATGAATTATGCTTTCATCACCTTCAAACTGTGTCCAATATAGAGAATATTTAAGTGGTCCATACAGATGGATGTCAGATGGTATGGGCTGTGGGGTGTATAAGGCAGTCATGTCCATTCCGAGTGCCGATGTGTTGTAAGATTCTAGGAATTTTATGTGAGCGTACATTATCGTGTCGGAGAAAGATTTCTTTTGGATTCCTGTCTGACCTACCACAACAGAAATGGTTCCTGAGTTTGCTCAGTCTTCACATACGTCTCAGACTTAAAGGATGACCTTTTGGGAAGAAATCCAAGTGAATGAGGCCATTACTATCAAAGAAAGACTGTCACCATGACTTTACCAACAGAGGAAACTGCCTTCAGTTTGTTCTTTGTTGGTGACAGCGGGTAGTCTCTCACTGGTAGGAACCTTTTTGGTTCCAGGTCAAACTAATGCACCACTGTTTCATCACCTGTAACTATTCCATACAGAAATGCCTTTCCATTGCCATCAAGCTGATCCAGAAGCAGGTGAAATGGTTTCTTATTGAATCTTGCGGTCTGCTGTGAGCATGTGTGGGACTCTTATCGAGCACACGAATGTATAACCAAGGGACTCAGCCGTAGCACATGCACTTCGAATAATCAGCGAAAGCTGTGGAGCTAGCTGTCGAGCTATGATCGTTGTGATGCATGAATATACTATCGGCACCATGTTAGCGGTAGTGGCTGTGACAGGACTTTACCCATCGTCTAACAATACTGTCAACTGCATCTTATCCTAAACGGCACACAAACGTTTATGGTGCGTCAGTATTCATTAAACTATCTTTGGACATGTGCGATTTGAAATGTAGCTTGTTGTTTCATTTGCTGAGGTTGTCATCTTTCATTTGATACTTCATCTGATGTGATCACTTCTGTCATCTAATTGTTATTAATTTCTTTATTCCACTGTAATATTCATAATTAAAAACAGTTGTAACTTTCTTAGTATTACCGTAGAATTATGCTTAAAGCTACAATGATCTTGTCTCATCGCTGCAATTGTAATGCAAGGACTCACTATGGAAAACCCCACGTCCAGCAATCACATGGTTGTCTGGTCTAGCGCTGCTCTGCTTGTCCAAAGCATTGACAGTCAACGCCCATTGCACAAGCTTTTGTTCCATGAACTGACTTCTCATAAATTCACAAGTAAGACAACCGTAATGGTACTTAGTCGAAGTATCAAGTGACAGTTGATATTAGGGAACGAAACAGTAAAAACCGTTCATAAGTTTTGCTATTTCGTTAGCAAAATAACTGATAACAGCTGAAGTAGATAGAAAAGAAGGTTGACAATGAGGAATGAGGTAAAGTCTTGTTTAGAAATGAAACGTGGATGTTAAACAGTTAAGGTAAGACGAAAAGAGTGGCTTTTGAAATTTGGTGCCACAGTGGAATACCGAAAAGTGTGAATAAATAGAATAATGAATGAGGATTTGTGGAACCGAAGTGGGAAGAAAAGAAATTTACAGGAAAACGTGACAAAAGGAAAGGATGGATTGACAGGAGACATCACTAGGCATGGAAAAATAGTCAGCTTGGTAATTAAGGAAAGTGTGAAGGGTAAAAGTTGTCAAAGAGTGTGATTACAGTAAAACAGGTTCAAATGGGTATAGGTTTCATAAGCTATACAGAAATGAAGACGTTTGCGCAGGATAAATTAGCATAAAGAACTGCATCCCTCCAGGCTGACTGAAGCCTATAACAATAAGTCGACATTATGGTCGCGATATCACTTTATCATTCTGGCGGATAGAATGGGTCCTACTAATTTGGATATTGAAAACCTCAGATCGTATTCCTGTCGTTGTAGTTTTACAAGTGATGGTCGCTATAAGGTCTTCGTCCATGACACAGCCTATATCTAGTACTCAGAACTCCTCTACCGGCTGAAAATCTCTTATCTAACATAACAAATAAGCTCCAACGATTTGCTTTTGACCGAAGGAAATTTGAACACATCTCTACCGAATCGCGTCAGCTCGCATCTGTGCTATGTTCAGTGAACGTGCGGCAGCAATGGAACGGGAAAACGTCGGGAATCACTTTGTAAAATGCTGCAGTTCTTAGCTTACAACCGTTGCAGAAACCATTGTAAACACATTCAAGATGTCGAATATTCATGAAAAAAGGGACTACAGAGTCGAAAGCAGTGAGCCTCGGCAAGAAAAATAGAAATTCTTTGTTCACTGATCGATCAATTTCAGTTGAATTTTGTACGATCCTTTTGCTTTTTGATCGATCTTACAGCAATTGCAAGAGGACGTCTTCGAAAACAGAATGAGTGTGTGCACCGCCTGCTGCTTCATTAACTCCAGATACGTCTTTCACAGTGTCTGATAGTTGCGAAAACGTGATACTTCGAGAAAAATGATTGACAAAAGAAGTGAAGCACCCGAATGCGGAGAAGACAAGGAAAAGAAACATCAAGGATTGGAAGCGTATGTTATTGTAGTGAGTACAAAAACGACTCATATTTTCAAAGAACATCAGAATGATGTTGCACAGCATCTGACCAGGGATGCCATAAGACCCCTCTACCCTCATCTGAATCTGGCCCCAAATAATTTATGTGGTCTTGGTACTGGGACCAAGCTGAAATACGAGCTGACCTCTCATATGTTCTATCGGTGACATGTATGGGGAACCCACTGGCCGTGGGAGAACCTCAACATCAGACAGACAATTCACAGAGAGTAGTGCCATAAGTGGACGAGCATTAGCCTTTTCAAAAATGGCACTACGAAACAGTCGCATCAGTGGTAACATATGAGGACGCAGGAAGTCCGTAATGTACTATTGTGCCGCTAAAGCTGCCCCAGTCACCACCCGTACTGACCTGAAGCAATGTACGAGGGCTTTCACACCATGATGATAGCTGTAACGCCTCTTCAAAACAGTGGAAGAATGGAACCGCTACCAAGGTTACCTTCATACTTGCCGACGATGGTCGTCTATGGTAGTGCAGAACCGCGAAAACAGTACTATGCCATTCATCAGGAGGACATGCTTCACGATTACAGTAGCACGCCAGACGTAGCCGTTTGTTTTGTGGTGTTATCGAGAGCGTGAGCATGGGACGATATTTCCCTAATGTTACCAGAATCTTGACGACGAGTATGCGTGTCCTCAGTTCCCGGTCCAGCCAAACAGAGGAGCACTGTTACATCTGAACGCCCCTTATTTCTAGATATTGCTCAATTCGACCAGTCGGCCAAATGTAGACGTACAATGAGCCCATTTCCTCTTCTGTCTGCAGTTGATATCGCTGGCTCCTCCAAGTATGTCGCATATAAGCATGCTTCTCTGTAATTCTTCAACATCCGCCGCTATTCACCCCCACTACAGACACTACAAAGCCCGGTAACTACAGTAAACGGGAATAGTATTAATGCACTCGGCGACTGTTATGTGTCACAGAGAAACCCAACTCATTTTGTACCCGCCGATGGTGTTCACGTGTGGTATTCGAAGACGTCTTCCGAGTGCTTCTCTTATTTCTCAAGCAATGTATTTGAATTTACAATGAAATGAATACCCCTAGCAGCATAAAGGCGTTGATATAAGTCAACTGGGACACTTGAAAATGTGTTCCCCGACCGGGACTCGAACCCGGGATCTCCTGCTAACATGGCAGACACTCTATCCATCTGAGCCACTTCATATATATATATATATATATATATATATATATATATATATATATATACATCGGCCATTTGACTATTTTCTTCTTCTGTGCGGATGCACAAATAGTGCCCGAACTCTTGCAGGAATCGGCAAAAAAGCCGCGAGTAATAATGGGCAGGGGCATTATGAATGTAATGCGAGACTATAAGTTGGAAATGTTGGTCTCACGGGAGGCGTGCCAGAGATAAGTCCCTGCAGTCGCACTATCCTCTGTGTCCTCGGAATGGATGCAGGTGATCAAAAAGGATTCTTACGTACGTGTCACCTATCAGAGTGTATCTAGACTATCAGGGGTCCCATGTTGCTCCAGCGGCACAAGCGCCTGACCATTAAAGAGCCTCCACTAGTTTGAACAATCCCCTGCTGACAAGTAATGTCCATGGATTCATGAGGTTGTCTCCGTACCCGTACACGTCCATCAGTTCGATACAATTTGAAACGAGACTCGTCCGACCAGGGAACCTATTTCCAGTCATGAACAGTCCAATGTCGGTGTTGGCGGACCCAGGCGAGGCGTAAAGCTCTGTGACGTGCAGTCATCAAGGGTACACGAGTGGGCCCTCAGCTCCGAAAGCCCTTATCGATGATATTTCGTTGAATGGTTCGCATGCTGACACTTGTTGGACCAGCACTGTAATCTGCAGCAATTTACAGAAGGGTTGCACTTCTGTCACGTTGAACGATTCGCTTCAGTTGTCGTTATTCCCGTTCTTGCAAGATCTTTTTCCGACCGCAGCGTTGTCTGAGATTTGATGATTTACCGGATTCCTGATATTCACGGTACCCTCGTGAAATGGTCATACGGGAAAATCCCCATTTAATCGCCACCTCGGAGATGCCGTGCTCCATCGCTTGTGCGGCGACTATAACAGAACGTTAAATGTCACTTAAATTTTGAATAACCTGCTATTGTAGTGGCAGCAACCGGTCTAACAACTGCGCCAGACAACAGTTTTATATTGGCGTTTCCGATCGCAGCGCCGTATTCTGCCTCTTTACATACACTGAAGCACCAAAGATACTGGTATAGGTTCAAAAATGGGACTTAACTTCTAAGGTCATCAGTCCCCTAGAACTACTGAAACCTAACTAACCTAAGGACATCACACACATCCATGCCCGAGGCAGGATTCGAACTTGCGACCGTAGCGGTCACGCGGTTCCAAACTGTAGCGCCTAGATACTGGTAGAGGTATGCGTATTCAAATAGAGAGATATGTAAAAAGGCTTCATTGTATAACTACCTGCTAACGTCACATGAGTAGATAAATCGCTTACAACGTTGGACGTTATAAGAGCACAGCTTAAAGACGTGGATTTAAATGAGACAGATGTTCATTACTATACGAGAAATTTGGCTGGGCATCTTCAGTTTTAAATAACGGCATTTTGGTCCGCACGAGTTAGTAGTTAGTAACTTCCGCACATTACCTGTCATTTGTGTAATAAAAATTCTTCTTGAGCGGTTCAGTCATAGGGTTCTATACGCCCCTAACTACTGAATGGATCATCTGCGCGTGGTTGTACGTTAACTTGTGGATAACATCGGAAGTTCACTGAGGCTTTTTGTGGATGATGCTGTAGTATATCGAGAGGTTGTAACAATGTAAAATTGTACTGAAATGCAGGAGGGTCTACAACGAATTGACGCATGGTGCAGGGAATGGCAATTGAATCTAAATGTAAACAAGTGTAATGTGCTGGGAATACATAGAAAGAAAGATCCTTTATCATTTAACTACAATATAGCAGGTCAGCAACTGGAAGCAGTTAATTCCATAAATTATCTGGAAGTACGCATTAGGAGAGATTTAAAATGGAATGATCATATAGTTGATCGTCGGTAAAGCAGATGCCAGACTGAGATTCATTGGAAGAATTCTAAGGAAATGCAATCCGAAAACAAAGAAAGTAGGTTACTGTACACTTGTTCGCCCATTGCTTGAATATTGCTCACCAGTGTGGGATCCTTACCAGATAGGGTTGATGGAAGAGATAGAGAAGATCCAACGGAGGGCAGCGCGCTTCGTTACAGGATCATTTAGTAATCGCGAAAGCGTTACTGAGATGATAGATAAACTCCAGAGGAAGACTCTGCAGGAGAGACGCTCAGTAGCTCGGTACGGGCTTTTGTTGAAGTTTCGAGAACACACCTTCATCGAGGAGTCAAGCAGTATATTGCTCCTACCTACGTATATCTAGCGAAGAGACCAAGAGGATAAAATCAGAGAGATTAGAGCCCACACAGAGGCATACCGATAATCCTTCTTTCCACGAACAATACGAGACTGGAATAGAAGGGAGAACCGATACTCAGGGTACCCTCCGCCACATACCGTCAGGTGGCTTGCGGAGTATGGATGCAGATGTAGATGTAGAATAGGGTTGTTTCGAAAGGTACATGAATTCTCTATTTCCTACCGTATCGAGTAGACAAAACAGGACGTGAATTGTACTCGCGGCTCTTATGTGTACTTGCCGAGAACTGTTTTTCTTTAGCTCCCGTTTCCTTCAAAGGTTAGCATTTCCAATCACAGATATTGCAATACACAGCCTTTCTTCAGCGCGGCCATAAACTAGCTAAGGCTTCGATTTTGATTGATAGTGAGGGAACAGTGAACTTATGGCAGCAAGAGAGGGGACGAAAACCGGGAGGAGTCATTCCAGATGTGGAAAGGGTCCTTCCGGATGCCATGAAGGGTACAGGGTGCACCCATCTGCAGGTGGTCGCTCATGTCGGCACCAATGATGTGTGTCGCCATGGATCAGAGGAAATCCTCTCTGGCTTCCGGCGGCTATCTGATTTGTTGAAGACTGCCAGTCTCGCTAGCGAGATGAAAGCAGAGCTCACCATCTGCAGCATCGTCGACAGGACTGACTGCGGACCTTTGGTACAGAGCCGAGTGGAGGGTCTGAATCAGAGGCTGAGACGGTTCTGCGACCGTGTGGCTTGCAGATTCCTCGACTTGCGCCATAAGGTGGTGGGGTTTCGGGTTCCGCTGGATAGGTCAGGAGTCCACTACACGCAACAAGCGGCTACACGGGTAGCAGGGGTTGTGTGGCGTGGGCTGGGCGGTTTTTTAGGTTAGATGGCCTTGGGCAAGTACAAAAAGGGCAACAGCCTCAACGGGTGCGGGACAAAGTCAGGACATGCAGGGACCAAGCAGCAATCGGTATTGTAATTGTAAACTGTCGAAGCTGCGTTGGTAAAGTACCGGAACTTCAAGCGCTGATAGAAAGCACCGAAGCTGAAATCGTTATAGGTACAGAAAGCTGGCTGAAGCCAGAGATAAATTCTGCCGAAATTTTTACAAAGGTACAGACGGTGTTTAGAAAGGATAGATTGCATGCAACCGGTGGTGGAGTGTTCGTCGCTGTTAGTAGTGGTTTATCCTGTAGTGAAGTAGAAGTGGATAGTTCCTGTGAATTATTATGGGTGGAGGTTACACTCAACAACCGAGCTAGGTTAATAATTGGCTCCTTTTACCGACCTCCCGACTCAGCAGCATTAGTGGCAGAACAACTGAGAGAAAATTTGGAATACATTTCACATAAATTTCCTCAGCATGTTATAGTCTTATTTGGGGATTTCAATTTACCAGATATAGACTAGGACACTCAGATGTTTAAGACGGGTGGTAGGGACAGAGCATCGAGTGACATTATACTGAGTGCACTATCCGAAAATTACCTCGAGCAATTAAACAGAGAACCGACTCATGGAGATAACATCTTGGACCTACTGATAACAAACAGACCCGAACTTTTCGACTCTGTATGTGCAGAACAGGGAATCAGTGATCATAAGGCCGTTGCAGCATCCCTGAATATGGAAGTTAATAGGAATATAAAAAAAAGGGAGGAAGGTTTATCTGTTTAGCAAGAGTAATAGAAGGCAGATTTCAGACTACCTAACAGATCAAAACGAAAATTTCTGTTCCGACACTGACAAAGTTGAGTGTTTACGGAAAAAGTTCAAGGCAATCGTAAAATGCGTTTTAGACAGGTACGTGCCGAGTAAAACTGTGAGGGACGGGAAAAACCCACCGTGGTACAACAACAAAGTTAGGAAACTACTGCGAAAGCAAAGAGAGCTTCACTCTAAGTTTAAACGCAGCCAAAATCTGTCAGACAAACAGAAGCTAAACGATGTCAAAGTTAGCGTTCAGTGAATTCGAAAGTAAAATTCTATGTACCGACTTGACAGAAAATCTTAGGAAGTTCTGGTCTTACGTTAAATCAGTAAATGGCTCGAAACAGCATATCCAGACACTCCGGGATGATGATGGCATTGAAACAGAGGATGACACGCGTAAAGCTGAAATACTAAACACCTTTATCCAAAGCTGTTTCACAGAGGAAGACCGCACTGCAGTTCCTTCTCTAAATCCTCGCACAAACGAAAAAATGGCTGACATCGAAATAAGTGTCCAAGGAATAGAAAAGCAACTGGAATCACTCAACAGAGGAAAGTCCACTGGACCTGACGGGATACCAATTCGATTCTACACAGAGTAAGCAAAAGAACTTGCCTCCCTTCTAACAGCCGTGTACCGCAAGTCTCTAGAGGAACGGAAGGTTCCAAATGATTGGAAAAGAGCAAAGGTAGTCCCAGTCTTCAAGAAGGGTCGTCGAGCAGATGCGCAAAACTGTAGACCTATATCTCTGACGTCGATCTGTTGTAGAATTTTAGAACATGTTTTTTGCTCGAGTATCATGTCTTGTTTGGAAACCCAGAATCTACTATGTAGGAATCAACATGGATTCCGGAAACAGCGATCGTGTGAGACCCAACTCGTTTTATATGTTCATGAGACCCAGAAAATATTAGATACAGGCTCCCAGGTAGATGCTATTTTTCTTGACTTCCGGAAGGCGTTCGATTCAGTTCGGCACTGTCGCCTGATAAACAAAGTAAGAGCCTACGGAATATCTGACCAGCTGTGTGGCTGGATTAAAGAGTTTTTAGCAAACAGAACACAGAATGTTGTTCTCAATGGAGAGACGTCTACAGACGTTAAAGTAACCTCTGGCGTGCCACAGGGGAGTGTTATGGGACCATTGCTTTTCACAATATATATAAATGACCTAGTAGATAGTGTCGGAAGTTCCATGCGGCTTTTCGCGGATGATGCTGTAGTATGCAGAGAAGTTCCAGCATTAGAAAATTGTAGCGAAATGCAGGAAGATCTGCATCGGATAGGCACTTGGTGCAGCGAGTGGCAGCTGACCATTAACATAGACAAATGTAATGTATTGCTAATACATAGAAAGAAGGATCCTTTATTGTATGATTATATGATAGCGGAACAAACACTGGTAGCAATTACTTCTGTAAAATATCTGGGAGTATGCGTGCGGAACAATTTGAAGTGGAATGATCATATAAAATTAATTGTTGGTAAGGCGGGTACCAGGTTGAGATTCATTGAGAGAGTCCTTAGAAAATGTAGTCCATTAACAAAGGAGGTGGCTTACAAAACACTCGTCGACCTATACTTGAGTATTGCTCATCAGTGTGGGATCCATACCAGATCGGGTTGACGGAGGAGATAGAGAAGATCCAAAGAAGAGCGGCGCGTTTCGTCACAGGGTTATTTGGTAACAGTGATAGCGTTACGGAGATGTTTAACAAACTCAAGTGGCAGACTCTGCAAGAGAGGCGCTCTGCATCGCGGTGTAGCTTGCTCGCCAGGTTTCGAGAGGGTGCGTTCCTGGATGGGGTATCGAATATATTGCTTCCCCCTACTTATACCTCCCGAGGAGATCACGAATGTAAAATTAGAGAGATTAGAGCGCGCACGGAGGCTTTCAGACAGTCGTTCTTCCCGCGAACCATACGCGACTGCATTAGGAAAGGGAGGCAATGACAGTGGCACGTAAAGTGCCCTCCGCAACACACCGTTCGGTGGCTTGCGGAGTATAAATGTAGATGTAGATGTAGTTGAACTATCCACCTCTTTTTCAGCTGTCCAGAGGAGCCTAAAATGAAAATTTTGAGATTGTGAACTAACCGTCGTTCACTTTTCAACAAGAGGAACAACAAGGTGGTACATGCCTGCCACCACTAGTAGACAGTTAATTACGAGTGTCTCGTATACCGACGTCAACAGATGTGACCGTTGTTGTAAGGAATTTCCTGTATGTTAGTCACACAGGTGCTCTAATGGACCTCGAAATTAAGTAATTTAATTCCTCGCCTTCTTTTCACGTATACCGCTGTTAGCAGAAAGGCAATTTATATTCAGCCAATTCGGCCGGCCCGGGATTATCTTTGTCGTCGTGCTTCGGTGCGGCGCCTGTTGCTGGCATACGCCTGGCGCGGCCACGAGCACAAACACACACACACACACACACACACACACACACAGCCTCACAATGGCAGCTGTGCGTGGCCTCGCTGCGCCCTGCTCGAGTCCCACTCTATAATGCAGAGGCGGCGGCTGGTGTACCGCGCAGTATATTTAATGCAGCACCGTTGGCCAACCTGTCGCTGCTAACCGACCGTGGCTGGCGTGTAAGCTAGCTGTGCATGTGTGTGTGTGTGTGTGTGTGTGTGTGTGTGTGAGTGAAAAGGAGTGGCGGGGGTAGTATTAGAACTTCCAGTAGAGCCGAAAGCTTTTCGTAATGCATGGTTTGAAGAGTTGGCCATTAAACTCATCTGCAGACTAGATTCAGGTTCTTTCGAGACAGAGAATCTGCTGTGGGTCAAGCCATATCGAAGACACAGTTTTAGGTCATCCAGTGACGTAATTTTTTACGTCGATATGGAGATAAAAAGGGAGCCTTGTTGAATTTATGAAAATAATTCAACATGCCCATTAAAATGTTATTAAATACAGTTACATAAAACTTATTGAATAAACGATGTGTAACCAACAATAGCGACGACAGTTGTATATATCTTAGCAATGAAACCATTAAATCAGTTAAAAATTGACTATTTTCTTATTCACAGCGCTTGGAGGTTGACAGCAAAAGAAGTAGAAGAGCAGAAATTGCATGACGTTATGTGGATAAACGTTCTCAGAATCATGCTTTTAATGTGTCTAAAAAGGAAGATACATTAGTATCAGGTGTAATACCACGTTTGATTTTTAAAGCTTGAAACATTAAAAGACTAATGTTTTTTATGTAGAAACCAGTCAGAGTTGCAAGATTTAGTTTTTTTATTCAACTGATGACTAGTTTAGGGTTATCTGATCCCGTTAGTGAACCATGCAGACCGACGCAATAGTATATTCCGTACAGTTTAGATGATCTGAAAATGGGTTCACGAAACCAGAAACTAGTCATCAATTGAATCAGTAAAATTAATCTAGCAACTTTGAATGTTTTCTATGTCAAAGTGGTTTACGCAAGTTGCGGTCCCTTAATTAACGCAGAATGCTAGAAATCTACGAAAACTAAGAGTTGTTCAACGAGAAAAGGGAAGATGAAAACTGGGTATTACTAGGAGAAACAGCAAAACTAACGAAAATACCAGGGAGCAGGCATACTAGGAGACCAGAGTTATGACCGCATCGGATATTATATGGCTGTTGGCCGGATGCTTCGTGTTAGGGGGATAGAAGGCAGGTCCAGCAAGGAGGATTTTGATTTTTTTCCAAGATGTGATAAGAAGACGTGCATGGATGCGAATAGTTGAAGACGGCATGCGGGGAAAAAATTCACCGTTAGATGTCGTCTGCTAGTGATGACGAGGATTGTGAAAACCCGATTAGATTAGAGTTTGACGTCCCTTCGACAACGAGGACATTATAGTGGGGAAACCCGCAAGCACATACACTGATAAAGCAAATCATTATGAACACTGCCGAATGCCGCCATACGACTACGGAAGTACGTAAGGAAAGCAGAGATGAATGGGGTATCATGATACCGACGATGCGGCTCACAAATGGGGAAATCCGCTGATATAAAACACTCTGATGGCTTTTTGCTATGGCCCGGGGTCTAGGAACAAGCATCTCGGTGAAGCTGACGCGCTGTTCGCGAGTTGTTTTTGTCAGCAGAGTGGCTGAAGGACGGTGCAAGATGTTGAAGGTCGATGAGTCGTAACAGAATATTGATGTCGGAGATTGGTCCGATATGTAAAACAGGACAGGGGACGGTCAGTGGTACATTCGACAACAGAGTACGATGCAGCAGCAGGCGCAAGTATTTCAGAGCAGATTGCTCTGCGTAAATCGGTTATTACGTTAATACGCAGTTGACGACCAGTGCGTTTTCATGTATTACCCGAACGCCGTCATCAATTACAACTGCGTTCAACACGGGATTGTAGACAATGGGCCATGAATCAATGGAAACGTGTCGTCTGTAAGTTTCCTGTCACAACAAGTCTATCGTCGGAACACCATACGCCGTCATCCAGGCTTACGACTGCTCGGAACACTGAAGAAACGCGGTGAATATTATGCTACGGGTGTCACTAAGCAGGTCTTCCATGTGGAGGTAAAGGAACGCAGTAGGACAGCTGAAAACATTATTTTCTTTTTGAGCCATCAGTCTCCTGACTGGTTCGATGCGACCCTACAGGAATTCTTCTCCTGTGCCAGCCTCTTCATCTCAGAGTAGCAATTGCAAACTTTGTCCACAATCATTCGCTGGATATATTCCAATCTTTGTCTTTCTCTACAGTTTCTTCTAGTACCATGGAAGTTATTGCTTAATATCTTAACAGATGTCATATCATCTTTCACTTCGTCTTTTCAGCGTTTTCCATGTATTCTTTTCCTCTCCGATTCTGCGCAGAACCTCCTCATTCCTTACCATACCAGTCCACTAATTTTCATCACGAATACTTCGATTTCCTTCTGTTCCGGTTTTCCTACAGTCCGTCTTTCACTACCATACAATACTAGGCGCCACATGAACATTCTCAGAAATTTCATCTTCAGATAAGGCGTATATTTGTCTTCTCTTGGCCAGGAGCGCTTTTGTTGCCAGTGCCGGTCTGCTTTTTATGTCCTCGTTGCTTCGTCCGTCAGGGGTTATTTTCCTGCTGTAGTTAACTTATCCACTCTTTGATCACCAGTCCTGATATTTAGTTTCTCCCTGCTCTCTTTTCTGCACTTTCTCATTCCTTTCGTGTTTTTTCGCTTTACTCTCAATTCATATTTTGTACTTATTACGCTGTTCTTTACATTCAGCAGATCCTGTAATTCTTCTTTACTTTGAGTGGGGATAGCAATGTCATCAGCGAATTTATCATTGATATCCTTCCATCTTCAATTTTAATTCCAGTCTTGAACCATTCTTTTATTTCGATCATTGCTTCTTCTGTGTGTAGACTGAAAGTAGGGGGTTAAATGATTCAAATGGCTCTGAGCACTATGGGGGTTAACATCTGAGGACATCAGTACCTTAGAACTTAGAACAACTTAAACCTAACTAACCTAAGGACATCACACACATCCGTGCCCCAGGCAGGATTCGAATCTGCGACCGTAGCGGTGGCACGGTTCCTGACTTAAGCGTCTAGAACCGCTAGGCCACAGCGGCCGGTCTGGGGGGCGAACGACTACATTCCCGTCTTTCACCCTTTTCAATCCTGTCACTTCGTTCTTGATCTTCCACTTTCATTATTACCTCTTGTTTCTTGTACATATTGTCCACTCCTGGTCACTGAAATTGCAACACCACGAAGAGGATGTGCTAAAGACGTGAAATTTAACCGGCAGGAAGAACATGCTGTGATATGCAAATGATTAGCTTTTCAGAACATTCACAAAAGGTTGGCGCCGGTGGCGACACCTACAATGTGCTGACATGAGGAAAGTTTCCAACCGATTTCTCATACATGCAGTTGACCCGCGTTGCATGGTGAAACGTTGCTTTGATGGCTCGTGTAAGGAGGAGAAATGCGTACCATCACGTTTCCGACTTTGATAAAGGTCGGATTGTAGCCTATCGCGGTTGCGGTTTATCGTATCACGACATTGCTGCTCGCGTTGGTCGAGATCCAAGGACTGTTAGCAGAATATGGAATCGGTGGGTTCAGGAGGGTAGTACGAAACGCCGTGCTGGATCTCAAGCCATCCGTTGAGGCCGAGCGGTTCTAGGCGCTTCAGTCTGGAACCGCGCGACCGCAACGATCGCAGGTTCGAATCCTGCATCGGACATGGATGTGTGAGATGTCCTCAGGTTAGTTAGGTTTAAGTAGTTCTACGTTCTAGGGGGCTGATGACTTCAGATGTTAACTCCCATAGTGCTCAGAGCCATTTGAACCAACTGGAACCCAACGACCTCGAATCTCCAGCAGTCGAGATGACGGGCATTTTATCCGCATGGCTGTAACGGATCGTGCAGCTACGTCTAGATCCCTGAGTCAACAGATGGGGACGGTTGCAAGACAACAACCATCTGCCCGAACAGTTCGACGATGTTTGCAGCAGCATTGACTAACAGCTCGGAGACCATGGCTGCGATTACCCTTGACTCTGCATCACAGACAGGAGCGCCTGCGATGGTGTACTCAACGACGAACCTGGGCGTACGAATGGCAAAACGTCATTTCTTCGGATGAATCCAGGTTCTGCTTACGGCATCATGATGGTCGCATCCGTGTTTGGCGACATTACGGTGAACGCAAATTGGCTCAAAATGGTTCAAATGGCTCTGAGCACTATGGTACTTAACTTCTGTGGTCATCAGTTCCCTAGAACTTAGAACTACTTAAACCTAACTAACCTAAGGACATCACACACATCCATGCCCGAGGCAGGGTTCGAACCTGCGGCCGTAGTGGTCACTCTGACCGGCGAACGCACATTGCCAGCGTGTATTCGTCATCGCCATACTGGCGTACCACCCGGCGTGATGGTATGGGGTGCCATTAGTTACACGTCTCGGTCACCTCTTGTTCGCATTGACGGCACTTTGAACAGTGAACGTTACATTTCAGATGTGTTACGACACGTGGCCCTACCCTTCATTTGATCCCTGCGAAACCCTACATTTCAGCAGGATAATGGGCGACCGCATGTTGCAGGTTCTGTACGGGCCTTTCTGGATGCAGAAAATGTTCGACTGCTGCCCTGGCCAGCACATTCTCCAGATCTCTCATGAACTGAAAACGTCAATGGTGGCCGAGCAACTGGCTCCTCACAATACGCCAGTCACTACTCTTGATGAACTGTGGTATAGTGTTGAATCTGCATGGGCGGCTGTATCTGTACAGGCCATCCAAGCTCTGTTTGACTAAATGCCTAGGCGTATCAAGGCCGTTATTACGGCCAGAGGTGGTTGTTCTGGGTACTGATTTCTCAGGATCTATGCACCCAAATAGCGTGAAAATGTAATCACATGCCAGTTATAGTATAATGTATTTGTCCAATGAATACCCGTATATCATCAACAATTCTTCTTGGTGTAGCAATTTTAATGGCCAGTAGTCTATGTTACCCGTCTTTCCCTACAGCTTAGTCCTATTTGTCTCAGAATTTCGAACGTCTTGCACCATTTAACATTGTCTAACGCTTTTACTAGGTCGATAAATCCTATGAAGGTGTCTTGAGTTTTCTTTAGTGTTGCTTCCATTATCAGCCGCAACGTCAGAATTGCCTCTTTGTTGGCTCTACCTTTCCTAATGCCAAACCGATTGTCATTTAACATGTCCTCAGTTCTCTTTTCCACTCTTCTGTATGTTGTGCTTGTCATTAACTGACATTCAGGATCTGTTAAGCTGACTGTGCGATATTTCTCGCACTTGTCGGCTCTTGCACTCTTCGGATTTGCGTGGATGATACTTTTTCGATGGCATATCGACAGACTTCTACGTTCTACACATCAACGTGAATAGTAGTTCCGTTGCCACTCCTCCCCCCCCCCCCCCCCCTGGGCGATTATTTTAGAAATTGTGATGGAATATTATGTGACTCTTCTGCCTTATTTGACCTTACCTCTTTCATAGCGCTTTTAAAATCAGATTCAAACACTGGATTCCCTATCTCCTCTATATCGACACCTGTTTCCTCTTCTTTAGACAAGTCTTCACCCTCATTGAGACCTTCAATATAGCACCAGCTCCACGTTATCAAACCACCGTCCCAGGAATAGCAGAATCTTGACAAATCTGTGCCACTTAGCTGATATTTTCCACTAAAAAAGGAGCAACAAGCTAGAAGGCAGATTCTCGCATTGTTTTGGCTCATCTTAGGAGCAAATTCCCAAGCTAAAACACGTACACACACACGTACACACACACACACACACACACACACACACACACACACACACACACACACACACACACAAACAGACAGACACTTATATATGCCCAAATTGATACTGCTCATTACACGTTTCATGAAGTGCACAATGTCAGCGGAAAGCGTCAGTTTATTTCTCGTTACAAACAAAATTATTTTTAAAGTAAGGTTTTATTTCCTCATGCGACAGAGTTGTTCCAAAAAAGATGATGTTCATACGTTTGACACACAAAATGTAATCCCGCCATATTGTGTCACATGTTGATGCTAGTATCTGAAAAAAAGGACTTTTGGTTATTTTTATGATCAGCATTACGGTCCTGCGAAATAGCAATGATATTCGTTGTAATTGTCTTTTAAAACTAATTTAGTTTAATGACTGAAATAAATTTGAACCTTTTTTTCTACTCGTGGCAAAATTATTTTCCCCACAGGGGGAATTACACCCAGGTTGGGAACCACTGACCTAGAGGCTTCTAGGAGTGACAGGTCTCTGGCTAAATCGTTCAATGAGCACTGGCTCCCGATAGCCCTTGATTTAGCGGTCTTCATCACAACTGTTGTGCAACTCGTTCGCTGAAAGTATAAGGAAACAGTCGAGGCTATCAGGTGGCAGAGGTACAGGAATATCTTGTTTATGAGTCACAGGACACAACAACGCATCAGTGTTCGGATAACAGATTTACTTTACCTTTTTTGGGTCCTCATATGTTACACGAAGGAAAGTCATTACTTTGATTTAGAAGCTCCCTTTGTACGAAGCTCCCATTGTACGAAGCTCCCTTTGTACGAAGCTTCTTTAACACGAAGCTCTCTTTCCATGAAGGAAAGTCATTACTGTAATAGAAGCTCTCTTCATACCGTTGGCAAGATTTATGCTTAGACTACGTCGGGAGTTGTTCTTCACATCTTGAAGACATTCGATGTGGGGCCAATGACTTGTCCTGATCCAGATCCTTTGCACCAAAGTACGCAAAATACGAGTAATTCTTTCATAAAATCTGAAATTGTTCACTGCTATTTTTTGTATGCCGCACATGTGGCTAAAGCGGCCAATAGAATTATTATAGATTTGTCACCCGGTGCAGAGTTTCATAAATATAAATATAAATTATAGGTAGCTGTATTACACAGCATGACATAAAATACCTTTTGCAACAGGCTGCATTTCGAACCTTCACAAAACAATACTGATGATGAAATAGCTAGGTACATTTTACGTACCTCACACAAAATCTCAGTTGGTGTCAAACCTGCATGTGTTCGAACTTTCGAAGTACTTTACCTGAAATCAACACCCAAAAATTCACTAGAACCCATCACCTTTAAGACAAAAAGTTCAACTGTCAACCAGTGATAACTGTATCCGTGTACGATACATAATAAAATTCATCCGATTTTAGAAGCTGCCGATGATAATGCGTGTTACTGTGCTGCTAAAACTGTACAAGGTGCACAGTACTTGACGCAGGTTGCATATCTGACGGCATACAGAGGCAACAAAATTTTCATATTCAGTAATTCTTATTATTGACCAATTTTAAACTGCTGACATATTCCACTCGTTAAAGATCTAACAAAGAAGTCATATATTAATGTTAGAAACCGTGTATATATTTTGAGGCGGCGGGTCTCAAGGGCGCAAGTTACTGGACTATGTTCGTCCAGGTTGGCAGTTCATGGTCTCCCGGTAGCGTTCTCGCTTCCCGAGCACGGGGTCCCGGCTTCGATTCCCGGCGGGGTCAGGAATTTTCACCTGCCACGAGATGACTGGATGTTATTTTGTCGCTTTCTTCATCAGTATTCATCGCAATTACGGTCAGAGGACGGCAATGGCAAACCACCTCCATTAGGATCTTGCCTAGTACGGTGGTACGGGTCTCCCGCATCGTTCACCTACGCTCTTTCAAGAAGCATGAGACTTTATTTCCATATTCATGCAGTATTTGAGAACGTGAGCAATCAAAGACTTACAACAAACATTATACATAACTTCAAACCTTTTCGAAACAGTTTCTAGTTTATGTCTGCCTCCGCTCCCTTAAAATACTGGGAAGAAGAAAAGCTTTTCTTTTCGATTACTACATTTTTGTTGTTCAAGCAGGAAAACTTGAGCATCAGGCATTAAATCTCAATTTATTGCTTATTTACTAACAACTCTGTTCGTTAAGCATTTTTCAGACAGTATCCGAAAATGAGAATAAATGGACCTGCGAAATTCAGTAGATATAACATCAAACATTGCTAAGCTTGTAAAACAAATTTTTATAAAACTGAGCGCGAATTACCGACACTATATTCATCCAGTATTTGATAAAGAGGACACTTTGCGACCTGTAACAAACTTTCAACGTAATTTCAAATCTTTTCTAAACTTTTCATTAGTGTATGGTTGAATAATCCAAAACTAATGGAAAACAACGTGATTAGAGTTTTTCGTGTTTAACTATAAACGTTTTACATAATTAACGTGAAGTACTTAACACATTAACTCATTTGTGAAGTAATCAGACGTTTAAAGATGTTTTATACATGGGAGTTCGATTCTTTAACGAATCGAGCGTGGGAGGTTACTGGTGATGTTTAGAGCCAATGGTAGCATGCTCTTGAGGATAAGAATTCAAAACAGGCAGAAGTTATTCCTAGGCAGAAGGGGCAAAAGCCAACCAATAACGTTGCATAGTGTGGTGTGCGTACTGTAAGACCTTCGGTACACACACCGTCAGAGTATTTGACTTGTCGCTCTAACGAAGTAGGCGAGTGTCAGCAATATGTCTCGTGGTCTTATCGTGGCGCGTATATCTTCTGCCGTTAGGTCAGACGATAGAAATGCCACATACACGCTTAGAGTAGCAGATTGACGGTGACCAACTTTAGACAGAACTTGATTAATTTTCACACACATTTATTAAAATAATAAAAAATATAGACATTACGTAAGTTGATTCTGGAGGCTGTTTACAACTGACAATCTGAAGTTCCTTTGGTCTTGGTACGTTAATCTTATTCTCACATATCTCTGATACGTGACAAAGTGTCTATATATTTCTCTTCATGGCTATGTACAGGAATATGATAATCTTATTAGGCGCAGACTGAAACTTGACTACAGACTAATGCAGACTGAGTAATACCTCGAGCGTTCAGGTATCACTGCGCGAGTGTGATCCGCGAGGAGAAAAGGTTCCACGTTAGCAGCAATCTCATTGGCTACGAGACATATTAATGCGCGGATCGGCGGAAGCAGAATTTGGTCCGTCTCTAAGACACCGCCATCTCGTAGTGCGGAGACGGACGAGCGCTGCGCCTGCGCTGTTGTACTCAGCGGGGCGGGGTCTAGTGGGAAAGTTGTGTACGCGCTGACTACGCGGAACTATGTACACAACATATAGTTAACACACTATCGAAGTACTGATAAATTTAGTCCTTCGCAGGGAAATGTTAATGAATTTCACTTCGCCAGTGCATCTATCAGGTCTTTCTATTATCTTTAGTGAATGAGAATGTACTTAGAGAAATGTTTGACAAAAGTTACAGTTTGTGCCATTTTAATGTTCTTCAGACTTTTTTTCTTATGTGAATTGACATTTGACAGTTCTGCACTCCAACCCAGATATCCTTAACCATTTGACTTTCCGCCTCACCCGAAGTTTCACTGTCACTGACTTTACCGCTTATGACTTCCGTCACTGCCACCTCGCTGAACGTGTGAGCCGCACCACTGAGGGAAAGGAATAAATTTCAGGCTTTCTTTCATGGATATTACATTCACTGCATAGCAACATTATGAACTCTACAGGTGTTACTGGTCATAGCAAATTAGGATGCGAACCTCTTTTTTCTGATGTCAATGAAGTTTTCTTTTCGGTATGTTGGTGCACATAGCTCAATAATGTATGTTAGTGTAAGTTTGATGCACAGAATTGTTGACACGGCTTTTTAAGGAGATTGTATACGCCGTGATACCGTGGCAATGTTATAGACTTTCAGGGATGATGGAGAGAGGTAAATCTATCAATTTGAGGTAAGGGACCTGGTCCAGAAACGACTGAGTTGAAAGTAAGTGCAAAACTGATGTTGCTAATATCGCAGGGAAGCAAGTTTCAGAGGTGGCAGTATGGACCAAAATAAAAATACCTAGTAAAGATGGGTTCTAGAATTTCTACGTCAGGAGCAATGAACACTTTTATATGTTCACTAGTGTGCAACACACCTCTTTTAGTGAGCAAGTGTCCATAACTCTTCCGGTATTAATTTTAGAGCTCATGTTTACGGGACTTTTTTTCCTTGTTTTGGTCCAAACAAACATCTTTGAACCAAGAAAGAACAAAAAGGTGGTAGATCAAGAACGATGTGCTCGGATTAAAAAGGGGTGTAAGACTCGAAGAAGCAATGACGGGAATAAAAAAGAAGAAAGAAACATGTATGTCTTGAGTGTGAGTAACCACAGCCTAATCATTACATAGCTTAAAGATTTGCACACGATGTCATTATTTACTCACCGCAGTAGAGAGAGCTGTTTTTCAAGTACTGTCAGGAATTCAACACCGGAAGTTGCTACCTTATTATATTTACGAGATTATCATACCACAGTTTCGTGCTCTTCCGCTTATCCGTCCTGTTCTTCAGGTCCAAATTAGTATGTCCCCCATTGCATTTGATGTTGACAGGTTATGTGCATTATAGACAGTTTGGAGATCCTGTTGGATTAGTGGCTTAACGTAATCCAGCCTTGTGAGTTTGTCTCCTTCGTAGTACGCACTCCTAGTAGTTTTTTCAATTAACGACCTTTAATTCGTATTTACGTTGTTGCATATTAACCTGAAGATGCGATTCATTATCGCGAAACTGTTTGTACCTTGATCCCACAGTAAATGAGGATTAGCAAGTACTAGTGGACTCTACAATTTTTTAGAAGAGTTCCCCAAAAACTAATAATAAGATTTGCTATTGACATTGCTCTCCTCGGCGAAAGTAAATAAGAAGCAGATGTGTTGAATGAAATGAGCAATGGAAGGAGTACATCGGGAGGACGACGGTTCAATCCCGCGTCCGGCCATCCTGATTTAGGTTTTCCGTGATTTCCCTAAATCGCTTCAGGCAAATGCCGGGATGGTTCCTTCGAAAGGGCACGGCCGACTTCCTTTCTCGCCCTTCCCTGATCCGACGAGACCGATGACCTCGCAGTTTGGTCTCTTCCCACAAAAATCAACAACAACACGGAGTACAGAGCAGGCGCATGGATTGAGAGACAATTGAAGAAAGACGAAAGTAACGAGATGAGTCAGAAAAGAGAGCAGCGAGAAATTTAAGATCTGAACTGGGGAGACAAAGTTAAGGAATTATGCTAACTTGGAAGCAAAATAACCCATATCTGACGGAACAAGGACGACATAAAAAGTAGACCAGTACTGGAAAAGGGGGCAGTCTTCGCCAAAAGAAGTCTCCAGCGCCACACATATGAGGGTGGAAGTTACAGTCAACGTCTTCAGTTATGTTTCTATAACACATAGGATAAAATAAAATAAACTGTTTTTATTTCAAAATTAATAGCCATAACTGTCAATAAATTTATCCCACTGTGAGACAAGACGGACAATACCTCCGTGGAAAAATGTTTGCCGTTGGCTACGGAACCACGTTTGTACCCAGTCGTGGATCTCTTCGTCCGAAGCAAATCGACGGCAACGAATGTCTTTCTCCAGTGCTCAAAAAAAAAAATTAAATCGCATAGGGAGAGGCTGGGACGGTATGGAAGATGTGCAACGGTTCTCAGGAAAAATTCTGCAACGTACTCGAAACGTCCTTGGCCACATTATTCCATTCGTAGTCAACAGCAATCATATTTCCATGAAAGTACTGACTTAGAAATGTATTCCTCACATGCAGTTTTCTTGGCCGAAATCAGTAGTTTTATTTTAATGACAAATGATCTCTTTGGCTCTATTAACTTGCTTCTTATATTCTCATTCCTTCTTCCATCATCCGTAATTTTGGTTCCAGGCTTGCACAATTCATTCACATCTTCTGTTTTATTGTCCCTAATTTTCATGTGTTTGTCGCAAATCTCATTTCTGCTACTGATTTTTATTTTCGTCTCTATTAGGTCTACTCTAAATCCATTTTCTGTATTGATTACACAGTCCATTCTCTTACGTGAAGACAGCAGTCTTATCTGCGAAATCTATTGGAAAGATAATGAGGACAACAGGAGGCTGGCGGTGTTCTCTGACGTAGCCAAGAACGGAAAGCACTTTGAATAATCAGGGAGTATGTTGGGATTCGTTGTTTGGTATGGGGAAATGCATCAAAACGTTTCGTCTTATAAATACTTCATGGCGTTTGTGGTGGTAAAATTGGTAGCACAGGTTAAAGAAGTGAGAGAGGGTTGTACAATTCATCTTTTTACTGCAGTTATTATCTGAAATTTAGGCTGTTATAATAGTGATGAAAGAAACTGTTCTAAATACTTACATCAGCTTCATAACAACGTATTTTTCGCAAAGTCTATTGTTTCAGGGTTTCCGATATCTTGTTTATTTATTGAAGAAATCAGCAACTAACGTGAGAATATGTACCGGTAACTTGAGTGTTCTTTTCTGGGATAATGATATAAATTGGCGTTGCTTTTCTAGCAGACGGAAGCCAACGTTGATATTTTTGCTGGAGAGCTGTAACGGTTATTACACGAAATATTATAGATGTGCCTCGTCTGTGGCTGGCGCAGTGGCATTCTGATTTTATCTGTAATCGATACATCATTTCATTCGGGGCCCTCATGAGATTTCCGTTTTCCCACGGGAGATTAGTCTGCGGTTATCAGGAAATGCAATCCAACGGTCGCATCGGTTATTATGGGTTATATCACGAGGCCTTGTCGGCTTCATACGTGACAACACCGCTGAGAGAGAGTGTATTCGCCGCTTTATTTGCCGTGGGAGTCCATCGCGATCAGGGGACGTCGTATCGTTGGTACAATAAAAATGCTGATAAAGGTACATACAGATGCCGAAGGGCAAATAAATGGAAACAGAAGACCTTTTTTCCTTCGTTGCAGTCGACACAGATACAGTATTACTCGACTGATAGCGTCTCGTCAGTCGCGACTGCCTTTGACTTCATGTCTTTGGTTACAGATGTCATACAGAACTCTACACTTTACTTCGCTCCAAGAAACATAAATCACAAATATTCCTGAAGTTTTTTTGTCTTCTCTTTCAAATCACTTAGGTCCCATAAATGATTACTAACGTAAACTAGCACTGTATATCATGATATGTGAAAGTAAATCACATGTGTTGTTCCCCAATTAATATGTCGTCTCCAGTGGTCAGTTATCGGTTTACAGACGAATGTAGCCGCTTGTGATTGTTGTCTGGGAAATCCTGAGGCGTAGGTTCACCGCCCAGACGGAAAGGGATTTCTTCCTTGACGAAAATACGCTGTGAATCAGAGCTGTGTACTAAATGTCCTTTTTCATTTTAGGCAGCTCTAATGGACTTGTATTGTGTGGT